>NC_062983.1:7489525-8229443 GCF_023078275.1 Leguminivora glycinivorella
ACTTGACCACATAATTTTACTTCCAAACGGCCTCGTAATGCAAAAAAACGTATGTATTAAATTTAAGTCAAGGTATAAGCTCACGAAGGATCGCGAGATTAGCTATAAGTTAGACAAAATTAAGTGGTTAATAAACAACTGTACAGTGATTTTGATATTGAGGATCTGTACCTGAAGATTTTATAGTAATTTGACGTTTAAAATAGCTCTGGCGCAATCTGAGCTGTCCAAAGCTTTGTCAACTTAGTTTAGTATGCCTGTAGCTTACTCAACACTGAAATGTCACGACAAAACATAACCTCTGTTCAGTACTCGTCTACCATTGTCATAGTTAATGTTCGTTACACAACCAACTGGCAACAGCGGCCTAAGGGTTAACTACCGTGTTGTTACTGTACTGTTTACGATAATGGCAATGAACATGGACTTACAACCAGTCAATTCTATCGAGACAAGCTAGAATTATTAGATAAGCTTTAAGAGATTAAAAATTTCTAAAATAACAAGTATTTATAACACTAATATTGTTTTTGGAAATCCGGCTACGCAGTGTAATATAATTATTCTTTTTCTAAATTGACCTTTCTTCTTTTTTAGAAATTTTCCTGATTGTATAAATGGAAATAACAGGAATGTTAAATTAAAGACTAACAACTGACAGACAAATCTTTGATCATCTAACATCCAACTTCATCCGTACCATCGAAGACTACTCGGACTTTAGTTCCTATCTTCCTCACCATGCGTTCAATTTCAATAGTTGATGTTGTTTTGTTAAGAACGTATTCTGCTAAGGCCCACTTGCACCAACCACTTAACTCAGGGTTATTGTCATCTGTCAATTCTATAAAATGATGGATTAACCTTAACGCTCCATTTTCGTTCAATTTCAATTGTTGTTGTTTTGTTAAAGAACCTTTTCTGTAAATGAGAGTTTATCCAGTCCAGTACACTGCATGTCAAACAAGATAAGGAAAATTTTATTTTACTCTTGTCATAATCAATCTCGGTATTACGAGTATAATATATTTGAAAGAGTTTCTAATATAATGCAACCCATATTATCTATTTGAAGGAGTTGTTGAGAACCTATATTATATTACCTATGCGATGCTGCCCATATTAGATTTACTTATCGTTTTTGTCCATCATCAACATGCAGACGCAGTAGTTAGGAAGCCTAGGCTCAAATCTAGGTTGCATGACTAAATATTATAATGTCGATGCTGCCTCGAATTCGGAATGACCGGGCACAATAGAATCACAATATTGTTTTCGCACACACCCAAAATGCATTGCATCCTGTACCAAAACTAGACAGTCACGTAGTGATGCTTGTGATGATTACAACGTAATTAGGATGCATATATTAATTAAGACTGAATTTAAAAAAAAATCGAACCGCCAATGATGCTTCCTGGGAAATCATATGCATGTGACATATGCACGAATGTGCGGTGACGACAACCGTGCCGGCCTTTTTTTATTATTTTAAGAGGGGAAATGCATTACGCATGCCACCCAGGCACGGTGACTTTCAGACAAAGGAAATAGTAAATCCGATGTACTTAGGATATGTTTAGGAAAGTTAACGATAGAGGGCGTGAAAAACAATTATACGCCGTAGTGCAAGCTGTTCGCTAGATGTCACTGTTACCCCCGCAAAACTGGGTAATGACTTGTTGTCGTAAAATGTATAAGTATTTTTTGATGTCCAAATTTTTCGCTAGATGTCGCTGTACCAGCTGTAAACAAGCGAACGACATTCTATGGTTAATTATATGTCAATTAAATTGTATATTTTATCAATAACACCTTTTTTTGGCAAATAAGTTAGTCTAGAAATAGTTATTTATTTAGTAGTTTACTGGTTGGTATAAAATAATGCCATTAATACGTGGCGTTCCATGTTTAAAGTTTTAAGGTTCCTTATAGCACAAAGCATGTGGATGTGGACCCCACATGCTTTGTGCTATAAGGAACCTTAAGGCATGGAAAGTCACATGAAAAGTTGTCGTAACTTAATAATAGATGGCGCTGCATTCGAAAATCTTGACTGATAACTCTATACCATACTATTCAATATACTGTATGGTCCCAGGAACGCCGAAGTACTCTTTCGCAACCTTGCCAGGCCGTGCCGGCTCAGCCCAGTTGACAATCGTTGAGTCTTCGTGGCGATCCAAACGAAGTCTGGCTCTTTCGTGACATTACAGAAGAGCGATTATGACGTTGGCTATTTACCCACTTTAGTAGCTCAATCAATCTGAATATGACGATAATTATTAATGAGGACGTTTTACATCTCCATCAATATTAATGCTTTATTAAGCATATTATCTCTGTTATATTGAAGTCAATAATATAAATGTATCTTAGTAATGTGTTTTATTTTTCATGTCACTGCAAATGTTGATTTTACTTGTAATAAACCTACATACTTATAAAAAATGGTTTATTTTTAGAATGTGATAAGGATTTACTATTCCTGAGGAAAATCACAAGAGTCTCTGTCATAATGTCACTCTGAGATTTGAGTTAGTAACCTAGATATCAAGAAAGTTTAGTATTTAATGATGAACCCACAAGGATCTTGAAGAAAATCACAGGACTCACTCTTGTAATTCAATTCCCAGATTTAAACAGCATATTCAGCATAACCTTAAAATTAATTTAAACGCATGCCTGTATACCAAGGATGCCGTCAACGGCCGCTGTCGCTAATTGACAGTCGCGATAGTGTTACCTTCCGCAGGATGCGCCGGCGCAGTGCTGTTTACTGTCGCATTGCTGTTCATTACTGCGGCCTTTGCATTCACGTTCACGTGAATGGGCCTGAGAGAAGTCAAAGTCAAAGTTCAATTTCCAATTTGTAAACGACGTAATGCGGATTTTAGTTAACTACTAATCGCGGCGCAATGCCTTAGGGTCTCCCAAACATATCAACGGCTCTAGCTGACCAAAAACCGCTCATTAGTATAAAGACGCTGACGCGTCGGAAAACCAAACGCATGCGTACGCATCAAAGAGGATCGAGTATTATAGAGAGTTACTGTCAAAGTGAAATGTGTAATCACAGTGCATAGACTGCCATCTCTCGACACAGGCTTAAAACTTTTGACCCTCAGTTTTGACAATTTGGCCCATATTCTTAGCTTGATATGTGTTAAAATGTCAAATATTAATATTAGCGCTATCTATTAGCAGAGCGTCCCCTAAAGGTGTATCGCCATCTAGGTCACCGCACCTTTTTCTGTATGGTTTTGAGGTACGTTTTTTTCTTAGACTTTATCTGTCTATACGGAGTTACATATGTCTTTGGTACGCATGTTCATACGAACGAAAGAGTTTTCGTCTGGAGAGACCCGATAGGTTTGGAGAGACCCGGTCAGATATGACGAAACTGACGGACCGACGGACACAACAGGGTACGTACTACGTAGCCGAATGGCACAAACGCTCACGAAACGAAACGCTCGTACCTAGATGTCTATCTCTATCGCTCTTGCGTATTGGCGCAACAGCGCCAGACTACTTTTCGCGGCGTTTCGCTTTCGTTTCGCGAAGAAATGACATTCGGCTACGAGGCCAGAGCAGAAACTTGTAGGAACTAGACACCTGGAAAGCGCTTCATTCACCTTCTTTGTACTTAGGTATTCCCTTTCAAATGGCAACAATGCCTTAAAATTTACACACAATAAAAATCAGTCCGACTTTTTCATGAAAGTTCAAAAGTAAAAAGTAACTGAGCATTACTGTGTTCTATGCTTATTTTGTCCTTTTTCAACACGAACATTACTCATTGGAGATGAGACTCCCCTAAATGAACTCTTGTATGACTAAGCAAGTAATCAATGTTATAAATCAGTCTACAGCTGAAACAAAGTCATCACTGTCATCTCATCGGTCAATAAAATCATTAATATATTTGGAACGATTTAAATTAATTAGGTAGTTGAAATTAGGTAGATACAATACTACAATATAGAGAGGCATAAGAAGTTATTTTTTGTTGAATATAGCCTGTAGTTTTTAACTTATGGTGTGCGATTGATTTTTCGAGAAAAATTACACCTATATTTTCGGCACAATGCCGCCAATGATTTGCCGAAGCCGAAGGCATCTTTGATCCGAAGAATCGTTGTCTGCGTACCTATCAATAATCGGTTAAAAACATTCTCGGACAATCATTAGGTAGCTTATACTTGGCTTTCGTAACAAGTAATTTTCATTATCATGGTTTTATTACATAGGGTGAAAAAAAAACAATACTTCCCGACAAGATTCACAGGTTATTTTGAAAGGAAACCCAGGAAAACTCTGAGAGGTCCAAAGAATATCAGATAGTTACGGAGCGCACATAAGCTCGAAATGGGAGTGGAGAAAGAAGTTTCCGGGATGGAAAGAACGGAAAGAAACAAAATTCTGCAATAGATAGATAAAACAATCTTATCCGATCTTTGACGACCGGTCTGGCTTAGCGCGTAGTGCCTGCTAAGCCGCGGTCCTGGGTTCGAATCCCGGTAAAGGCATTTATTTGTGTGATGAGCACAGATATTTGTTCCTGAGTCATGGATGTTTTCTATGTATATAAGTATTTGTATCCATACTATCCATCCATACTAATACTAAGTACTAAGTATATTATAAATGGGAAAATGTGTGTGTCTGTTTATTTGTCCGTCTTTTACGGCAAAACGGAGCGACGAATTGACGTGATTTTTTAAGTGGATCTCCAAGTTGAAGGGATGGAGAGTGACATAGGCTTCTTTTTGTCTCTTTCTAACGCGAGAGAAGCCGCAGAAAAAATCTAGTATTATATATATCATTATCTGAGTACCCGCAACACAAGCCTCTTGAGCTTACCGTGGGACTCAGTCAATCTGTAATTCTGTATAAGAATGTCCTATAATATTTAATATTTATCCGATTCCGAATGGGAAAAAGGGGTTAACAGTATAATTAAACAGGGTTAGTTAATTCACAATTTTCTCAGCCTCACAGTTCAGTGTAAGGTCCTGGGGCTCCGGGGCGTGTCTCGAGTCACGCCGGTAATTAACGCGGCTTTCATCTCCGCCCTTTGTAAACGAGCCCAATCCCGTGGGACTGCGCCGGCGCAGGGTTTAGTGCAAGTTAGAAGCTTTGAGCGATTCAGATAGAACTAGCTCAGGACGCTTTTACCGTCATTTACAAATTACGATACTCGCTAGCGTAAACGTTTGCTTGATAGCAGTATACTAACGCTAGCGAGACATACTGTTATCGATATACGCTAGCGTGTATTGTCGTGTGCAAATCATGGTAAGTGTACAGTTCCTGGACAAGTTAAGTGGCGTGGTCAAAGAGTACAGTGGGCGATAAAGTGCTGGTTTTAGTTTATTAATATTAATGATAAAGATTTAGGTTACTATGGACGTTTATACGGGTTTTCGTGAAAATCATAAAGTTAGGGCAATTTTAAGGGCAAGGGATTTCATCTTCGTGGAATCCAGTGATTAGCAGTGAAAACGTGAGAAAACTTCCCGTCCCATAATCGGATGTTAAGGCAATTTTAACCCTAGCGTAAAAGTGACTTGATCAAGTGCGGGTAGTTCAAAAACTGACAGCTAGAAGATGTTGATACAACTCCCAGCCAGTTGTGACACGGACGTAATGTCATGTCCGAACGTCGGGTTAAATATAAAACGTAAGTTTTACGCGATTAAGTCCCGTTTTAATTTAATAATATGAGTGAAGATCGTGTTAGTTTAAATCAATATATAGGTATTTGAATTGACATATTTCAATGTTCGTTGCTTTCCGTTGTTGGTTACAAAAACAATTGAATACTATAAATACGTTTTAAGCACGCTGTTTCTCTGCACTTGGACCACACGCTAATGTAGATGCTATCACCCCTCAGTTTACGGTTAGACACGAGTCCTTTATCGACACTTTTATCGATAAGTCTATCGACACTTTTATCGACCGTCAGTCGGAGCCGAAAGTGTTCAAATTTTTCGTTTAAATACTACTATTTACCATTCGTTGAATAAAACTAAACTCTATTTTGAAAGCGATAATGTTGTTTGAAACTACAAATCTGGAACACAACAAGCATGTCATTATACTATTAAATGTCGTGTGTAAGTTTAGGATTTAAATAGACATTAATGTGTGTCTCTTTATTTATATTATTATGTTTGGAGGAATGAAGTAAGTAATTATAGAGGTTTTAAATTCCCTTTAGGATGTAACTTGGGTTCCTGATCCGATGTAAATAACGTACTACTTATTTATTAGTCTCTGTGATTAATTACATAATTAGGTATACTTACAAAATGTAAATGTGAAAAGCACTTGGTTCAGTCACCAGCAATAATATACATACATACAATAATCGCCGCATCCCAAAAGGGGTACCTAAACACGGTTTTGCCATTTGTCTGGCCATACAGAGCCTCTCGCCTACGCCACAATTTAACCCATATCCCATAGTCGTCACACACAGGATGTGACGTTTTATGTGACAAAAATTAATACCTGGTTTTATTTGTCTGAAAATTAAGAATAAGACAAATACACCTCTTAATTAATGATAATTCTAATGAATTCTGTGCCTGGTTTAAGTTATCCACAAAAGGATTGCTAGCTGTATTTTTGCTTCCTTCAGAGAGTAACATAATTATTGTCGGTGGGTGTTTCTTGTAAAATTGGCTTTGTATGTTTTTCTGTTGGCATTTCGGACCTTTGAGGGGCGTTCGCGGAGCCGAAGCCAATACGTAGAGGTCCTTTCGACACTTTAATGAAATGTACTCGCAATAATCTTAAGTAGACTTCCTGTAGTATTGTAACTAATTTTTTTATATGTTGTTTCAGATCGCTGCTGTTGGCAGCCTTCGTTATAAGTAATTGTATCACATGGACCGCGTCCAGGCACTCCTACACACACAATGTAAGTAACTGAATTCCATCCCCCTTCCACGAATGTCCCTAAAACTCAGAATACTCAATCAAATTGATGTTGACTGTACACAATCTTCGTTTGCAACACGAAAAAATAGTACCTAATAGGGATGACGACTACATAAAAAATGGCATTCTGTTTAGTCCGTCAGTTAGATCGTCCAAAAATACTGAACACCTATATTTCGCTTTTTCTAATTAATGAAAATATACAAAGATTCTAATTAACACAAGTCAAATTATATTCTATTGAAAATATTTCAACTACGCGGGTACGCTGGTTCGATTCCAGCCTCAGGCACTGGAGGCCTTGGTCACTTTTTCATTCATATGTGTAATTTATTTCGGTTTTAAAATACATACAAAGATATAGAGCATCACTTCTAAGTAAAAGTTGTACCTAGGACAACCTAGACGTCACGCGCAACATCAACGCACTGTACCGTCGTCATTTTTCGTTTAAGTGAAAAAAGAAAAAATACACTTCTAAAATGTTTTGATAATCTAACTGACGGACTAAATAATTCGTTTTTTTAGTCGTCTCGCCTATTCCGTACATATCAGAAAATGCAACGGACTAGGTGGGTAAGGTGGGTAATACTAAACTGAGCCACTCGTCACTAAGCTGAGAAAAGTTCAAACTTGGCAATCCTTGTTTCAAAGCAAATGCGATTATACCTACCATGTAAGAAAGCTTACCTATATTGTACTGTATGGACTTTAACAAGACCGTTCAGGCTGTCAAGTAAGCACGTGTTGTTTGTTTGTGCCCGACATGACGTGCGCAGGATTGCATGATGCTATTCCTAATGTTAGTAATGTTAAACGAGCAAGCGTCTCAGAACCAATGGAAACTATGGAAAGTGAACCGAAGTCACATAACGCCTGATGTGTTTTACCAACTGCACTGAGAGAAATTTGCATTGTGAATTTAACAAGTTCGACTTGTTGCGGTTTATCCGTTTGAATCAGCCAAACGTATGTTTAAAACAATATGTGTCAGGTTGTTTTTATAAAATTGACTTGTTGACTCAAAGATATTGCCGATTCAAATGACAAGTAGCTTGTTGTTTGAACCAAAGAGCACGTAGGCGCTATTTTAACCAAAAAACTTGTTGAACGAACAAGAAAACTGGTTGTATTTTCTCTCAGTGTGGAGATCCTATAAATGTCTCATGGGCCCAAACGCTGCAGCTGAAGCCAAAAGAACCGTGTTTGTCCTGAACTAACCATTTTGGCTCAGTGATCGAAAGTGAATTTTGGCCTCCGAAACGAGAGATCGCCACCTGTCCCGAACCTGCGTAGCCTCTTGCCAGTCACTGACTTGATGCCGACGCAGATCCGCCACCACACTGTCCTCCCAGTCATACCTTTGTCCTATTGAAAGAAAATGTACAGCAGACGCGCTCACAATCCGGCCTCGCTTAATACCGTTATCGTATCAAACGTAGATCCTATCTTATACTTATAAGTAGGTACTTATCTTTCTTCTTCAAAATCATCTCCTTCGCATTTATCCCGAGTCTGTAAGCGTTCGTAATAGCGGCTCATCTGAATGTCAGCGGCGTCAGCGCACAACGGCCGGCCGTGACTGCCGCCTTGACCGTGCCGGCGCGACGGCCCAATGATGATTACAAACTTTCCGGTTTCAGTGTTCGTTCTGTTCTGAATGAAAACATGCAGATAACAAATAAAAAAATAAATTTCAAAATGGATTTTCCAATTAGGTGACAATTTAGTAATTGACTAAGGTTCCCCCCCCCACATCTATATTCCTATTTTGTAAACAAAGGTGTGGCCGGTGCTATAAAAAAAATTGCACCATTCGAGGTATTAAAATTGCCGATATCCTACAAGTTTATTAAAAATCTTTACATATTCCATTACACAAATAATGACTCTGTTTAAACGAAAATAAATTTCAACACAAAACGTTTTGGTATATTTATTGAAATTAAAAAGTTTTTGTCGGATAGTATCATTAGTATCACTGTGGAAATGTACCTAGGCGACCAAGTAGCGGGCCGCTAAACATTATTTTTCAGCAACTTTCGAGATTATGTGGTAGTAAATTTTAATGGCTAATTAAAACCGTTTTCAGATACGATGGTGCATAATAAGGTGTTTATAAATTTAATTATTGGTTTTGTAAGTATCTGCACAGAATATATAATAGTACAAGTATCTGATAATGACAGAACTTCGTAATTTTGGACCGATTTTTATTTTGACTTGCATGGGATCATAAAAATATAACAGTCATCGTGTTCGATCGATTCACGATTTTAAGTGTGTAATTGGCTTCGTGCGAAGTGCATGGAGGGGGTAAGCAAAGCGATCGCAGTGCTTGCGGTGGTCAAAATCGACACTGATTGTGGTTGTCATCTATCAAAACTCATAAAATATAATATATTGTGTAATGTTTGATATGGGGCATCAATGTTGTTTCGTTGTTAATTGTAAAAATAATGGCATAAATAGTCGTTGCACGTTCTATGCGTTTCTTAGAGCACACTGGAAATTGGATCAAAGAACTAAATGGATAGCTACGGTGAAAAGAAAACGTAAGTGACATGTCAAAACAAAACATTATAATAAATTATATTTAAGCTTTATTTACCTAATATTGTTCGATACGCTGTTACTATTTTTCCTACCGTAAAAGATTATGCTTAAAGATTCAGGCCTAGCTTGGGAATAGGCCCGTGTCGGATATTTCTGCGGCCGCGGACATGACTAGGTACTTACGTTTTGATTTGTTTTATATGGCATTAACGGGACGGAGGTTTAGCGAATACCATATCACTAGCTCGAAGAACTTGTACCATTACTCCTATGTTCTTCAAGATTCCTTATATGCCCTGCCAGCAGCACTTTATTGACTCTTTCTGTAGTCTGGGGTTGGAAGTTTATACCGTGAGTAATGCTTTGGAAACTGATTTTTGGTATTATATCTATGTCTTTATAATCTATCTACCTAAATTACACTTGAAATAGTAGCTCTTGTTATTCGATTTATTTAAAATTAACGAAAAATCGTTAAAATATAATGTTTGTTTACATGTCATTTTTTGACATTTTCCACTTCAAGTTCACATGGTAGTGAGCGTAATTGTCGTGCACGTAGCCACTCATTAAAAGTGTGTGGTGTTTTTCTGTAGGCCCTTAATTTAAGACTTGGGATGCACGTGTTACTTTGACAGTGACAGCAGTTTGTTTACGTTTATTCCATTCAATTCGTAATGGGAATATAGCGTCTCGCGAGCGTCGCTCTGGGCCAACTGTATGGGCAAAGCCTGGAAAAAGACGCCGCGTCGACGCGTCTTTTTCCATACAGTTGGCCCGACGCTACGCTCGCGAGACGCTAGATGTGGGGGAACCCTTAGCCAGTTTGACGACTGTTCGTTACGATAACAAAACGCTTGATGTCTCACTCTCTTCCATATTAATTTGACAAACGGATGAATAGATGTAATTTTAGCTAGGTTTGCTAGCTACGATTCATAGCGTTTAATATGTCACTATATGTAAATTGTGGCGTAGGCGAGAGGCTGGCAACCTGTCACTGCAATGTCACAGTTTCGTTTTCTTTCAACCCCTTATTTGCCAAGAGTGGCACTGAATCATTAGTAGTTCCATGTGCTCTCCCTACCCCTTTATGGGATACAGGCGTGATTGTATGTATGTATGTATGTATATGTAAATAAATAGATATTCTTATCCCTAACCACTGGAGCAAACCATATTCAACACAACAAAGAGGGTTACGTTTGTTTTACGTTCCCATTTGCATAGTTCGTCACAAAAACAAGGTGGACGCTTCTCAAATCGGCTTTTAAAGTCTCAAATCACCATGTACAGTCAACCAATTGAACCCTCATCTATCGTTATAAATCACTCTTACTGCTTGTCATTTTGACATTATCATCTTGTTTATAACATTTGTTTATAACTTATGTAGCTTTATTACCCATCGTCAGTAGCCTCATACTTTCTCTTTACACTAATCTCCCTTAATGAAGTTCTTACAACGGCTTATATGCCGACAGATTCGTAAGAGTTTTG
This sequence comes from Leguminivora glycinivorella, assembly GCF_023078275.1. Lineage (NCBI taxonomy): Eukaryota > Metazoa > Arthropoda > Insecta > Lepidoptera > Tortricidae > Leguminivora > Leguminivora glycinivorella. The sequence continues at coordinate 7,500,536 of NC_062983.1, forward strand.
TAAATCACAAAACACGCCGCGCACCTAATTAGTTATCTTTGGATACAACTTTAAAGGGATAAACAGTACAGAGTAGGTAGATATAACAGAATGTCCATTTGACCCACTTAACACAGGAAATTAAGATTATAGGCTATACAGTTTTTTGTAGACCCGTTATTAACCCCGACTCAAAAACGACGGGGTGTTATAAGTTTGACGTGTCTGTCTGTCTGTCTGTGCATCGTAGCTCCCGAACGGATAAACCGATTTAGATTTAGTTTTTGTGTTTGAAAGCTGAGTTAGTCGGGAGTGTTCTTAGCCATGTTTCACAAAAATCGGTCCACTATGTCGGGGTTTTTTTCAAAATTTTTGTATTTTTAGAAGTACATTCCTGGGAGTAATTTAAGATAATTACTGAAAGACATCGGTACTCTAATTAATTCCGTTTTTTAAGAAAATCTATTTGTATTGTGGTGACCGGTTAAGAATTTCAACACCACCCTTTTAGGGGCTCAAATAGATAATGGATGTCATAGAAGTTGACTGTAGTATATAGGTTCAAGCGTGATGTGGGCGGTGGGCTGGCTACCTGATACGGCAATATATTGATTTAAAGTTCGGGCCAAATATAAATGTAAGTGTTTACGCAATTAAGTCCCGTTTAGTTCTAAAATTGTGATACTGCAATATTAGTAATATTTTCCAATTTAGCTGAAACTTCAGTAGAGAGTTTTAAGTTTTCTGCCTACCCCTTTAGGGCAATTCATGGGTTTGAACTGTTTGAGATTGTAGGAACATTTGCCTCGGAGCAGTTTGGTATTTGAATTGAAATACCCGCTATCATATATTTTTCCTTCAACGTGTGACTAATTACATATTCATTCCAGTCACCCTTTGGTCCCAAATCTTATAAACTTATAATAAACTTGCCACTTTCGAAACCGGGCTCTACGCGGCGCTACGACATTTTCGCTACATACGGGGAAACCCATGTAATCGGCTACGCTTCTACGAGCGGTGTGCCCGACAGTCGGGTTCTTGGTAGCGAAAGTGTTAAGCAATCAACATACACTCCCGAAGTACAAGTACCTACAGTCAGCTAGTCAGGGTACCTAGCCAAATGCACAAACGCTTACAATAACATCGTTATCGTAGCTAGCTATTTCTATCGCTCTTTCGTATCGACGCGACAGAGCCAGACTGTGCTTCGATCGGCGTCTAGCGGCAACGATTGTCATTTCGGCTAGGCCGGCCGAGGTAATAAATAAGATTAAATTTGCTTTCGGTTTCGACATGCGCGTGCGTCGGTAAGATTGAACATTTGGACGGCCAGCGTGAGACCATGTGAACATCGCTTGATTATGTAGGGTTGGCTATCACGGCTTCTTTATTCGGGTAAAAAGAAAATGATAATTAAGTACTTTCTATCAAATAATAAAACAAAGTATTTGTTTTTATAGGTATATCCGATATGGAGGATATTCGTTTAAAAACTAAGTCAGTACATCTGGCTTCACAAAAAAGTGTAAATATTACAGAAAATAACAATGTTATGTCAAGTACCTCGTCAACGGATCATCTTAATTGTGTCATGGGCTATTTTTGAATCACTCCCTTGCCTAAAACGTGACAACCCTAATGACAACTGAATAGTCTGTGAACAGCTATGAATGTAATCTAATCAGAGATGGCGCTACGATTGATGGGAGCATTCCACCGCGTCAGTAGATCTCCCTGAACACTTCCTTAATTAATAATAAACCATATCGTGAAAACCTTAGTGATAAGTGAAAAGTAAGCCTGTGAACAGCTATAAGTACAGTCAGCTGACTGTACATCTAATCCGGCGGGCAATTATGGTCGCGCGATAAATGATAAAACATCTGGCCGTCCCTATCGCACTTACTAATAGTGCGATATTTTATCGCCTGATATTTTATCGTCTATCGCGCGACCATGCTACCCGTGCAGGGAAGGTGCTACGACTGGTACGATCGATGAGAGTATTCCACCGCGTCAGTAGGTCATCCTGTGTATTATATAATCTTTATAATACTTACAAACTAAACCATATCGTGACAACCCTAGTGACAAGTGAAGAGTACGCCTGTGAACAGGCATACATCTAATCAGGGATGGCGCTACGATTAATGGGAGCATTCCACCGCGTCAATATGTCATCCTGTCCTTAAGTATGTACAATATTAGAATATTTCGGGATTCTTTCTTACCTAAAACTGAGTCGTATCGTGATCGTGACAACCCTAGTTCAAGTGAAGAGTAAGCCTGTGAACAGCCATACATCTAATCAGGGATGGCGCTACGATTGATGGGAGCATTCCGACTGGCAACGTGACGGCGGGTCATCCTGTTTAATGGAGCACTTATTTTGAGTAACTTCCTTTCCTTAAAACTACATATACCTACTAGTAACGACCCTGGTGAAAAGTGACGTGCCGACGAGATTATAAAGCCTGTAAACAGACATAAAATTAATGACGCTTTTATAAATAAATAAGTAAGTAATGTGGCTGTCAATGTGTAACTAAACCTCCCGCTCACCTTACTTATTTACTTACTTACTCGACTAATCAACAGTATAGCTAACCCCCCTTTAAATATACCCCGTAAATTTGGCCTTGTGATCGTCTAGCGTGAATAAGTAGAACCCTTCGATGTGATCCGCAATAACCCAGATCCTTTAATGAGTATCAGCTGTATTTTTGACTAATTTTTAAAATTTTATTTATTTATATTTTGAAGAAGAATAAGGGTTATTGTAGCATAATAATATAGTGTTATAGAAGAGTATTTTATCAGATTTAGGCCTAGAAAGTTACATGTGAGAAAATTAATGACGTGATGAAGAAAATTTTAGAATAGAAGTTAGTGAGTGAAACATACATGAAATAAATATTAAAAAATATTTTGGTAATCATCGGCTACGCCTTATTAGTGGATTCGAGTTGCAGGACTGCCTTGCGTTGCCGTCTGAATCCCCTAACCTGATCAAACCACTTTATCAGGCATCCTAAGCAAGTAAGCCTGAAGGGCTATCTATCTACGAACTAACCCCCTTTTTTTATTTTGTTTCTTTTCCCTAGCTAAACCCCCCTTTTCCCCATTACTGCTAATAGACCATAACTTCTCGATCTTTCTAATGTTTTATCGAAACACCGAGCAGTTGCTAACTTTTATAAGAACTAAGTCTACTAACTTTTCTAAGCTTTTGACTTTCCATCAGTGGACGGCGCTCGCATGCCACTGGGCCCTATAACAAACCTATGCTTTTTATTCCAAAGAATAGTTTGTTTCCCTAACCATCTTGATAGAATTTACCTTTAAAACCAGTTAGCAACACTAAGTGTCCCGCAGCCACACCGAAAGATCAGAAATTGCTACCACAATTATTAATTTCACTCAGATAAATTAAGTAATAAGAGATTTTATAAATTACCAGTTCTACCACTTATTTTAAGATAGTAAACACCACATTTAAAGTCCATTTAAACCATATAAATAGTAGTAGTTAAATTATTTCTCCACAATACACGTTGACCAATTATATTCCAAGACCAATCATAAAAGAACTCTACTTTTATAGAAATAGTGTGTGACTCTACCCTATTCCTATCGTTTTCCCTATTCTAGCATATCTGAAACACAGACCGTCACTTACCATAGATCTTGTGTTCAAAATATGCACAAGTGTATCCCTACCATAAGCTGTACAGTTCAGCCAGCGAAGCTGAGATAGGCAACCTATAGGCTTGTGTTCTTATCCCCCCCTCTGCTCTTGCCCGCGGGCTAGGGTAGCAGAGAGTAGATCGCCCTATCCGTGTATATATCCAGTATTCTAGGACACACCAGTACCAGCCACATGGGAGACCCAGCTGCGATCAACTTTACTTAGATGTGGATCGATCACAACCGAAATCCCCAGCGACCAACGCCAGCATGGACTAGAACACCGAGTAAATAAATATAAATATATATATGACCCCAGCCTCAAATACTGCCGACTTCTGTGAGCAAGGATTACTCCTAATGTCTTTCGTCAATCGTGAAAGTCCTCACTTCCATCTAACAGTTGGACTCTTTGAGACCGGTGAGAAAATACGCTTTTGTAAGTATAGAAAAGCGCCCAAGCCCTCCACTTGGAACAAAAAGACCCCTAAACGCCTTATGTTTAACAGCCGCAAGGTATAAAGCGCTTAGCCGGACAACAGTCTGTCACAAACAATGATCTGGCTTACAACTTTCACAAAATAACCCCATAGAAAATTACTAAATTCAATTTTACTGACCAACTAAACAAACGAATGAAGTTTCCTTTACGTGCTATAATCTAAGCTTAGTTTTGCAAGAATTTCTCCCTACAAAACCAAACACAGACTTATCTCCAAGCACCAGCCATACATCGACCCAGTCTTTGTATTGCTTGACGGCACTCACGAAACAAAGCACAGAAAACTTCACTATACACATTAATTTAAATGTAACACTACACTATAAATAGAACACTAAAATAAACCCACAACTGACGGTAAAGCAATTCTACCACAGGTCTAAGTTCAACTGTACGACGATATTGTCCCCGCACAATCAAACAGAGACACAATTTCAAAGTTTACAATCACTTAGAATAATTTCCAAGTAAAAACAAACAAAGAAACAATAGCAGAACAACTTCATTCACCAGTATAACACACGAAAGCCAGAGACACTGTTAGTCTTGTAGATATTTTAAGAATGACGCGCGTCGGCTCGCTCCGACCCTTTTATAGATTCAAAATGAGCGACAAAAAGGCTACAAAAGGGCTACAAAACGGCTACAAAACGGCTACAAAACGGCTACAAAACGGCTACAAAAGGGCTACAAAAGGGCTACAAAACGGCTACAAAACGGCTACAAAAGGGCTACAAAAGAGCTACAAAGAGGCTACAAAAGGGCTACAAAACGGCTACAAAAGGGCTACAAAAGAGCTACAAAGAGGCTACAAAAGGGCTACAAAAAGGCTACAAAAGGGCTACAAAACGGCTACAAAACGGCTACAAAAGAGCGACTGGCGACAAAAGAGCTACAAAAAGGCGACTGGCGGCAAATTACAATGGATAGCCGCTAAATTACACTTATAAGAAAAAAGTCGTAACTGTTTTGTTTACTAAGTCGTACGCCTTAGGCATTAATGTCCAAGACAGCTCAGCACGTACGTTTTACTTCTCAATAGTAACATCTGCATGATTGCACGTGTTTTAGAGTGAGACAGAGCTATTGATATTGATTCCTATCTCATCCAGTAGTGGAACATTCCGTAAATCGATAAATATTTTTACGTAAATATTATTTTGTGAAAGATTGTTTAAATCAATTTAGTAAGTAACTTCGCAATGAAAGATCACATTTGCTCCTAATTGTTACATTGAATGATATATTCAGAAAGCATAATAATCAATATTAGTGATTATTACCTTTCTGACTTGTAATTGGAACCAAGACGCAATATCGGAACGCCATTCGTTTGTCAGATCAGATTGTCAATGTCAACAATCCATCCATGTGAATATAGTTTGTAAATAAGCTTTTTCCAATAAGTTGGGCATCGAATAATAGTGAATTTTATGAGTGATGACGTAACTAAACATGTGATTAAGCATCACAGATATTATTTGTTAAAATACTCAATGAAATCCCGAAGGAAATATGCACCAAAAAGTTGGTCAAGGAAAAGTTGATTTGCCGTAAGTTTTATATGTAAAAACAAGTCCATTTCCTAGTCATAGACGCTTGTTCTGTTACAACTCGCCCCCAGATTGGATTTCTTTTATAAAATACAAAGTGGTTTGTAAAAAAATCCAATCTCACTTAGCAAAAGAAGCAATAAAATTGAATAAAAGAAAAATATCTCTAGATCAGTCGGAAATTTCCCCCCATTTCTAATCGTGTGGTGTGTATTCCAATACTATGCGACTGCTAGCGACTCAGTTTTGAAATCAGCTCATCAGAATCTCGACAATGAACCATGATAACTCCTTTCTCAGAGTCCACGCACCGCCAGGGATATCAGGTTGTGAATCTGATAGGTCCTACTAACCCGTTCTTGCTAGCTCGTTCCCCGGTCGCGGCGAATATTCATTCCATCCACACTGTTGGACCGGAATAATTATCGTAATAATTTCAACGAGTTCACAATAACTTCCCACGCAATTACGAAGAAACCTTTAGAGCTCTCATTATAAGTCCAGAGCCTTCAATCTCCATTGTCGGAACTCAAACCAATTTCTCTACCTAATCACTCCAGCCACATGTTTTGGCGCATGTCTCATACTTGAATAAAATATACTGACTTAAGATCTGTTTGGATGTGTTTTTTTTTTTTTTATAAAACAAACCTTAAATGACATAAGCATGTACCTCAACTCGGTACCATATCATGATCAAATGAAGAAATGATTTGATGATACTAAACTTCACATATTTGAACACATAACAAGGAAACAAATATTGATAAGAGCCTCGTTCTCACTAGACGATATTGGCCCTTAAATATGTCGATTGTCAAATACATCCCATTCAAGATGAGGTGTGTGGTTTTAGTATGGGTCTTATTACCTTGTAGAGTGAGTAGCCACGAAAAACTACCCTTGAAATGGGTCGAATCCAAATGGATTTTAACCTAACCGATAAGCTTTTTATGGCTAATGTGTTCCCAAAATTCCCCCCCCTTGTTTGTTCCCGCAAATTCCGACCAAACTAGTTTTGACCACTTTCCAGCGCTGTCTGTCTGTATCAATCCACTCATTCCACAAAATAAAACATTCGAGACACTCTTTCATATCTTACATCCGTCATATCCAGCCATTCAATCTATCAAACATTCATACATCTATAAGCATTCATCACCTCTAACTTATACACATACACTCGTTCATTCCTCCTCAATTACGCTTTCATTCGATTGCTTACAGAAAGCCAGCGCTTTTAAAAGTAATCAAAATAAATAATAAAAATGAAAATAAAATTCTATAATAACTTCAAAAATTCACGTATCCCATTTTACCCCACTCTACCCTGACTCGAGGCAAAGAAAATTTCAATTTATTTATAATAGGTTTCATTTTATACATCTATATTTCATTTTTACAAAGTATTTATTAACCGCAAGAAATTTGACAATGTGTGAAAATTGTTTGATGCACATACTAAAAATAAAATGTTCGTACGGACAAAATGTTACATTTCATGTAAACATCTTTTATTTCACAGTCAATCACTGTAAGGATTCTACCCTGTTTTCAATTTCCCTGTCTTTTGTTCATTATTACATTCCTCAGTGCAAAATTGATAGCATAAAATGCAAAAATTTTATAAAAGTAAGTACAGTCACTTAAACAAAATAGTGGCCCTCCCTACTCCGATCTTTGTAGAACAAAATACTGACCGAGTTATGCTTAGAAACGAGGATCTGCACTGGTGATTACCGATATCGTACAGTATACCACCCTATATAATGTAAAAAAATGATAACGCATAAATAACAAATATCACTGCTAACTGTAATAACTAAAATGAAAAATAGCTTATCCACCGCTCTGAATTTTCTAATGTCTAACCCCAGGTAGACTAGCTACTATGATGTCCAGTTATTGTTATATTAAAATAATCTAACCATACAATGTATATCCAATACATTCTTCTTACAAAATAAAGATTTAAAAAAAAATTGTTGTCCATATAATGAACCGACTTCTTTATCTAGATAATAAAAAAAATCCGTATTATAGATTTACATACACTATACACCATTTTATAATCCTAGGAATGAAACTACCAAATGAAAGCGAAGCTTTACGATGGGCTGGCCAATAAGGCCCTTTACCGCCCAGATCACTATAGAAATAAAATTAATTTCAGACAAAATTTTGACTTCTACCACCTTTATAATAATAACACTGAATCTCAATAAAATTTACAAGAATTCATAACGTATTTCAAATAATGATAATGATGATGATGATAAGAAAGAAAATATAATAATGTTCCACATAAGTATGCCGCAATTAAAGAAAACTCTTTACTAAAAGGTCATTGACTTGTAACCAATGTACTCATAAAATTTACATTACACATCATGTAATGTTCATAATAAGCGCATAATACAATTTTGCAAAAAAAAGTAATTGCAGTTTTAAAGTGGTTTTGATATTTTCAATTTTTTCTGCAAAAGATGATGTATCATCAATTTTGAAGTGGTTTTGATATTTTTTTTTTTTGTAAAATATAATGTAACAACAAATCTGATGTGGTTTTGATAATATATATATTTTTTGTTTACAAACTATCTGCAAAATTTTATTTGGGTTTTAACTACCTTATGATAAAATACAAAATGATGCCATAAGTAGGTTCAAAATACTTTTATTTGATTGAATAATAATATAACAAAATAATGAATTTCTTGAAGCAAGCTTAAAACTTGTATTGTCTTCTAAGTTCGTGTCTTCAATATTGTAAAACATGCCCCGACAGTCTTGTAACCTCGGACAATTTATTCATTCTTTATGGCATTTGCAGCTGCAGCAAACTTAGAAAATTGTTAACAAACACGACAATGGGCTGTGGAACTTGGTCAGTGTTTCTCTTCCCTCTTTTTTTTTTTTTACTTCATACTTGGCTAGTTCTATGATGAGTTCTTGAGTAGCTAATGATGATGATTGAATCCAGCTGGCCCTCCCCAGAAGCATTTCCATTGGCCCTGGTCCAACGCAAGTAGGTAATATTTCAAAACTTCCTAACTATTCTCTTCTCAGTCGGTGTAATAGCCCAGGACATCATGAAATCTCTTCCGAAGACACGCTGAAGACTTGATCACAATCAGCATAATCGTAGAAAATCCAGTTACTTATTCTTGAACACAGCAAGTAACTTGAAACCAATGAATATTTCTTCATCTCTAAAGTTGGCTAGTCCTTATTTGTCCTATCTTTGGTCAAAAAATAAAATATTGCATAAATCGAATATTATAAACACTTGTTATTTCACTAGCGTTACTAAGCATGCACTTAAACACACACTGATGTTTTCACCGCATGTCTCCACCGTCCTCGCTGATCCACTATGTTCAATGACAGAAACACTGCTGTGGTAAGAATCTATCTTAGGTTAAAACTAAAACTAAGTTAAAGACGTTCCAATAAACAGAGGGAAAAATAAAATAAAAATCACAAGGTCAAAATATTTTCCAAAAATATTTGCCATCTAAGTTGCAGGACTATCTAGGTACTTTAACCATATGAGATGTACGTCTCATTTACGTTCACCTACAATTATTAATTTTTTTTTTCATTTTCCTCAAGTATGATGTCTGATGACTTTAATTTTTCTAACTCAAAAATTACTGCAGACTATAAAACTCCGTCTTGTTTGCTCAATAAAACAAGAATAGGGTAAATTAACTGGGGTTTTGAACACTTACATATATGTATTTTTCTTGATCGGCATTTTCTGTTCCATTCTTCTGTGTAGTGTGGCATAATATGGCACCAATAACAACATAATCATATTGAAAATCTTCAGTAACACGTTGGTCCTATGAGCAGGTATGAGACCAGGCTCAAAAACTCTTACTCCTCCGTTAGTTGACATCAAAAGCCGGGTACTTCAACTCGAACGTCCCACGAAATATCTCAATGTTCACTTCATGTTTTTCGCGTCCAATCTGTTGTTAACTATATTTCCATGTACTCAAATCTTGCACTGTCGCACTAACACCTTTTTTTTAATAAATTAAAATCCACTTTGTTTTCACTAACAGGCTCTTGTTTCAAACCGTAGTTAACACTCTCATTTCTCTACGTGTGATAATAAGACGTCACTAAAAATCACACGTGCTCCTACGCTATCAATTACACTAATTATTTAAAGCTACATAACACTATAATTTTAGTGAAATCGGTTTTCTAAAAATTTTTAGTTACTTCGCGCTCAGATATTTTCGTAAAGAACTGTCATTGTCATACTTAGCCGTTTTTTTTTTTTTTTTTACAATTTTCCTCATGGGCGTTTTTTCATTGTAAACACACTAAAGTGTTTCAAAAGTGTGACCAAATTAAAAATATATTGTGACATTCTTTAAGGATCTAACAGACGGTCGGACCGCACTTGTAAGGGGACATGTGATTAGCCCTATTTACAAAATACCGTTCAGAATCTACACTACTTGAATAGTTTGATGTGATTTAAGCAATAGAAAATTATATTAACAAAATCTTTTGTATTTAAATACATCTATTGTATTAATTTTACTATAATGAAGTAGAGAAAAGTGAAGTAAAGTTTTGTAAATGACAACACCGGACAATAAATTACTGAATTACTGAATATCTTTTGTCAAAATTGTATGACCGATCAAGCGTACCAACTTAAAAACAATGATAGTTTGTGTAATGTCACCGATAGAACACCTTTTGGCGGAGATATATGTTATCTGTGGTTAAATTATTTTCTCTAATCTATGTCATGCTTACCGCTAATCCGCTTGTTCGCGAAAAAAATGGCAGATCCGTTTTTGTTTTCTTTAGCTCATTATTAATTACGTGATCTACAACTAGAATTATTTAAATATTCGCTTTATTTTACTCGGCTTAAACAAACGACAGGCAATTCTGCGCCGACGCCGGTCATGTGCCGTCCATATTCGCCATTTTGTCATTTGTCCTTTAAGTAAGAAAATGCAAACAAAACATTATTTGCCCTAATCACGCCGCTTTCAAATAATTTTGTCGACAAAGTGAGCCTGTTTTATCAAATTGAACTCTGAACTGCAATTGCAATGTAATTTTCCGTTAGCGAAAGTGAGGTTACGAAATTGACATGACATTATTGTTGGAAAAAAAAACGTGAATGCAATGGACATGTGTTTTGTTGTGTTTCTCATCAAGATAATAGAAGAATTTAGTGCTCATACTCATGATTTAATGAGCAAACAGCCCATGCAAAGGATGTCTTATCGGGCTATGCCTCAATTGATAAAGTGAACTAATTGCCTACTTCAAAAGCAGTTTTGCATGAAAGGTAAGCTTTTGTTCTATTATTTGATGTGTTTTCAAACAAGTCGTCGTTTTCGAAACCCAGCAGATAAGGTTAATGATAGTAAATTTCCCACGCTACCTTCCGACGTCACATTCCCTAAGAGGATCTAAATGTACGTGAAATAGGCCTACCTGTCAAAATAGATTTGTTATTTTCAAACAATTTCAACTTCGACTTTCTGATTGGAATTTTTCCTACACTTTTGCCTCAGAATGTACAAATATTATTAATTGTGGAACCTGAACACACCTCATTTAAAGAATGAGCATCAAAATTATGTCTTTGACTAATTTACTTGACCTAGGTCTCCTAACTATACTTGGAATTTGTAAAAATTATGCCGTTCCAAACAATGAAATTACTCAATTATATTTCTGAGGCGCTAGCTTATGGATTATGGAAAGCAATATTTGTAGGACCTCAAATAAATGTTAGGGCATTTTAAAATAGGCATTGAATCTTGTCAGAACTTTAATTTTGTATTTTTGTATACTTAAATAAAATTATGTAGACTAAAAATCCAGACTTAGCATATATTTTGTTTGTGCTACAATGAGTTTAAACAGTGTATGTATCAATTTTCAGTATATGAAATGGATAACCATCATCGAAGAACCTCAACTAGCTGTCGGCAACGTGCAGGTTAACCAAGGAATTTTCGGTGTGTCCTTTATGGACTGTACTCCATTTTAGCATTATCCTCAAGTAAGTACAAAAATTCATTGCCACTAAAAAGCTACTTTTTGACTTAATTAACCCTACTTAGTAGGTTAAAGAACTCGGTAAGAATTTTTATGTTACTTAGAAAAACAGATATGGTCATTCTTTTTTTTTTTTCTTAACCATGAATGGCCTAGATAAATATAAACAATCTTAATGATACGTATTTATGAATAAGATTCCTTAAACATACATACACCCTTTTTTAACTAATCTTTCAATATGTACAATTTCAGGTTTTACCCGAGAGGCCACGCGATTGGACCGTCTTCCTTATATCTACTGACTTCATATAAATGAAAGGTATTTATGTTTTATTATAATAACATGTTCTAATTATTAAATTTAAAAGTTAATACCTCATGGCATTAATATTATATTTAGATAATTTAGGCGAAGTATAGCGATGGCAATAAGCGATGAAGTGAAAATTGAACTTAAATTAATTTATCCTAATTTTATTGGCTAAGCAAACTTATTACTAACTCATTTATGTCCTAGCTCATGTAGATATGAACTGATAGGCAGGGATTCTCAAACTTTTTTCTCTTTGTAAATTTTGTTGTATGCGTTGTTTTTTCTGACACAATATTTCTCACGGGCGTGCCTTAGTTCCAAAATTAAGCGACGCGCCCCCGTGAGTAGATAAGTGAAATAATATTGTTCCTATTTGGCAGAACCCCACTCTAAAACGAACCCCTTTTCTTACTCTTTCTATATGAATATTTCTAATGTCTGACTATTTCCTTTCAGTGTACTAAGGACTCGCTGATCTGCACTACCAGCTCATGTTCAACGTTACTGAACAACAAAGTAATCCGACAATCAGACTGGACCCGGTCATGTTAGGTAAGTTTACATACCTACTGCGTACCACATACTACATACTTTTTCTGAACCTCAGTAAAATATAGTTTTATAATGATAATAGTGCTTAGTATCTACGAGTATGCGTACTTAACAGGAATATTACAAGCTTCAATCAATTTTCATGAAATTATTTGAGCAATTGTGACAATGATCATGCAGTGGTGGAGTTAAGGTATGGCGAGGTACGACCTCCCTGATGCTGGTAATTTCGTAGGAAATCTGGTGACGATTGTGTAGCTATTTAACATAACTAATAAAATATGTATGTTGGCATATGCCTGATCCATGAAATATTGCGACAGTGTAAGGTTCCGTATAAAAGCTGTGTACACAATCTACCGAACATAATAATTGTATGGTTTTATACTTACTATTTTAGACTAGCCTACAGCTTATCATGTGAGATAACGAAGTCATGTCATATGGACTTATTGAAAATCTTGTTTATACATACATACTTATTTGTATTACTACAGTAAAAATATATACGTATAGAAAGTTGAAATTCGTACAATGCATTTAATTTATTCTGAAATTACTGACAGACATAGACTACGGTGACCGCTTACCGTCAAGCAGGACATATGCTTGTTAACCACTGATATAGTATGATGACTTATAAGCTAGTGAACTTAAATTAGTCCTAATAGATTAATACCTATATCCTAACAGACAGACATCTGTTCTCATAGTGAAAATATTCAGTATAACGACTTTGTCATTTTATTGTATGATGTATGAAATCCTGTGAGACAATACGTAGATTATAGCGTGACAACTAAAATGCAAACAAACCATCCATCGAAGGAGGTACTGTCATAGTATAACATGCGTGTAGCTATTCAGTATTCATAGAAAAATGGCGGAACGCCCCATATAATTTTGTATTTCAGCGCGACAACGAATAATCGCGCCCCCATAGCAATTAGACTAGAGCCTATCTTCTTGTATTACTAGGTCTTAAATCTAGGGCTTAGGTATCCTGGATTATTTTAGGAAAATCATCTTACATCTAGACTATGATAGCGACCTACTTAATGTTCTAACTAGTAGTTACACTGCCTATGGATGAAGTACTGTATAACAGGCGCCTACTAAGAATATACATATTAGTGTTCATGGACTATATATATAAGACAGCATCGAAGCTCTCAGATCTCCGGTGTGAAGTGCAAACGTGATGTGAGCTTTCAAAATAGCTCGGAAGATGGCAGAGCCTGCTATGAAAATGTACTAGGCATATAGAGAACTATTTGTTTTAACATGAAATTCTATTGCTATTGTACATAGTGTACACACTTATGTTTCCAATTCCGGTCACTAGGTGGCAAACTCTTCTAAAGTGCTACAGTTCCGCGCTTCCTATTATTTTAGATACATGAGTATTTTTCTATATAAGTACCTAGTATTTCCAGTACTAGCCCTGCCTATCCCACAGCTAGAAAAACATACATTAAGGCACAGAATAAATAATAGTACTACACATAGGCGCAAGGGAACGTTAAGTTGCACCAACGCCAACAATTGCTACGTAGCAACGCAAACCAAATGGCCTAATCGGGACGATGTTTAGTTCAACCACTACGATTATGAGCTAATTTCCTAGAAATAGATTTTGTCTAGGTTCACTACGCTATTTTAATTTTATTTTTTTATTTTTCAGGTACCAAAGGAAAACGAAGATATCATTGGTTCTGTACTGATGCATGACATCGCTCGGAATGCGGCAATAATAAACAATGGAAGAAAATACTACAGACGTGTTTATTAACAATAAAATTATTTTTGTTTTTATGAAATAGCGATTGAATAAAAATATTAGGTATATGAGTTTTATTTAGAGATGAAATAAGTCAGAAATACAGCACACCCACTCGTTTTCACTGCAACAAATGTAGCCTGGCAAGGCTAATTCCTATTATTTATTTATAAACCTTGGTATCCAAGATGTGTTCTACAGAGCACATCTTAGATCCCTTGGGCACGGAACCAAATGTAACCTGGCAAGGCTATAAAATACGGTTATTAAAATTCTGGTTGCTCGGCACCAAATGTAACTAAACCTCCCGCTCACCTTACTTATTTACTTACTTACTCGACTAATCAACAGTATAGCTAACCCCCCTTTAAATATACCCCGTAAATTTGGCCTTGTGATCGTCTAGCGTGAATAAGTAGAACCCTTCGATGTGATCCGCAATAACCCAGATCCTTTAATGAGTATCAGCTGTATTTTTGACTAATTTTTAAAATTTTATTTATTTATATTTTGAAGAAGAATAAGGGTTATTGTAGCATAATAATATAGTGTTATAGAAGAGTATTTTATCAGATTTAGGCCTAGAAAGTTACATGTGAGAAAATTAATGACGTGATGAAGAAAATTTTAGAATAGAAGTTAGTGAGTGAAA
Organism: Leguminivora glycinivorella; assembly: GCF_023078275.1. Lineage (NCBI taxonomy): Eukaryota > Metazoa > Arthropoda > Insecta > Lepidoptera > Tortricidae > Leguminivora > Leguminivora glycinivorella. The sequence continues at coordinate 7,515,611 of NC_062983.1, forward strand.
CATACATGAAATAAATATTAAAAAATATTTTGGTAATCATCGGCTACGCCTTATTAGTGGATTCGAGTTGCAGGACTGCCTTGCGTTGCCGTCTGAATCCCCTAACCTGATCAAACCACTTTATCAGGCATCCTAAGCAAGTAAGCCTGAAGGGCTATCTATCTACGAACTAACCCCCTTTTTTTATTTTGTTTCTTTTCCCTAGCTAAACCCCCCTTTTCCCCATTACTGCTAATAGACCATAACTTCTCGATCTTTCTAATGTTTTATCGAAACACCGAGCAGTTGCTAACTTTTATAAGAACTAAGTCTACTAACTTTTCTAAGCTTTTGACTTTCCATCAGTGGACGGCGCTCGCATGCCACTGGGCCCTATAACAAACCTATGCTTTTTATTCCAAAGAATAGTTTGTTTCCCTAACCATCTTGATAGAATTTACCTTTAAAACCAGTTAGCAACACTAAGTGTCCCGCAGCCACACCGAAAGATCAGAAATTGCTACCACAATTATTAATTTCACTCAGATAAATTAAGTAATAAGAGATTTTATAAATTACCAGTTCTACCACTTATTTTAAGATAGTAAACACCACATTTAAAGTCCATTTAAACCATATAAATAGTAGTAGTTAAATTATTTCTCCACAATACACGTTGACCAATTATATTCCAAGACCAATCATAAAAGAACTCTACTTTTATAGAAATAGTGTGTGACTCTACCCTATTCCTATCGTTTTCCCTATTCTAGCATATCTGAAACACAGACCGTCACTTACCATAGATCTTGTGTTCAAAATATGCACAAGTGTATCCCTACCATAAGCTGTACAGTTCAGCCAGCGAAGCTGAGATAGGCAACCTATAGGCTTGTGTTCTTATCCCCCCCTCTGCTCTTGCCCGCGGGCTAGGGTAGCAGAGAGTAGATCGCCCTATCCGTGTATATATCCAGTATTCTAGGACACACCAGTACCAGCCACATGGGAGACCCAGCTGCGATCAACTTTACTTAGATGTGGATCGATCACAACCGAAATCCCCAGCGACCAACGCCAGCATGGACTAGAACACCGAGTAAATAAATATAAATATATATATGACCCCAGCCTCAAATACTGCCGACTTCTGTGAGCAAGGATTACTCCTAATGTCTTTCGTCAATCGTGAAAGTCCTCACTTCCATCTAACAGTTGGACTCTTTGAGACCGGTGAGAAAATACGCTTTTGTAAGTATAGAAAAGCGCCCAAGCCCTCCACTTGGAACAAAAAGACCCCTAAACGCCTTATGTTTAACAGCCGCAAGGTATAAAGCGCTTAGCCGGACAACAGTCTGTCACAAACAATGATCTGGCTTACAACTTTCACAAAATAACCCCATAGAAAATTACTAAATTCAATTTTACTGACCAACTAAACAAACGAATGAAGTTTCCTTTACGTGCTATAATCTAAGCTTAGTTTTGCAAGAATTTCTCCCTACAAAACCAAACACAGACTTATCTCCAAGCACCAGCCATACATCGACCCAGTCTTTGTATTGCTTGACGGCACTCACGAAACAAAGCACAGAAAACTTCACTATACACATTAATTTAAATGTAACACTACACTATAAATAGAACACTAAAATAAACCCACAACTGACGGTAAAGCAATTCTACCACAGGTCTAAGTTCAACTGTACGACGATATTGTCCCCGCACAATCAAACAGAGACACAATTTCAAAGTTTACAATCACTTAGAATAATTTCCAAGTAAAAACAAACAAAGAAACAATAGCAGAACAACTTCATTCACCAGTATAACACACGAAAGCCAGAGACACTGTTAGTCTTGTAGATATTTTAAGAATGACGCGCGTCGGCTCGCTCCGACCCTTTTATAGATTCAAAATGAGCGACAAAAAGGCTACAAAAGGGCTACAAAACGGCTACAAAACGGCTACAAAACGGCTACAAAACGGCTACAAAAGGGCTACAAAAGGGCTACAAAACGGCTACAAAACGGCTACAAAAGGGCTACAAAAGAGCTACAAAGAGGCTACAAAAGGGCTACAAAACGGCTACAAAAGGGCTACAAAAGAGCTACAAAGAGGCTACAAAAGGGCTACAAAAAGGCTACAAAAGGGCTACAAAACGGCTACAAAACGGCTACAAAAGAGCGACTGGCGACAAAAGAGCTACAAAAAGGCGACTGGCGGCAAATTACAATGGATAGCCGCTAAATTACACTTATAAGAAAAAAGTCGTAACTGTTTTGTTTACTAAGTCGTACGCCTTAGGCATTAATGTCCAAGACAGCTCAGCACGTACGTTTTACTTCTCAATAGTAACATCTGCATGATTGCACGTGTTTTAGAGTGAGACAGAGCTATTGATATTGATTCCTATCTCATCCAGTAGTGGAACATTCCGTAAATCGATAAATATTTTTACGTAAATATTATTTTGTGAAAGATTGTTTAAATCAATTTAGTAAGTAACTTCGCAATGAAAGATCACATTTGCTCCTAATTGTTACATTGAATGATATATTCAGAAAGCATAATAATCAATATTAGTGATTATTACCTTTCTGACTTGTAATTGGAACCAAGACGCAATATCGGAACGCCATTCGTTTGTCAGATCAGATTGTCAATGTCAACAATCCATCCATGTGAATATAGTTTGTAAATAAGCTTTTTCCAATAAGTTGGGCATCGAATAATAGTGAATTTTATGAGTGATGACGTAACTAAACATGTGATTAAGCATCACAGATATTATTTGTTAAAATACTCAATGAAATCCCGAAGGAAATATGCACCAAAAAGTTGGTCAAGGAAAAGTTGATTTGCCGTAAGTTTTATATGTAAAAACAAGTCCATTTCCTAGTCATAGACGCTTGTTCTGTTACAAATGTCACTGTCAGAATGACTTTTAACGACACTTTATTAGTCGACGTTTGCACACATAACGGTAACAACATGTGGACGAATTTGTGGCTGTCATTGTCACTGTCAGAACGGTTTCTGACAGTGACATTGACAGAATTTGTACACACATGTGTAGGTCTGATTACCGAACTGCTCCTAAACCACAGTATCCCCAATGACAATCTGAAATACGAAGGTTTCTCAAACTGTCTTGTGAAGTTGTGGACTGGTTGCTTTGAATCATTTAAATATGAGCGAATTAAATAATAATAAACGACGACGACCATTTAAGCACTCTTCGACATTTTATAGAAATGTGGGAAAGTTAAGAAAAGTGCAGAATGATAATACAAATAAATAAGCACTTTATAGTTACTTAATGTATTAAATATATAATTTTTAATTCTTATTGATAAAAATGAAGTGTAGTGTTGCTTTACACAATAAAAGTAGGAATCAAATGAAATAGAGTATTTACTGTGATATTGATAAAATTTCTGTTGCGCAATGATAGTTTTTTTCAGTACAGATGCTGCTTTTTTTAACGCAGTAGTGCGAGCAAATCAAGCAATGATTCATTTCTTGTCTGGTCGAAACTCTTAGCTTAGATTTAGGTAGTGAAAATCGTCGTACGATACACGTGCGAAAAGGACATTCACAACTCGTGTCGATTTAAAAATAAATCGATCGTGTCGATTTAAATAGAGTATTTACTGTGATATTGATAAAATTTCTGTTGCGCAATGATAGTTTTTTTCAGTACAGATGCTGCTTTTTTTAACGCAGTAGTGCGAGCAAATCAAGCAATGATTCATTTCTTGTCTGGTCGAAACTCTTAGCTTAGATTTAGGTAGTGAAAATCGTCGTACGATACACGTGCGAAAAGGACATTCACAACTCGTGTCGATTTAAAACACTCCCTTCGTTCGTGTATTAATTTATCGCTACTCGTATCGATTTTCCTCTTTTCCGCACTCGTTTGGGTTACAAAAGAAACACATTATTTACTCTACTACGTTTTATTTATGTTTCTTTAACATTACAAATTTGTAGACACTTATCTATACAAAAATCTTGACAAAAGAAGTACAGATCGCTGAAATGAATGTTGATAGTAATATTAATGAAGACTACTTCAACAAGTGTCAATTGTGAAATGCCGCAAAATACTAGTTGCTCTATAGAAGACCATAATAATATGATCCCCTATCCTTTACAACCCAGCAGCTCGGTACGCACGTTACAATTTTTTTTTAATCTTCTTTAGTGAGGGCAACTGAGTACGACGGCATATTTAATTGTTTATAAAGTTTGAGGATACCTGGAAAAAATTAATACAAGAAGCCATTTTGAAAATATAATAAATATTCACTGCTTTCGGTCACGCGTGTACGCTGCGACCATTTTGCGACCGTTTTTCGACCGTTTGGTGACAGTTTGGCGACTGTTCTTTACATGGAATATTACCGTCTTAATCCATATTTTAACAACTTTATTGGTTTTCTAGGCATTATTTTTATTATTTCAGTATAGTATATGCACCGGAGCACTAAAACTTCACCAATCAATATACATAACACGCAAACACCGAGTAGTCAATAATATTATTACTGGTTAAACTGAGGTAAATTGATGGCGCGTTGATAAATTTAGACTAATTTTATGAAATCACTCGAGCAATTTAATTGGCCATGGTAATTAGCCCACATTATATTACAAATGCAAACAATATTTATCTTTAACAAATTCTTACGCCATTACATTTTAATGTCAAATGATTTTATTTCTTTTTTACTTTGACGTCTCTGACAGTCGCCATTTGAAAAGAATGAAATGAACGAATGATTTTGGGAAAGTAGTCGCCAAACGGTAACAATGTGTGCACGCGTAGTGCACACTTCTGTCACTTCTGTGACCATTTGTGCCTGTTACCAATCGTCCCCATTTGGGTCGCCGCGACTAAACGTCGACCGTACTGCGACTAAGCATTGAGACCCGAAGACCTGTGTGTACACAAAATAGGAGGATTTGCGTAGGAACGGCGACCGATTATGGTTATATGGGAGTCTACAACTCTTGTTCTTTCATACCTTTAACGTATCACGTCACGTATTTGAGATGACAATGTGTACAAACGGGCAATGACAATGAGTCTACATTTACCTACCATATTGCATAAGAAGCGCAGGTAGCCCAGCGGTAAGTGCGTGCGACTTTCGTTCTGGAGGTCGCGGGTTCGAACCCCGGCTCGCACCAATGAGTTTTTCACTTATGTGCGAAATGTCATTAAATTTGATATTTGCCAGTCGCTTTTCGGTGAAGGAAAACATCGTGAGGAAACCGGACTAATTCCAATGAGGTCTAGTTACCCTTCGGGTTGGAAGGTCAGATGGCAGTCGCTTTTGTAAAACTAGTGCCTACGCCAAATCTTGGGATTAGTTATCAAAGCGGACCCCAGGCTCCCATGAGGCGTGGCAAAATGCCGAGTTAACGCAAGGAGGATAATGATTGCATAATAATGCTCTTCTATAGTAAATTGTGCAGCGTGGCGGATGTTAAGTATTGCACACGAGAGTAAGTCAAGTCAATAGATAAGGCGCGATGGCGCGGACGGCGCGGTACTAGAAATTCCAAAACTCCCGGGAGAACGACTTTTCAATTACTCCCGCTCCACCTGCGTGCAAATGCACATTTGCGGGAGTGTGATGATAAAATCTAAATATTTAAGTACCTATGTCTTCTTTACTAAACTATGTTTAGTCTCATAACAATAGATACATACTTAAACATGAGATACTTTTTCAGAGGAAATTGCAATTAGGTACATATGTAGGTATATTTCACTAAAACTCGAGTTGTATAGTAGAGATTGTCAAGCAGTAACAAAGTAAGTCTAAACTAAACATCATCAGCAGGAAGCATTTGAACCGAAGTCCTAGTGACATGTTTATCCAGGTCCGACCAAACAGCGCAATCAAGCTCGAGAGCTCTCCACGATGTAGCAACTTGGGGTTTATTTAAACGATTTCAACGGACGCTTCGAACTTTGAGAATCTGAACTTGATTTGATATTATTTGCGTCCAGCACCGGCTCATAAGCTTCTTCATTAGACATTACCACACAAGATAGTTTCAAACCTTTTTATTAAAAAAACCGGCCAAGAGCGTGTCGGGCCTAGCTCAGTGTATGGTTCCGTAGTTTTCCGTATTTTTCTCAAAAACTACTGAACCTATCAAGTTCAAAACAATTTTCCAAGAAAGTCTTTATAATGTTCTACTTTTGTGATTTTTTTCATATTTTTTAAACATATGGTTCAAAAGTTAGAGGGGGGGGCGCACTTTTTTTTCCTTTAGGAGCGATTATTTCCGAAAATATTAATATTATCAAAAAACTATCTTAGTAAACCCTTATCCATTTTTAAATACCTATCCAACAATATATCACACGTTGGGGTTGGAATGAAAAAAAATATCAGCCCCCACTTTACATGCTTTACATGTGTGGGATGCGTAGTGATATCTCCCACGGGTTCCACTTACTTGCAGTAGGTATAGCTCCAGGCGTAGAAAGCAAACAAGCAGGATACGTTTTGAAGCTTTATTCTTGAGCACACACATGCGTAAGCGAACAGTTTAAATTTACAGAAGGGGAAATGCAAGATAGGCAAAGCAAAAGCACTTAAAACTATAAAGCGCGAGCGAGTGCACAAAGGAATGCGATAGGAATGCGACCGAGCAGCGCGGTGGCGTGCGCTGTGCGTCAGAGAGGCAGATAGACTGGTGAGCGCGGCGCGCGGGGGAACATGCGCGGGCGCAGGGCGGCTGGCCGGGAACCGGTCACGCCGCGACGTTATCAGCTGTGTGCAGTCGCTCCGCGCGCTAAACTATCTACTAATAACAAGAATCTGTTTGTCCGCTTCAACATACAAAATATGTGACATGAACATTTTATATTTTATTCTCACATAGTTCAGCTTAATTATTTCATAGTAATGAATAAAAGGTTAAAAGGGTAAAATTCATTAAATGCCAATCAACAATTAAAATTACTGTACATAATCGTTAATTGAATAATTAGGATATAAAATAAATTCATTTGACATAATTAAATTCATTGTAAATAAATAAAATTAAAATGATTTGATATAAATAATTAATTTGAATTGATTGATGAATAAAAATTGTAAAAAGTAAAACTGTAAAATGTAAAACAATAAAAACATTAAAATTAATAAAATACATAAAATCTGTGGCAGAACGCCCACATCCAGGGTTGGGCAGTATTTCAAATACATGTATTTGAAATACTCGTTTAAAATACAAATACGTATTTTGTATTTGTATTTCAAATACTGCTTGGTTAAGTATTTTGTATTTGATATTTCAAATACCTAGACACATGTATTTAGTATTTTGTATTTGAAATACTCAAGGCTGTAAAATACATTTGCACAAAATACATTTCTGAATAGTTTTTAACTGTGTGATAGTATGATAGTCCCTTTAGGAGACTGTGATATATTAAAACGGCAACACTGTCAAGTGTCAACGTCAAATGTCACTGTCACTACTGTCAGCGACAAGTGTCACATCACTTTGATAGTTGATTTCGCGGTATTGTGTTCGTGACATTTTTCTACTAGTGCCACTACTGGAGTGTCTGGAGTGACGATTTTTCAGTTTTACTCAATAATATTAAGTTTATTGCGATATTATATTGACGAGTCGATCGGCGTTTAGTGATTGAATATAATAATGGATGCAAATTCAGGCGGATCTGCGTCATCTACATCCAGAGAAGTGAGAGAGGAAATGTTGACAATAATGGCGGTGGTTGTAGTGACGCTGGTGGTGTAAAAACATTTCCACTAATTTTAACCGACAATTGAATGTTTTTTTTTTCACCACACCAACTGTTAAAGACTCTCTTTGTTCTTCGAAAATATACAGCAAAATTGCAATTTCATACAAATTTTAACTTGATGTCTTAAGCTTGCTGGTAGAATCCACCTATAAATGAAATAATTTTTATTAAACATGATATCAAATCATAATATTAATACCATCTAACTTAGGGTATGATATCCTGGATATCAAGTTAAAATTTATATGAAATTACTTTTGAACTGCAAAATCGTACAACTTTCTCATCCGTAAACCTTTACCAGTTGGTGTGGTCAAAAGTATTTTGTATTTGAAATACATTTTTATAAACGCTATATTTTGTATTTGGTATTTGAAATACATTTTTTTTAACACTATATTTAGTATTTTGTATTTGAAATACCCGTCACCAAAGTATTTAGTATTTTATATTTGAAATACATTTCCAAATGTAATTAGTATTTTGTATTTGAAATACTATTGGCCAGTATTTTGCCCAACCCTGCCCACATCACCCCCCTCCAGAGACCTGCTAAGGGCGATAATAGTCAGGGAAACGTACTACACGACCTGAACGCGTACGCTTGACGACATCTTCCTCATTCACAGCTGAACTGGTGGTGGTTGTTTTATGTGAGTTGTTCTGTGTTTTATGTGTAGTGTGAGTGGTGTGTGTGTCGTGAAGTATGTAGGCTGGTTTTACGCGGTCTACAGATACCGTCACAGACTTACCATTAATGAGTAAGGTATACACCTTCGGTTCTCTCTTCAGAACCTCATAGGGTCCCGTGTACGCTGGTTTTAGCGACTTGCACAGGGCATCGTCCCTCAGGAACACATGCGAAGACGTTGCCAGGTCATTGAAAACAAACGTACGACGCTGACCTACATGACGGGAAGCTGGTGTCGGGTGCAGGTTCCTTGTGAACGTGCGAAGCCGAGACAAGTAGTCCGTCACATCTGGTAATGGATCAGCATCTGGGTTGAAAAATTCACCAGGCATACGCAAGGGCTGACCGTAGACCAGCTCCGCAGAAGTTGCTTGGAGATCCTCCTTAAACGCGTTCCTCATGCCCAACAACACCAATGGGAGTGATTCAACCCAGGTGGAGGTGGCGTGACACGTGATGGCAGATTTCAAATGGCGGTGCATACGCTCCACCATCCCATTGCACGCTGGGTGATAAGCGGTGGTACGCTTATGTACAAACCCTGCCAGCTCGGACAGCTTCTTGAAGAGCGCAGACTCGAACTGACGCCCTCTGTCGGTGACAATATCCACCGGGCACCCGAAGCGAGCTATCCAGCCATGCAGCAGAGCTTGTGCGACGGTATCGGCAGACATGTCCTGTATTGGGATTGCCTCAGGCCATCTCGTAAAACGGTCAATGGCAGTGAGGCAGTACCTAAAACCTTGGCAAAGTGGAAGTGGCCCAATTAGGTCAATGTGGATATTCAAGAACCTGCCCTTAGGGACGTCAAACGATGACAGTGGTGCGGAGACATGCCGAGTGACCTTGGAACGCTGACAAGCCAGACAGTTCCGGGTCCATTCGCGACAGTCTCTTCTCACCCCAGGCCAGACGTACCTGTCCGCCACGAGCTTCACAGACGCGTTCGCCCCTGGATGGCTAAAGGAATGCAGGCCTTCAAAGACCTGACGCCTCAACTCTGCTGGAACGTAAGGTCTGGCAGTTGAGGAGCTCTCATCGCAGTACAGCTCAGCATCAGACCCAGGCACTTGGACTTTGGTCAGGCGCAACGAGGTGCCTTCCTTGAGTAGCTGCTCCAACTCCGGATCGTTGCGTTGAGCTGCAGCCAGCTTGCTCAAGTCCACGGGCTGCGTGATCTCCTCGATCCTAGAGAGAGTGTCAGCTACGACATTGTCCTTACCCGAGATGTGCCTGATGTCTGTGCTGAACTGCGATATGAAATCCAGGTGACGGAATTGCCTGGGCGAGCAATTCTCCTTGCGAGAATGAAACGCAAAGCATAACGGCTTGTGGTCAGTGTAGATGGTGAAGTCACGGGCTTCGACCATGTGCCGGAAATACTTAATCGCCTCATAAATCGCAAGGAGTTCGCGGTCGTAGGGCGAGTATTTCTGCTGGGCAGGACTCAGCTTGCGCGAGAAGAAAGCCAGCGGCTCCCAGCCCCTCTTCTCGTTGAACTGCTGCAACACTGCCCCCATGGCCACGTCTGATGCATCCGTCACGATGCTGAGCTTCGCCTGCGCATCTGGATGTGCCAAAAGAGCAGCCTGACTCAAGTCCTGCTTACAGCGATCGAATGCGTCCTGCTCCGCCGACGTGAAGTGAACCGGGTGCGAAGCCTTCACCGAACCCGCCAACAGAGCGTTCAGAGGAGCCTGGTTCTGAGCAGCACTGGGTATGAACCTGCGATAAAAGTTCAACATACCCAGAAAACGCCTGAGCTCCCGCACGTTCTTGGGTGGCGGAAAGTCCTTGATTGCGTCGACCTTGGACGGGAGAGGCCTTGTGCCTTCGGCAGAGATGCGGTAACCTAAGAATGTTACCTCTGAGGCTCCGAAGACGCACTTGGCAGTATTCACCACCATGCCATACTCCCGCAAACGGACGAACAGCTGACGAAGATGGTCTTCATGGGTCTTCTCGTCCTTTGAGAAGACTAAGAAGTCGTCCAGGTAGCTATAACAAAAGTCAAGTCCCCGCAACATTTCATCCACGAAGCGCTGGAACGTCTGCCCGGCATTCCGAAGTCCGAACGACATGTACGGAAATTCGAAAAGACCGAACGGCGTGGTAATGGCGGTCTTCGGGATGTCGTCAGGGTTAACGGGGATCTGATTATATGCCTTAACAAGGTCAATGGTTGAAAACACGCGACAGCCTGTGATACTCTGCGCGAAATCCTGGATATGGCGAATAGGATACCTATCAGGTACTGTTCGCGCGTTGAGCATCCTATAATCGCCACAGGGTCTCCAACCATTGTCCTTTTTAGGGGCCAAATGCAAGGGAGAAGCCCAAGGGGACTCGGAGGGTCTGGCTATGCCACTAGCGAGCATAGAAGAAAACTCCTCCTTGGCGATCTTTAATTTATCAGGAGCCAACCTACGAGGTGAACTGAAAACAGGGGGTCCAGGTGTAGTTCTGATATGGTGAAGTGTGTTCAGATTCAGATTCAGATTCAGATGATTTATTTGCCATTACAAGTATAAATACATGCAAATATAGTTACAAATCATACTCTAAGTACTTACATGCTAGGATTACTTATTCTATGCTGATGTACAAGATCATGAAGTTGTCCATTAAAATAATGAAATTGTTGTTGTGTTTTATTGTGCGGTGTATGCCAGATGGGCGAGTGATGTCAGGGTATTCCTGTAGTATAGTGTGGTAAACAGACTCACCAGTTACAACTTTGATTGAGGCAATGTCGTCAGACGGTCGGGCAGGCAAACCCGCGGCCGAAAGTAGTGTATTGCCATCTATGAGTCGACGTTCCCTGCAATTTACAAGAAGATTGTAATGTATTAAAAAATCAACACCTATTATCGCCTTTGTCACATCCGCTACAATAAATCGCCAGACAAAGTCACGGCGCAAGCCTATATTAAGCACTAGATGCACGAAACCGTACGTGTTTATCACTGTGCCGTTAGCGGCGCACAAATCATAGTTTGTCGGCTGTCTGCGTTCATTTAATTTGTTACGCGGAAAAACACACAAATCACTACCTGTGTCCACGAGGAATGTGACCTTCGACCTGGAGTCCACGACGAATAAGCGACCTTTGCTAGGGCAGCCGCTCGCCGCCATCACCGACTGCCCGATGCGTTTCCCGACTGGTAATCACAAGGCTTGATGCACCTTTTAGCCTGCTCTCCGAACTTGTGATGGTACCAGCAGGTAGGGAACTTCCGATAGCTGGAGTTGGACCTCTTGGACGCTGAACGCTGCCTGGTGTGACTCGATGACCTCTCCCTAGACCGGGACATTCGACCTACTTTGGCATCCAGCGCCTGCATCCGCCTGCTCAGCTCCGCGATCTGCAGCATCAGGGGATCCGATGACGTGGAGGGTAGCGACGCTGCTGCCACCTGCGGGGCGGGCGCGACAACGTCGTGAAGGCGATCGGCGAGCTCTGCCAAGTCCTCCAGGGATGATTTTAACTGTGACGCGACAATATCTTGCGTCCGTTGTGGTAGCCGATTAACCCAGATGGAACGTAGAAAGTCCTCAGGTAGCCCAGGTCCCGCCAAGCTCTGAAGATGCCGAAGAAACTGTGAAGGCTACCTGTCTCCCAGCTCTTCCAGGTTGAGGACCTGCTGGACCTTCCTCTCGCGCGACGCAGAAAGTCGTTTAATGAGCTCCGTCTTGAGCTTTTCAAATTTGTTCTCCTCCGGTGGTGACGTAATGATGTCCTCTACCTCCGCCGCATATTGAGGCTCAAGTTGTGCCATGGCGTAATAAAATTTGGTCTCGTCCGTTGTAACACGAGACAACCGAAATTGCCCCTCCAGCTGCGCAAACCATAGCGCCGGTTTCTCTGGATAAAACGGGGGAATCTTGACACCAACCCGAAATGACTCAGCCGTTAACGGCTCGGCGCCATTTTGTAACGGTACTTCTTTGTCTTTGTCTTGCTCAGTGCCTTTGCCGTCTGTCATGCTGAAGTGTTTAGCGAGGAGTCACCAATGTGGGATGCGTAGTGATATCTCCCACGGGTTCCACTTACTTGCAGTAGGTATAGCTCCAGGCGTAGAAAGCAAACAAGCAGGATACGTTTTGAAGCTTTATTCTTGAGCACACACATGCGTAAGCGAACAGTTTAAATTTACAGAAGGGGAAATGCAAGATAGGCAAAGCAAAAGCACTTAAAACTATAAAGCGCGAGCGAGTGCACAAAGGAATGCGATAGGAATGCGACCGAGCAGCGCGGTGGCGTGCGCTGTGCGTCAGAGAGGCAGATAGACTGGTGAGCGCGGCGCGCGGGGAACATGCGCGGGCGCAGGGCGGCTGGCCGGGAACCGGTCACGCCGCGACGTTATCAGCTGTGTGCAGTCGCTCCGCGCGCTAAACTATCTACTAATAACAAGAATCTGTTTGTCCGCTTCAACATACAAAATATGTGACATGAACATTTTATATTTTATTCTCACATAGTTCAGCTTAATTATTTCATAGTAATGAATAAAAGGTTAAAAGGGTAAAATTCATTAAATGCCAATCAACAATTAAAATTACTGTACATAATCGTTAATTGAATAATTAGGATATAAAATAAATTCATTTGACATAATTAAATTCATTGTAAATAAATAAAATTAAAATGATTTGATATAAATAATTAATTTGAATTGATTGATGAATAAAAATTGTAAAAAGTAAAACTGTAAAATGTAAAACAATAAAAACATTAAAATTAATAAAATACATAAAATCTGTGGCAGAACGCCCACACATGTAGGGAACCGTACCCTAATAAAACATTTTTTTCCATTTTTTATTTTTGCACTTTGTTGGCGTGATTGATATACATATTGGTATTTCAACTTTCTAGTGCTAACGGTTACTGAGATTATCCGCGGACGAATGACATCAGTACTTATCTCCGTATTCATTTATTTTGTAGCTATGTAGCTCTACGGGTCAAATTAGATTAATATGGCCTAAAGATCGTGCTTTAAAACCATTTGCGGCATGTTTCTAAATTTCGAAGTGTAATAGGTATAGTACTATTACTATTCTCATGCTTTAAGAATATTCGTTATCTTGGTGGTCTATTGTCCATTGGTAATCCAATCTTGGAAGTAGCACACTTCCATTTTCTTTAATTCCTGCCGATCATGTGTCCGGCTCTTCCAGTCCCGACTTCCATATCGTCGGATGTCATACACCCACAGATCGTTAAGAATATGACTAGGGATGTACCGACTAGTCGCGAAAGCCGACTATCCAGCCACATTAGTCAGCGACTAGTCGGCAAAAAAGGCCGATTAATCGGCACTTCATTAGTGATAGAAAAACTGAAAGCTACAGATGAAAATTATGGTTTTATTGTGTACCTATTCGTAATTCGTTTCTTTGTGAAAACAACAAATATCTGTAATCATCACAGAAATAATTTCCTACCTAGAATTATCGATTTCATAAGAAAGATGACTACCCACTAAGCCAAGCCGGTTGTCAAAAATGGAAAATGAAATGAAAAATGGAAATGGAAATTATTGTCATGAACCTTTGAACTTGTAAAAAAATCATGAAAAGCGCGAACGAAGGACCAAAATTATTAATTATTCAAAATGTGAATATAGTTGACTATTATGTTTTGGCCGACTAATCGGCCACCCAAGCGCCGACTAGTCGGTAATCGGCCTTGTCGGCCAAATCAATAGTCGGTACATCTCTAAATATGACGTAAATATTGTTCAATTTATTCTCTACCGGTGAAATTTATGTTGGATGGACTTTAGTAATGTGGAGAAGATGGACAGCCCACGAGCACACCTAGGACACTGGCGATCAAATATATGAAAGAGGCGCGTTCCTAGCACACAGTCTAAGCTCGTGTAGTTCACCTACACCTACGCGTACTATGCTTGTGTGAGTGAAATATGACAGGTCGACTGTTCGCGTTTTTGACAGGCGATAACTGTCAGGTAACCGAGAGGGGGTGGGAGGCACTTTCAGCGGGGAGCGGGAGTGGCCATACTGTACGATAGTACTCTATTATACCTACTGCGCTACGAGTAAATCAAGTCAACATAAAATCAAGAATTGTATTATTGGGTAAATTTCAAATGCCGCTCCTAAGCACGAAACGGGCTGACATCTGACAGTTAAGTTATTCGAACGTTAGAGAGAAATAATTACAACATTGAAATAAAACATAAACAGGGCTAGACTCTGCACAGGCCTGTCACTGTCACCAATTAGTGCTCAAGTTTCTGAAGCCTGCTTGACATGTACTTATAGAGTCTGTTCGGAAAGTGAAGAGTCGTGAAATGTATGGGGTCCAATACATTCCACGAGTCTTCATTTTTTAAATGGTTAAAATTTAACAGTTATCGATGGTTTTTAGCTTTAGGTAGTAGGCAACATGGCAAATTATTGCCATATTTTTGTAATAAATCAGAAAAGCAAGTACCTACTTATTTTATTTCTGTTTTCTATAATTATTGTTCTAGTCTTAGCTTCTTCTTAGCTTTCGAGATAGATTTAATTTTATATCACGTTTTGTGTCTATGACCAACAAGTATGAGTAATAAATAGGTAGTTCGAATATTGGTAAGTGGTTACCATAGCTTTTTAGCTATGTCAAGTGTTGCCAGACTTCTATAAACCTTCTTGAATTTACCATAATTCTAACCATTTCATAATCTTAGTTATTTCCGGAGAAACTCTGACTGACAGTACCTACTCTAATCTGAATGACCTACCCACCTGCGCCGGCGCACCGTTCCCAAGTTGTTTATCCTCATAATATTGTATTAAAACGGCGCCGCATTTTCACTAGCTCGCTTGGTGGTCTGTTGGTTTTTACATAATAAAAAGGCAGTGTTGAGAAAACTGAGGAGAAACGATGTTCGAGTAAGATTAGCTTAAGTAGAGATGATGTCACATAAAATATCCAATTTTGGAACACAATCATGTTAGGTAGAAAATGTGCAATTAATCAAATTATTACAAATGAGGTCAAAACATTTTATCTGCAAAATAATAAAGATACTTATATAATACCGCAAAGTTTAAAATAAAAACATTTTCGTCCAAACTAAAAACAAAATTGGTACCATTTGATCCTATCCTTACCTACATTCATTTTCACTACAAAATAATAAGTGCGGCAGAATTAAATAACCCCCCCTCTTCATTGAAATTTGTACATCATCGTAACCTAATATCTTGGCGGTATATTTGATAGCCGTGTGGTGACGGGTTAAGAATTTCACCACCCCCTTTCTTCCCGTGGGTGTCGTAGAAGGCGACTGTGGGATATGGGTTAAATAGTGACGTAGGCGAGAGGCTGGCAACCTGTCACTGCAATGTCACATTTTCGATTTCTTTCAACCCCTTTTTGCCAAGAGTGGCACTTAAACTTGAGTAGTTTCATGTGCTCTGCTTACCCCTTCATGGGACACAGACGTGATAGTATGTATGTATGTATATTTGATGGCCAATTAGCTACAACCTGGCAAAAAAGAGTAGATTTTTTTATGGGATAGGAGGCAAATGAGCATATAGGTAAGCGATCACCAATGGACACCCGAAACCCCAGAAGTATTGTAGGTGCGTTGCCGGCCTTTGATATGAGTGTACGCTCTTTTTAGGGTTCCGTACCTCAAAAGGAAAAAACGGAACCCTTATAGGATCACTTTGTTGTCCGTCTGTCCGTCCGTCCGTCTGTCAAGACCCTTTTTCTCAGGAACGCGTGGAGGTATGAAGCTGAAATTTATATCAATTACTCAGGTCTACTGTCCCTTGAAGCTGTGAAAAAATAAAACTTCTAAGCCAACGCAATCAAAAGATACAGCCGTTTATGCCGCAAATTTTCGACACTTGCAAGGGAATCAAAACCTACAGGGTGCTTCCCGTGAACTCAGAATCTTAAAATTTGGTACGAAGCAACGTCTTATAGCATAGATAAAGGAAAAATTACGAAAACCATAAATTTTTAGTTACATCACATAATATTTTTTTTTTTTAATAATTTTAACCTTACTACCCATTTCCTCATAAACGCGTAGAGGTATTAAATTGAAATTCATACCAAATACTCAGGTCTATAATACCTTTAAGCTGTAACAAAATCAAACTTCTATGTCAACGCAATCAAAAGAAACAGCAATTTAAGCTGCATATTTTGAAACTCGCAAGTACTCGCAAGGGAATCAAAACCTAAAGGGTACTTCCAGTCGACCTAGAATCTTGAAATTTGGCATGAAGCAACGTTTTATAGCACACATAAAGGAAAAATTCCGAAAACCTTAAATTCTTAGTTACATTACAAAATATTCTTAAATTTATGCTCCTCCATCTTTCCCCATTGTAATGTTATGAATTTCATTTTGCAATAAAAATACCATAGTTATGACTCGATTGTCGTAATGAACGAACTTTGTAAACCTTGCAGGTTTGTACGGAACCCTCGGTGCGCGAGTCCGACTCGCACTTGGCCGGTTTTTTTTTAAATGACAATATCGTAGTGTCCCAATTTCCTCAAATATATTGATTTGAAAGTGACGACTCTACGATGTTTGTCAATTTTAATTTAATTTCTAATCTTTTTTTGCCAAGGTAACAATATTTATACTTTTAAATACAAGTTCCTGGAACTAACACTATTGGAATTCGATCATAATATCCTGCACATTTCGCAGTAGTCTGGTTTTGTTCTTATTTTCTTCACTCGAGACGGGATCCCAGGAGAGTGTTAGGACGTCACTTTTAATTAAACACACTGTTTGTTCGCGGATGGGTGGTCCCTTGTTAAGAATAATTCGCGAGAGATTTTATTAATCGTCGAATAAATAAGTAAATATCTGGGCGACCGGTTCTATTTTAATATATCACGTCTTTAGATATAAAAACTCTTATAAATACAAAAACAAAAAAAAGACAAAAAACAAAAACTTAATTTCTGGCCGGGATTCGAAACCCTGACACCTACGATCTATCTGCGTACATAAGACCGACCTCGTACGACTGAGCTAAGCGGAATCGATGCGCGCGCGGCGAAATTAACGACCATATTTTACGTTTACTAACGCGAAAGAAAAACTCATGAAAACTCGAAAATTCGCGTTTTCCGGGATCTAAGGCTACGTTAGATCGATTTTTCAAGGCCCGAAACCCCCTACATAACAAATTTCAGCGAAATCGTTAGAGCGGTTTCCGAGATCTTCGGTATATATAAATAAATAAATAAATAAATATACAAGAATTGCTCGTTTAAAAGTATAAGATTAAGTTTAATATAATAGTATGATTGGTCTGAGATAAATTAAACTACTTATAGAAGCAATTTCGACGACTTTTAGTCGCGTTTGTAGCTACACAACACAACACTTACATACAGATGGTGGGAAGAGCAGAAGATGTAGCTCTTTCATTTAGGAGTGTGTGTCTGAGGGACAATGAGAGTTCTTGCTCAAGATCGTCTGCAATCAATTTAATTATTATATTAGACTTATAATTGACCGAGATATAGACCGTGATTACCTTTTTAGGGTTCCGTAGTCAACTAGGAACCCTTATAGTTTCGCCATGTCTGTCTGTCCGTCCGTCCGTCCGTCCGTCCGTCCGTCCGTCCGTCCGTCGGTCCGTTTGTCCGTCCGCGGATAATCTCTGTAATTTGGTACCAATATGTATATCAATCACGCCAACAAAGTGCAAAAATAAAAAATGGAAAAAAATGTTTTATTAGGGTACCCCCCCTACATGTAAAGTGGGGGCTGATATTTTTTTCATCCTAAGTGCGTTTTCACATCATCATCACCTACTTGCCTATATAATGGTGTACAATAGGTAATTTTCAAATTCTTATTTCATCACCCAGATATCCGGCCACCGCAGAAGACACAGGCGACAGGGCGCCGGGCAGTACCTTCCAAATTCATATGTCATCCCCGGAGGGGAGGGTAGTGAGAAAGGCTGGGGCCCATGGGGGAGCCTCAGCAACTGCTCGCGGCCCTGTGGCGGCGGTGTTGCCAGCCAGAAGAGGATATGCCTCACAGAAGGGTAAGTTCGAAGCTTTAGACTGGTTTTAGTGTCACCACGCGGACCGACCGCACGGAGCGATCTGTACCGGACTAATATGTATTAAATCAGGGAGCGTTTTAGAGTAAAATCGCTGTCAATAGAAATTGTCAACAATGTAAACAAACCATTATATAAAATATCAATATTTTAGCACAATTTTATTATTTTAAAGATTGAGGATCATAATGTGATATGAATTGATTAAATAACACGTGGATTTAGCCAGTATCTGATGAGTTAGAATGGAAATTAAATACATTTTAACTACAAGGTTTGTTTACATTGTTCACAAGTTCTATTGACGGCGACTTTACAGACGACGGGCCCGTGCGGAACCCATCATCAACTCAACTTCATATGAATTGGCCGTGCGGATCGCTAAAACCAGCCTTAGAAGGTCTAAAAGCTGCGAGAGAAAGCGCCTGCTGTTTATGTAGCGGCAAATTGTATTAACACTTTCGAAACCGGGCTCTACGCGGCGCTACGACATTTTCGCTACATACGGGGAAACCCATGTAATCGGCTACGCTTCTACGAGCGGTGTGCCCGACAGTCGGGTTCTTGGTAGCGAAAGTGTTCAAGGCAAGAAGTCTCCTAGTTGAACTAGCGAAACATAATGATTAAGGTACCTACATGTTGAGAGACGTAGCGTTGCGGTGAAGATGTGGTGTACCAGCTACGATCATATCTAAAACCGGCCAAGAGCGTGTCGGGCCACGCTCAGTGTAGGGTTCCGTAGTTTTCCGTATTTTTCTCAAAAACTACTGAACCTATCAAATTGAAAACAATTTTCCTAGAAAGTCTTTATAAAGTTCTACTTTTGTAATTTTTTTCATATTTTTTAAACATACGGTTCAAAAGTTAGAGGGGGGGGGGGACGCACTTTTTTTCCTTTAGGAGCGATTATTTCCGAAAATACTAATATTATCAAAAAACCATCTTAGTAAACCCTTATTCATTTTTAAATACCTATCCAACAATATATCACACATTGGGGTTGGAATGAAAAAAAATATCAGCCCCCACTTTACATGTAGGGGGGGGGGGTACCCTAATAAAACATTTTTTCCATTTTTTATTTTTGCACTTTGTCGGCGTGATTGAAATACATATTGGTACCAAATTTCAGCTTTCTAGTGCTAACGGTTACTGAGATTATCCGCGGACGGACGGACGGACGGACGGACGGACGGACGGACGGACGGACGGACGGACGGACGGACGGACGGACGACGGACGGACGGACGGACGGACGGACGGACGGACGGACGGACGGACAGACAGACATGGCGAAACTATAAGGGTTCCTAGTTGACTACGGAACCCTAAAAACGTAACTCACCGGTGCAAAATATTAGTTTAGAAGCTTGAGAGAGTATACCCAAGGGCTCCGGGGAAGGAGGAGTAATTTTAAAAAGCCAATATGTCTACGGCATGTACGTACATAAATATCTTCAGGTGCTTATAAATTTTTACTTTTCCCTACTTCATCTCGTTTCAACGAGCGAATTTATTATTTTCACTGTATTTTGGATTCCTATTACAACAAAAATATAATTTCCAGGTCTGGCTCAAGTTGTACGGGAGGCGACACGAAGTACTTCTCGTGCAACACACAGGACTGCCCCGACCAGACCGACTTTCGGGCGGAGCAGTGCGCCGAGTTCAACGACAAACCCTTGAAGGGTAGAAAGTACAGGTGGGTACAGACTATATTAGTCACTTGAATTTGAAATAGGTGGGGGGTGTCAAGGGGTATATTTGCAAGCAAGATTACCCTGATCGGATTGATTTTCGGACCGTACAGTGCGCTAAGTTCGAAGATAAGGAGAAAAGCCTTCAAGAAAACAACGTACCTACGTTTACAGACTGTCTTTCGAATGTGAAATATATGCTGTGCTATCAAATTAGCTTTCAACTTAGCTTAGTCACACCCTAGCACTCATTTATGACTGACTTTACTCTGAAAAACTTCCTGTCTTTAGGACAGTTACAACGGGATTCTAAATTTAGTGTAGTAATGAAGTACATGATATATCAAAAGAATTAAATTCACTAAAATAACCTTTCTTCCTCAGTTGGGTGCCGTACACGAACGGTCCCCGGCCGTGCGAGCTGAACTGCATGCCAAAGGGCGAGCGGTTCTACTACAGACAGGCGCCGAAGGTCAAGGACGGCACGAGGTGTAATGACGAGTCCTTTGACGTCTGCGTCGACGGCACCTGTCAGGTGACTATAATAGCCTTATAGGATCCTCAGGTGGGTCCTATACGGTCTAGGTACTTTTAGCTGACCTGCATGCCGAAGGGTGAGCGGTTCTACTACCGACAGGCGCCGAAGATCAAGGCACGAGGTGTAACGACGACTGTGTTGATGGCACTTGTCAGGTCACTTTACAAAATTGTGGCTATTAGAGCAATTATCACCATGGATCATTAATTCATGTCATGTCAACAGCGAAATTTTGTAAGATTTGTTTTTCTATTTGAGACAGTATGCTAAATGACTAATTGAATATTCTTTCAGCCGGTGGGCTGCGACATGATGCTGGGCTCCAACGCTCGCGAGGACAAGTGCCGCGTGTGCCGCGGTAACGGGACCAACTGCCACACCAACGCCGGTATCATCGACAACCAAGATTACGTCCAAGGTATTAATTATACTCAATTATGTCTTTTCCATCACAAAGCAAATGCTGTTCTAGACCTCTTGAGAGATTTTTGACACTTTACCCCTTACATTTCACCAACGCCGGCCTCGTCAAGATTATGTCCAAGGTATCTATATTACCTACTCAACCAAAGAGAATGCAGTATTACCTACAACTCTCCTATATTATTTCACTGATTAACCCTTAAATGCATGACCTTGACAATGATTTGTTCAAATTTTAATTTTGACATCTTGTTATAGAGCCAAAAATACATGATGCGTAGGTATATACATCATGATACAAAACTCTTGAGATGAATCGGTGTCGCAATCTTTATATAATTGTCCTTTGGCAGCTAATATAAGTTATGTTTTATTTTTCAGGATACAACGATATTCTTCTAATACCCGAAGGAGCAACCAACATTGTTATTGAGGAAATAGACAAATCTAACAATTATCTTGGTAAGTAACTCAAAACACTTTTACAAACCACGTAAGGCCTGATTCGTAACGGATTTGTCAAATTCAGAGTGCTTTTTCTTGTATAATTTCTAGCTTACTTTATATATACATTACACCATTCAAATTGCCAGATTCACAAAATTATTATGTTAGAATCATGTTTAAAAGCAATTCTCAACTAACTAGATAGATAAAATTAAAGTGATCGCTGAAAATAATTCGGCGACAAATTGCTGTCAAAAACTTGATTCCTGTTGACGAAACTTGCATTTAAATCATTTTCAACACTACCAGGCAACCAACATTATACCTTATCTGAAAGGCAATTTCTTTACGATTCCTATGAAACAAGGATAATGTAGATGAGTCTCCAAATATCCACTTTACTAGGAATTCAGTCGATGCAGTGTCCGTTACTAAGCATTTAAAGCAAAGTAACCACTTTTCGATAAAAAATCTACAACAAAAACTGCTGAACGAAGCTGTTCGCAGATTTTATTTAATAATATGATCTTTCAACTTTATTCTGACAATAGCTGGATATCATCCACCACAGCTATGAAGCCAGCAGCCTGCTAAAGCCAACGCTCTTCAAATCGGGTAAAAAACTTAATTTAACGAAGTCTCATAGTATTCACCTATTAACCGGAATAGGATGGAGTGTCTAAGAAATTCATTCATTTAAATGACACCAACCATAAGCCACCAAAATATTTAAAAAAGATAGTCCTTGATAGGACTAAAACTAAGAATGTGTCGAAAAACACTGTCGGATGTACGATGGAGGGCATACAACAAAACTTACAACATGAGCGAGGAGAAATGGAGAATGATGAATTTACTAATAAATAATAAATTTTAAATACATTTTAAACACATTATAGAAAAACATACTTTGATTCGGCCGGCTCTGGTACCGTTAAAACAGTTTTGAATTTGACAAATCCGTTACGAGTCAGCTTAGTTAATGACAGCTGAGAGTATAAATGTGCTTCTTGCTTTATGGATAGTTTCACATTTTGACCATAATCCCGTCTCGTTTCCAGCTCTCCGATCAAAGAAGGACAACAAGTACTACCTGAACGGCGACTACCAGATCAGCTTCCCTCACACGATACAGATAGCTGGAGTTCACTGGCACTACGAGCGAAGCGTTCAGGGCTTCGCGGCGCCGGACAAGCTGCGGTGCCTGGGACCCATCAACGAGCCACTTTACCTCTCGGTAAGACTATCCATTACCAGATCAGCTTCCCTCACACTATACACACCGCCGGCGTTCACTGGCATTACGAGCGAAGTGTTCAGGGCTTCGCGGCGCCTGACAAGCTGAGGTGTCTGGGTTACCTATCAACGAGCCACTTTACCTCTCGGTAAGACTATCCACTAGCAGATCAGCTCTTTTCCTCTCGATGATATAGACTAGAATAACTACGGCAATATGGTTTCGACGACATCTAAAAGTAATTGAAGTCGTTGTAGACTTTCGCAACCACCTTGGTTTATGAACCAACGATTCCAAAATCACCCATCACCGCCTGAAAGTCCGCTTTTCACGAGGTTTCTTCTTATCTTAAACAGATCAGCGTAATGATGTATTGTGTGACAGTTGATGAAACTTTACTAACTTCTTCCACAGTATCAATCAATAAGTACAATTAGCAAATGAGTTATAATGTGAAGGCTAACTTGTAAGCTAAAATAAAATCCCTTTTTTCTCAGCATACCTATTCAGTAAACAGATGTGACGTGCAATTTCTGGTTTTCAGCTGCTCCTGCAAGAGCCAAACGTGGGCATCAAATACGAGTACAGCATCCCGAAGGACCTGGCACCGCCCACCAACACCACCTACACCTGGACGCACGAGGAATTCTCGCCATGCAGCGTTACTTGCGGCACAGGTACATGTCCAAAAAAATCTTAACCAACACGACAAAATGTATTGGTAAACTCTTGATTTGACAGAAAACAGTTCTTTTTGAAAACACTAGAGCATAATAACTCATCAGCATCACCATTAAATTCTTGGCAAAACTATTTACTTGTAAACACTCGTAGGTATCTGCACGAGAAGAACAAACCACCTGTGATTCATGTACTTGTGACTAAAAAGGAGGATAATATTTCGGGACATGCCTTTTACTATTCCACCTATTTGAAGGTCTCCTGGCTAGATTTGGAATCCAGTCGTTCGGTACTATTTGTTAATTAATGTCTATGGCGTGTTTTTCAAGGTTTCCAAACCCGCAACGTGACGTGCCGAACGCGCGACGAGCTTGAAGTCGTGGACGACAGTCTCTGCGACGCAGGGCTCCGGCCTATTGCCAACGAGACTTGCCAGTTAGCTGAGTGCATGCCAGAGTGGGTGCCGAGCCCGTGGGGGCCCTGCTCCAAGCTGTGTGGTACTGGAGGCTCGCAATCGCGGTCTGTGCAGTGCCAGAAGATCATCTCTAACGGGTAAGTCAAAATGAACCTTCAGCCAAAACCAGCTAATATTTTTTGGCATCACTCTTAGAACATAACAACTACGGGACACAGGTATGCACCACTCGTCTCCATCTGAATGATATAGAAGCTGTATAAAGTGAAACACTGAAACCTGCCTATATTTTGCTGAGCAGTTGGTCCTGGAATTAGGCCTTTTGTGATTTAATTTCTGCTGTAAATTTCAGATACCCATCGATTGTGGATGAGAACCAATGCTTCAGACGGCTCGGCGATAAGCCCGAAGAGCACCAGAAGTGCAACGTCAATGCTTCTTGCCCGACGTGGTTCACTGGACCTTGGAAACCTGTAAGTCCACCCTGTTTTAAAAGACGGGAGACTCAAATACATGTTTTACGAAGTCTCGCAGGATATTGATCAAGGCTTTTGGCCATAAGATAGATTGAAACAATGATCATCAGAATCAACATCCCACAATATTAAGTGAAAAAGTTCGTCAAAATTGTAGCCTCAAAATTAAAGGCAAAGTGGGTTGATAAGTCGCCGTCAATACCTAACCATCTGTTCTTCCTCAGTGCGACAAGCTCTGTGGCGATGGCAAGCAGACGCGTCAAGTGGTCTGCCACAGGAAGACCAACGGCCGAGTGGAAGTGCTGGTGGACGAGAGCTGTGAAGACGAGAAGCCTGCCGCAGAACAGCCCTGTAATATCCACCCGTGTGACGGCATCGACTGGGTTATATCCAACTGGACTGGGGTAAGTTCTAAGATACAGTTATATTGTGATGCCTATAAAATACGTACACATATTAACGCAGTTATTATGATTGAGAAAAATCTTTTTTCGGACATACAGGTGAAAGGGCTAACAGTCCTGTATCAACCTTGTATTGTGCAAATCTTTGTCAAACTATAAACTGAAATAAATATCTTATAGGTACAGAGAAAAAATTACCAAGACCACACTTGGACACTTGGATGCAAAGCTGGTTTTGAAATAGCATCCTCCGTTTTCGCGACGGATGCCTGGACCATTCGGCCATCCGGTCACGGTGGCAAAGGTCGAAATTCCCCAAACCTTGTAGCGCCCCCTGCCAGAATCATATCGAATTCCCAATCATGTCCATCAAACTAACTGTAACCTTTTATTTCAGTGCGACTCCTGTGTCTCCAAGTACTATACTCGTGAGGCCCTCTGCGTCACCAAGGACCGTCAGGTCGTAGACTCAGCATTGTGTTCATACCATCGCAAGCCGGAGATGCAGAAACCGTGTGACGAGTCCAAACTGCCGGCTTGTGAGGCGCAGTGGTATGCCACGCAGTGGACCAATGTGAGTATACTGACCCTATAGAACCCTCTTCGATATGTTTTAGTTTATTATCACACTACTAATACTTGAGTTTTATATACTTAGTAAAGAAAGTCATTTAAGATCGGGTCATTCTATAAGAAGTTTCTCTGTCTGGAGTTTCCACTAAGGCATGAGTCTTTTTCATACATACATTATCATCTCGGGAAGGTTAAAAACCACATGAACGCCTTAGTCCCGTATCCGTCACAGACGAATTTATGTAATAGACATTTTTTTTTACATCGGCATTCCGGCGAGTTCATAACCAATGGTATAGATAGAAATTGTGGTTGGTATGACTCTCGAAACTTCACTTAGGAACTTGTTCATTCATCAGTTGTTAAAACACCTAAAAATAATGAAACGTCTTTTTTCCAGTGCTCTGTGGACTGCGGCGTAGGCGTGAAGACGCGCAAAGTGTTCTGCGGCTTCTTCGACGGTGGCTCAGTACAGAAGGTCGACGATGCCAAATGTGACGCCGAGTCTAAGTACAACGACACTACTCCATGCGAAGTTCCTGCAGGCAACTGCCCTGCTAACTGGTTCACAGCCAACTGGACCGAGGTACTTTTAAAACTTTTCTTTACTGACTGTGCCGTAGGTCCAACCATGCTACGACAAAAGGTCGACGAAGCCAAATTCGACACATAGTCGAAGTAGGTAGCTACATCAGCACTGCCCCGCTGTATAGTTCCCCATCACGCCATTTGGACCGAAGAGGGTCCAGGGTATTGTTCTATACCTACTCACTCAATAATTAATTTAGGGTTAATATGCGACGCAATGGTTATACAGTAGATTTTTCTCATGCCGTTTAAGCTCCACCCTGAGCTCTGAAGCAAAAACTTAGGATACCACCCAATTAAACACTAAACGTAAATGAGTAAGGTAGTAAACTGTTAGTTACAGAGCATGCTTTTGATGTCGTAAAATAGATCAATCATTTTGTGACTGTCCAGTGGACGTAGCACACTAGTGTGATGATAAACTTTGTTTCGTTGGTGCGTCCCTATCGCACTTACAAATAGTGTGAAAAGGACAAATTTTATTACGCGTCCGAAGAAGACCAGAACAACCGTTTATACTATCATACTTTTCATACATTCTTACTTTTTATCATATTACAGTGCACCAAAGAATGCGACGGCGGCGTGCAGTACCGTAAGGTGATGTGCCTGAGCGGCGGCAACGCCTCCAGCTCGTGTCCCGAAGCAGAGATGCCTGATGAAGAACAATCCTGCAACCCTGAGCCCTGCAACATTGGTACATTTTACTCATTAATTCTTTCCACGTCTCCAAACCATATCAACATACATTTTACTCACTTTCTCTATCTGTCATTTTAATAGGTACATGCACAAAAATTTACCTCTGTATTTCATCACATGAACTCATCTCAATTCCACAACCCATATCCCACAGTCGACTTTTACAACACCCAAAGGAGGGAATGGGGGTAGTGAAATTCGTAACGCGGGACGCAATTTTACTTGGACTCTATTACCTATACCTTTGTAGGTAATACTCGTATGTAGATATGACGACATTTTCACCAAATCCTAGTTCTACCTTTTGGGACGCTGCCTGTTGGTGGTGACTTGCAGGGTGTGTTTAAGTTGTAGGTTTTTAGGTTTAGTTTACTGAAGACGCATGTTGCAGATTTACTATTGTTTTGCTTTTTTACGAAGCTTGTAACTAATAACGAAATTTGTTTTCACCGGACTAAGCCTGCATTCCAGATTTAAAAATAGGGACACTGAATAATTTTTTAATTTGTTCTGCCTTTAAATGTAACATTTCTAAACATACATTTGTCTATAACAGACGAGCTGTTGTCCGTGTCGTCCACAACGGTTATGGACGACGACGATCTGCCCGACTGCGAGGAAGAGGAGGATGAAGAGGTCGGCGCGGAGCTTCTCACCAGCACCTCGGTAACTCTCTGACATATCATACTATCAGTGGGGTTTCAGTATAGGTTGTTCAGTATAGGTTGAGAGAAAAGGACACAGCTATAGCAGTTATATATCTCCGTCCCTCTCTCAACCTGAACTGAACAGATTTAGTACTTCATGGTAATCCCCTAGCCCAGGGGCCGCGAAGCGCAAAGCGAGTGGAGCGGCTCTAGGCGCCAAACCATAGGAGGGGTGCCAAAATGGTCGATGTAAGAACAGTCTCGTTTGCGAGTTTGTTAAAAAAGGTAACTAAGGCGCCAATTTCACTCTGCCCTGATTGAGTGCTCGGGCCGGCGCTGTATGTCAAAGATTTCGATTAAGATTACCTCTATACCTGAGCGCCGATTTACAAGGTACGAGGTCTCGTATGCAGTTCTATAACACACGAGCTATTTTCCGTGCCGGTAATTCTCTGACATATCATACTTTGTTGGCGCGATGACCCAAAATGAATATTTATTTGCCTCTAACACAAGAGCACGTCTTTGCTCGGTTTTGAGCGGTATCAAGATACCATACTATCAAATCATTTTGATTGTGTCTTACTCACATCATCAATATAATATGGACGATTATCGCGGCGGGGGGATATGAGACGCACGGTAGGGCACAGTCCATAGAATAGGACATCGCTGGTGCTATGTTATTGAATTGGATCTGTAGGATCTCCAAGCGTAATATTTTTATATGAATTTTTCATGGTTTATTTCCAATTATTTTCTAATTTATTGTTTATTTCCAGCTCAGTGACATGATGTTTAGTGACGCTTCGTCTACAGCAGGTAATATTTCATATACTATTATTATATTTATGCTAAATTTACGATTTTCAATACAAAAAGGTAATCAAATAAAATAATTGATCAAATAATCTTTATTTCTATTTACAGAAGGTTCCGGAGCTACTGAAACGGAATTCGATTTCAGCTCGTTCTCAACAGTAACCGGATCAGGTATGTACAATATCTTGAAATAATAATCCATTTTGCATGTTTCATAAGAAAACAAGTCGTTTTATACAAAGCACTAGAGGCATACTGTAGTCTCCACAGATGCTGACTCAACTGTCTCGGGCAGTGGTGAGTTTGTGCAGGCTTTTTTGTGCTTTTTTGTTGCTTAAAAAACTGTAGCAACAGATAATAATAATAATCAATGTTTTATTTATTTAATTTAGATATCACAGAATTAGGCTCTGGCGAAACTGACTTAACCACGGAGTCTGGATCTACGGTTACCGGCTCTGACTTGACTGAAGAGACCGGCTCAACAAGCTCGGGTGAAACTGGGGACACCTCAACACCAGGCTCTACAGACACTGGCTCAACAGTCTCGGGCAGTGGTGAGTTTGTGCAGACTTTTTACTTGCTCCTACAGTACAAAAGAGAGACAAACAGAACAATAATGTAATTCAGTTTTTAACCCCCGACGCAAAAACGACGGGGTGTAATAAGTTTGACGTGTCTGTCTGTCTGTTTGTCTGTCTGTCTGTGTGTATGTATGTCTGTGGCATCGTAGCTCCCGAACGGATGAACCGATTTAGATTTAGTTTTTTTTACTAGAGGGTAGAATCGTCCCACGATAAGTCTGCATAGATTTTAATAGCCCCGCCTCTGCAAGGGTTAAGTAAACGTCATAATTTCATCAAAGTTTGACGTTTAAAATACATCTGCACTGGCGAGGCTGTGAAAATCATTGCAAACTTATCGTGGGACGATTCTAGGTATTAAATCTTTCTTCTTCTTTTTTTAGTCAATCAAGACTAATAGTGTTGATTATAACCCTTTTTATTTACGCAGACACTACTGGTTCAGGCGAGACCACCGAAACATCATCAGGATCATCAGGTTCAGACCTGACGGAGGGCACGGGCTCCACCGTGGCTGGTGAGACCACGACACCTGGTTCCACGGTGTCTGGAGAGACCACAGTATCAGGATCCACGGACGGGTCCACTGGAGTCTCAAGTAGCGGTAAGAACCTAAATTCTGGCAAAGGGAGAGACTATTTAACGATCTTCAGGATCACCAGGCGCAGACCTCTCCAAAGGCAAGATCAAGGCCTGTAACCAAGATTAGGTACAATAGTTCACATTTACGCCCCTTGTCGTACCGTAGTTACCTCTCTATGTCGCTCTTCTCCATTGATGCGACAAAGCCAGTGCTACTATGGAACGTAACATGTGTAACTATGAATATATTTCAGGTGACACCTCTGCCTCGGGATCTAGCTCCGACACCAGCTCAACGGTGGCTGGTGAAACCACAACTGCTGGGTCTACCGTGGCTGGAGAGACCACGACCGGTGGGTCAACCGTCAGTGGATCTACTGGAGTCTCGAGCAGTGGTGAGTACTGGTTTCTATTGGTTATTGTTTATGGTTTCTTTGTTGAGTTGTACTATAAAGAGGATTTGTAAACCTATCCTGTTTTGCTATCTTATTATCTGTTGTAAGTAAAATCGTGAAATATATTGTTTCGGAATATTATCACTATGACGAAGCTACGTTTTTAAGACAAGTGCTACTTTAAGATTAGTGAAACTATTGCAAATTAAGCAGATCGGAGTCTACTACTAAATTACGTGTTTATAACATATGTTTTTATCCAGATGCTTCCACCTCAAGCGAACCTACTGAAACGACCTCAGAAGAAACTACACCAACTAGCTCAACTTCTGACTCAACAACGGACAGTTCTGAGACTACAACATCCAGTGGGGAGACCACAACACCTGGTGGGGAGACCACAACTCCCGGTGGGGAGACCACTACAGCCGGATCAGGGTCGACGACCCTTGGCTCCTCTGTGGCGGGAGAGACCACAACCTCTGGCTCTGGCGCTACTACATCTAGCGGATCCACGGTCACAAGTGACGGTGAGCAAAACTTGGATAAAACATGTTCTTAAACAGATGTTAAGGCTAGGTACTCGTTAAGTACTTAAGGTGGCTCGCCTAGGTTACCCGAAGCTCAGGCTGCGTTAGATGGCGTTAATCTGCAAATTACCAGTCTTATTTTTTTTGTGGAGTCGTACAGGCATTTATATACTTTCAATTATGCTTCGCGAACATTTAATATTCAAATTGACGTATTACAACAAACATTCAACTTCTCATTGTAACGTTAATCCCCTTAATGTAAATAAATTTACTATTTTACACTATTTTTAAGTACCACTCACACATACAAACAGTGTTTTTGTATTCCTTCTAGTCGATAATTTCACGCGGCGACAGCTTGTTTAAATAGCCTTGCGGTAAATACGTGCCATCGCATGATTTGCATGGAAGTACTGGGTTCGAATCCAGGACTTTTTCTCTTTTTTTTTTTATACTACGTCGATGGCAAACAAGCATACGGTCCGCCTGATGGAAAGCGGTCACCGTAACCTATGGACGCCTGCAACTCGAAGAGTGTCGCATGCGCGTCGCCGCCCCATTAGAAACTTGTACACTCCCCTTTGCTGCGTATGCACAGCAAAAAGGAGTGTACAAGTTCAAAGGAGGGTTTGGGTTGCCGACGACTCAAAGGACAATAGACGGAACAAATTAGTTCCGTAAGTCCTCCCGTCGTCAGCACCCCGCACCCTCGTTGAGCTCTGGCAGCCTTACTCACCGGCAGGAACACAACACTATGTGACACTATTTTTTGTTTTATTATTATACATAAATGTATATGTACTCGTACAGTAGTTACTGAGCGTTTTCCACAAAAAAGATTAAAAACTTATTATCTTACATGGTAATAATTTTTGGGTTCGTCGAACTCAGAATTTCTAACATAATTATCCTAATCTGATATTTTAAAAAATTCCAAAAAGTATAGATAAATTTTAGTTTCTAAACTACGATCCGAATGATTTTTTTTTCTAATTGTTTATTTTGGATGGAGCAAGGGTATTCAAATCGCTTTTGAAATCTTAAATTAGTAAATGAAAATGAAATAGTTAACTGAGTAACGTAATGCTTTAAAAACTCAAGTGGACTTTTTTTATCTAAGGAGTGATTTCGATAAAATATTATATTTAGCGAGGGTATTAAAAGTTGTGTTTTATATCTCAACTTAATAAATAGAAAATCAAAATGACAATAAAAAAATCAATATGTTCTCTAAGATAAAATTGATACCTTCGGCTCTCCATTCTTGCTCGGTCAATAAAAAAAACGAAATTTATATCCAAAAAAATACAAAAAGTTTATAGAATCCTGGGAATCGAACGCACCTTCACGGCGTGACAGACGTTTGTTCCCCAACGACGCCATTACATAACACGCTGTTACCGACGAAATTGGGCTATACATATATAATTATTTAAATATAAATAATAATGTCAAATCCATGTCAATCCACTAATATTACAAATGGGAAAGGGTGTGAGTCTGTTTGTTTGTCCGTCTTTCACGGCAAAACCGAAGCGACGAATTGACGTGATTATTTAAGGGGATTTAGTTGAAGGGATGGAGAGTGACATAGGCTACTTTTTGTCTCTTTCTTACGCGAGCGAAGCCGCGGTCAAAAGCTAGTTTATTATAAATGGGAAAAGCTGGTTACTCTATAATCTGAAGTGGAAGAATTCGTTGTTTCACCAAAGATAATGTGTGTTTGTTTGTTTGTCCGTCTTTCACGGCCAAACGGAGCGACGGATTGACATGTTTTTTAAGTGGAGATAGTTGAAGGGATGGAGAGTGACATATGCTACTTTTGTCTCTTTCTAACGCAAGCGAAGCCGCGGGCTAAAGCTAGTACAGCACGGGAAGCATGGTCGCGCGATAGACGATAAAATATCAGGCCGTCCCTGTCGCACTATTAGTAAGTGCGATTATAGGGACGGCCAGATGTTTTATCATTTATCGCGTGACCATAATCGCCTGCCTGGACCAGATTATATTGATGATAATTTGATGATAATTATTATTTGTAACCATTTAGTTAATATTGTCTTCAGTTACCGCGATAGTTACTCATGAAATAAAAACTATGAAAACGGATTAAATCGCGTATAATGAGTTTAAAATTCATCCCGATGTTTCGAACACTTTTACAGCGTTCGTGGTCAACGGGTGACTGAGGAAAAATTACAATGTGCAAAAGCTACCCATATTCTTGTATATAACCATTTAGTTGTTGAAGAAAAACATTCACACAACAATAACATAGGTCAACCAGCTCAGTAAATGCAATACATTACTAATACTATGCCCACACTTTGACCTATGTATAATGTATTATACCAGACGTGTAATATTTTATTTTATCAACAAAGGCATAATAAAGGATTGTATTGTATTTTTGTATGAAAATAAAAAATAGGAAAGCAATATAGTAATAGTCAAATATTCCATTTAAAAAATATATAAAAAAAATCCAAAAAAAGTTCAAATGATTAAAAAAAACTGCGGGATGGAACTCAGAATCACCTGCTTCATAATCGGTGCATTTGACCAAGACGCCATTTCGATTTACATTAGCAGTGCCGAAATATACGATATGTATCTTTATTGACAAAATGCGTCATTATTTCTGAGTCTGCTTGAGTTAACTAAACCAATATCTTTAATAATTACTTGTCAAGAGCCAAGTGTCACTGATGACAATGTCAATTAAAAATGCGCGAAATATGACGGCTCTGTGTCTGTACACAAAATTTGGCACGCACATTTACGTAAAATTAATAAAAAATTCACATGGATTTGTCCATGATTTCTGTATGAAACAATGTATTTCATTCACTACCGCGACGACGGATAATGTATAGTAGATGTATGCGCATATTTTTATTTAGTTGTAGTGTGCGGTGACTAAATAAATGGTAGATGTTTTTTGTATGGAAAGCGAGCCACCTTAATCGTAAAATTGAGCCAACCAGCACTAGAGGTGGCGCTAGAGCAACTGATTTTGATCAAACCGCCTTGTACACAGGTTCATCTACTAGCCCTGGAGATATCAGTTCCACGACTGAAGGCGGCACAACAGTTAGCGGGTCTACAGAAACTGGCGGATCTACTGAAACCACTGAGACAGGCACTGGATCCACCGAAACTGGAGGTTCCACTGAAACTACAGAAGCTGGTAGCTCGTCGTCTAGTGGAAGCACTGAACTTGGCGGCTCCACACCTAGTGAAACTACCGAAACTGGTGGTTCGTCTTTATCCACTACGGAAGGTTCCACCGGTTCAACTGAGGAAGGCTCTTCTACAACTACCGATGCTGGAGAAACCACTCCATCGGGTAGCACAGAAACCGGAGGTTCGACGGAATCAGGCGCAACTGAATCAACTACAGAAGCCGGTTAGCATATTTTTATTTCGCATCCGTTGTACTCACAGAGAACCTCCTATAGAGTGGCAGTCTTGTATATTTGGTTCGCGATACGAGTCACCAGTGTTTGGGGTGCGAGGAGCGGGCGGGGAATGTGTTAAGCGCGCTGTGATTGGCCGTTTCAAGGACGGCGGGCAGTCGCGCCAGATGAAAAGGGACAGAAGTATGACTGTCCCTCTACTGACGCGTAAGTGGCCAATGTAAGTTGACCTATGCCGGCTCTGAATAAATTATAAATATGACTTATTTGTGGAATGTAATGCCGTCTGTTTTTAAATTTGAGCTTCTTGTTACCTTTCCACACCATTTCACACTACAGGTGGACATCTTTAAGGCATCAAAATACCCTTTTCCAATTTTTTTGTGCGAAAAACACGCGCTGCTTTCGAGTCTGTTACTTGGTCGATACTGATCGGGCACGGCGAGCGCCCGCGCTTATATCAGTGCAAATACTAGGAAGGCTGGCGACCGCGAGTCGTCTTGTAATAGATGTCTATAGGGGTTGGTCTGTGGTTGTACTATACTAATAACTATAGGATGTTTTTAATAATTGTTTTTTCCCTTCAGGAACCGGATCTACTGAGAGTTCTTCATATGGCTCAACTGATGGAACTACTGAATCCGAAGAAAGCAGTAAGTATATCAAGAAATATGTTTTGATGAAGCTTACTTGTTTAAAATTATTAAATTGTGTTACTTTTATATAATTTACAATAATTATTTTACAATTATTAATTTAATTTACTTTTATTGTTTACATTATATAATTTTGCTTATAGCGCGTTGGGACTTGTCCACCGTACTGTCAACGAAGTCTACGCGCTGCAGACCGAGGAACAAGCCGGCCAAGTGTATCAAGAGCAAGTTCGGGTGCTGCCCCGACAAGAAGACACCTGCAGGCGGGCCGTTCGATGAAGGTATATTGAAAAAAAAAACAGTAATTAGACAGGTACCATCCTTTCCTTCTTTTACTACTGTCATAGTTTTTTCCCGCGGCTTCAATTCAAAAATTGCGGAATGCTGCAGACAAACTTCCACCCCACATTTTGGGGAAGTGGGGGTTAGAAAAAGACAAAGTGTAGCCCATGTCACTCCATCCCTTGAACTATGTTCACTTGAAAAATCAAAATTATCCGATTTTGTCCAAGTGAAGGAAGTAAATCCAAGAAGAAACAACAAGAAGTCTTACTAAAATTTAACGTAATTTCCTAGGATGTCCAACCCCAACAACTTGCAAGGACACGAAATACGGCTGCTGCCCCGATGGCGTGTCTCCAGCTGGTGGCCCACGCAATAGGGACTGTCCCGTGCCCAACTGTGAGGAGACCCTGTACGGGTGCTGCAAGTCTGACCGCAAGACACCCGCTGAGGGCAATGACCAGGAGGGATGCCCGCCGGCTTGCAAGTTCTCCAAGTAAGTAGGGGAAACTCCTGTGAATTTACAAGTACCTACACCAAATACGGGCAACCGTACGGCAATGTCCCGATGGCGTTTCTTGTTAGATCCTAAGAAATACAAAACTAATTAGCACGTAAGGTTTAACTGTAAGTGTTAATTTAATGCAAAAATTGAATTTAATTGAATTTCTCCAGCGGGAGGGCCACGAAGAAGGACGCGGGAAGCCCGCCGGCAAGTATAAATAATGTTCTAATACCTAAATGTGTTTTGTTCTAGGTTTGGTTGCTGCGCGGACAATGAGACCAAAGCCACCGGACCGCATAAGGCGGGATGCCCTGAAACATCTACAACTACTACAGGTACAGTCAAACCAAAATTTTCATTCACCAAGGTTACTGGGTCAAAAACCGTACTATTGTACAAAGTCAGCAACAGTTTGCGTACCTACGAGTAATGCATTATCTAATTCTAATTAATTTTACAGCTGAATTACCAAAATTGTGAACCAAATTGTTTATTTTAGAGTCACCCACGGACGCAACTACGGGATCTGATGCATCGACAGAAACCGGATCTACCGAAGAAACCACCACAGAAACGACAACCGAACCAGTCACCGAAAAATGCGAAATCGTTGATGGTTCGTAGTACAATTCACTTTTCTCTCAGCATGTAAATTGTATGAAACAGGATTCTAGATTGTAAAAATATTTCATCCTCTTCTTGATACTCATCCTCCTTGTGTTATCC
Source organism: Leguminivora glycinivorella (assembly GCF_023078275.1). NCBI lineage: Eukaryota > Metazoa > Arthropoda > Insecta > Lepidoptera > Tortricidae > Leguminivora > Leguminivora glycinivorella. The sequence continues at coordinate 7,551,495 of NC_062983.1, forward strand.
CGGTGTTTGCCACGATGGCGCAATTTCATTAGTCGATAACTCGTTCGGTATACAGCATACGGGGAGTCCCCGCAGGCAAGAAAACAACCAATGAAAGTGGTGCAATTTCATTGCTCGTTAACTCGTTCGGTATGCAGGATACGGGGAGTCCCCGCATGAGAGATAACAACCAATGAAAGTGGTGCATTTAATTGGTCGTTATGCAGCATACGGGTACTGTCCGCAGGCGAGATAACAACCAATGAAAGTTACTATTACTATTCAATTTCCCCGAATGCGGGCCCTGTGGCACGCGTTCCAGAAATCTCTCGTACCCCGCATGCGGGCCCTATTGACTAATGAAATTGCGCCATTATTCATGGGAGCTTGGGGTCTAATGGACAACTAATCTCAAGATTTTCTTCCAACCCGGAAGGGACGGAAGCCTTATTGGGATTAGTCCGGTTTCTTCACGATGCGACCGCTTCACCGAAAAGCGATTGACAAATATCAAACGATATTTCGTCACTACTTTTAAAAAATCTCGTATCTCACGCTGTTCCTCAAAGTTAAAACGCAGTAAATCTATATGCATTCCATACATACTTACTACAATTTTCTTTTCATTGACAGACGAAGATACAAATTTTTCTAAAAGTAGTAACGATTTCGCACATAAGTTCCGAAAAACTCATTAGTACGACGGAGTTGGAACCCGTAATTTCCGGATTATAGGTAAGTCGCACGCTCTTACCGCTAGACCACCAGCGCTTTTTTTTGATACTACCTGTAAGAATCCCGCTGCCCCGATTTGGCTCCCTGATCTATGAAGTTAGTCCAAGTCCAAAAACAAGACAATTGCCTAGAAAATGATCATTGCTCTCACATTTCATATAGTATCTGGGGTATAAAATAAAGCTTATCTAGAAAAGGCATAACTAAAGCTCTAACTGTTTAATGCTTGATCTTAAAGGAAAGGAAGTGTGCCACGCGTGCAGTACCTCCGAGTTCGGGTGCTGTGACGACGGTGACACACCAGCGCACGGACCCAACAAGCTCGGTTGCTGTCTGCTTACGCCGCACGGCTGCTGTCCTGACAACTACCAACCGGCGACTGGCCCCAATCAAGAAGGTAACTTTGTGATGATGATGATGAACCCAACAAGCTGTTCCCTCCACATGGGATACTGCCCCCGCAACCCCCGACAACTACCAGCCGGCGACTGGCCCCAATCAAGAAGGTAACTGTGATGATGAACTAACAAGCTCGGCTGCTGTCTACTCACGCCTCATGGCTGCTATCCCGTCAACAACCAACCGGCGACTGGACCCAGTCTAAATCGAAATACGAGGAAATGGCAGCACAGTAGAACTGAAGTGAAGAATCAGTATTTAAAATTGGCATTTACTGCATTAACCAATTTACTTTGCAGGTTGCGACTGCAAGAATGCTCCATTCGGCTGTTGCCCCGACCAAAGAAGCTACGCTACAGGACCCGATAACGCAGGCTGTGGCTGCGAGCATACCCCACACGGATGCTGCCCTGACAGGTAACTCCCCTGACTTTAAATTATTCTATGTCCAAGTTAAAGATCTCTTGTGACACAATAATCATGGACTGTTAGACTGTCACTGCCAAGAGTTTTGTTATGGTTGCTCTTCTCCTGACCCCGTTACGGTCATAAACCTTGATTGGGTTAAACAATAGTACAATCACGAGTTTCTTTCACATCCATATCCCAGGCGGGTCAGGCCCAGTAGCCGGGATGGCATTGGTGGAGGATCTGCGACGGCTTCAAACGGCAAGAAAGCGATACGCCGCTGGCTCTGTCGCGCCAATACGCAAGCGCGATAGAGATAGATATCTACTTAGCGCTTCGTTTCGTGAGCCCGTTTCGTCATAGCCTTGATTGTGCCATTCGGTTTCTTTCAGCCATATCCCAGGAATCAGGACAGAAAGGTGTCATAACATTGAGAGTGTACAGCTGTCGGCTTCTTTATATGATTTTAATCGCTCGCAATGCTCGTCCCTCAAGATACTAACTAGGAAAACAACATTCCTAAACCTCAAATTCCGACAGGCACACCGAAGCCACCGGCCCCAACTTCGAAGGCTGCAGCTGCCATACCTACCAGTTCGGTTGCTGCCCCGACGGCAAGACGCCCGCCGTCGGCTTCAACCTCCAGGGCTGCCGTTGCCAGGAGACCACACACGGGTGCTGTGGTGACGGTGTCACCGCCGCCACTGGACCCAACCAGGAAGGCTGTGACTGCGCCTCCAGCAAGTATGGATGCTGCCCTGATGGAGTCACTGAGTCCCAGAGCAAGAACTTCACTGGTTGTGCTGATGCTCCTGTTAATAAGCAAGGTAATTATAGAAATAGAAATACGTTTACTATTAAAGAAAAACATTCCAGAACTAGGCTACGCCTGTATCGTGGGGTCTCGTGGACATCTATCGTGGGCGCATTTACTCACGTGTATTTGGCTTATTTAACTTAGATTGGGCTCTAAACGAGGACAATAAGATAAGATATAAATAGGTACTACTAGATTCCAGCCTTTTATCATGATATTTCAGGATCATGTAGGTATGATGCTTAATTGCTCATCGCCAAAAATTCTTTCATAAACAACTTTCATAACAGTTTTATACCGGTTTCTGTATAATCTCTTGGCACACCCTTGAAAGTTAAAGACAAGTAGTAAGTATTTAGGGTTCTGAAAAATCCCTAGTTAATACCTATAGCTATATCTGGATACTCGTATTTAAGTCATGTTCAAGCACCTCTTTATCACTTTAGTAGTACTCTCTACTAGTCTCAAAAATGGTATTTTCTACAGCGGCCTGCGCCCTGCCGTACGAGCAAGGACCTTGCACCAACTACTCCATCCAATGGTTCTACGATACCGACTATGGCGGCTGCTCCCGATTCCATTATGGCGGCTGCGAGGGCAATGGCAACCGCTTCGCAGACAAGGCCGAGTGCGAAGATGTGTGCGTCAAACCTGCTCCGAGAGGTAACACACACAGACTTAAGTATACAGTTTTCTGTCACTCAGCAAATGATTTTCACTTGCTACGTTTTTTATAGAGACATCTGGAACTGGAAACTTATGTGCTCCTAAAATATTAAAAGGAATATGCTCACGTTTTATCTGAGAATCACATGTAACTTTTTAAAGAACGCATCTTGGGCCCATTTCTAGAAGCTACAAGTTACAATTTACAAGGTTGTCAATGTCTAATTGACAAGTTGGAAAGAGACTTCCGCTTGTAACTTGTAACTTTGTTTTGAGACAACAAGTTTTGAGAAATGAGCCCCTGCTCTTATACATCCAATACTATCTTCTTTTTATCGTTTCATATTCAAACTAAAATATTATTTGCCAATATCTATTCACCTCTAAACATCAGATAAAGCTTTTATAACATCTTCTGCGATGCTTTAACTGGAAACATCATCAATGTTGCGTTATTCGGTCGCACCATTCTCAAAATACATAACTTTGTCCTAGGTTGACTTCTCAATTCAGACTGCTGTGCTTTGGTCATTAACCGACTCCCGATCTCAATCTAATATTTTTGTACAATCCCATTTCCAGATGCCTGCCACCTACCCAAGGTGAAGGGTAGCTGCACAAACAACCCATCTATCCGCTGGTACTACGATGACACTTACCAGAGGTGTCTGCAGTTCCATTACGGCGGTTGCCTTGGTAACGCCAACAACTTCGACAAGCAAGAAGAGTGCGAGAAGCAATGCGCGCCTAAACATAGTGAAGGTACTTATTTATTCAACCCTTTTATAGTCAAACATAACAAAATCATTATGAAGGTATGTTTGCTACCCAAGCTCCTCTAGCCAACAAGGTGAACACGTAGTATTCAGCCTAGTAGTCGTGATAAATATACCTAAATAAGATTTTATTTTCATGGCAATAAAACCTACACTTCTCTTAGGACACTCTGGATACTGGGTAAACATTTTGCCGAACGGGCTTGTCACCTCATATCAATCATCATCATATCAGCCAAAATACGACCACTGCTGGACAAAGGCCGCCCCCAAAGATCACAAACCATCTTCTTACGCCGGTATCATTTATCCATTACATTCCTGCGTCCAGCTTAATTAGATCTTTGGACCATCTTATTGTGGCTCTTTTCTTGGTTTAGCGGTGACCTTATATCGTTGATTCACCCTAAATGGTAAACTTGGTGTTAACAGAAGAACAGTGCCAGCTGCCGATCGAAGAAGGCCCGTGCGCCGGGAAGTTCAGTCGCTGGGGCTACAACGAAACTACGGAGCGCTGCGAAGAGTTCCAGTGGGGAGGCTGCGAGGGCAATCCCAACAGGTATGTCACCGTTTCATCATTATTATCATATGGGTTCGAATCCCGGTAAGGGCATTTATTTGTGTGATGAGCACAGATATTTGTTCCTGAGTCATGGATGTTTTCTATGTATATAAGTATTTATATATTATATATATCGTTGTCTGAGTACCCACAACATAAGCCTTCTTGAGCTTACCGTGGGCCTCAGTCAATCTGTGTATTAAGAATGTCCTATAATACTTATTTATTTATTTTATTTTATTTATCAATCATGTATCTCCCAGTGCTCTAGCTCAGCAGTAAGCTGGGAGTGAATTACATACATCGATCCCAGCGCTCTTCTACGCTCTGAGATAATTCGCTTTATAATTCGAGTACTTTTACTTATCATCATTAAATTCATTAATTCCAACAACAAATCCCTTTCTTACGATATTTTTATATGAATTTCTTAACAGGTTCATATCTGAGGCAGCTTGCATGCTGAAGTGTAATCCACCAGGCACAAAGAAACGTAAGTAATTTATATAAGGAAGGATTTCTAATTATGTCAAGATATCTAACCCAAAGATTTTACTATTTGAACCATTCAGTTAAATGCATGAGAGTTGTGATTTTTTTTCTTTTTTGCATGTTGGTAATGGAATAAAACTGCAGAATGGGTATAGATTTCTAGTAGATTAGTTGAATTTGCTCTCACAATGGTTATGGAATAAAAATGTAGAATAGAAGTTATGGTTTTTGGTACATTTGTTGAATTTTCTCTATCATGCTAACACTTTCTTCTTTCTGCCGCTTATTATGCTGAAACGTAGTCTGCTGTGTTGTTCTTCTATGCATCTATTTTTAAATACTTACATTCTGTCTACCGACCTTATAAGCTCAGGTTTGGTGACAGAAATCTCGCATTGAAAAGCCCTCTGATCTTCTTAAGTAATTCAACAATTAACCTGATTTTGCGGTAACAAATAATCAGAGATACCAATTTTCCACTTACAAGTTCACGGACGGCTAGTGACGTCGTCTGTCATAGGCTAAAGAAAATAAAAAGCTATACGCGTATGCTACTTATAGCAGTCTTGTCGTGTTAAGTACGCAGCAGAACAAATCGTGCGAGCATACCAGGCGCTCAGAACCGGGTGGTGGTATTCTAACTCCCTAATACCGTACAGCTGTGTGCGAGCAACCTCAGGACGCTGGCAACTGCACTGACAACCTTCCCTACTGGTCCTTCAACCGGGACGAGGACAGATGCGTTCCCTTCTATTACGGCGGCTGTGGTGGCAACGACAACAAGTTTAGCGACCAGAAACAGTGCGAGGAGGCTTGCCCGAAATCATTTGGTGAGTGTCAGTAGGATATAAGTTAATTCTCTCTCGACACGTGGCAAACCAAGAACAAACGAGCCTCTCGCTCAGTTTTGCACAGAACGTGCAAGTTGTGAAATGAACTACCTTCTGAGGTGTTCCAGTTGCGCTATAACATGGGGTTCTTCAAGAAGCAGGTATATGACTCTTAAAGGTCGGCAACACATAAGGGGCTCCCCTGATGTTGTTTATTATGTCCATGGGCGGCTCGTCTACTCGTTTGTTGCCTAAGTATATCATTTAAAAAAATTATAAATAGGCGTAAGTACCTACAAGATGAGAACCTGCAGACCGAATTAAAAAAAAACTTGCGAGTACTAGGTAAACATTTAAGTTCAGTGGTAAGTTTTAGAGTCAAAAGCTGAGTGATTTGGTGGAACTGACGATTGGTTTTGGCTTCTAGACATGGGGAATGGGACACGTGTTGATCTTCTGTGCTTGTTCTATATCTGCGTGCATGCATACTGTTTGTTCTTCCGAAGCAATTAATTTTGGCATTTAAATCTAGGCACGAAATGTATAAAACAATTTTCCTTTCCCTAACTTTATATCTAATAACTAAAAAAAACTGTTTTCTATATGAAAGTTTATGTAACTTTGTAACGTAAATTTTCCTTATGGCCACTTGCACCAACAAAATGGAGGGTTAACCCGAGGGTTAACCCACCATTTTATATGGAATTTGACAGATGACAGCCCACTAACCCTAAGTGGTTGGTGCAAGTGGGCCTTAGGTAATAGTCGATAAGTTACGTTTAGATTACATGACCACTACTTAGACAACGCATTAAGACTTAAGACAATGTATGTTATGTGCAGTGAAAGACAAGTGTACCTTGCCGGCGGCACCCGGAGAGTGCAGGCAGTTCCGATTAAGATGGTTCTTCGACACCAAACACCAGCAGTGAGTTTCAACTTCTTTACTTTTACCAAATTGCAGAACATTTTTAAAATTTCTGTAAATTAATAGAAGCTAGTTCTTGTCAGAAAGTTCGTTCGTTGTGATATAGTTGCTATTAAGAACATTCCCTTTAAGATTAGGCTGAATTCATTTGATGTTTATTATCAACTCAAAAATGCCATAGAAATTAACCCTAAAGCTTGGCAATAAACGTGTAAAGGACAATACCAAGAAATTTCTATGAGAACATTCGAAATTTTCGAAATTTCTCTTCGGTGCATTGCTAACCGTCTTTAACACATTTGCGTCTGGGAGAGGATCGGAGCTTTCAGCGCTTAATTTTCTATAGCATGGGACAGTCCATAACGTGAGTACTGAGTAGGTAGGCTAGAAATAAAAGCGCTGAGGGCTCCGTCCTGAAGCTGAATCTTTTAGATTGTGGGTAGTTTCAGCAACAGTAGCTGCAGCACATATCTCCACGATTAATTGTTATAATATTTATCGTGTTCGTGTGTAGATGTCGCCAGTTCCCATACGGTGGATGCGGTGGCAATGATAACAACTTCGTGTCAGAGGACTTGTGCAACCTGGAGTGCAATCGCCCGACCACCCCGCCGCCACCACCCCCGCGACCAGAAGGTAACTTTCTTAAATTTGTCAATAACCTAAACGAGGTTTCCTAGTACAGATATTTGGTTGTGGCAAAACACCCAAATGGGCATCCCGACTCTGACAACAGACAAAAAATTTCGCGCTGCCTTCGCTCGCGTTTACTACTTTTACATAGGTCATGTTTTCAGTTCTTGATCAATACTTCGCGCTCACTACGCTTGAAATCTCGTTTTCATTTCAAGCCTGATTTCCTGCTCGCTCTGGTACTACTTTTTGTTTGCTATGTTATGTGCTATCAGCTGCAAAAATGCATGGCGAATTTATCAATGAGTTCATTTATACTTTCTCCATGCAATTTTGCAGCTCACTGTACGTAATAACTACTATCAGCCCCAGGGACGTATAAAAGGGGAAAAAATTTCGCGCTCGCTGCGCTCGCGATATTTTTTTTTGCTACCATATCCACGGGTGCCGAAATTCAAACTCGCTCTACCCTGATAGAATGCACGGGCCGGCACTGGTATAGCCAAAAGTAAATGGCGATAACTACCAACTACAGATTTCGTTAATGTTAGTTTTATAAGAACCAATTTGTACTAGGCTTCTTCGGCCATCTGAGCAAGACAGCATCAGCCAATGTTAAGAAAATCATACATATAGGCCAAATGGCAAGGAGTCGTAAGGGAGCCAGCTCATGCAGCATTTCCATATTTATGTTGGGCGAAAAAAATAACAACGGTGACAAATAAAACAACGTACCTACAGTCAACAACACAGCTATGAATACAGACAAAGTGCCAAAAAATTTATACACACCTTAATATACATACAATAAAGTTTGTTGACTGTACATCTATTAACTTTGGATGGAGCAGCTTTGATAAAACTGGTGAAAACAGTCAAACAGACAGTCATACGACGGTGAAGAACAAGTCTAGTCTAATAAGTTACTTTCTATTGGGGAGCACGGGATAAAGCTACAAAATACTACAATGTAGTAACAATAGAAAGTAACTTATTAGTGAATTTACTAATACTTACTTATTGTGTCGGAGATTTTGCGATGAACAATGCCGCTTTGCAGTCTAATGTACCACACACCCACGCCTTAATTAACAGATTCTAAGTAGGTACAGCTATAAATTCTACTTGACACAAAACTCACGATATCTATAGGGTAAACTCGCCTCATTCGGTGACATGCCTAATTCGGTGATACAAGCTTTGAAGCACTATTCCGAAAGACGATTTTTGGTTGTTTCACCGAATTAGGCGGGTCACCGAATGAGGCGAGTTTACCCTACGTTGTTTATAGAGTTAGGTTAGTATGGTCACTGTATAAATTGGAAGTACTTAATGTCCTCCAGCAACATGCCTCCAGCCGACTGTGGCTGGCGGCTGCTCAGGCCACGAGGAGCGGTGGACGTACTCCGCCGCTAAACAGTGTGTCCCGTTCGTGTATACTGGCTGCGGTGGGAACGACAACAATTTCCCCTCCAAGGAGTTCTGCGAGATCATTTGCGCGCCGCAAGGTACCTGGCTACGTGACAGTCATGGGTTGAGGGATACATGTCTCTATGAACGCCATAATCTATGGACACTGGTCTTCTCTGATCTGTTACATACTCATACTACTTCTGGGTGAAGGTGAAGATGGACTTCCTTGCAGAAGAATGTTTTAATTACGAATTTCTGTTTCTTTATCTCTTGTTTCGTTCTGTAGTGTCTATGTCATGTGCGGCTTGGGATCAAAGTCAATAATAGTAGATTACTACCATAATCTATGGACGCTGGTCTTGTATGGAACTGCTTGTGGACGAATGTTTTTATGTTCCTTCCTTAGGCACTGGTCCCACCGCGAGCTAGTAAGCTATGAGCTATCGACTATAAAAACGAACAAAAGAGAAGCACCCCCGTCTAAATAAAAGAGACAGCGCGATGTTTATAGTTACTCTATAGCTCGCTCAGGGGTGAGCTATCAAAATCGCTGTACTTATTTTTTGTTTTTTTTTATAGTTGATAGCTCATAGCTTACTAGCTCGCGATGGAACCAGTGCCTTATTTTCTTTCTTTCTGTCAAACAAATTGTGGCTTGAGATCAATATTTTTATTTGTGTTTTTCTCTCAACTAAACTAGGCAGGTATACTATCGGTGACAGCTGATAACTGAGCAATTGATTCTCCATCCTTGAACTCAATGATCTCTACGTTTTTCTTCTTCCGTGATCTAAATTGATAAGTATTTGAATGTTTCTGCTTGTTCCATCGCATATACCTACGTACATTATTTCTCTTTTCCAGTTTTTGCCTTATGCATAGGTTTACAACAGTAAGTAAGTACTTCCGATGAATGCTCAAATGTTGAAATCGGCACTGTGTTTTTCATATCATATGACGATGAATGCTCAAATGTTTTTCATATCATATGACGATTTTTTATTCTTCTAAATTTAATCAAATATTCACACAAAAAGCCTGTGTGAACATTTCTGCCTAGATTCAGTACACCGTAGTGATTAATTAAATAATTAATATGACCCTCTGCCAGTACTCCATCACTTTTCCATATTGGCGTGGCAGTTGCGCTTCGATCGCCACGGATCGTGATCAATAGGGATGACGACTACATAAAAAGATGGCATTCTGTTTAGACCGTCAGTTAGATCGTCCAAAAATACTGAACACATATTTTTTGCTTTTTCTAATTAATGAAAAAATACAAAGATATAGAGCATCAAAGTTCCGGAGTGGGGGCTTGTGCCGTCACTTCTAAGTAAAAATTGTACGTAGGCGTGACGTCACGCGAAACTTCAACGCACTGTACCGTCGTCATTTTTCGTTTACGAGAAAAAAGAAAAAATACGTGTCTAAATTGAAAACTCAATGTAACATTAGCAATAAGGTCTTTTCAATAAATTATTCTTATTCTTTGATAATCTAACTGACGGACTAATTAGTTTTTTTTTTAGTCGTCGCGCCTATTTGCAACTTGTCTTCGTCCCTGGTCATACATCTTCCTGATTTCTGTAATGTTTTGGCAGACGTATGCTCGCTGCCAGCGGAAGTGGGTCTGTGCCGCGCTGCCATCCCGCGCTTCTACTTCAACGCAGCTTCGCGACGCTGCGAGCCCTTCACCTACGGCGGCTGCGGTGGAAACCACAACAAGTAATTACCTTATAACATCTACAAAGATTTAAGAGATAAAAATAAGAGAAGTTATGGATCCCACTGGCCCGGAAGAGTCGAAGGAGTATGTTCGACTCTGACTCCCACGGACGAAACCCCCTGGGGTATTTCGACGCTCACTTTTGAGTGAGCGACCTCTATTGGCCGTCCGGGGGTAGATACCATTGCGGGTCCAGCACTTACAAAAGTTTACATAGCCTAACCTAAAAATATATTTCTGTGTTAAGCTAAATAACGAGCAGAAAATTGAACTTTATTCCATAGTTTCTCTAATCCTATGTTTGACTGATTAATTTATTTTGCAGCTTCGAGACTATACAGGAGTGCGAACAGCGTTGTGCACCCGCTCCCGTCAATCATCCCGTAAGTGGAATGAATATTATCATCGCTTAATAATGGAGGAGCAGCTTGTCAAAAGTGCTTATTTCATCTAAAGTCCATAATGAGATAAACCCCTTTTATAAAATGAGAAACCAACTCCTGATTTACCTCTAAAAACTTTATTCATTTCTTAAGCGCCATATTAAAAACTTGTCTAAACTCTAGGATGTGTCACCCGAGTGCCGCGTGGCATCCCTCGACCAATGCCGAGGAGTCGGCCGCATGTGGTACCTGGACCCGTCTAGCGGGCGCTGCACGCTGTACGACCCGCAACCCGGGGCGCCCAGCTGTGAGCTGCCTGGCATCTTCAGCTCGCCCGAGGCTTGCGAGCGAGCCTGTGGTGACTTCAAAGAGATAGGTAATAAATAACTGTGTTACAATACAATAGACGAGCCTGGTCAATAGTCACATTGAATACCAAATATAATTATAAATTAAATATAACAAGATCATACCATCCCATACATTAAAATGCGACCGCCTACGAACGCGCTTACACTCCACCACACATAGATGGCGCCACAAAAAAATGCCTTGATGCCACCGATTATTTGTAGATTGGCATTAAGTGTCAATTCCGAGCCGTAAATCTATGTCAAAAGTGACACTTAACGCCATCTATAAGTGTAATCGATAGCTACAAGACATTTTTTTTGTGGCGCGGTAAGCGCGGTCTTAGTGCGTTTTCACATTATCCGATCCGATATCGGATGTCGGACCGATATCCCATACATTACTGGCGCCATCTTGGATTTTTTCTATTGAAATCGTTCCGACATCCGATATCGGATCGGATAATGTGAAAACGCACTTAGGCGGTCGCATTTTAATGTATGGGATGGTATGATCTTGTTATATTTAATTTATGGTATAATACGAAAACGAAACGCCGTGAAAGGTAGTCTGGCTCTGTCACGCCAATACGCACGAGCGATAGAGATAGATATCTACGAGCGTTTCGTTTCGTGAGCGTTTGGGCCATTCAGCTACGTACCCTGGACCCGGCTGGCGTGAGCAGCACACCGCTCAATCTGTAGTCCTGGGTGCCCGAGGCTTGACGCCATCGGTGTCTTCAATGAGGTAAGTATCATCGCTACGGGCCACACGCTGGTTCAGCACTATTAAGAATGTCACACGCGTTGGACTCCTGGGATCCATTCGAAAGGCAAAAGATCGGCCTGAGTGGAGGACAATCCAACTCACAGGGACTTATGGTGATCACGAGCCTCATTCATGAGCTTTCGACGAAGAAGAAGAAGTACATCGCTATACTGGAACCTGAAAAGTATCCAAACGATAACGATAAACGATGGGTGATGAATATGAACTTGATATTGACCGACAACAGCTGACAGCGAGTCATATTCACATCACCATCAGCTAAGTAAGTCGGACCAAGTGTTGATTGAACTCTTGTAAATAACTAGAAACACAACCGCGAGTTAAATATTGTTGTCAAGTAGTGATCGAAGGCATGATCGTAATGTCTTGAGAGTCGTGTACATTTTCATGTTGTATAATTTTTTCTTTTAGGTGATAAATTGGGTTTTTAACAGTGCCCCGATGCTATCTCTTATATAATTAGGTTCAACATTTAATTGTACATGCGCAGCTATCAAAATAGCTCTTTCCTAGGATCTCAGTTGGAACACTCATTATAGTTTCAATCTCCCAGTGTTTCAGTGTTTTTGCGTCAAAAATCGGGATGGGCAACTTACTTCCGAGGTAGCTTTGTAGCTTTACTCCTCGAATTGTGTATCTCAGTGGTATCTAGTTATTCACAAGAGACCATGCTCAGGTGACGTGTGCCGGCTGCAGAAGGACGCGGGCCCGTGCTCGGAGCGCCAGCCCAAGTTCTACTTCGACGCGGCCACGGGATCCTGTCTCGCCTTTATGTATGGCGGGTGCTTCGGCAGCGCCAACCGGTTCTCAACTGAGGCGGAGTGCGAGGCCGTCTGCCTGCCTGAATTACTTGGTAAATCTTAAAGACTGATGTCTGGCCTAGTGGATTAGTTGTCCTACCTGCTAATGCGAGGTGACGTGTGCCAGCTGCCCAAGTTCTACTTCGACGCAGCCACGGGATTCGATCTGGCCTTCATATACGGCGGGTGCTTCGGCAGCGCCAACCGGTTCTCAACTGAGGCGGAGTGCGAGGCCGTCTGCCTGCCTGAATTACCTGGTAAATCTGAATGTTTATGGTTATGGTGATTTGTGACCCTGCCTGCGAAATCGATGGTCCTGCCTTCGTAGCACACTAGTTGAATAAACTTTATCGCATCGATGCGTCCCTATCGCACTTACGAATAGTACGAAATGGACGGCCTGACGTTATACCTGTGGTAAGGGTATTTATTTGTGTAATGAATAATGTATTTGTTTGAGTCGTAGTTGTTTTCTATATATTCGTATTCCTCGGTTCCTTATAAGTAAGAGTCGCGACAACACAAAGTCGTTATTTTGTGCACCAAAGAAATTCTCTATTTTGCACAATCTTCTATGCATTTAATGTACCCAGCTGGGAACAAGCGAGATGTCAATAATCCAAATAGTCAACAGTATTATCGACGATGTAGACGCTGCGATTTTTATTGTTATTGTGGCTCGAGTGAGTCTTTAAGTATCAAAACCATAATACCTGAAACCCACTTTTTAAGAAGCAATTTCCTCAGAAATTTAACTAAATACGATGTCCACAGACCCGTGCAAGCAGCAGCCGAGCGCAGGCAACTGCAGCGAAACGATCGAAAGCTGGTATTACGACGAAGGCCGCGACGAGTGCGGAGAGTTCTACTACACTGGCTGCGGCGGCAACGACAACAGGTAACGATAACAACAGTGTACAGACCCGTGCGCTAACAATGACAGCGTCCACAGAGAAGGCAACTGCAGTGGCAGATGAAGAGCTGCTGCTACTCGCGGCGTCTTTATTAAACCCACGCCACTCGCATTGATCTCTTTTAACCACCAATTACATAAAATTATTAAAGTAAGGACTTATAACAGGATTAAGTGTGTTATATGAAATGTTACAGATTCCAAAGTAGAGAGGAATGCGAGGGACAATGCAAGAAGGGCGGAGTGCCGGTACCACCAGTGGACGTGAGTGACACACCACACACAATTACCTATCACACAAGACACAATTATCTTCGGTTGTATGACTGACCCCCATTATTATTGCTGTAATAGCAACTGTATAGTTGCAATGTCAAAAGCCACCATTTTAATGGTTAGTTCACAGCATTTTGGCAATTGACCCATACACACAATATGACAGTAATAAATAAGAATGTCTTTGCTAAAAGTAGACTGGCCGTAGCGCACTAGTTCGATAAACGCTATCGCATCGGTGCGTCCCTATCGCACTTACAAATAGTGCGGTCTGACGTTAACTGTTTATCACGCGACCATTGCATGCTTGCCGTTCAGATATTGCCCTTAGGTATATCGTGAACTAACTTTCTCGTAAAATTTTATCGTCATTTATAAATCCAATTTTAACCATCCGAATTCTAATGCTAAAAATTCCAGTTCAATCTATTATATATTCTGTGGTTCAGTGCCGATTTTTCAATAGCTGATAAGTCTGAACTAATGTGACTAAAGTTTTTATCTAAAAATCTATTTCTTCTTCTTCCAAAACAAAAGGATCAATGCCGCACGCCAGTGTCACTCGAGCCTTGCGGAGAATCGAGCATCGCTTTCTACTACGACTCCGAACAGTCTCACTGTATCCCCGCCCCGATCGGGGGCTGCACAGAGTATGCGAACAAATATAGCACTGAGGAAGAGTGCTTGAGGAGTTGCGGCGAATTCAAAGGAAAAGGTGAGCTACTCACTTTTATGGATATTCGGACAAGTTGCCTATTTTAGAAATCCAATTGAAATTTTCTCTATCAAAGAAACATCTCATTGATTCACGTACTAGAATGGATCTCACCTATACCTTGTCGTAATTATCCAGGATAGAAATCTTGAAACGACTAGAAATACGGACGAAAAGTTACAATATCATTCATATTCAAAGTCATTTATTTGTCATTGAGAACCTTTTTCATCGTTCTGAAAATTTTCATTAAACATCGATTTAATTTAATTTAGTTCATCAGAAAACATTAACGCGACCTACCGTCGTCGCTGCCTTCTCTGTATCAGATGGCCTAATAGTCGGAGTGACAGTCATTGACGCTACGAGGCGTAACGCAGTCTGGCTCTGTCATACCACTACAAAAGAGCGATAGGGAGAGCTAGCTTCGGTATGCTTATGAACTCGATTGACTGATTTCGATTATGTCCTCCATTCTGTCCACTGTCATATGATCGCCATGGCTTGACATTTCTTGTATGCCCTTAGACGTGTGCCGCGCGCCGCTCGACCCCGGCCCATGCCGCACCTCATCCCAGAAGTACTACTGGAACCTGCGCGAGGGCCGCTGCGAGCCCTTCACGTACGGCGGCTGCGGCGGCGGCCCCAACCGCTTCTCCAACCAGCCCGAGTGTGAGGAGGTCTGCGGGCATCTGGCCATCGGTAATCGCATAAAACTTATCTTTGATATTGACACTAGGTATCGTCAGGTGACAAACAATGCTCACTAGTTACTTTAAACCACCACTATAAAGCTTGCTTGAAACATGTGGAACTCTTTCATGACTGTACAACCCAATATAGGACCTTGATTTGCGGCTGCATTTGTGACAGCTAAAAGCAGGGGCCTTGTCAGGAGGAGCTTTGTACTAATGTGGTACATTAAGGCTATGGACTTGTGTTGGTAATTAATGAGTTTTGCTTGTCACCTGACCTTTCACGTTATGTACTTGTAGTTAATTGCATCCTTAGTTTTTGGTTTTCGTTTAATGCTAACATATGAAACTTCATCTTCCTTCTAAACTAATAATTGTACTCGAAAAAGTATTTTAGATTCACTATAGAGTTCATTTAATCGCACCACTTTGAGAATCCACTACATTTAAAAAATATAAAAGCGTCCTCATACCAAGCTATAAAGTTCGAGGACGTGGTGCCGTCCGACTCTTAAATAAGAATTTCAATATCAAAACGCGCGTTAAAATCAGCTCGTACAACGTGGTGGACTCTCAAAACTGGACATTCAAGAAGTAAAACTATCTTTAAATCCTCTGCCCTCTTGAACTTGCTTGTGTGCTTGGCACTTGGCCCGTGTATGGCATGTGGGTCGCTCGCAGACCCGGCGTGCGGGCTGCCGCCGGCGCCGGGCGCGCCGTGCGCGGGTGACGCCGCCGCAGGGCGCCAGCGCTGGCACCACAGCTCTCTCTACGGCGAGTGCCGTCTCTTCGTCTTCTACGGGTGCGAGGGCAACGGCAACAACTTCCGGACCAAGGAGGAGTGCGAGCGGCACTGCAGCCCGCCGCCGGCAGGGAACGGTATTCGCTTTGCTCGACTCTGCTTGCATGCCAGTACTTTCGTCTTTCCGGGTCCTTGGTTAACGATTTAGAATCTAGTAGAAATGCATGTTCGTGATAGTATTAAATATAAAGGCAATTTGAAAGCTCTGACTTTGACCAAAAGAAATTCTGTAAAGCATTGTCAAAGTCTCCAACGCAGGCAATATTTATTTAAAGTTATGTCAAAGAGTAAGGGTAGGTTGCATCAAACAGTCAGCCACCGAATTTTGCGTTCGCAATTTTTTTAGTATGAGATATTCCATATAGTTCTACAGCGTGACGTTGATGTGTTTTTGATGCAACTGGCCCTAAAACTTCTCGTCGGCTCTACGAAGCTTGTTTTTTATTGGGAATTCCCTGATCAAACTGTAAGTTCCATCATATCTTTGTAGACCCCAGCGTGAACGAGGTGACTGGCTGCGAGGCTGCCCAGGCCGAGTGCGCGGCGCTATCGTGCCCGTACGGAGTCGACAGGACTAGGGATCCATACGGCTGTGACAGGTACGTACAATGACGCCAATGCTTTACACATCGTTCAAGGAGTAATACCCTGGATATTATGTCAGCTCTGAAGGTACTGTTTCAAATTATGACAAATGAGGTAAGTAATCCTGACATAACAATAAAAAGAATACCGATGACTGGGCGAACTGGGGCAGAAAATGCTGCAAAACGAAATCTGAGCTTCGAATCTTGATTACGACAGGATACTACCGGTACGATCTTTACGATGAGCAAAACTGGAAAGAGATTTTGATTGAAAGAGTTTATTGCTGAGCTTTCTTGTTTCTTAAGGATCAGCTGCGTTATTGTGTACCTTACTTGTTTCAGTTTCTGGTGGTCCTAAAGGCTCCAATATTATGTGTCTGCTCGACTTTTTGTATGCATTGAGATTTTCATTCCCGTTTTAGATGTACCTGCATAGCCCACCCGTGCGAAAACAAGCAGTGTCCGGACGGCCAACGCTGCGTGATCGTTGTTAACTATGACGCCACCACAGGCAGCACGAAGTATGTTGGAGATTGTGGAGTAGGTTGGTACCAACAGTTTTTTTCCTTCCTGATGCATTTTCGAATGTCCAATACCTATAGCCTTGTACAAACACATTGACTTGAATCTTTAAATTCAGATGGGTTTGACATTTACAACAAGTATTTGGAGAACCTAGTTTCCAGATGTCAGGGAATGTACATGTCACAAAAGAAGCAAATTTAAAGGCAATTTGACAGAATTCGGTTGCAATCGACTTTATTCAGTTTGGTCTTAGATCATTTCATCGCTTCATTCTTTCCAATTGACTTGTATATTTGATGATTTGAAACCAGCTTTCTGTGAGTAATGTCTATAATTTGTTGTACAGCGGAGAAACCTGGCACGTGTCCCGCGGAGGAGGCAGATCCTTCCAGCACCTGCCACGTGGAGTGTAACGATGACGCCGACTGTCGCGGCGAGCAGAAGTGCTGCAGCAGCGGATGCAGCAGGCTGTGTCGGGAGCCAGAGGGCGCGGAGCCGGCACCAGGTCAGTAACTACATCCCCATGTCCTGCTGAGGAGGCAGCACCTGCCTCGTGGTGACAACATCTCCATGTCCTGCAGAGGAGGTAGAGCCTGCCACGTGGAGTGACCAGGGCGAGGACTGTAGCGGCGAGCAGAAGTGCTGGATGCAGCAGGCTGTGTCAGCAGCGGATGCAGCAGGCTGTGTAGACAACATCTCCATGATCCAGAGGAAGTGCTGCAGCAGCGGATGCAGCAGGCTGTGTCAGAGCCAGAGGGTGCAGAGCCATTACCAGGTTAGTACCTACATGGTGGACAACATCTCCATGTCCTGCAGAGGAGGTAGAGCCTGCCACGTGGAGTGATGAGGGCGAGGACTGCAGCGGCGAGCAGAAGTGCTGCAGCAGCGGATGCAGCAGGCTGTGTAGAGATCCAGAGGGCGCGGAGCCGGCACCAGGTGAGTAATTACAAGTTGGACGTTATCTCCATGTCCTGCAGGAGGAGGCAGCGCCTGCCACTTGGAGTGATGTGGTCGGGGACTGCCACGGTGAGCACAAATGGCACTTCGTCATCGAAATTCTTATGAAATTCCTTGTAGTGGTAAGATATATATTCATTGTATACTCAACCTTATGCATCCTATATAACCGTGCCTTGTACCCAATACAGTATTTGTTTGATTCACATCCTTCCCAACGTCCTCCGTACATGACGACCGTGACAGGATTATTTTCGTGAAAAAGTGGCACCTCGTAATCCACGTTCTTATGAAATGGCTATTCATCTCCGATCTATTTGGAAGATGTTTCTTTCTTCATCAAGGTCAAAATATTAATGTCAAATAACTTATGTTAGAGTTAATTCCAATAACCTACTGGCCTATCACCAGAAAATCATATTATTAATCTGCTTTAAACATCGATTACAAACTTAATAGGTTTGCTAAGTAATAATAATACAATGTTTCCCTCAGTCGACTGCTCGGCGGAGCAGGCCCGATGCGCGTCGCTGCAGTGCGAGCTGTCGATGCAGAGGACTCGACTGCAGAATGGCTGCGAGCGATGCGACTGCGTCAGGACTGAGCCCAACTGCCAGCCGTTCGTGGACGAGTGCAACGCGCTCAAGTGCAACTATGGACCGATCACTAGGACTACTGACGCTGATGGATGCGAGAGGTAACTCCCCATAGAACTGTTTCCATATTACAATTATCATGTCATATATTCCTGGTTTGCATGCGTGGCAAAGTCTCGGCATGAGGTGGTAATGAGCAAGAGCGAATACACGGGATACAGGTGCCGTAGCCGAATGGCATTTCTCCGATGCGAAACGAAAACGAAACGCCGCGAAAGGTAGTCTGGCCTTGTCCCGCCAATACGCACGAGAGATAGAGATAGATATCTACGAGCGTTTCGTTTCGCGAGCGTTTGTGCCATTCGGCTACGTACCCTGACTTACAATCAGGGTTGGGGGGGTTTAGTTAGTCAAACTGTAGTAAAAAAAAACTCACGGAGTAGCATGATAAAATTTTACTGGACCGGTCCTTGGTAATTATTATTAATCAATCGCTCTAAATAACACATGACTGCGTCCCTGAGGCGTCTGATTTGCCACGCATGTAGATAAGTAAAATCAGACTTTAAAGGTCCCCATACCTACTGCAAATTATATTTATCTTCTCAAAATATTTATGAGTCTTCTTTGGTTTAGGTGTACGTGCATAGCTCACCCGTGCGAAGGCAAGCAGTGCCCAGAGGGCCAACGCTGCACGGTGACGGCCTCGTACGACGGCCCGACCGGCAGCACACAGTACACTGGCGATTGCGCGATTGGTTCGTATATTCCTCCCTTCAATTATTTCTTTAGTATCATCATCGTCCCAAATGACTGGGCAAGCGAATGATGAGGTATCATCATTATCTGAGGTGTTACAGCCACGAGTGGACCTAGTCAAGCAAATCGTTTCAATCTGCAGACCTAGTACACTAGTGTGATACTTATAGCCTATCGCATCGCATGAACTACCTACGGCATTCAACATTATGTATCTATAATGCCAAGAGCGTATTCGGATATTTTTATGTCGAAATCTTTGTCGATTTTTTGCTAGAAAATACTAATTACTTAACCCTTCTCTTAACCAACTATTACTTCACCAGTGGACAAGCCCGGCACATGCCCCGCGGAGCAGAGCTCCTCAGGCTCCTGCCACGTGGAGTGTAACGACGACGCGGACTGCCGCGGCGTGCAGAAGTGCTGCAGCAGCGGCTGCAGCCGCCTCTGCCGCGCGCCAGCTGGACCCGAGAATGAAGTGCAGATGCCTCGTGAGTACATATTACTCTCAACAGTGGACAAGCCCGCGGAGCAGAGCTCCTCAGACTCCTGCCACGCGGAGGGTAACGACGACGCGGACTGCCGCGGCGTGCAGAAGTGCTGCAGCAGCGGCTGCAGCCGCCTCTGCCGCGCGCCAGCTGGACCCGAGAATGAAGTGCAGATGCCTCGTGAGTACATATTACTCTCAACAGTGGACAAGCCCGCGGAGCAGAGCTCCTCAGACTCCTGCCACGCGGAGGGTAACGACGACGCGGACTGCCGCGGCGTGCAGAAGTGCTGCAGCAGCGGCTGCAGCCGCCTCTGCCGCGTGCCAGCTGGACCCGAGAATGAAGTGCAGATGCCTCGTGAGTACATATTACTCTCAACAGTGGACAAGCTGCCTCGTGAGTACATATTACTCTCAACAGTGGACAAGCCCGCGGAACAGAGCTCCTCAGACTCCTGCCACGCAAGTACATATTAACAACTTAGGGAGACCGAGGTGACAAAGTCGATTTTTGGGAACTTATTAACTATCAGCAAGTTCGCAATAGAGCGCGTTTGCTAGGTCAAAACTTAAAGTAAAAAAACCAGCGCTGTTGTGAGCCTGCTAATAGTTAAGTTCCCAAAATTCGACGTTGTCACAACTAACCTCGGTCTCTCCTACATTCGATTCATCTCGATCTCAGGCAGAGTGATGGCAGGTGGGCCAAAATGTTGACAGAATGGTGACCGCTTTCGAATGTAAGAAGCGCCTGATGGTATCCGTTGGTTCATTGGGTGGACGACATTCGAAAAACTGCGGGTCACCTCTGGATGAGACTAGGCTATGACAGGGATAAGTGGCGTACCTACACGAAGCTCCCTTCGTGTAGCTAGGTAAATACCATTCTGAGCATAGGCCTCCGCCTGCAATGGGCGATTAACGGCTGAAATGATGATGATGATGATGAATCTTGATCTCAGTGTTCCGAATCTACCGTCTTGCCTATAATTAATGTAGATTCAAATAAACTACAAGTATTAGTGTCCTAAAAGACTGACCCAACGGCGTCTTTGTTACTCGTAAAAGTATAACCCTTGGTTCTGTTGCAGGGGAACCTCAAGCGCCAGCACCGAATCCAGAGACGGAACATGAAGTGAGCTCATCTGAAGGAGGCACCGCGACACTGCGCTGTCTGTTCCACAGCAACCCGCCACCCAAGATCACGTGGAGGAAGGGAGAGATCACGGTACGTTCATGTCTCGCTTGTACCATTAGAATAATCCGAGAACCCACCGCTAACATATCCAGCATCTAACCCAAAGAAGTAGCAAGAAGTAACCATCAAAATATGACACTGTACAGGAATATTTTACTAATGTCACCTTGTAATGTACTATATTTTATGCAAATAAATAATTTATTTAAGACTTCAAGGTATTTGTACTACAAGTCGTACATTTGAAATAATCCACTACTAGTAAATATTGACCTGTTGCGTACTGTAACGAGAATTCCCCGATCGATCATATTTAAAAAGTGTTTATATAGATAAGGTGCCAACAGCAGGGTATTGCGTGTAATGGTAAATAATAACAACGGGTCATTAACACCAATTATTATTCAATATTTTTATCGTTTCGTCGAAACAGTCGAAGCTTTATTCATGATGCCTATCTTAATTCTCAAGGAAAATATTGTTTATGAAAAGAGAGTCCCTCATTGTTACACCAAATAGAGAGGAATTCAAATTTTTATGTGTAAGGAGCACTTAAAAAATTAAACTCTTTCTTAATTTCAACTGGCCTCTCCCTATAAGGCACTGGTCCCACTGCGAGCTAGTATGAGCTATCGGCTATAAAAACGAACAAAAGATGAGCACTCCCGTGCAAATAAAAGAGACACGGCGATATTGATAGTTCACCGCTGGGCGAGTACCTAACTGTAAACATTGCCGTGTCTCTTGTGATCATCTGGCGAAACTCTTAACCTTAGGCCTGAGTGGACGCTTGGTCCGGGCTCGTGCAGCGGGACGGGCTCGCCGTGCTATGCAGCATCGACTCAGGGCACTTGTATGAGCTTCAATTGTTTGACATGCACGCCACACGCCCCGCCCCGCTCCACGCCCAATATGAGCGTGCACGCAGGTCTTACACATATACTGTTCTGACCTTGTTCGGTTTTCCGACAGATCGACGGCAACCAAGGCCGCTACCGCCTGACCTCTGACGGCGCGCTGCAAATTGTGTCACTGTACCGCGACGACTCAGGTGTCTACATCTGTGTGGCCGAGAACGAACTGGGAACCTCGCAGCAGGAGATCGAGCTGCGTGTTGACGGTAAGGTCTCCTGAAAAATCATCATCCTCCTTGCGTTAGTCACAATAGTTCATAGGATACAGGTACAAATCTCAAACTGGCTATGGACTTTTAATACATTTGTTTCGTTTTGAAAAAAGAAATGCACCATGTTGTTGTATGAGATCGGCCTGGTCGCGGTATTGCGCACTTAGCGACGGCGGCAGAGACGACCATAGGTTGAGGCAAGATAAGAGTGATGGGACCTTTTTTTCGCACCTATAGCCGTTGTTCGCAGCTGTTGGCTTAGATAAAAGTCGTTGCCGGGCCGTGACAATTTTATTAATGGAACATTGCCAGGTACCTTAGATTTTCAGCAGAACATGTTGATTTAAAGACTTACCTACATAAATACATAACTTTAATATCTACAGCTCAGCTATCTTCTAACGTTTTCCTTGTATTTTCTTAAACCATTAAAAGTAGGTAGAGATTTCTTTATTGGAATGGCATGCCCTTTCTCCCTATTTTCTCTTGTAGTTAGAACTTTAATTGCAATTTCTATTAAACTTTAAGATAAGTTCTTCTTTTAACTTATAAACGAATCGATAAAGAATGTTTCGAAACTTAGATCCAGAAACATTATCACGCAACTGAAAGTAACTCTCGCCAATTCTTTTCCTACTAAAACCTAGTCAAATTAGGTATACTATAATACTGATTACAGTAGGTAGGTATATTTATTATTAGGTATATATATTTATGGTTTGATGTTGTATTCATTCAAGAGTACATTTGGGTAGGTTCATTAGCCCGCATTCTTCATTCAACAGATAAGTCTCGTAACAGCACCGCCACTGTTCTCATAACAAATACAATAATCACCTTTATTATTTAAACCGAATGACCAAAATTAGGTTCTTTTAATAATGGAATTTTTTAAATTGCCCGTAACATCCGGGCAAAATGTAAAAGTACTAAAGATCAGTGTAAAGTTCTAAACATATATGACGTGTGCGCTGTGCTAATGACTAGGTTATCAGCCCAGATGCTCGGATAAACAGGTCGTTGTGAGCTAGTAAACAAATTAGTCGAGTCGACGGTGACCTTTAACCCTGCCGACGGCGATAGCTCCCGCCATCCGCTGAATGCATCTAATGTTACATATGATTATTCCGGTCGATCAAATTTACCAATGTGTAATGTAAGGTACCTAAAATCGAATATATTCCTGGTACAAATCTTAATACCTATCTACGGTTACTTCGGGCGGAATGCGATTGTTGTTTACGGTCCTGTACTTACCTATAGAAACAATAGGGAACTTGACTGTTCTTAAAATAATATATTTTATACTATGCACAAAATAAAGCATCAGATAATTATTAGAAAAACATGGACAGAAGTTATTTTTAAATCGAATTTATATTTAATAAGTCAGGTAGAAATATATAAAGTAACGGAATTGACCGTGACGTCACTCAATTCGATTTCATATTAATTCCATATTAGCAAGTCGTTCAAATTCGTTTTGACAGTTCTTAAAAAGAAGCTGATTTGACTAGGAGGCAAGTAGCTAGTATTTTTACGGAAAAGTACGAACGTGTCATGCTATTTCAGTTAGTCTTAGTACAAGACGTACTGACACTGCCTGAACTAGCATGACAAATACGAAAATCTTTTCTCACTACATCTGTATCAGGCATTTAAACACAGTTTATCGTGGCAAGTTGACCGGCAGCCGAGTAACCTTTCCCAGTCAACACTCGTTTATCTAAACACGATTAGCGATATATGCGACTTCCGAGTTCCCCTATCGTGCAGTCTATATCAGCCTTTATACAGTCGACAGTCTTGCCTTGTACAGTCTCTCTCGTCTCGCAAAGATGGTCGCGCGTGTTTGTGTCCTGTTACTCATCGCAAGCGCTCTGGCGCACCCTTACCAAGGTTCACGTTTCAAAACATTTTTATCGATCTTTTCGCTGGTTTTGGACGTTCCCAGATGTTTGTAGAATCATGATTCCATTGTCACAAGGGTTCATTTTGTCACTGACCTAATCGAGGTATGTTGTTGCGATTTGTGTTGTGTTTTTGTAAATTCATATCATATTTAACGACGTATTTTCAACCATCATTCAAACATTTTCCTACTTTTGCAAACTTTACCTCAAACAAGTTTATTTTTGTTTATAAATACATAAAATTATAGTTGTTTTATTTGGGAATGTCCAAACCAACATTTTTCATAACAGTGTGTTTTGTCTTACATCTTCTGTAGTTTAGTTTAACTATCACTAACTGCTGAACTTGTGAATGCTGGAACGACCTTGCACCCATTAACGCTCGAATTCAATGGAAAGTTTATAATATCAAGTGGGCAAACTTCGAGCATTCTCAAGTTCAAGTAGAGTAGAAGCTAACAAATGGTGGTGGATAGGTCCCGTGGAAGCGCCCGCCGGGATCGTCGGCGAGTCCGAATCGGAAGTGATCGGTGATATCGGACATAAGCTCCGTATCCGGTGCCTCGCGTACGGGTTCCCGACGCCGTCGATAGCGTGGTACCACCGCCCGACGGGGACTATGGTTCCTTACGACAGCGCGAAGTACGAAGCCAGAGGAAACGAGTTGCTGATCAAGTCACTTGGGATTGATACGTTGGGAGAGTACACGTGTCAGGTGTTCAACGGGCTAGGGAAAGCGGTGTCGTGGACGGTGACGGTGCGGGCGGAGCGCGCGGACGCGAGCTGGCCCGACAGCCCGTACCTGGTGCAGCGCGGCATCGCGCCGCCGCCGCGCCCGCGGACCGAGCCCCCGGCCCCGCAAGAAGAGCGATACCCATCATACCCGGTTGATATCCCGCCCGTACCTCCGCAGTACACCGGTAAGAATAGGGGATACGTGTGGCACAGTTTTTAAGACCAAATTCACTTGTTACACTTTTTGTGAGTCAAATAATCGACAAACCGATCTATTTCGAAATAAATATGTCTATCAAAAAGCCTCAAAATAAATTAAAAACTGTGCTACAAACCCACGTAACATGCATTGCTTTGTTAACTCGTAGTTTGATCTCCTAGTTTTGCACGCTGCATGATCTGTTCTCGCACGTTCTTCTTTACTTAATGTTACACAAACATCATAGACACACCTTTGGTATTTATGTTACAGATGTAGTACATAATAATGCCCATCGTATTTTCTCGGACACGTTCGTAGTTGTCATGCTAGTTCGGTCAACGTTAGTACATCTTGTCTTGTACTGAGGTCGACTGAAAAAGCATGAGACGATCGTCAGTTTCCTTGAAAATATGAAGGAAGAACATTTCGCACTAGATCTGTATTGTGTATATCGACGTCTTGTCAAAGAGATTGATGATCTACTACAAAAATATGGCTCGGATTGCGCACAATTTGAACGAGTAACTAGGTGTTGTATTATATATTATATTATATGTATGTCCGCACATATTATTTTGCAGAATATTTAGTCAGTCCTGACTAGGGAACAAGTCAAATTAGGTACCTACCTATATTATGTTTTTTAAACTTGTTCCCTAGTACAGTCGCCATCAAATATATCAGAGCGGCCAAGGTGACAAATATCAGATCACGCTTTTATTCTCAAGGCGTTTAGGCACTGGTCCCACCGCGAGCTAGTAAGCTATGAGCTATCGGCTATAAAAACGAACAAAAGATAATCACTCCCGTGCAAATAAAAGAGACACGGCGATGTTTATAGTTACTCGCCCAGCGGTGAGCTATCAATATCGCCGTGTCTCTTTTATTTGCACGGGAGTGCTTATCTTTTGTTCGTTTTTATAGCCGATAGCTCATAGCTTACTAGCTCGCGGTGGGACCAGTGCCGTAGGGTGCCTTTCCACCTGAGATGTGCTACGCTACGTTCCTATGTATGTGTCTGATATCCACTAATCAGCTTCGTCAAACCCCTTCCCACTAGCACTAAGCTTTGTGGAACAATGAACATGATTGGTGGATATCAAACACATCCATACGTAACGCATCTCTGGTGTAAAGGCACCCTAAGTGTGTGTTCAGATACTTTTGAGTATATCGGCAGCTCCTATATATCTGATGATGACTGCAAGTATAATTCTGTTAATTCTGTTCTATAATAAATGTCAATGCGCAGTGCCGGTGCGAACTTCGCTCCGCGCGCCGCAGACGGCGCTCGCGACGGGAGGGAGACTCGAACTCTCATGCGAGGTGGATGGGCACCCTGAACCTCGCGTCTACTGGACCAAGGACAACGTGCAACTGGCTGAAAGCGACAGGATCTACATCACACGTTAGTATCATTATAAAAACCGCTAAGTAACGCCTGATTCTATCGATCATTCGATCATTTCAATATATCTCTTTATGATTGTAAATCCTGTGGCAGGGTTTCATTGACAGTTCCATATGATATTAAAACATCGCGACTGCCGGCCTAGTCGGAGTAACAATCGTTCAGGCTCCGTAGCAAGCGAAACGCAACCAGTTCTGTCGCACCAATAAAGAGATAACTAATTAACTATGATAGGTACGCTACGAAGAGTGGATTGTCATTTCCACAAAGCCGGCACTCACTTACTTTTGCGTTAGGTATTTATATGATCCACTTTCGATATACGTTTCGTAACCATCTAGTAATGGAGCTACAATAGGATATACCTACGCAAATGCTGAAATCAAATCGCCTTGATGCATGCTTTATCATGGTGAAAACTTTTCAAAACAATTGTATTATTATGTATAAGTTACTCTATGATGCAGGTCATGTGACAGTGCTGCTCTCTGGCGGCAGAATATTGCGGTAGGTATCTAATTAAAATAATACGTTTTATTCTTCCACATTACAGCGGCTCGTCTCAGCGTAAGCCGCCTGGTAGAAGAGGATGCCGGTGTGTATGGATGCCACGCCGACAACGGACACAGCAGCCACCACTCCGTGGTGCAGATCAGCGTACAGAGTGAGTATTGATACTAACGAAATCAAGAACTCGCCTGGTGGGTACTCGTGAACTTTGCTCAGATGCCGGAGAACCCGCTGGGCAGGTTCTCGACATACAAGCGGGCGGTTATAAATTACGACCGGTTTCTGACGTAGAGAACCATTTTTTGTATAGTAGTGAATGTGTTAACGACTTTATTATTTAAATTGACATATTATTTCGGGTACTTATTCAAAATGGTGTCAGTACATTGGCGTAATTGACGTTGTGCACAAATGCGAACCAAGCGTATAGACGATGCGACTAATCGCATTCTAGTGTTCCAACAAAGAGCGTCAAACGAGAATGTTCTTTAAAAAATATCTAGATTGCCTACCTATTCCTTGCCTTTGAAATCTAGGTTCACTTCGATAAATCTACTCGCAATCCTAGATGACACGAATAAAAACAGAGTGAGATGGCATTATGCTAATGTTTCATTTATGTATCTTGCAGAACTGTACATCCCAGAACTGTGCAAGGATAACCAGTACTTCGCCGACTGCAAGCTTATAGTGAGAAGCAAGCTATGCCGACACGAATACTACTCCAAGTAAGTGTCCGTAAATATTTTAGGACAAACTTAATTAATTTGCACGTCCACCTTGTAGAAAATCGCAGCCAAACAACACTGTACACATAGTGTCGTGTTGGTAAATATAAGGTTGCCAGAGCTCAACGACGACGAGAAGTGCTAAAACACCCTAAAGTTGATAAGATGCACGTAATAAATCTGTAATTGCAGGCGTTCATGAAAACTGCTTAGGTACCTACTGTAGTGCTTGTTTTCCATGGAATCAATATAAAAACTCTATCGTTTTTATAAACTGAAATAGATACCATACACTAAAGAAAAAGCGATCAAGCCCACTGGTGGCGAAGCCGGGAATCGAACCCGGGTCTCTAGCTAACGCGGCTGACGTGATAAACCGCTACACCACCCCGACCGTTTCTCTTTAGTGTATGGTATCTATTTCAGTTTATAAATTATATATCAGTAGTGTTACTACTTAAAAAAACAAATCAAAAAATATTTAATAAAATAATTTGATTTGTTCCCTACATTTCACGTTTTTGTTCAATCCAAACGTAGGTACACTTGCACGGGTAGCATGGTCGCGCGATAGACGATAAAATATCAGGCCGTCCCTATCGCACTATTAGTAAGTGCGATAGGAACGGCCATATGTTTTATCATTTATCGCGCGACCATAATTTCCTGCCTGTACATATATTGTTTAAATCATAAATTGGATTCTAACTACATTCTGACCAAAAACAGTAGAAATTAAAAAGTGGCAACATTGTAGTGTGATCCCTTTCAAATCAATGTGTGAGAAAACAGGACGACACTACGATGTTGCCACTTTTTAATTTTTACTCTTTTTGGTCAGACTGTAGTTAGAATCCAAAGACTTTTGACCTTGGGAAAAAAAAACCTTGTATTGGTACAAGTCAATACCATAAAGCTCAAAAATAGCGTCGGCCAGAATTAATTCATTACAAATGATTCGTCACAGGTTCTGCTGCAAGTCGTGTGTGGAGGCGGGCGCGCTGGACGCTCAGACCTTGGAGTTCCAAGGAGACTCAGCGTTCACCTACAAGAAGAAGTAAACGCGTAATGTGACCAATGAACACCCGTGGATGCTCGCCCTTACATCAACTGTGTGTAGCGGGCTTAAAATGGTCGCCTTGATCCATAGACAAACCACCACTCTCCAAAGAAACTGTTTTTAATTTTAGAAATTATAGACAAAATTTATCAGTCAGTAAAAAAACGCGGCAAATTAAAAAAATAGGTGCGAAATAAAAATTGTTATTGTTCCATACAAAACCGCGCGTTTTTCTACGTCTACGGAAAAACTTGTTTCTTGCGCATTTTGGTAATGAATAATTGAGAAGATGATGGTTTGTCGAAATTGATAAGCGTGGCCCTGTGGTTATTAGTTTCTGGTAGTAGATAGCACGCTAGTCCTTACCGAAATGTGCCTTGTAATTATAGATTGATGATACCATGGCCTAATAGTAGATATTGTAAGAAAAAAATTGTATTAAACCTCTTGCACTTGTTTACTTATGAGAAAGTGTTAGATACCGAAGAAGGGACATAGGTTATATTAAATTCATACCAAACTTACCTTTCGTGGTTATCTAAAACGTTTGCTCATTCCCAAATGAATAGTTACCTGTAAAATTAATACATTAACATACGTCTCATATAGGGTAAAACTACAGGCAAGCGTGGCATACGGATAACGGTTTACGCACAGATTAAAAATTGCCTGTACATAGGGAACTTGACTGTAGTTCAAATAAAATATTTTATACTGATTTTATACCATGCACGAAATAAAGCATCAGATAATTAAAAGAAAATCATGGACAGAGTTATTTTTAAATCCAATTTCTATTTAATAAGTGACCTCACTCAATTCGATTTCATATAAATTCCATATTAGCAAATCGTTCAAATTCGTTTTGACAGTTCTTAAAAAGAAGCTGATTTGACTAAGAGGCAAGTAGCCTATTTGTTGTTACTTAAGGTTTAATGAGAACTGGAACGAACTCTAATCATTGTATAACCAGGAGGGCGATTTTTGAATCTCGCATACGGGATTTTGTCACTAAAATACCGGTTGAAAACGGTGACTTGCTTATTATTTTCAGTGTCAATTTTCTGAATTCGAACGCGTGAGACTCAAAAATCGGCCCGCAGACCTTAATTTTTACGACCAGTTATAGTTATCAATGCCGTATAGAACATGGCGACCCTGACTAATAGATATTGTAAAGTCATTTTGCCACACCCTTTCAGGGTCCAATATCGTCACTACTTTTAAAAAATCTCGTATCTCACGTTGTTTCTCAAATTTAAAACGCAGTATACGCATTCCATACATACTTACTAATTGACAGACGAAGATACATTTTTTTTAAAAGTAGTGACGATATGTCTTGTTACATGTATGGTATGCAAATGAAGCTCATAATAGTCCATATGCCACACTTGTCCGTATTGACCTTACTTATTATTAAAGAAATAGTAGCAATCTCAATTGACATATAAGCATTCCATAATTATGTAATAGATAAAGAAAAACTAATCACGAAAGGGATCATCCTAGTGCTATTATAATTACAATTACTAATATTTTAAAATGGTTACTCGGTCAGTGTAGGTTTCAAATAAGTAGTGATTGTTTGTAGTTAAATGTATCTGTAATTTTTTATCGTCACCAAGTGCCATAACATATTTTGCTCGTGCGTTTCACTTTTACTTTATTTACTTAGTTATTTATTGATAAAATTGCAATCAATTTATTTTTATTTTTTAGTTTGATTTTATAGAGAACATACTCGTAGGTACCAATAGATTTAATAGGTATAGATAGGAAATTAGTACCTACCTATTATGTGTAAATAAATAGATAACATTAACTATGTCACAATAAGCTCCATCTGTGATGGATTCAAGATAATAATATAGTTTACAAACTTGAATGACCTACCCCGATTGAATGATGTTAAAATTTTAATTTAATTCCGAGAATAATTTTGAAGATTCCATCTTTAGTGAGATAACAAAGCTTCCTAAAATCTGAATGTAAAGATATCGTTTATCGAATATAGGTGGCGCTATTATAATCAATTTTAATTCCAATCAATAAGCGACAATGCCATCTACAGCTTCTAAAGTGAACTTCTTTGAAGATTAAGATCTAGCATATTATTAATTTAAGTTTTAATATTCTCAACTTCCATTCTTAGCGGTAGATCATTACAAGTCAGTGAGGGAAATAATTTATTTATTTCTATATATTTACGCTGTTTGTCTAAGGGTATGCAATAAATAAGATAGAGATAAGCGGTACCGTGACGTCATAATAATTTGTTACTAGGTAAGTGAATTTATATGTGACATCATTGTAAATAGAAGAAATTAAATCTCTTTAATGATATTGGGTTTATCTTTATCTTCCTGTCTCTATCTAGCCACAGTTCACACTGAAAATAACTAGATTATTGGAATTTCTACTCCTACACCAGGTCCTGATAAAATTCTTGAGGACTCTTTGTGCACGAAGAGTCATATATTTTATACTCTCAGTTTTATACGCGATGTTATTCATTTCCATAATTGTATATAGACAATATTAAAATAATAAGTTAACTACGCAATCTATAGTAAAATTGCTAACCAAACAAAAGCTATGGTAAGCATTGGAATTTTTTTGTTCATTTACGAATAAGTCCTATTTCCGAAAGTACAATCGAATAATGAACCTTAAACTGGACCTTATGAATAAAATTGAAATTGTATTACCAAAGACATATATAACTCAATCCTCTTTGGTATTACGTATGTGGTCATTAGGTTACTATGCCTGGTAAAGGGTTAATGTGTAACTTTCATTTTTGAGGCCCTTTAGTAGGCATGTCTAGGAGGCATTAACCCTTTAATCAGTAGCGGCAAAATACTTACCATCATACGACAAAAACTCATCTCTAAAATAAAAATTACAGTTCAAAATCCGTATGAGTAAACCTACGCCAAAATGGTTAAAAGGTCACATTCACTACTACCAGATAAAATGGTGCACTGCGCCCGAAACCGGTCGTAATTTGTAACCGCCCCGGCAACCTGAGCAAAGTTCACAAGTGCCCACCAGACGGGTCCTTGCTGCGAGTGTTAACCCCTCGTATGCTTAGATACGGATCCGTGCGTGGGAATTTTAATCTATTGCTTTAAATGCCAATGTCACTATTTCAATGACCAAAATACCGCATACGAACAATGGCCGCATACGAGGGGTTAAATGCAGATGTAGATTATGACAGTTCATCGCTCAGCGATATTACTAAAATGGGCTACAGGCAGTTTGAAATTAAAACAAAAAACTTGCGATAACATAAATTTTTATTTACATTCCGAAATTCACAGTCAAATTCAACAAGGAACGCCCTCCGCCACGTCAGCTGACAGTTAAAGGGAGGGCCGTCGGTCTGTTGCGCTATGCTATGTCGTATATACACGTCGCAGTCGCTGGCGCGACTAGCGGCAGGCTACGCCAAGGGTACGACCACTATATGTGCCATATAATTTACTACATGAGCTCCGTTCCATCCGCCTCTTTGAGAGCCAAATTGCGATATACTTTTACAATAATAATATATTCTTAAATACAAATGTTAAAACGTAAAAAGATTTATATATACATCAAATTATAATTTAATGTACATTATTGGACGAATATCGCCGCCTAGGAAACAAAACAATGAGTGGTCGCTGCGAGCCGCAACGGACCGGCCGGCAACTAAGTACGTCAGCTCAAACCAAGCGATAATCATGTGATGAGGTTATATTATATACCAAATAAATAAACTTATAGCCGATTCCGTTACAACCTAGCGGCGTCGACACTGGGCCTAATTACCTAGATCAAATCACTAACTCCTCTCAGTTTTCCATTTGCGATTTGATAAAGGCAATCTAGCCGATTGGGTACAATTCTTGGTGCCAGCGAGATTCTACATTTCTGTCAAGACTGTTTGGAATCTAGAATCTTGTAGGTTATTTAAACCTGAATGAATCTGTTTGCCGTCGAGAATTGCGTCCCACGTCAAAGAACGAAGAGATGTGCAAAAGTCAAATCAACGACTTAATTTAATCGTATTCGTTTGTGACAACACGCAGATGAGAATTTGTACACAATATACAACACTGGGCAGTTTCGCCGCGTAGTCCGGTTAAATTTAAACAACAGCAAACCATCACTTCCGAAAACCATCAATACCTAAGCTTAGGGCTATACGCCTATGTACAGGTCAATTCACAAGAGCTGGCACGAATGGAACGAATGTTTGAATGAAAATATGCATGTGTGTGACAGATTAACCAATAAAATGGTGGCTCTTGACAGTTACGACTGTATACCAATACAGGTGTCACTCACACAATCAAAGTTTCGTTCATTTCATTCGTGCCAGCTTTCGTGAATCGACCTGTACTGAATTACCCTCAAAATATTGTACACACGTTTATTAGCACTATAAAACACTAAAAACATATGTGCAACTGCCAAACATGGGCCACATGGCTGTGAATACGTTATTAACAAAATGGAAATTACCACTCTTGACAATTTGCGGAAGTGCCCACTACAATAACAAACCAAACCCATGCTACGTCCGCGGCAAAGTTGAATAGTCAAGAATTCAACATTCGTCGCAACCTATAATTATTCTCCGTTCTCAAAGAAATCCTGCATCATAAAAGCTTACAACGGAAAACCAGATCTACTTGAAGGAGTAAATAATAGATTTTCAGCAGTCATTTTGTCAAGCTCGTTTGGTCGAATGCGTATTATAATATCAATATACAACAGACGTGTCTGGCCACTAAAAACTTATACCATATATATAGCCTATGATGGCCAGTCTTCCATATATACTAATTTTGCGGTTTAACTTTAAATATATTATTTACTTTTTCAAATATTTTCCGAGTAGATAAGGCCGTCTTTATCACGGACTAGGCTCATCTCACCAATGTATCTGAATTCTGAGCATTCTGAACACATTATATGGGAAGAAACGTGAGTAAATCTACAGGTCATAGACCTTTTAAGTTAACGTCTGAAGCAGAGTATTCTATCATTAACAATATGTTAAGTCGCGGCGTCTTTGGATGCCTCGTTACAATGTGTAAAAAAAATTATATAAAAACAAAATTTTCAATAATAAGCAATAGCTCGTTCACAAGCCCGTCACGTGAACATACGTAAAACGCTACAAATCCATCGAAGCATCCAAAAAGGTCGAAGCGAGCGAACGTTAGTGGAGTTAGAGGATTTAAATTTCAGCCGAGTCTCAGCCGTCCACAACAGAGAATAAGTGATGTACGTAGATTAGACTAGAACGCGCGGCACAACGAGGGACGCTGATAATAATACTCGTCGCGTCGCGGGGTCATTTTATCTAACGACAATAGTCAAAATCGTCGGCGGCGCTCGTACAACTCGTCCGAACGCGCCCCGCACTCGGACGACTATCGACGGCTCGATGCGGCGTCCGCGTCCACACACAATACCCCCTTAAATAGCTTACCGGGCGCGCGGCCCTTTTTAGTATCACAATAAGTGTTAAACTAAACAGAGGTCCCGCTACATCTTAAGAAATAAAGAGACTACAAAAACGAAACCGGGCACTACAAATATAAACGTTCTACGAATGATAAACGCGGGTCAGACGCGTCCACCGGCACAGGCCGGTCGGTCGGCGATCGTTCGCGATCGATATCACGGAGGGGAGAGGTCCGGGGGCCAGACCGGGTCGGGCACCCATCAGTCGAGCACGTCGGCGACGATCTTCTCCATGTCGTGGTCGATGTCGTCCGCGGCCGGCTGCGGGGCGGGCGGGGTGGCGGCGGGGGCGGCTGTGGTGGCGGCTACCGGCAGTGGTGCAGGCGCCGGCGCCGGCGCGGCGGGCAGCGTGAAGGGCTCGTCCAGCGCCTCCAGCCCGGCCGGCACCGGCAGCTTGGCCAGCTCCTCCTGCAGCTTCACGTAGTGACGCTGCACACACATATCCATATTACATCACCGACTGTGACTTATGACAAACGCGTCTGGTAAACTTTCACCGACAACCCCATTGTAAAAAAATCCCTCTACAGTCATTTCTACATTTTAATCCCCCGCTTCACTCATTAGTTTACTATCAGATATATCATATCATACCTTGAGAGCCATGAGGTTGAGCTGGATGCTTCGCTGCGTGCGCTCATCGCCGCTCTGCGTCTCTAATTCCGTGATCCAGTTGGCCACAGTCTGCATTATCTCGTTCCGTTTCATCCAGAAGTGTGTTTGGATCACCTGTATCGACAACAAAATTACTGTTAAACGAATGAATTCACAAAATTCAATATAACACAAATGCCTAAGATAAGACTAATGCCCTAGATATGCTAAAAACAGAATTATAGACACTGTACGACATCTTGCTTTGTATGGTAGAGCACAAGCACAGCGGATGTCATTCCAGATCTAGATGTGGAACTTCATGAACTCTAAAGCAGAACCCAACTGGGAAAGTACCATTACCTTAAAAACCGAAGCCAAATAATACTGGATCCTACTCATTGTTGTGTTCCTATCTGCCGACAAAAAGGGTTGCTTGCGGTTGTGTTATGGTCGGCATCTCGCATGGAACCTATGAAGTTGTACGCCATGAGCCGCGTCACTGTCCTATGCCAAGTATTTTAAAAAATCTGTTTGGTATATGTTGGAGTTGTACTCTCGGCTGGTGAGGAGTCACGTACCTCTTTGAAGCAGGGCTCGGGGTTGCGCAGGTGGTCGAGCATGGCCCAGCGCGCGCACGCCTGGTAGATGTTGGAGTTGTACTCGAGGCTGGCCGAGGAGCCGACGCGCGTGCCGCGGCTGCGCTCGTAGCCCGGCTCGTTGAAGTACGGCTCCGGCACCAGGATCAGTGACTGGATCGATACCAGCACCTGGGAAACAATTTAAATGTTAAACATTGTCGAAACGGTTGCAGTTTGTTCGTAGATCAACGCCGCGCGCGCGGCGAGTACGCAACGGGAATTCGCGAACGCAAAGCAGTCAAGCATGGTCGCGCGATAAATAATATAGGCCATCATTTTCGCACTATTTGTAAATACGATAGGGACGCACCGATGTGATAAACTTTATCGAACTAGTGTGCTACGCCCGCAAGAGTGGATAGCGCCGTGGAAGCGCAAAACATTATATCACGTACACACGTTCCTGAAGTATGCAGTATAATGCTGTAAGTTTATCAACGTGGTCATGAAATCCGAAATCAAATTGGCCTTTCTAAGATAGATTCGGGCATCGACTTTGAGGCGTACATCGCAGGACTTGTACTATCTTCAAAATTGTTCCTGAAGTTACCACGAGGATAAATAACAATCCGTAACACGTAACTTGGGCAACTATGATATCGTGTGTTTTCCTACAAAACATACGGACGCTCTCAGGGTGGCACTGGTATGTCGATAAAACCCTACACTTGTAAACAGTGCTAACCTGCAGGAAGCTGGAGGTGTGCGCGTTCCACTTCTCCTCGGGGCGGCCGTGCCACGTGTTGAGCACGGACAGGCACACCTTGCCGTCGTTGTACAGGTTGGGGTTGAAGCGCACGGAGTGCCGGCCGGTGGTCTCCAGGTTGATGAGCATGGGCACGGCGGGGTACTCGGCCGGGAAGTACACGTCTAGGATGAAGCAGCCGTTTGCGTACGGCGTGTCCGACGGGCCCGTTATTAGCACCTGGAATACAATATCGATTATAATATTGTTATCAAAAAACTATAGTTTACCGTGGTACGGTTTCATTGTACTCATTACTGCAGACCCACTCGATCAAAACCTTGTTTTTTCAGAGAAGATTCATTAGTAGTCAT
This sequence comes from Leguminivora glycinivorella, assembly GCF_023078275.1. NCBI lineage: Eukaryota > Metazoa > Arthropoda > Insecta > Lepidoptera > Tortricidae > Leguminivora > Leguminivora glycinivorella. The sequence continues at coordinate 7,588,200 of NC_062983.1, forward strand.
AAAGAAATGTTTAGTTCAGAATATGGGTACTTGAATTATAATGAAGAGCTTGATTCCCCGAGGATCTTAATATATCCTAAAAGTTCTTATGACCAGCTGGCAATAAACATTAATGACGCTTGCCACCAATTGCAGTCATGGTTGGTCAGCAAATGGACTGTTACTTAACTATTCCAAATCGAATGTTATGTTATTCTCTGGTCGAAAGGTTCAACCACCACCTTGCATGGCTAACTTTCCAATGACCATGTGCGAAGAGAGTAAGTTTCTAGGGTTCCTGATTGACAATACTCTAAATTGGAAGTGCCATGTAGACAATCTTTGTGATCGGTTGGGTGGTGCGTCGTTTGCGTTGAGAAAACTGAGGCCTCTTATTTCGGCAGAAGCCTTAAAGCAGGTGTACTTTGCGCATTTCCATTCTATCATGGCATACGGCTCACTGCTCTGGGGCAATTCTACTGATGCAAAAAGAGTCCTTATAATGCAGAAACGCGCAATACGTACACTTGCCGGTGTAAAAGACAGGTACCCTTGTAGAGAGCTCTTCGGTTCTCAACGTATAATGACGCACTACTCACAATATCTGTTCGACGTACTGCTGTATGTTAGACATAATATATCCCAATTTGCACGCATAGACTTTCCGGGCAAACAGCTTCGATCTACAGGCCGTCTGAGAACAGTCCCCCGTCGCATGGCACTTTCAAGAAAGAACCCTCGAGTCATCGGCCCTACTTACTATGAGCACTTACCTGCCGATCTGAGAAATGAGCCATGTGACGAAGCATTTAAGCGCAAATTGAGAAACCTTTTGTTAGATAACCCCATGTACTCTGTAAATGAGTACATGGATTTGAATTTTTAATGACCGATGATATAATTATACCTATATTTCTCTGTTATATAATATTTTCTTGCTTCGTGATAATTTCATGATATTGTAACTTAATTTATTAATTTTATTTAGCTTGGCATGTGTATTTTCTTTCTTTGTAAATGACGATCCTCATTTGGGAGACACAATTATTTCTATTTGGAATTTATTATGTAATTTTTGACGATCATGATGAGAAGATAAACATAATTTTGACATGTAGCAAATTTATAGTGTAATTTTTATCATGAAATAAAGAAATCTAATCTAATCTAATCTAAAGAAGTTAATAACAAATCAGTGTATCGATGAATTTGGGAATATGGGGAAATATTGATTGAACCGAATCGAGTTGAACGGTCAGTTATCAGTTTTAAAGCGCCGCCTACATTGTCAAAAATGCTTCGTGACGCTGCTCGTTCCGTGTGGACTCGGTTATTTGCGCAAGCCCTGTGTTTTCTGCGTCTAGAGTTAAACTAGAGCATATAAACTAAACCAGCCTGGTTTTAGTGTCACGCTATTTATATGAAGTCGATGTTGTCGTTCGCGCAGATCCGTCCGCGCCACTCTAAAGCTTACATATTAGTCCGGTGCAGACCGCTCCGCGCGAACGGTCAGCGTGACACTAAAACCAGGTTGGTTTAGTTTATATGCTCTAGTTTAACCCTAGACGCAGAAAACACAGGGCTTGCGCAAATAACCGAGTCCACACGGAACGAGCAGAAGTATAGAAGCTCACCTTCATGACGTCGAGCCGGTCCGTGTCGGTGCGCACGAACACGGAGGAGGAGTAGGAGAGCGGCAGGCTGGTGGCGAGCGTGGCGGCCTCCTGCGCGAGCCGCTTCATGCGCGCCGGGTGCGCGCGCTCGCCCGCCGCCCGCACTGTGCCCTCGAAGTGGTACGGCACTGAGAACCGGAACCCGCTCTCGGCGCATTCCGTGATCATTTCGAATGTTTCTGTACAACAATTATCATATAACATATAGCGAGTAAACATGTAAATTTAAGGCGCTATTTTGATGGATTGAGACATCGGTAATCGGCACACTGACGCCAACCACCATACATCTGTTTTAATAAATGTAAGTTAGACCGTTTTCACATTATCCGATCCGATATCGGATGTCGGAAGGATTTCAATAGAAAAATCCAATATGGCGCCTGTAATGTATAGGATATCGGTGCGACATCCGATATCGGATCGGAACGCACTTCATTTTGGCCTATGCCTAAAGTTGCATCACAATACACAGTTAAGAAAAGCTTATAGATGCTTGAAGTTCGATCAAGTAGGAGATGATTCTATAGAAACTTGAGATGCTAATTTTAATATTTTTTCTATGCCGTACTAACTTCAGCGAGTTCATCAAGCGCAGCTTCAAGTTTGTTTTACGCCGAAAGTACACTATATATTTATGATCATAGGTCTCCCTTTTTCGTGAAGAAAAAGGACGGCATGTTGTCTATGATCATATTTCTATGATAGTGGAATATCGGGTTTAGACCTCCAGAATGTGCAATAAGAACAAAGTGAAAAGTATACCACGTACCAAACTGCATGGTGCGCATGAGCTCGATGTAGCGCGCCTCGCGGCTGGCGCCGCTGACGGCGGCCGCCACGCTGCTGCCCGCGCCCTCCTCCTCGCCCTCGCCCACCCACATCAGCGCCGACGTCGCCTGCGAAACGATCACAACGTTAAGGCCGCACTGGCAGGGTCGCCATGAACTGTAAGACGTTGAATGGAACTACCATCTCGGAGTATAGAGTTATATTGAATCAAATAACGTGACAACTTCTTTAGATCAAATCCAATTAATTTCTCTAAGAAACTAGCGTCTTAATAAAAATAATTACTGAACTTACTGAACACGTGTGTGACAGCCTTCACCACTTCCTATTAATGTTATTTGTTTTGACATGTGCCGTCAACCACTTGACAGTAAATTGAATGTTATCCTTAAGGGTCTCTCACACTGATTAATTCATTAATTATGTATGAAAACGATGATTTTTTTTTTGCGAATTTAACTAAAAGTTAACAGGGTGGTTCCTGATGATGAACCTAACAACGTGTCGAATTTAACGGAAAACAAAAAAAAACACGGTGTATACTCGAGTATGCACTTGTGAGGGTAAGGTGTTGCATATAATACAACAGCACTTTTACCGCTTCTATGTTTACGCATGCTTTACAAAATCGCTACAGAGCTAAAAGCGCCACAAGATAAAAGTCAGACGCAGTGCGTATGCTTTACAATTATGTCGGAGAGGAACAGAGCTGCAACGACTGGGGTCGCGCATTAAATTTATTTATATTCGCTGCAAAATGTGGCTACGTCAATCACCTGAGACCCAGCGACGCTCTCAACGGTAGAACACAATCGCTGTGACCGAAAATAGCTAGAAGGTGACTAACTGGAAAGGTACAGATGGAAAATGATGTTAGTGAATTACCTGAATATCAGCTATAAGTGAGGCCAGACCCTCATCTTCTTCCGAGAGCTCTGAATTACTCGATGTGCTAAATCTTTGGCTATATGTCATCTTTCCGAATATATTCTTTTTACTCATCCTGTAACAAAAAATGTAATTATCTTATGTGTTATGTGTAATCGGTTCACACTAGATAAATATCAATTTATTCATTATCCTTGCGTGATACGGCTTTTAGCCATGGATCATGGAAGCCTGGGATCCGCTTGGCGACTAACATCAGAATTTGCCGTAAGCACCAGTTTAATTTTTTAGTTTTTACGAAATCGACTGCCATCGGACTTTTTAATTTATCAAGATAAACTAGGCCTTACTGGGATGGGACCGGTTTTGTCACAATGTTTTCCTTCACCGAAAAGCGATTGGAAAAATCCAATGATAACAGGCTAGTTTCCTACTAGTCAAATCAGTTTCTTTTAAAGAACTGTCAAAACAATTTGCTAATATGGAATTACTATGAAATACTGAGAAGTGACGTCACGGTCAATTCATTTACTTTATATCTTTCTCTTTGACTTATTAAATAGAAATTATGTTTAAACATAACTACTGTCCATATTTTTGTTCTAATTATGTGGTGCTTTATTTCGTGCACAGCATAAAATATTTTATTTTAAGTATAGGAAACTAGCCTATTCGTAGGTACATAAGTTCTTATCGCTAGATCACCAACGCCTATGCATGTGCAGTAAAGAACCATTGCGTCGTCTGGAGCTGCGAGCCAAATCATGACCATATCCTAAGCGTCTCGAAAAGTTGGACTAGCTCTGGATCTTCCATTGTTCTTTTGTCAATTTGACAGTATACCTCAGCTTGGTGGCGTAGCTGTTGGTGGTGCGCGACATGAGCGCGAGCAGGCGCGGCAGCGGGCGCAGCGCGGGCGCCAGCCGCCGCGAGCGCAGCGCGTGCAGCGCGCGGGCGCAGCGCAGCACGCACACGTATAGCGGGATGTGGCGGGACATGTCCAACACTGGAAGGAAACTCAATGTCAAATAAAATAAATAAATAAATAAATATTGGGGACACCTTACACAGATTCAACGTAGCCCCAAACTAAGCAAAGCTTGTACTATGGGTGCTAAGCGACGATATACATACTTGAATAGATAAATACATACTTATATACATAGAAAACATCCATGACTCAGGAACAAATATCTGTGTTCATCACACAAATAAATGCCCTTACCGGGATTCGAACCCAGGACCGCGGCTTAGCAGGCAGGGTCACTACCGACTGAGCCAGACCGGTCGTCAAATCAACTACACACACTTTGTATGTGACTGTCGCGTGTCACCAGCGACATTAGATTTGCGTTGCGGGGTTCCAGTCAGTTAACGGAACTATGGGTGGAGTGCAAAGGGTCTGAATTCTAAATACAACACATTATTCATGGTGTTATGACTTATGCTCCTGTCAGTGAGTACGGTTGTCAAAGCTCCGCGAGTGCGCAGAATTGGCAACACGCAATTAATACCTCTGGAGTTAGAACTAATCCCAAGATTTGGAGTATGCACTAGTTTTACGAAAGCAACTACCATCTGACGTTCGAACCTCAAGAGTAAATAGGCCTTATTGAGATTAGATAACGAGCGTCCGGACCCCTTCCAGATCCGGGTGGGTTTATCTCACCACAGTCGGGTTCATGTACGATGCTAGTACCTGGTAATGAGTAGGTGGTCCCTATCATGCCAGTGTCTGTATCTCACCCGAGTCGTTCCTGAGGTAGGAGCAGATGGCGGGCACGAGCGAGCTGCCGGCGACGAGGTCGATGAACTCCGCGGGCAGCTCCTGCGGCTCGCCCTCGCTGCGCTCCGACTCCGCGGAGAACTCCGGCGCGGCCGAGCTCTCGCCAGGCGGCCATTTCTCGCCGGGGTTCATGTATGATGCTAAAACCTGGGAATGTCAAAAAGTTTTTCACCACACCAACTGATAAAAGCTTACTTTGCTATTCGAAAACAGATAACAAAATTGCATTTTATCCACAAGAGTGCAAAGTCATTTCATACAAATTTTAACTCGATAGCTTGAGCTGGCTGGTAGAAATTACCTATAAATGATGATTTTGAATTATAAATATTGAACAAATTGATAGATTTGATTTAGTTTGATGTTTTATAGTCAGTATTTTTTTCGTGTTAGTGTGGTGAAAAATTTTGTGTTTCACTCGGCGGCAAAGTTTGTTTAACCTTCGTGCCTTGAAACCCTCGCAACGCTCAAGATTCCTCGAGTCGAGACTCGCTAAGCTCGCGGTTCAATATTGGAATCTTTCGCTTGCTCGGGCTTCAATATTGGCACGTGCGGTTAAACAAAATTTTAACCCCCTTGTAAAACAACTGATTTGCTACCTGTAGAAAATTTGTCTTTTACATGGTGATCTCGGCGACGTAGCTATCAATACTAAAATCATAAACGCGAAAGCTGTCTCCTGCCGATTTAGCTGAATTTTAGCGAAGAGATAGGTTGAGTCAAGGGAAAGGATGGGGTAATATTCATCCCGGAAATCATCCTCTAAAAATAATAAAAGATATCTTACTTCCACCCTGAAAGTAACACGAGCGGGCACGGGCAAATGAAAATATGTGGGAATTGATGATGTGTTTTACCTGTAATAGCACAGTGACGTGCTCCTCCTCAGTCCGTTGGCGAACCAGCGCCTGTTCCACATTCCACGACTGCTGCGTGGAGCCGGTGCCGAAACCGGTGCCCTTGGCCCAGTATAGTTGGCTCTTGTCCTCGCCCTTGCCAAGTGACGAGCCGTTAGACGTTTGGCTATTCTGGGAACCAAATAATATTGTTAACAAAAAATCCTGAAATAATATAATGCGAGGTAGCTTCGAGAGTTTGTTAGCTGTGCTACGGGAGACTTAATTATAAGTAGTGCGTGGAGTAATCGATTGCTCAAATCATTTTGAACTCGATCTAAATATAAAACACACGCACACACGGGACGCTACTTAATGAGTAAAACAAATGAATTATTCACGAGGCGAGACCGCTAAGATGGCGCTCGAACCAGAAGTCCCACATTCCAACCATTTTGTCAAGTGACCATCACGTTTTGAGTGAATAAGTTAATGAATGGAATGAGTAAGTCGCGTTGAGAGCAACGACACTGACAGAATATTACGCGCAGTGTGACCGGCATTTCACGCAACGTAACAATGCCTGAGTTGGAAGTCGCATTAGAAGTTTTAATAAAAAAATAAGCAATATACCATTTTTTTGGACAAATGTAGTAGTCCATTTTCTTGTAAACAAAAATATCGCTGGTGTATGGTTTGTCGTCTTACAAAATGATAAGAGAGTTAGGGTCCATTTAGACGGTACGAGAACTCGCATACGAGTTTTACTACATTGCGGTATTTGATGGCTGTGCTGAATGTATTTAACCTACACAGCTTGCAATGTAACTAAAATCGAATGCGAGTTCGCACGCCGTCTAAATCAGGCCTTACTGTTAAGTTGAAGTTATGAATAGTCTACTTGCATCGTTAAAAGCTGGTCTATGATGCGTAAACACAGATAGACCAACCAGTACGAATTGCACGGCGCCAGCAAAAGACGGCCTTAGGGCCGGTTGCATCAAAGCGTCTGTCACCGTTAGGCACTGGTCTCACAGCGTGCTAGTAAGCTATGATCTATCGGCTGGTCGATGGTGCGTGAACGCACAGCGCTGAGAGACTCCGTCGTCTGTTCCCAGTGGAGCGGCTTCCAGTAGTCTCGAGACTTCTCTGAATGATAGCGTTCCTTATAGATACGTCTCTTGTGGTAAGACTTACATCATTAGAAGCTGGTCGATGGTGCGTGAACACAGACAGACAAGCCAGCACGAGACGCACAGCGCCAAGTGACAGCAACGCCCGTCTAAGTGAGCGACCGTCATCTGTGCCCAGTGGAGCGGCTTCCAATAATCGGGATACTACTCTGAACGGTAGAGTGCCTAGTGAGAAGCTCCCGCTGCCGGCACTACCGACTACTATACTTCCTGTTAACAGAAAAAAAAAACAATTTCAGATCGTGCGTTAAGTATGGCAGTGATAGAATTAGTGTTAGGTAGTCTGATTAGCATATCAGAGCACACGCGTAGCTATTGACCTTCAAAAGAAATCTAAAGGTCTAAAGGTTCACCCGTCTGTATCGTAAGCATCGGACACATCTCGTCACACCTTTCCTGACTTGACATGCGCTACGTACAGTACGGATCTGTGGACGAACTTATCTGACTTTCTATACAAAGAATATTAAAATTCGTTAGTGTGTAAGCTCGGCGCGGCTCTGTAGACACTGGTTATATTTTTGTATACTCACGTCCGTCCTCGTCATGTGTGACTCCTAGTAGCAGTCTCAATAGTTGAACTGCGCGCGGGCCCTCGTCCAGCAGCGCGGACGCATAGCCACCAAGCTTCAATAGTAGTCCAAGTGCGACCAGCGCATGGGCCGGGACGCCGCTGCAACCGTTCTCTTCTACGCTGTTGTTGACTGAGCTCACTCCTAGCTCCACCACCTCCTAGGGATGATGTCAATGTTAGTTTTCGTTTTGTTATAACTCCTCGACATTTCTTTTTGAGTCCTAGCAAACATTGTAAAAAATAAGTATCAAGATTTTTAATTTTAGAATCAAGATATCGAGTGTATTGAAATTTCTGCTGACGGGATATCGCATCCATGGGATCGATTAACCGGGGTTAACCTCGAAGATATTCTCCTCGTCCGAAATGCATAACTACGGATGAACACTGAAGGCTGTTCGCCTCAGCACACACGTTTAAATATGTCGGGTCACTCGTTTTCCTCGTTCGATTTTCGACTACAAGGTATAAATCAAACACTATTCTCACTGAATAACTGGTTTTTTTCAGGTTGAATGTGTTCGTGTACGGGATAGGTACCTCGTAGGGGTCGTCGACCTTGACCCAGTCGAGGTCGTGGTGGTGCTTGGGCGGCGGGGGCGGCGTGGGCGCGGCGGGCGGGCGGGGCAGGCGCGCGGCGAGCAGCGCGAGGCCGCCGCACAGGCCGAAGGCGCGCAGCGCGCAGCCCGCCTCGCCGCCCGCCCCCGCCCCCGCCCGCGCCTCCGCCGTCCCACGTCGGCCCGGGGTTGCCCTCTGTTACAAATAATAGTTGTGCTTTAAACGTAATCTCAAAAAATACACCTCTCAAAAATCCAAACTTTCTAAAAAAATTACAAAACTAAGTCGTCTACGAAGTCATAAATAGACATAACGAAAACAAATCTCATGGCTAATTAATTACGTTCGACTACATACAAAGTATTCTGTTTATTTACGTAGCCGTTGACAGTTCGACGGCTATCATTCATTCTACCATAACGACCCTTTTCCTAATAAATAACTAACTATAAATTTCAAGTATCTCCATGACACAATTCTGTAACCTTGTTAACAAGTTGTGATTGATAATTAGCACTGGCATTGAAGTGTAGGGTAAGTGAGGGCCAGAAACATGAGGAGCGACAGCCAATAGTTGAACTAGATTCGTGTGTAAAGGGATGCGGCCCTACGTGCCTTAACAATGCACTCTGCATATCGTATAGTGTAATAAAGAAAGACTCACCGCCGGTATTGAGGTGAAGGGTAAGCGTAAGGTGAGGGCCGGAAACATGAGGCGCGGCAGCCGACAGCTGAGCTAGCGTCGTGTGCGGAGGGATCCAACCCTCTATGCCTTGACACTGCACTCGGATTGTCGTCTCGATCAAATCTGTAACATTGATGACGCATTAATAAAATATTCATGCGTTAAATTACAGCTCGTCACTACTTTGAAAAAATCTCGTATCGCACACTGCTCCTCAATGTTAAAACGTAGTAAGTTTATATGCATTCCATACATACTTATTACATTTTTCTTTTCATTGACTGAAGAAGATACAATTTTTTCAAAGTCGTGACGAGCTATAATTTATCGCAGTTACTAGACTAGCTTCAAATCAGAATACCGAGCTAGAAATACCATCTTGGCGTCCTTGCCTTACTATGCTGAGCTCCCAGCATCAGCTACTGTCATGTCCGTGTCTCACAATTACACTCACCGTCAGTCACAGACAGCATAGTGGCGTCGACAGTCTTGTTGCTCTGCCGCTTCTTGCTGTTCTGCTGTTTGAGCGAGGTATTCTTGACGTCCTTGACGCGTTTGTCCTTGGAGGCGCTGGCGGCGGCGAGACTCAACTCCCAAGCATCAGCTACGGTCATAATGGCCGTGTCAGAGGCGCTTCGGAGAACGGAGCCGGAACCGGAGGACGAAGGGTTGCTGACGCACACTTTGGCAGTGTCGTCCATGAGAGGTACTGTACAAAATATTGGATTATATTTTATTTTATTTAACCAAAAATGTTTTAATATCTGATAATTAATTAGCAGAAATTGCAGAATCTGCGCGTGTGAATTTGAGTAAATTGCACTCAGAGGTTCTCAGTGGAAGAAAAGCACCGAGCGCGCAGTAGGATACCGCGAGAACGTCAGTAGCGTCTGTGGGAATGTGCGATGGGGTGAGCACGCGGGAATAGTCCGATTACGCCAAGCAAAGCACAACGCCACTGCAGCACACGAGGATGACAGTAGCAGAAGGTTGATCAACGCGTGTATATCACATCTCTGACAATGGCGATGAAAATAAATATATGAAAGAGGCGCGTTTCTACGCACACACTCTAAGCTCGTGTAGGTAAACGTCTACCATGCTTGTATGAGTATGTAATTGTGAGGTAGCCGAGAGCGGGTGGACTGCACTTTCAGCGGGGAGTGAGAGTGGGCATACCGTAGGACAGTTCTCTTTATTAGGGCCAGTTGCATCAACCACATTTGACAGACACATCATCGTCACGCTGCAGACGTCTATGGAACTTCCCATACAGTAAACATTTAACGAACGCTTTAACGGTGACAGTCGGTTTGATGCAACCGGCCCTTAAACTGTGATTATGTAGTGTGCACTCACGCGGGGGTCTGTGGTCGACGAGCAGCGTGCGCACGGTGGTGTGCAGCGGCAGCGCCAGCAGCGCGTGGCAGTGCGCGGCGGGGTGGCGCGGCGCGGGCGGCGCGCACGGGGCTCCACCCCCCGCGCCGGCTCCACCCCCCGCGCCCGCGCCCGACCCCGAGCCCGCCCAGCGCAGCGCCACCGTCGCGCGCGACGATGATAGCAGAGACGAAGGATGAGCGCGCGCGTGAAACCGCTGATGCCTTCTGGACCTGCATCCACAAATAAACCTATATTTTGGCTCTCAACTGTCTTATCTAAAACATGTTACACTAAGAGAATTATACTGTAGAGGTATTTATTGTTATTACTCGACAGAAAAAATAAATATAATTTTTCTGATTTTTACTAACTGACCGATTCAGACAGACTATCATTTGGGATTTATATAAAAAACGGACTTCGTATTATTTGTGCCGTTTGTATATCCGAGGTCTTTATAGAGTACGTCGTAGACGTCGCATCGGACCGATAGATGGCGCCATCGTTCGTTGTAAGTCGCTCCGGCGTCTCACCGCCGCGATGTTGGTAGTCCCGTTTTTCCCCACCTGCAACACAAGGCCCCCCCGCGCCCCGACTCGCCACCAGCCACCCACATTGTTTCGTCGAACGCCGAAGTGACCGGTTGTCGCGTATTCCGTTCGAACATTTTTACAGCATGGTGTCTCGAAATTAATCTTTTAGTTTCTATTTCCTTGTTATTTCTGGTCAAACCAGAGTTATTCGTGTTTTTATTTAAAAAGTGGCTTATAACGTTTCGGAATTATGAAATTTTTCAATTTCATCCGTCAATTCTTTCTTCCCTTTTAATTTGCGCTCGTTCGTCTTGAATAATGAGATATATTATGCCTCGCTAGCGATCATTATTCGTCTTTCGGGGTTCTCACTATAGAAATGAACGAGCGGTGCTTTATGATTCTACCCACTTTTTTTGTAAGAAAGTTCCATGCTGCAAAAATCGTTACCGTTAATCAGTTTTCTTTTTAAACTATTCGCATTTCCGAGACTAAAGTAGGAAGTGTTATCCGCGTATTAAAAGTTTCGCGCGAGAATATAAGCGGTAACGTAGGTAAGTTGCTCCGCCGGGGACCACGTGCTCCGGGGACCACGTGCTTCGCGACCGCGGGCTGCGCGACCTGCGGGCTGCGGCGGCGGCGGCGGCGGCGGCGGGCGCGGTGGAGGAATACCGCGCTTCAAGGAGGTTTGAATTTCTCCGACGAATGGGTGAGCAGATTCATATTATTTTAGAAAGAATATGTTCGGTTTCCGATTCGGTGCGGAGGCCCCAAGCCACGTGTCGGCGCCGAAACTTACTGTAGCGCTGCGATAGCGCCGCTGACCGCGGCAGTGTTGTCCGCCGCGTCGGCGCCGCCGAGGTTGCGTAGAAGTTGCCTCCTCGTTAACGATGGCCATCTCTGCGGTGCCGCCGAACAACGTTGTGGCCGCCGCATAGGCGTCGCGTGCGACGCTGTAAGTATGTCTGCTGCTGCCCCGACGCGAGCGCCGTGCCGTTAGTGATCAGTCGTCAATACGCAGGCTACCAGCGTGGCCACCTTCTGCCCCCGCCACAACGCCGCGAGCCTGCTGAAGCTGTCCACCAGTATCGCTGGCCGCCACGCTTATGCTGGCGCCTCGATGGTGATGCAGAGCGTGCGTCTGCCGTGACAACGCCGCGATCCTGCTGAAGCTGTCCACCAGTATCGCTGGCCGCCACGCTTATGCTGGCGCCTCGATGGTGATGCAGAGTGTGCGTCTGCCGTGACAACGCCGCGATCCTGCTGAAGCTGTCCACCAGTATCGCTGGCCGCCACGCTTATGCTGGCGCCTCGATGGTGATGCAGAGCGTTCGTCTGCCGTGACAACGCCGCGATCCTGCTGAAGCTGTCCACCAGTATCGCTGGCCGCCACGCTTATGCTGGCGCCTCGATGGTGACGATGCAGAGCGTTTGTCTGCCGTGACAACGCCGCGATCCTGCTGAAGCTGTCCACCAGTATCGCTGGCCGCCACGCTTATGCTGGCGCCTCGATGGTGATGCAGAGCGTGCGTCTGCCTTGACAACGCCGCGAGCCTGCTGAAGCTGTCCACCAATATCGCTGGCCGCCACGCTTATGCTGGCGCCTCGATGGTGATGCAGAGCGTTCGTCTGCCGTGACAACGCCGCGATCCTGCTGACTGTCCACCTGCTGTAGCTGTCCACCAGTATCGCTGGCCGCCACGCTTATGCTGGCGCCTCGATGGTGATGCAGCGAGCTCATCTGCCGTGACAACGCCGCGATCCTGCTGAAGCTGTCCACCAGTATCGCTGGCCGCCACGCTTATGCTGGCGCCTCGATGGTGATGTAGAGCGTTCATATGCCGTGACAACGACGCGAGACGCGACCCTGCCGAAGCTGTCCACCAGTATTGCTGGCCGCCACGCTTATGCTGGCGCCTCAGTGGTGATGCGGAGCGTAATACTGTTAACCGCTGCACAGGCGTCGCAATCCTTCTGCTGCGTCTGCCGTGACAACGCCGCAAGCTACTTGAAGTTTTCCACCGGTGTCGTCGGCCGACACGCTCATGCTGGCGCCTTGATGTCGCCTCGATCGCACGAGGTAAGATTGCAGACGCGGCGACCTTCATCGCGCCACCGAGCGCAATACTGCGGCTGCCGCGAAGGCGTCGCTAATTTTCCTGCCGCGTTTGCCGTGACGACGCCGCGAACTCTGTTGATGCTGTTCACCGATGTAGCTGACTGCCACGCTGGCGCCGGTGCCTCCCGCGTTGACGGCGGCGACCTCGAGAGGGCCACCGAGCACGATACTGCGCGACGCGACAGGGCATCGAGACGCCTTTCGAGCTGACGACGGCCGTCTCAATCTCACCGCCGAACATAACAGCGTCTGCTGCAGTGACAAGCTGGTAAGATTGCTGATGTGGGCCCTTGGTGCTGCTAGCCGCCACGCTGATAACGCCCGTCGCGCCTAAGATGTCACGCTCACCGCGAACACTGTCTTCCCCTACAATGGTGCCACTATCCAGGCTCCGTCTGCTACGGTATCGTTGCAGACTCTGTTGCTGACCAGGCTGATACTACCCTCCAATGTGACGCCGGGCGCCGCTATCAGCTGACATCCCGTACACTATGGTATCCACTCTTCTCTTTCCAGTTCCCGTGAAGTACGACTGTATTTACACTCTATTTTGACCAAGGACTCCTCCGTCGCCGAAGTGAGAACAGATAAATTCTTAAGATGCTACGTCCTAACGTGGTTTGGAGACCCATAGTTGAACGAGGTAAGACGTCAATAACCGGACGAGGAGCCGCACTGCTGCGAGGGTGTCCTGACGATGTTCGCGAGCTATCTAATCGGAGAGGCGCCTCGCGAGAAGACCCTGTGATTCCTGTACATCGCTCATTGTGTAGGTCAAAGACATCGTAAAGGTTTGCGGAATTAAAAAAAAAAATCCCTTTCAGAATGTCCAGATCTGAATTCGAGCCAGCGTCCTGCATCCTGAGCGTGCGTCTGTTTACCGGGCGGACACCAAAACCGATCGGCAATCTGGCCGTGGGGGTTCCAAGTACACGACGATTTCCCGGAGGCTTGTGGCGCCCCCTGTCCATTCGAGAGATAAACTTATTCGCCGAGCCTCTAATAAACAAATTGGGAAAAATAAACCTGCTTCGCCTTAGTGAACTTCAGATTCCAGCTCAAAGCGAAAGGGGCCAGGAACTCAGGAGTACTTCAGTAGTTATCATCTGGCTCGACTATACTCAATTAATATAGTGCTTGATTCGATCGTAGAACCTGATTTCATAAATTTCACAACTTTCGTGGTCTACAGAGGAAGGTTGCACCGCTGCAGTTTCCAGCATTACCTCGTACAGCTGCCGATAGCTGTAGGCCAATCGCCCCTGTTTTGCTTGCACCTGCAGCCCGATAAGACCTTCAATAATCGGAACATTGTACGAAGTAAAGCTCTTCCGATGGAGAATAATCTTCAACAGGCGGTGGCGCTGGCGACTGAAGTGACATGCAGCCGGCTTAAGGTTCGCATAGCACTATATGCTATGCACAGTTCAGTTGTATGTTATGTTATGCTGTACGATGGCAGGACTACATCTCTTCTGTTACGAGTAACTACGACAGTAACTGCTGACTCCAACAGACTGTCGTACGAGGTCAGTATGCACCCCCTGGGAGCCAAGTAAGTGACCTTCGGTGACCTGGCCTTCTTCTGCTTCGCCCGTCATCGTACCTCTTCGTCTGCGAGAGCCCTGCATTACGCCGTACAACGGTACGTATTAAGCCTCCGCCACACATAAAGCGCATTCCGCTTCGCTATCAGCGCGCTGAATGCGCGTGCATTCCGCTCGCGTCCCGCGCGCGTTGCGCTCGCTATCAGCGCTCGTTCGTTCCCGCTGGCGCCCACTGGGCGCAACGCCAGCGTTAGTGCGGTGCACCGCCATTATTGCGCTCCGCCTACGCTCTTAAAGCGCGCATGTGTGGCGGTGTTAAATTCACCCCTTGACCTGCTACCACGACGTGTTCAGCAACCACCAGCGATGCGACACTGACGTCTCCACCTCTCAGTCTACTCTGTCGACCTTCATTGCACGAAGTAGAAATCCGTCGCATCGGGTTTTGGATTAGGTAATGGATTACCCTAAGAGTCAATGACTGACTTAAAGAAATCGACTGATACCTCCGTCCAGTGTAGTAGCAATCGACAGCGCTCGTACTTTTCATCTTCTAGGCTAGTCTTACCGAGCGATCGGTATCCTCAAATGCCCTCATTAAAAAGAGTTCAGAGTTCAGGAGTCTCGCTTGCAACCGCGCTCGCTTGACGCGAAATAGTCTGATCGAAAATACCAGTATTGTAACAAATAGCCCTTGGGCACGTGAGTGATGACCATTTTCTGTGTTCGATATGGACGTAAGACGTTGGACTTTAAATAGTCATATCAAAACTAATATTGATTTAGATAATTTTTACGAAGGGTTGACAAAAGCAGTATCAATTACGTTACCCTGCTACAGTACAGATAGTTACACTACTTTTATTTTACAGTTAATTTCCACACTTTGTGTCTGAAATTGGGTTTATAACCTGATAAAATAACGTGTCTGTTAATAACAATAGTGTATCTAAGGTTTTTGTATCTTGTTCAAGTCAGCCTCGCCTACATCTTTTTTTTTTTTGGTTTTGATCTGCGATGTATAATAATGTCATTTCTCTAACTATTCGCTGACTAAAGCTAAACGTCATCACGAAAATCTCTTTATGCGTTTCTGGCACCGAGATATTCGCGGATCGAAGGCTATTTCGACTGATACATCTGTCAAATCGGTTCAACTGATTCACTTATTCTTCTATGCTATGTATTATATTCGCAACCGATGGGCATTTAAAACTGTGTTTTCGCGTTTCCCATCAGTTTCGCAACTGTCTCAATAACAAGAAAACGCTAAGCAATAAAACAGTATCCGACGAGTTATTAACACTCATTCAAAAAAGCCGCCAATTATCTTGCAACAGCAACTATAGATAATTATATCATGTTATCGATGCGTATTTTAATCCAAAATGAACCAACTGCATTCGCAAAGACAATCTAAAGTTCTAAAAACTCACCTGTACAGTGCAATGCCTCCAGGATGGAATGGAGAGTCGCTGCGAACAGTTTTTGGTTCGCCGCATGACACACAGTCAATTCAGCGAACAATCGGATCGTATTCTCCTCCAGTGCTGCGTATTCGGCACCTTCTTGCCATGTTCTGTATCAAAAATAGAATAGAAGATAATTAATTTTATTCGTAAACATACAAAAGAGAAAAATATTACAAATAGGAACACATAAAAACGAGAAGGTGCCACGAAATGGTTTAACCTCAGCATATTGCTGGCGACTGGAAGCTATCTATCTAGCGCTGATCTTCCGGTTAAACCATCCGGTGAAAAACAATCACGACAGGTAACATGAACAAAATTATGGAAAACAACATAATATACACAAAAAGACAAAGATATTGCATGCTTTTTTTAAAACTAAAACTACTACTAAACGAATTATTTACAATGTTTGGTTGTCTGGGTAAGTCAACAGTATTGTACCGTTTTAAAGGGTCGGACACCGCTTGGCCGTGCATTAAGGTTTTAAACAGCGCGTATTCTTATCCACAAAATCAGTAGTTAACATCAAGGAAAAGTTACTCCCTGAATTAATTATGATTTTTTTCCTGACGCTAGTTTAAGAAAACCCGCAAATAGTGCTCACGTCTGAGTGAGCTGAGCTCAATTTTGTATACTTAAGGCTGCTAAAATTGATGCTGTTGCATTACTTATATCCTAAACTAAAAATTCAGTAGTTTACATGTGTGTTATCATGCTACTAAAATACAGTAAATGGAAGTTAAACGACATCAATATTTGTCTAAAAATACTTCAAATCAAATGGCAATTACTTCGAAAACCTTTTAGGCAAGCAAAAGGCTTTCTTGATAATTATAAACTTTAAGTATGTGTATGCAAAATTGTGTGTAATACAAATCAGGAAACACTTCCAATTTTAGATACATACTTACTTAAAGTTGTAACTAAAATGCGGTCGGCCCCTGTCGGCATCTTCATAAATTTGAATATGTACGACCGTGTTTTAGTTTTAAAATAATGTTATTTTATAAGCTAGATAACTGGACTACAGAATTATTACCTTTTCATATTTTTCCTTACAAAGAGAACGAATAAAATCAATGTTGAATATAAACTTTCGTAAATTTTCCATACAAACGTCAAAACTGCGAACAGATTCTATTTAGTCAGACGCCCGATCGGGTTCGTTCGGAGCGGACGTGTCGCCAAATTTGCTCCAATGACATTTGTTTTTGACACTGGAAATCATATACGGATACAAAAAGATTGCCAGTGCTATGAATGTATTCAAAAGTAATAAGGTAAATAAATATCGTCACGTCTAAAAGAGTCTCAGTTTAAAATCGTTTTTTTTTTTGTGTTGTTTACTACTTATTATTGTTGAGAAATAAAAAAATATATGTAACTTTAATACAATGATAAGAAATATAGGTATTTTTTGTCTTCTAAACTTTATTAAAATGAAAGAGTTTTAAAATTAATTTTAACTCGTTGGACTTTATTTTCATTATACTGGTCACATTATTTAGTGTGTCAGTGTGTGTAACATTCTCTATCGCGAAGAGACATTCAGTGTGGCGTATGAAAAAACTAACAGAACTAATCATTATAATTATATTTATAAACGATTATTTACGTAAATGGCGAAATTATTAATTGTAATAATATATTATCTTATCACAAAATTGTTCTGTATGACTTACCTTCTTACGTTCAATATAATTTTTAAATGGTGTTTGCACACGGGGCACGTAACCTTAGATTCAGACAACTTTAACTAAATTTTGAAAATTATTATTTTAATGAAGAATTCTATATATGGCAACAATTTTACATGTAAACTGACTGTCAACCTCTGTTCATACATAACCTTAACCTTTGTCTCAGTGCATTTATAACGGATGTTATAATGGCTAAACCGATCAGGAACAGTGAATTATTTTAATTTATTCGAAAAAGGGTTTAACCATTTATAATTAGAATATTAAACGAAGCACTGTTTTTTACACCAGAGTTGTTTTGATTATATGGTGTTTGCACAAATTTATTTTGAAAAATAATCGGAGTCAATTCGTGTGAGATGGTAACACTAAATTGACACTGTCCGCAATCTAAACACGCGGCAGCGTGTCAAGCCAAGTTCAAGTAACCGAACTGGCAGACAACATCGTGTGTAATATTACACGAACTATTTGGAGCCTCTATGGGCGTCCTCACAACAAAAACTATTTCACATAAACGTCTTAAGGTGGCTCGCTTAGGTTACCCGAAGCTCAGGCTGCGTTAGATGGCGTTAATCTGCAAATTACCAGTCTTATTTTTTTTGTGGAGTCGTACAGGCATTTATATACTTTCAATTATGCTTCGCGAACATTTAATATTAAAATTGACGTATTACAACAAACATTCAACTTCTCATTGTAACGTTAATCCCATCAATGTAAATAAATTTACTATTTTACAGTATTTTTAAGTACCACTCACACATACAAACAATGTTTTTGTATCCCTTCTAGTCGATAATTTCACGCGGCGACAGCTTGTTTAAATAGCCTTGCGGTAAATACGTGCCATCGCATGATTTGCATGGAAGTACTGGGTTCGAATCCAGGACTTTTTCTCTTTTTTTTTTTTATACTACGTCGGTGGCAAACAAGCATACGGTCCGCCTGATGGAAAGCGGTCACCGTAACCTATGGACGCCTGCAACTCAAAGAGTGTCGCATGCGCGTTGCCGCCCCATTAGAAACTTGTACACTCCCCTTTCCTGCGTGTGCACAGCAAAAAGGAGTGTACAAGTTCAAAGGAGGGTTTGGGTTGCCGACGACTCAAAGGACAATAGACGGAACAAATTAGTTCCGTAAGTCCTCCCGTCGTCAGCACCCCACACCCTCGTTGAGCTCTGGCAGCCTTACTCACCGGCAGGAACACAACACTATGAGACACTATTTTTTGTTTTATTATTATACATAAATGTATATGTATAATAATAAAACAGTTACTACTCGTACAGTAGTTACTGAGCGTTTTCCACAAAAAAGATTAAAAACCTATTCTCTTACATGGTAATAATTTTTGGGTTCGTCGAACTCAGAATTTCTAACATAATTATCCTAATCTGATATTTTAAAAAATTCCAAAAAAGTATAGATAAATTTTAGTTTCTAAACTACGATTCGAATGATTTTTTTTTTCTAATTGTTTATTTTCGATGGAGCAAGGGTATTCAAATCGCTTTTGAAATCTTAAATTAGTAAATGAAAATACAATAGTTAACTGAGTAACGTAATGCTTTAAAAACTCAAGTGGACTTTTTTTATCTAAGGAGTAATTTCGATAAAATATTATATTTAGCGAGGGTATTAAAAGTTGTGTTTTATATCTCAACTTAATAAATAGAAAATCAAAATGACAATAAAAATATCAATAGGTTCTCTAAGATAAAATTGATACCTTCGGCTCTCCATTCTTGCTCGGTCAATAAAAAATACGAAATTTATATCCAAAAAAATACAAAAAGTTTATAGAATCCTGGGAATCGAACGCACCTTTACGGCGTGACAGACGACTGTACACCAACGACGCCATTACATAACACGCTGTTCCCGACGAAATTGGGCTATACATATATAATTATTTAAATATAAATAATAATGTCAAATCCATACTAATATTACAAATGGGAAAGGGTGTGTGTCTGTTTGTTTGTCCGTCTTTCACGGCAAAACCGGAGCGACGAATTGACGTGATTATTTAAGGGGATTTAGTTGAAGGGATGGAGAGTGACATAGGCTACTTTTTGTCTCTTTCTTACGCGAGCGAAGCCGCGGTCAAAAGCTAGTTTATTATAAATGGGAAAAGCTGGTTACTCTATAATCTGAAGTTTTTTTTTTTTTTTTTTTTAATTATAAATGGGTTTACTCTTGACCACAGACTAGCCAAAGGCAAAGACGTGGCTTACGATGGAGTGGAAGAATTCGTTGTTTCACCAAAGATAATGTGTGTTTGTTTGTTTGTCCGTCTTTCACGGCCAAACGGAGCGACGGATTGACATGTTTTTTAAGTGGAGATAGTTGAAGGGATGGAGAGTGGCATATGCTACTTTTGTCTCTTTCTAACGCAAGCGAAGCCGCGGGCAAAAGCTAGTACAGCACGGGTAGCATGGTCGCGCGATAGACGATAAAATATCAGGCCGTCCCTGTCGCACTATTAGTAAGTGCGATTATAGGGACGGCCAGATGTTTTATCATTTATCGCGCGACCATAATTGCCTGCCTGGACCAGATTATATTGATGATAATTATTATTTGTAACCATTTAGTTAATATTGTCTTCAGTTACCGCGATAGTTACTCATGAAATAAAAACTATGAAAACGGATTAAATCGCGTATAATGAGTTTAAAATTCATCCCGATGTTTCAAACACTTTACAGCGTTCGTGGTCAACGGGTGACTGAGGAAAAATTACAATGTGCAAAAGCTACCCATATTCTTGTATATAACCATTTAGTTGTTGAAGAAAAACATTCACACAACAATAACATAGGTCAACCAGCTCAGTAAATGCAATACTTTACTAATACTATTCCCACACTATGACCTATGTATAATGTATTATACCAGACGTGTAATATTTTATTTTATCAACAAAGGCATAATAAAGGATTGTATTGTATTTTTGTATGAAAATAAAAAATAGGAAAGCAATATCGTAATAGTCAAATATTCCATTAAAAAAATAAAAAATACTTAATAAATCCATAAAAGTTCAAATGATTAAAAAAAACTTCGGACTCGAACCCACGATCTTCTGCATCATAGTCGGTCGTTTGACCGAGACGCCATTTCGATTTACATTAGCAGTGTCGAAATACACGATATGTATCTTTGTTGACAAAATGCGTCATTATTTCTTCTTGAGTTAGTCTGCTTGAGTTAACTAAACCAATATCTTTAAATAATTACTTGTCAAGAGCCAAATGTCACTGATGACAATGTCAACTAAAAATGCGCGAAATATGACGGCTCTGTGTCTGTACACAAAATTTGGCACGCACATTTACGTAAAATTAATAAAAAATTCACAAGGATTTGTCCATGATTTCTGTATGAAACAGGGACCGGACAACCCCTTCCGCGCTACAAGCCTTTCATTGGGAATCCCTAACGTAAGGACGACCCAATCGAGAGACTCTCCCTTTCGAACTGCAAGCCCATTCATTTGACTAGCCCTTACAAAAAACTTAGCAAAACAATAAAGCTAGCCCTGTGCATTGGCTTACCGCTATCCGATACGGCTTGCAAGCCTTTAATAAGGGTTACCCTTATTTTAAGCGCTATTTATAAGGCTTTCCCTTTTGTTGAAGCGTAGTCGAGCCTTGCGTGAAAGAGACAGGATTATGAATCTAAGCTAGTGTAAGAGGCGGAAGGAAAATGCGCTGTTGCCACTCCGCACTATGCGCCCCATTTTTAATTTTGCAACGAAACATGTTTTCGTTGGATAGAAGTAGAACACGGCTAGAAATTATTTTTAATGAACTGGGAGACAAGGGACTGAGGATCGCCTGATGGTAAATGATCATCGTCGCCCATAGATCAGTATGTATGTTCGTACGTATGAATGTATGTAGGTATGTATGAATGTATGTAGGTATGTATGTATGAATATAAATATATAAATATGTAAATATGTATGTATGCATGTAAATATACATGTATATTTACATGCATACAGTGTTGGCCGAAAATCAATACAATTAACCATTATCATTACACATTGAAAACGTTAATTGCCAACATAAAAATAAGCCGTTTTCGTCATCCAACTCGCCTTGATGAGTTAATTGGGTGAGCAGTTCCTATGATAGAGCTGATGCTGAACCCTGGCTTTTCCCAGGGGAACGCGGGTTTGGTTTAACATAGGCAAGCGCTGTTTTCGTCATCGGACTTGTTTTGATGAGTACTTGAGTGAGCAGTAACCAAGGTAGAGCTGATGCTGAACCCTGGCTATTTCTAGGGGAACTCGGGTTTCGTGCAACATAGGCAAACGCTGTTTTCGTCATCGGACTTGTATTGATGAGTACTTGAGTGAGCAGTAACCAAGGTAGAGCTGATGATGAACCCTGGCTTTTCCCAGGGGAACGCGGGTTTGGAGTAACATAGGCAAGCGCTGTTTTCGTCATCGGACTTGTCTTGATGAGTACTTGTGTGAGCAGTAACCAAGGTAGAGCTGATGCTGAACCCTGGCTATTCCTAAGGGAACTCGGGTTTCGTGCAACATAGGCAAACGCTGTTTTCGTCATCGGACTTGTATTGATGAGTACTTGAGTGAGCAGTAACCAAGGTAGAGCTGATGCTGAACCCTGGCTTTTCCCAGGGGAACGCGGGTTTGGAGTAACATAGGCAAGCGCTGTTTTCGTCATCGGACTTGTTTTGGTGAGTACTTGAGTGAGGAGTAACCAGGGCAGAGCTGATGCTGAACCCTGGCTATTCCTAGGGGAACTCGGGTTTCGTGCAACATAGGCAAACGCTGTTTTCGTCATCGGATTTGTATTGATGAGTACTTGTGTGAGCAGTAACCAAGGTAGAGCTGATGCTGAACCCTGGCTATTCCTAAGGGAACTCGGGTTTCGTGCAACATAGGCAAACGCTGTTTTCGTCATCGGACTTGTATTGATGAGTACTTGTGTGAGCAGTAGCCAAGGTAGAGCTGATCCTGAACCCTGGCTATTCCTAGGGGAACGCGGGTTTGGAGTAACATAGGCAAGCGCTGTTTTCGTCATCGGACTTGTTTTGGTGATTACTTGAGTGAGGAGTAACCAGGGCAGAGCTGATGCTGAACCCTGGCTATTCCTAGGGGAACTCGGGTTTCGTGCAACATAGGCAAACGCTGTTTTCGTCATCGGATTTGTATTGATGAGTACTTGAGTGAGCAGTAACCAAGGTAGAGCTGATGCTGAACCCTGGCTATTCCTAAGGGAACTCGGGTTTCGTGCAACATAGGCAAACGCTGTTTTCGTCATCGGACTTGTCTTGATGAGTACTTGAGTGAGCAGTAACCAAGGTAGAGCTGATGCTGAACCCTGGCTTTTCCCAGGGGAACGCGGGTTTGGAGTAACATAGGCAAGCGCTGTTTTCGTCATCGGACTTGTCTTGATGAGTACTTGAGTGAGCAGTAACCAAAGTAGAGAGCTGATGCTGAACCCTGGCTTTTCCCAGGGGAACGCGGGTTTGGAGTAACATAGGCAAGCGCTGTTTTCGTCATCGGACTTGTCTTGATGAGTACTTGTGTGAGCAGTAACCAAGGTAGAGCTGATGCTGAACCCTGGCTATTCCCAAGGGAACGCGGGTTTGGTGTAACATAGGCAAACGCTGTTTTCGTCATCGTGAAATATCTGAGACTCGTCTTTATGACTGGTACTTGGTTGAGTTGAGTAGTACCATAGAATCTGTCAAACTATTTCTGTTGATTGTTGTGAACGTTTGAAACAGAAATACTTTTCTGGTGGAAATCAAGCATACAGCGCGTCTGATAGTAAGTAGTTACCGTAGTCTATGGACGCTTGGAACTCCAGTATTCTCTTTATTCCCTGTGTTACTATTAGTGAAATCGACTGTACTTAATTTTGATATTCAAATGGATATACATACGTATTTTTTTAGACACAAATAAAGTGTTTCATGTATGGCAAATTAATAAATGTGTTCTAACTACTTGATGTTAATATTCACTTCTGGTAAGATTTTTGTTCAATTAATATTATGTTTTTATGCCTAACTTGAGATTGCATGAAATATTTCTATATTATAATGTACCGAAACCAGAGTTGCCCTAGATACCGCCAGGGCTCAGCTACAGCGCTGTCTTGCGCTACTGCGCACCCAAGTCCTCGTCAAGACATGTCCGATGACGCAAACAGCGTTTGCCTATGTTACACCAAACCCGAGTTCCCCTAGGTACAGCTAGGTTTCAGCATCAGCTCTATCTTGGGTACAGCTCACCCAAATACTCATTAAGACAAGTCCGATGACGAAAACAGCGTTTGCCTGTGTTACACTAAACTCGAGTTCCCCTAGGTGCAAACAGAGTTCAGCATCAGCTGGACTTTGGGTACTGGGTACTGCTCACTCGAGTACTCAAGACAAGTCCGATGACGAAAACAGCGTTTGCCTGTGTTGTGTTACACTAAACCCGAGTTCAACTAGGTGCAGCCAGAGTTCAGCATTAGCTGGACTTTGGGTACTGCTCACTCGAGTACTCATCAAGACAAGTCCGATGACGAAAACAGCGTTTGCCTGTGTTACACTAAACCCGAGTTCCTCTAGATGCAGCCAGGGTTCAGCATCAGCTGGACTTCGGGTACTGCTCACTTGAGTACTCATCAAGACAAGTCCGATAACGAAAACAGCGTTTGCCTGTGTTACACTAAACCCGAGTTCTCTTAGGTGCAGCCAGAGTTCAGCATCAGCTGGACTTTGGGTACTGCTTGCTCGAGTACTCATCAAGACAAGTCCGATGACGAAAACAGCGTTTGCCTGGGTTACACTAAACCCGAGTTCCCCTAGGTGCAGCCAGGGTTCAGCATCAGCTGGATTTCGGGTACTGCTCACTCGAGTACTCATCAAGACAAGTCCGATAACGAAAACAGCGTTTGCCTGTGTTACACTAAACCCGAGTTCTCTTAGGTGCAGCCAGAGTTCAGCATCAGCTGGACTTTGGGTACTGCTTGCTCGAGTACTCATCAAGACAAGTCCGATGACGAAAACAGCGTTTTGCCTGGGTTACACTAAACCCGAGTTCCCCTAGGTGCAGCCAGGGTTCAGCATCACTGGATTTCGGGTACTGCTCACTCGAGTACTCAACAAGACAAGTCCGATGACGAAAACAGCGTTTGCCTGTGTAACACTAAACCCGAGTTCCCCTAGGTGCAGCCAGGGTTCAGCATCAGCTGGACTTCGGGTACTGCTCACTCGAGTACTCATCAAGACAAGTCCGATGACGAAAACAGCGTTTGCCTGTGTTACACTAAACCCGAGTTCTCCTAGATGCAGCCAGGGTTCAGCATCAGCTGGACTTCGGGTACTGCTCACTCGAGTACTCATCAAGACAAGTCCGATGACGAAAACAGCGTTTGCCTGTGTAACACTAAACCCGAGTTCCCATAGGTGCAGCCAGAGTTCAGCATCAGCTGGACTTTGGGTACTGCTCGCTCGAGTACTCATCAAGACAAGTCCGATGACGAAAACAGCGTTTGCCTGGGTTACACTAAACCCGAGTTCCCCTAGCTGCAGCCAGGGTTTAGCATCAGCTGGATTTCGGGTACTGCTCACTCGAGTACTCATCAAGACAAGTCCGATGACGAAAACAGCGTTTGCCTGTGTAACACTAAACCCGAGTTCCCCTAGGTGCAGCCAGGGTTCAGCATCAACTGCACTTCGGGTACTGCTCACTCGAGTACTCATCAAGACAAGTCCGATGACGAAAACAGCTTTTGCCTGTGTTACACTAAACCCGAGTTCCCATAGGTGCAGCCAGGGTTCTGCATCAGCTGGACTTTGGGTACTGCTCACTCGAGTACTCATCAAGACAAGTCCGATGACGAAAACAGCGTTTGCCTGTGTTACACTAAACCCGAGTTCTCCTAGATGCAGCCAGGGTTCAGCATCAGCTGGACTTCGGGTACTGCTTACTCGAGTACTCATCAAGACAAGTCCGATGACGAAAACAGCGTTTGCCTGTGTTACACTAAACCCGAGTTCCCATAGGTGCAGCCAGAGTTCAGCATCAGCTGGACTTTGGGTACTGCTCGCTCGAGTACTCATCAAGACAAGTCCGATGACGAAAACAGCGTTTGCCTGTGTTACACTAAACCCGAGTTCTCCTAGATGCAGCCAGGGTTCAGCATCAGCTGGACTTCGGGTACTGCTCACTCGAGTACTCATCAAGACAAGTCCGATGACGAAAACAGCGTTTGCCTGTGTAACACTAAACCCGAGTTCCCCTAGGTGCAGCCAGGGTTCAGCATCAACTGCACTTCGGGTACTGCTCACTCGAGTACTCATCAAGACAAGTCCGATGACGAAAACAGCGTTTGCCTGTGTTACACTAAACCCGAGTTCTCCTAGGTGCAGCCAGGGTTCAGCATCAGCTAGACTTCGGGTACTCATCAAGACAAGTCCGATAAAAAAAACCGGCCAAGAGCGTGTCGGGCTACGGTCAGAACCTATCAAGTTCAAAACAATTTTCCTAGAAAGTCGTTATAAAGTTCTAGTTTTGTGATTTTTTTCATATTTTTTAAACTTATGGTTCAAAAGTTAGAGGGGGGGGGGGGGGACGCACTTTTTTTCCTTTAGGAGCGATTATTTCCGAAAATATCAATATTATCAAAAAACAATCTTAGTAAACCCTTATTCATTTTTAAATACCTATCCAACAATATATCACACGTTGTGGTTGGAATGAAAAAAAAATCAGCCCCCACTTTACATGGGGGGGTACCCTAATAAAACATTTTTGCCATTTTTTATTTTTGAACTTTGTTGGCGTGATTGATTTGATATACATATTGGGCCAAATTTCAGCTTTCTAGTGCTAACGGTTACTGAGATTATCCGCTGACGGACGGACGGACAGACAGACATGGCGAAACTATAAGGGTTCCTAGTTGACTACGGAACCCTAAAAAGCAGCGTTTGCCTGTGTTACACCCGAGCAAAGCAGGAGCCTATCATAACTATAAGTATTTGGTATTGAAAATTGAACCTTATTTTATCTACAGCCGTTTCCATTAAACAGAAACGCACAAATATCACACACAGTGCCGCCATAGGTAACGATCGTATGTTATTTCGTTCGGAGTAATGTGTGCTTTATGAGCGAGGTACAGGATTTAAACTCGCACGATATGATCTATAAGGGAAAGCAAATAAAACCCAATATAAGGCTCACCCTTATGGCGTTAGGCTGAGCCGATGATAAGGGTTTTGAAAGGGTATTGGGCTATTTTAGGTAAGCGCTTTCGTTAGGGCTTTAAAAGCAAAATGGAAGGGTATCGCGTCAAAAGGGTAGGGTAAGTTAAGCCTAACGAAATACCCATACAAAACCCCGTATAAGGGATAGCGGGCCGGTCCCTGGTATGAAACAATGTATTTCATTCACTACCGCGACGACGGATAATGTATAGTAGATGTATGCGCTTATTTTTATTTAGTTGTAGTGTGCGGTGACTAAACAAATGGTAGATGTTTTTTGTATGGAAAGCGAGCCACCTTAAATTTGGCTCTTATTATTTGTGACATACATATTATGTGCCTGTCGTGATTGTTTCACCGGATGGTCTCATCGGAAGATTAGACCATTTCGTTGGATCTCCTTCTTGTTTATGTCTTATTATTTGTAACATTTATTTTGTGTGTGTGTTAACGAATAAATTAATTATATTCTATTCTATTCTATTATAAAAGTTATAAGAAATGATATTTTATGTCATCAATTGTCATAAAACATTTTAAGGACTGCCATTGAACTTGGCACCCGTTTAGATCTCAATGCTTTTGTCGTTGACGCCAACAACCAAGGCATATATAATATTGAACTTGGCTCATATTTCCCTTTTTTGGTTTTGATGGGATTTTAACGTTACAACTGATCTTCAGTGAAACTATAGACCTATCTTAAGTTCCTCTCACTTAGGTCACTGACCTCTTCCAGTAAATTGCGGTAGTGTGCGAAAAGTATGTTGGTGAGTGTGACGTGCGTTAGTGTGTGTAAATGGGGTAATTTGACAGATACTGAATTTTTACCCATCGTGACGGGCTCTTAAGCTACTGTAAGAATTGTGCTACACACTCAAAAACATAACAAAAGAAGTATGTAAGTCATGCATGATTAGACTATGTATGGATGAGTGTTTACTCAATTTACTTACCCTTCTTGAGGTCTAGGATAGCACAGCAGCATAAGTAGAGGTTTCCAAAACACAGCCCCCGGACCGCCGAGCCAGTCTTTCAAGCGTCGTTCGGCGCACAATAGTTGCGTCCACTCTACCAGCTGGCATATGCTCTTCATTGATGGTAACTCTGAAACAATATGGTAACGGTCAGGTTCATTCTTTAAATGGGCCAACAAAGGTAAGGGTGAGCCTATGTGATTGATATTATAAAGTCAAAGTAACCCTGAAAAGGCATTTTAAATGTATGTGCGGGTCCAATGGTATTTAACCCTTAAATGCATGATTTTTTTCTTTTAACTAGAAATTAATAATGTGATAGACAATGGTTTTCGGACTCTAGGAAAAATAATAAAAAAATATTTAACATCGATTTTAATACTAAATCAGTGTTAGAAGTAAAATTGGCTAAATCTTACTTATATAAATATATAATTACTAGTAAAATTTATAAGAAAACTTTTACTACTATTAAAAAGGTACACTATTTGAGAAACCCCTATGATAAAATGATTAAACATAAAATAGTTACTAACTCTGAAAAAATCTGCCTGAATCAAGTACTAAAAATCACCATCATCCAGTTTTTTCACACTTTTCCGCCATTTTTTCTTAAATAAAAACATTATTTCCAACCATTTAAGAAAAAATGGCGGAAAAGTGTGAAAAAACTGGATGATGATCCTACAGATCTAAGAAAAATAAATAAAAAAGTCCAGCTTATATTTTGGCTAGTTTATTAAAAAATACATGCATTGTAGCCAAATGGCAACAATATGCATTTAAGGGTTAAAAGATCCCTTAATGCCTAAGATCGCCTTTGCATTAATGACTTCAATTTTGTACAACAATAAATCATCGAGCGTTAGCTGCCAATGGGTGTTAGCCGGCTCAGATGGCGCCATAACAACTTGTCCTGTCAATTCCTAGGATTAATTCTGCCGAAGAGACTGACCTTCTCTCTGCGGGATTCGGTCTAGCGAGATAAACTGTTGTATCCTTTTGCCAGTCTGATGGTCTAGCACAACTTGCGCTTTCGCCTGCGAGTCCATACTTGAAGTCGCGCTTGATGTATGGACTCGCGCGTGACAACGCAAGTTGTGCTAAACCGCCTGGTGTCGGCGGCGGCGGCCGGCCGGCACACGGCGCACGCAGCCGCCGTAACCACTGTAGCCCAACGTCAAGAAACTGACCTTCTCTCTGCGGGGTCTGGTCGGGCTCGGGCGGCTGCTGTATGCCGGCCAGCCTGGTGGCGGCGGCGGCGGCGAGCGCGCGCACGGCGCGCGCGGGCAGCGCGGAGCCGAGCAGCAGCGTGGTGGCGGCGGGCGACACGGCGCACGCAGCCCTGTAGCCCAACGTCAAGGAACTGACCTTCTCTCTGCGGGGTCTGGTCGGGCTCGGGCGGCTGCTGTATGCCGGCCAGCCTGGTGGCGGCGGCGGCGGCGAGCGCGCGCACGGCGCGGGCGGGCAGCGCGGAGCCGAGCAGCAGCGTGGTGGCGGCGGGCGACACGGCGCACGCAGCCCTGTAGCCCAACGTCAAGGAACTGACCTTCTCTCTGCGGGGTCTGGTCGGGCTCGGGCGGCTGCTGTATGCCGGCCAGCCTGGTGGCGGCGGCGGCGGCGAGCGCGCGCACGGCGCGGGCGGGCAGCGCGGAGCCGAGCAGCAGCGTGGTGGCGGCGGGCGACACGGCGCACGCAGCCCTGTAGCCCAACGTCAAGGAACTGACCTTCTCTCTGCGGGGTCTGGTCGGGCTCGGGCGGCTGCTGTATGCCGGCCAGCCTGGTGGCGGCGGCGGCGGCGAGCGCGCGCACGGCGCGGCGGGCAGCGCGGAGCCGAGCAGCAGCGTGGTGGCGGCGGGCGACACGGCGCACGCAGCCCTGTAGCCCAACGTCAAGGAACTGACCTTCTCTCTGCGGGGTCTGGTCGGGCTCGGGCGGCTGCTGTATGCCGGCCAGCCTGGTGGCGGCGGCGGCGGCGAGCGCGCGCACGGCGCGCGGCGGGCAGCGCGGAGCCGAGCAGCAGCGTGGTGGCGGCGGGCGACACGGCGCACGCAGCCCTGTAGCCCAACGTCAAGGAACTGACCTTCTCTCTGCGGGGTCTGGTCGGGCTCGGGCGGCTGCTGTATGCCGGCCAGCCTGGTGGCGGCGGCGGCGGCGAGCGCGCGCACGGCGCGGGCGGGCAGCGCGGAGCCGAGCAGCAGCGTGGTGGCGGCGGGCGACACGGCGCACGCAGCCCTGTAGCCCAACGTCAAGGAACTGACCTTCTCTCTGCGGGGTCTGGTCGGGCTCGGGCGGCTGCTGTATGCCGGCCAGCCTGGTGGCGGCGGCGGCGGCGAGCGCGCGCACGGCGCGGGCGGGCAGCGCGGAGCCGAGCAGCAGCGTGGTGGCGGCGGGCGACACGGCGCACGCAGCCCTGTAGCCCAACGTCAAGGAACTGACCTTCTCTCTGCGGGGTCTGGTCGGGCTCGGGCGGCTGCTGTATGCCGGCCAGCCTGGTGGCGGCGGCGGCGGCGAGCGCGCGCACGGCGCGGGCGGGCAGCGCGGAGCCGAGCAGCAGCGTGGTGGCGGCGGGCGACACGGCGCACGCAGCCCTGTAGCCCAACGTCAAGGAACTGACCTTCTCTCTGCGGGGTCTGGTCGGGCTCGGGCGGCTGCTGTATGCCGGCCAGCCTGGTGGCGGCGGCGGCGGCGAGCGCGCGCACGGCGCGGGCGGGCAGCGCGGAGCCGAGCAGCAGCGTGGTGGCGGCGGGCGACACGGCGCACGCAGCCCTGTAGCCCAACGTCAAGGAACTGACCTTCTCTCTGCGGGGTCTGGTCGGGCTCGAGCGGCTGCTGTATGCCGGCCAGCCTGGTGGCGGCGGCGGCGGCGAGCGCGCGCACGGCGCGGGCGGGCAGCGCGGAGCCGAGCAGCAGCGTGGTGGCGGCGGGCGACATGGCGCACGCGGCGGCCGTGCGCAGCTGCCAGCCCTGCAGCCGCCACGCCAGAGGGGCGCCGCGCCGCCGTGGACTTTGGTGTCGTCGGTTAGACCCTCCATGCTGCACGACACAAACATCTTACTTAAACATTTTGTATGCTTAAGACAATACGGTAGGGGTCAATTCTCCATACAAACGCTCTCGACTATTTCCTCCCTGGATTTTGAAGATAGAGCAATGATTTTTTCAACACAGATTGTTATTATTTTTATCTGTGTCGGACCGTTTAGATTTTTTTGATATTCTGCTTTTTAAAGACTCTAGAGCTAATCAAAAATTTCCAAAAAGGGCCTTTTTCATTGTGGCGCAAAAAAAGGTGTGATACTCAAGATTGGTAACAATTAACCAAAAAAGCTAAACGGTCCGACATAGATTATTTCATTGTTATTCAGATTCTCAAATTTTGTTCCGATTGATTAAGTTTTGAAGGAGGAAAGAGTCGAGAGCGGAACCTCGATTTTAAAGATTTTTTTTGAAATATCTTTTGACTGAGTTGTTCTTAATGGACAATTTTTTTTCGATAAATCTAGTTAATAACACTTGTATATTTAACTAAAATTCCCAAGTTGAAAGGGAAGCTCCTTTCCATTTTAGCATTTTCGCTACCGTATCCTCTTAAAACTTCAGCCCGGTCCACACAGAGCGAGGCACGTCACGGGGCAACATCGCCTATCAAAAGTCTAATGTCTCAGCCCAGCAAAACGCGCGCACTGCTTCGCCCGAGGCACATCTACATAACACGTTTTCCACGTGAGAAGTGTGCTCGCCCGGCTATTAACGAATTCATCTTTTTTTTTAAAATGATCAATATCATGTTTCCGATAGCATATGAAAAGAGCTAGAATAACATTTTTTTAAATGAGAGAATGACCATACTATGCGGGTAGCACATTATTCAAAACATTAATATACTCATGCTGGTGTCATTCATACAACGGAAGTTTCATATATTACAATCGTGTCACGTTTAGTTAATCGACTATATGACTTTGAAATACCATTCTAGACCCACCTTTCGTCGTTGTCTACAGGAATATCCATCTGTTCCAACAACATTCTAAATAGTTCCGGTCGGATGTAGCACATTGAACACAATACTGAAACAAAAGAATTTATTCAATCATAGAATGAGTTATTGTCCTTTACCTATAAATGTACAATAAATTAGAATTAACATAGTTATATGTAACAATATCATAAATCAAAGTGTTTCAATAATAACAGCTCTTACCGGCATCTAAAGACTTCTTTATAAGACTATTTTCAGGCACATCTTTGACCCAAGTGTAAATAAGCTCGAACAGGTCATCTGTGATTAATTCCTCTAAATTCTCCATGATCCTTTCTTCTTTTAGCGTCCATAACACCTAAAATCAAAATTGAAATTAATACATTTCTAACAATTTTAACGATACATTTTGCGATAATTTAAAGACTTTAACAATGACTGCAATGTTTGGAATTTGAATTATATTGCATTTAAAAACATTGAATCACTGGATGCTCGTAACTGAGGCTTATTACATAATTTATTTGGGCCAACATCGTGTCGAGAAGGAACCATAAACTTGAATAGAACTGTGTTTCAAATAGAGCTCACGCAGAGTAAACAGCGTTACGTGGCAACTGGCAGTGTGGTCGCGCGGCAGATTACCAGTTGGCGTGCCTCGGACGAGGCAGCGAGATTGCCCCGGCCTCGCAACGCTGTGGTTATGACTGTGTGTTTTGTGCAATTCCCATTGTTTGTGCAATTGGATCACGTCATGTAGTGTATGAAACCTTCCTTTTTTGTTACCAGATATCTATACATTTTAACACAATAAAGGTAACAAAAAAGGAAAGTTTCATACAATCAACCTAGGACATTTTGAGAAACCTAGTGGATCTTGCTCAGGATCATGGACTCTTATCAGCCTACCAATTTTTATCAAAATCGGAGACGTGATCCAAATGTACAAACTTTTCGGGAATTGCACTATTATTAGTTCGGTGTGTCTGTGTGTGTACGTACGCTGGCGAGTGTGTGCACGGTGGCGGCGGGCGGCAGGCGACGCTCGCGCAGCCACAGCTCGGCGGCGGCGCCCAGCCAGCGCACGTAGGCCTGCACGGACCCGTCCGAGCACCAGCGGCACAGCTGTCGAGCTAGCGAGCAGATCGCGTTCATACTGTTGTTGGTGCGCCCGCCCGATGGTGGCTGGAACGCTGCGAAAACATTGCAACTTAGATATACACTCGAGTAATAGATATTAAAAATAAGACATTCTACTCCATGCCATTTATAATCCAATACATTATTTAAGATTCGTTATGTGTTTACCATAAACGATCGTCACAGACTGTAAGCATGGAGTTTGTTTCAATGACCAAAAGCATTTCATTAAGCAAAATTATTAAGGGCGATTAAAGGGTCGTATTTGAATACCTGCCATTTTAAACCTCCCAATGGCAACTGACGTCCATGAGGTTTTATCGACCTTAACCATATCACTACGTCCGGTCGTGATGCGATGACCTACGAAAGTAGCGCCGGGTCCGCAACCTCTCACTTTTTCAATTCAATTTAATTTGGAGCGGCAGTTGACGTACACGGGTTGTCATATCTCCTACCATGATATGATGGCCCAAGATTTTGCATCTGGTCTGCAGTCTGCAGGCTAGCGGTGGTTACCTTGCGCGTGCGCCTGCTCGTCCATGTTGAGCAGCGCGGCGAGCAGCGGCGCGCGCAGCTGCGGACAGGCCTTGGCGGCGGCCAGCAGCGCGTGGTGCGCGTGCGCGGCCGCGCCGCCGCCGCCCGCCAGCGCGCCCGTCAGCGCCGCCACGCAGCCGCCGCCCGTCACGCACGCCCAGCGCCCGGCCGCCAGCCGCGCGCGGGTGCACGTGGCTACCACTTGCGCCCAGTTATTGCTGAAACCAAAGCTGATGAACTCAATAATCCTGGTAGGGTCGCCATGTGAAGCGTGAAGTAGTACGGCAAGTACAGGGTTGTATTAAATAAAGATTGCTATTTGTTCATAATTTATTTATACCTAAATTTGTTTTTTTTATCATGCAGAAACGTCTGCGAGTGATATTACACATTTTTAAATCAAAGGAAAAATGGAAAAATTCACACCTCCGGCA
The DNA here is from genome assembly GCF_023078275.1 of Leguminivora glycinivorella. Taxonomy (NCBI): domain Eukaryota; kingdom Metazoa; phylum Arthropoda; class Insecta; order Lepidoptera; family Tortricidae; genus Leguminivora; species Leguminivora glycinivorella. The sequence continues at coordinate 7,622,243 of NC_062983.1, forward strand.
GGACTCGAACCTGCGACCTTTGGCCTTGCCGGGGCCATCACGCTACCAACTGCGCCACGGAGGCCTGCTGGATGTGTGCGAATTTATCCATGCCTTCCCTCAATTCTCAACCGCCTTAGGGTGGCGTTTTAGCAAACTTCTACCCGTAAGAATAGATCTTAATACCTATTTATAGGCAGTAATATTCCCAAATCCTCACGATTAGGGAATGCAATCTCGACGAGATTGGGGCCCGGCCGAGATCTCGGGAATGCATGAAGCCGATCTCGCGAGATCTCGCTAATTTCGAGATCTCGCGAGATTGGCCAGTTTGTGGGTTTATCTTGTAACTAATCACAATATAGCAACGAATAAGGATAAAAATAATAATGAGAATGATTGGTATTATGAAACAAATATTTATCTTGACTATTTTTTCATATGTTTTTATGTTTTTTACTTTGTTTAACATAAATTATGTTATGTACCTCACAACTCACAGTATATTTTATAAAACTAAGTATAGATTATCATCTAAGAAAATGAAATGAAATTATTATTCAAGAGTGAGTAAAAAAACGAAGCGTGCCAAAATCGCCAAATTCGAATTCGTTATCATGCCAACCGCAAACAGTAGAGACTACTTAAAAATTCCTCAACGTATCGCTTTATCAATGGATAAAATATTAACATTATAAAAGTCAAGGTTATCCCTAACATCATTAAATATACCCACATAAAACATTAACTATACTCAATTATGACTGGTTGACCTGGTACTAATAAATTACATAAAAATATTAGACTACCAATACAATACGCTTTTTAAACCCGATAGTTATATATAAACTAAAATAGATAACATATTATAATATATCTATTATAGTAGTAGGGTGGGACTATTTAAATAAGAAAAAAAAAATGATTTAATTTTTTGAGTGTAAATTGGAAATTGTTATTGGTTGCCTAACAAAGAACAGCCGTAGTATAGGCTTCTGTTCTCTCGATATCCAACAAAACTATGCACGAATATTCGTTAAATTCGTAAAATTGATGGTCATGGTGGCGAATCACGGAAATTGCCCTGCACCCGCCGAATTTATTCAAAACGGTCCGAATTTGTCATTCGTAATTCCGAACATTTGAGTTAGATAGTAGTAAATTACTGAGTGAAATAAGCGAGTTGAATGTAGATATAGATCTCTACTGAGTTGACGAGTTGGCGAGTTCATTCAAATTACATAATAGTTCATATAAATCACTTAAAACTTGCGAGCGAAACATGTTGAGTCAGTTCGCGAGCTTTAAATAAGACATTTCATGCTTGAGTTCAATCTCGTTGATCTCGCGAGATCTCGTCGATTTTTCGGCCGAGATCAATCTCGCTTAAAATGACCGAGATCTCGTACAAAAGAGATCTCGCGAGAACGAGATTGCATTCCCTACTCACGATGGTTTTCGCTGATATACAATAATGCATTGATTTCGGACGCCTCGAACGGCACGAGTATCAGATGTAGTGCGAAAAGCTTTTCCTTCGTATTTTTTCGGAAACGTTCATATTTTTCATACTAGTTCAGATAGTGTCAGTAAGTCTTGTACTGAGACTGACTGAAATAGCATGACACCTTCATACGTTTCCGTAAACATAAGAAGGAAATTATTTTCGTACTACATCTGTAACTGACGCTAAGAAGAGATATAGATATTTTTGTAACAATCTGTAAAAAGCTTGACATAAAATTTTGACTCACGTACCGGCAGTCGCGAGTTATCCTGGCTTGTATAGACGCAGAATGTCAGTCGTGCAGAAATGGGTAGGCCCCACGACGAATCGAGTGACAGCAATTAAAATTAAAAAATTAAGACTCACGTGTGTGGAAGTGAATGCGGCGAGGCGGGAGCAGCGAACGCAGGCTGAGCCAATAATCTCAGTTGCAACAGCCCCATATTGGAGCTATCTCTTGGCTTATATAGCCGCACTTGCACAGTCGTGCAGACGATGGGTCTCGCGACTACGAGGCGGATGAAAGTCATGCCGGCGGTGTTCTGGGGAGGCCCAAGAGGGGCTAGCGTGCCGCCGCAGCCGGCTTCAACTGCCACGGCGCCTGGGCATGCTGTGGAAGATCATTTCGTTAATACCGATGCGGGCGTCATGTAGTTAATTCAACGCTAAATTAAATGAACTCCCATGTTATTAGATGTAAGAAAAGCAAGTAGCACTGAGAAATCGTTGGTATGGATAACCGGGATGGCTGTAAACAAATTTTGGGGTCACTTTGATGGCGTTCATGTATAGTTACTACAGTGTATATACCTGTTAATCTGTTGAACTAAATTTTCGAAGTCGCCTTTGCGTTGTAAAGCCACTCCATTTTCCGTTAAGGGGCACCAATTTCAAGGCAAGAATTATGATCAAAAGTCATAGAAATGCCTGGGTTGCGCCGCGTATGGCCGTTGCCGTGTGATCGCGAGTGGCGAATTAAGCCACCAATACGACCACGCAGCAGCACTCATGATTACGTCACAAACATAAGTCCGTCAAAACCATCGAGAAAGTCACTATACTTACTTGCTAGGCTTGTGAGATGTGGATGGAGCTGAAGCTCATGCAGTTGAGCAGCGTACGGCAGTTGAAGTGTGAGTGCCAAAGAAGAATCGTCAGCGCTGAAGAAGTGGTAGGACCACGCTGCGGCGCGGACGCGGCGAGCGGCACAAGAGCCGCCTGCATGCGCGGCGCCGCCGCCGCTGAGAAGGACATCAGCGGCCTGTGCTGTTGGGTTCCCGCAGGACACAGTACCTGGGAGAACAAGAAAAACGATAAATAGGCGGATCTACACAGAACGAGCCACGTCTCGAAGAATTTGTTACCAGCTCCGTCTGTGGAGAAGTAGCTTAAATATGTAAATGGCAGAACGTTGCCGAAGAAAGTCTGTGATTCTTCTGCTCCAGAGAAGCAGTGCACCCAGAGCGAGGTTACGATGTTTTGTATTCACCGAATATATTGAAAATCACATCCGTGCATAAATCTGTTTGTGTCGACGTACGAGCAAAGCGAGCGGAAATCATATATTATGTTACCGATAAAATAATATAGAAATCTTGCAGTTCACAAATTTTTCTTACATAAAGGCGCGATGTTGATAAGCCCATTTGTCGTCTCCAACACCGGTAGTTGATTCTTCTTATTCCCATTATTAGATGACGTGGACATATTGATAAGTTGCGGTGGTAACTTCAGGTAGTTCATTAGTGATGACACGAGTCCCTGGTTAGCGCTGGGGCCCGCTTGGTGGCACTGAGTTAGTTTCTCGACGGCTAGCTCTAGCCCTCCGGCTTCTATGAAGGCGTTTAGGGCTTCGGGCTTGTCGAGCAGTCGGATTATTAGTTGCTGCATTGCTTGGGATAGGTGGACAACTTCTTCTTTTCCTGAAACAAGTTTAAAGTCGATATAGGAGTCATGTTCTTGGTTTTCAGGGACAATAAAGAAGTTTGGAGATGAGGAGGCAGACCAACATTTTACCGCCAGGTGCAGGTAATGCGTTATTCTAACCAACTGCTGACGCAGTCATATGTCATAATATCACATAAATTTTCCTTTTTTTCCGGGTTTGCACATGCTGTTCACCTTGCTGTTGCGTCTACAATGGTTGCAGTCTTGGTGGCATCTAACCTTTGGCTGTGCCCTCTACTTTCACGATTTGTCAAATCATTGTGGTAATCACTTCTTGGGTTTCCAGATGTGCAAAACATGTGATGTGTGTAGGTAGTTATATAACACTCACTAAAAACATGCCACAAAGTACATTTTATCTGGTTTTATCTCACTCGAAAAACACGAGTGATAGAGATGCAATATTCCCTTGTCAATTTTGTTTTCATATAGGTCATAATTAAACTGCAATTTACTCACTCAGGAAGTCCATTAAGCTGGGCAGCATGGCGGCAGGATTGGAAGCCACGCTGGCCATGTGCGCGACCAGCCAGAACACCTCCTCCTTCAACGACGCGTATTCGCCGGAAGGCTCAGAGTTCATGCCTGCCAACACAAATAATAACTTAGTTCCGCCCTCTCCTAGGTGGTTAACCTTTAAAAATAATAAAGACGACGCAAGAACTCGCATGCGATTTGTTACACCCAAATATTTCACGTTCGATCAAATCGTATTGCAATTTACATGCGAGATCTTGTACTGCCAAAATCAGTCTTTAGGCATTTACGATAATCTTTATTCATTTTGATTCTTAGGCTAGGTTTGTTATAATATGATTATAAAAGTAAAATACAAAACCACATACAAAACAATACAAAATATATAAAAACATTATAAAAAAAACCTTGCGCCAGCATCTTGGTTAAACAACCGTCGGACTATCCGCGCCGTGTCCAAGATCACCGCCTTCTGCATCTGACCCATGATCCATCGGCAGTCTCTCGAGATGTTGGTCGAGACTCTTCGCTATGAGCCGTTGCTGAAACGACTATCGGGACAATGATCGTCGAATCAACATCCCATGGCGGTAATGTTGCCGATCTAGGTACTTACTGGACTTGTCCTTCTCGGCTTTCACGAGATTCTCGGCTTTCACGAGAATTATTATTATAGACTAAATATTAAAAAGTTACCTGAATTGAGCACTGTCGTGTTCATGCCGTCGCAAATGGATAAGGTCCTGTAGAACCTCTGCATGATTGCGTGGTGTTGCAGCACTGTCAACAAGTTGGGGAAACATTACAAATGTATGGTTTACATTTATGACTCAAATGCGGTTTTAACACATTCACTACCAGCCAAAAAATGGCTCAGAAGCTTTAATTTATAATTTACAGTGCAGACTATACCTACATGCCTTCCTCTACAATCACTCTATCTATTAAAAAAAACCGCATCAAAATCCGTGAAATTGCATGGAGAAATGGTCGCACGGGTACTAGCGACCTACATGTAAACCTTCTCTACAATCACTCTATCTATTAAAAAAAACCGCATCAAAATCGAATGAATCACGAGTGCCTACTAGGCGGGTTCTGGTGTCGAACGTGTAATAATCTTGTTCAGTACCTGCCAGAAATTGTCAGATAAGGATGTTCAAAGTATTTTCTCAGACACAGTATGTGATTTTTTGTGAAACACTTTCGAATTTTGTGATACTTTCAGTAGCATATTATTATTTTTTAAGAACAAACCTGTATCAGCGACGCAAGGTGCTCTCGGCGCTTGCTGTTTCCTCTCGTCCTCGAGATTGGTAGTATCCTGCGCTTGCTGTTTGCTTTCGTCAGTTTGTGACTGGGAGGAGCCCTCGCCACTGCTGGAGCTGCCGCTGCCTCCGGCCACGCCTGGACTCGAGGCAGACTGCAACAGAAAAAATAATTATATATATCTGGTTTGGTTTTCGAACCTCAATTGCGCCTTTTTTGCTTGATTTTGATCGGTTGTCGGCACAACATATCAGTCTACTAAGCGGTGACTGCTCCAATGCAACTTCCTTATTTAGGAATGTAAACATATGCAAGCAACTTTAGTGTATACTGTTGAAATGTCATATCGGCCAGACGGACTTCCGAACTTCCGCCTTATTTTCGCACACGACCTAATGAAATATGCTGTACGGGATTCGAACATTATTTATTTAAAAATTCTAACGTTTGTGGCTCCGGATAGGGTACGGACTTAGTAGTTTTTAGGAACTCCGGATAGAAATATGCTGGATTCGGCATGTCAGTGGAGCCAGTGAAGTAAGTAACGTTGGTTAATGACAAACCGTGTTGGGCTGTGAGGCGGCAGAGTGCGCGGACGCGTGCAGCAGCTTCCTGCAGTAGTGCAGCAGCTGCTGGAGCACGGCGCGGCGCAGCGGCGCGCGGCGCACGGCGGTGGCGCCGCCGCCGCCCAGCACGTCGGCCAGTGGCGGTGTCAGTGGAGCCAGTGAAGTAATGACATACCGTGTTGGGCTGTGAGGCGGCGGGCTGCGCGGACGCGTGCAGCAGCTTCCTGCAGTAGTGCAGCAGCTGCTGGAGCACGGCGCGGCGCAGCGGCGCGCGGCGCACGGCGGTGGCGCCGCCGCCGCCCAGCACGTCGGCCAGTGGCGGTGTCAGTGGAGCCAGTGAAGTAATGACATACCGTGTTGGGCTGTGAGGCGGCGGGCTGCGCGGACGCGTGCAGCAGCTTCCTGCAGTAGTGCAGCAGCTGCTGGAGCACGGCGCGGCGCAGCGGCGCGCGGCGCACGGCGGTGGCGCCGCCGCCGCCCAGCACGTCGGCCAGTGGCGGTGTCAGTGGAGCCAGTGAAGTAATGACATACCGTGTTGGGCTGTGAGGCGGCGGGCTGCGCGGACGCGTGCAGCAGCTTCCTGCAGTAGTGCAGCAGCTGCTGGAGCACGGCGCGGCGCAGCGGCGCGCGGCGCACGGCGGTGGCGCCGCCGCCGCCCAGCACGTCGGCCAGTGGCGGTGTCAGTGGAGCCAGTGAAGTAATGACATACCGTGTTGGGCTGTGAGGCGGCGGGCTGCGCGGACGCGTGCAGCAGCTTCCTGCAGTAGTGCAGCAGCTGCTGGAGCACGGCGCGGCGCAGCGGCGCGCGGCGCACGGCGGTGGCGCCGCCGCCGCCCAGCACGTCGGCCAGTGGCGGTGTCAGTGGAGCCAGTGAAGTAATGACATACCGTGTTGGGCTGTGAGGCGGCGGGCTGCGCGGACGCGTGCAGCAGCTTCCTGCAGTAGTGCAGCAGCTGCTGGAGCACGGCGCGGCGCAGCGGCGCGCGGCGCACGGCGGTGGCGCCGCCGCCGCCCAGCACGTCGGCCAGTGGCGGTGTCAGTGGAGCCAGTGAAGTAATGACATACCGTGTTGGGCTGTGAGGCGGCGGGCTGCGCGGACGCGTGCAGCAGCTTCCTGCAGTAGTGCAGCAGCTGCTGGAGCACGGCGCGGCGCAGCGGCGCGCGGCGCACGGCGGTGGCGCCGCCGCCGCCCAGCACGTCGGCCAGTGGCGGTGTCAGTGGAGCCAGTGAAGTAATGACATACCGTGTTGGGCTGTGAGGCGGCGGGCTGCGCGGACGCGTGCAGCAGCTTCCTGCAGTAGTGCAGCAGCTGCTGGAGCACGGCGCGGCGCAGCGGCGCGCGGCGCACGGCGGTGGCGCCGCCGCCGCCCAGCACGTCGGCCAGTGGCGGTGTCAGTGGAGCCAGTGAAGTAATGACATACCGTGTTGGGCTGTGAGGCGGCGGGCTGCGCGGACGCGTGCAGCAGCTTCCTGCAGTAGTGCAGCAGCTGCTGGAGCACGGCGCGGCGCAGCGGCGCGCGGCGCACGGCGGTGGCGCCGCCGCCGCCCAGCACGTCGGCCAGTGGCGGTGTCAGTGGAGCCAGTGAAGTAATGACATACCGTGTTGGGCTGTGAGGCGGCGGGCTGCGCGGACGCGTGCAGCAGCTTCCTGCAGTAGTGCAGCAGCTGCTGGAGCACGGCGCGGCGCAGCGGCGCGCGGCGCACGGCGGTGGCGCCGCCGCCGCCCAGCACGTCGGCCAGTGGCGGTGTCAGTGGAGCCAGTGAAGTAATGACATACCGTGTTGGGCTGTGAGGCGGCGGGCTGCGCGGACGCGTGCAGCAGCTTCCTGCAGTAGTGCAGCAGCTGCTGGAGCACGGCGCGGCGCAGCGGCGCGCGGCGCACGGCGGTGGCGCCGCCGCCGCCCAGCACGTCGGCCAGTGGCGGTGTCAGTGGAGCCAGTGAAGTAATGACATACCGTGTTGGGCTGTGAGGCGGCGGGCTGCGCGGACGCGTGCAGCAGCTTCCTGCAGTAGTGCAGCAGCTGCTGGAGCACGGCGCGGCGCAGCGGCGCGCGGCGCACGGCGGTGGCGCCGCCGCCGCCCAGCACGTCGGCCAGTGGCGGTGTCAGTGGAGCCAGTGAAGTAATGACATACCGTGTTGGGCTGTGAGGCGGCGGGCTGCGCGGACGCGTGCAGCAGCTTCCTGCAGTAGTGCAGCAGCTGCTGGAGCACGGCGCGGCGCAGCGGCGCGCGGCGCACGGCGGTGGCGCCGCCGCCGCCCAGCACGTCGGCCAGTGGCGGTGTCAGTGGAGCCAGTGAAGTAATGACATACCGTGTTGGGCTGTGAGGCGGCGGGCTGCGCGGACGCGTGCAGCAGCTTCCTGCAGTAGTGCAGCAGCTGCTGGAGCACGGCGCGGCGCAGCGGCGCGCGGCGCACGGCGGTGGCGCCGCCGCCGCCCAGCACGTCGGCCAGTGGCGGTGTCAGTGGAGCCAGTGAAGTAATGACATACCGTGTTGGGCTGTGAGGCGGCGGGCTGCGCGGACGCGTGCAGCAGCTTCCTGCAGTAGTGCAGCAGCTGCTGGAGCACGGCGCGGCGCAGCGGCGCGCGGCGCACGGCGGTGGCGCCGCCGCCGCCCAGCACGTCGGCCAGTGGCGGTGTCAGTGGAGCCAGTGAAGTAATGACATACCGTGTTGGGCTGTGAGGCGGCGGGCTGCGCGGACGCGTGCAGCAGCTTCCTGCAGTAGTGCAGCAGCTGCTGGAGCACGGCGCGGCGCAGCGGCGCGCGGCGCACGGCGGTGGCGCCGCCGCCGCCCAGCACGTCGGCCAGTGGCGGTGTCAGTGGAGCCAGTGAAGTAATGACATACCGTGTTGGGCTGTGAGGCGGCGGGCTGCGCGGACGCGTGCAGCAGCTTCCTGCAGTAGTGCAGCAGCTGCTGGAGCACGGCGCGGCGCAGCGGCGCGCGGCGCACGGCGGTGGCGCCGCCGCCGCCCAGCACGTCGGCCAGTGGCGGTGTCAGTGGAGCCAGTGAAGTAATGACATACCGTGTTGGGCTGTGAGGCGGCGGGCTGCGCGGACGCGTGCAGCAGCTTCCTGCAGTAGTGCAGCAGCTGCTGGAGCACGGCGCGGCGCAGCGGCGCGCGGCGCACGGCGGTGGCGCCGCCGCCGCCCAGCACGTCGGCCAGTGGCGGTGTCAGTGGAGCCAGTGAAGTAATGACATACCGTGTTGGGCTGTGAGGCGGCGGGCTGCGCGGACGCGTGCAGCAGCTTCCTGCAGTAGTGCAGCAGCTGCTGGAGCACGGCGCGGCGCAGCGGCGCGCGGCGCACGGCGGTGGCGCCGCCGCCGCCCAGCACGTCGGCCAGTGGCGGTGTCAGTGGAGCCAGTGAAGTAATGACATACCGTGTTGGGCTGTGAGGCGGCGGGCTGCGCGGACGCGTGCAGCAGCTTCCTGCAGTAGTGCAGCAGCTGCTGGAGCACGGCGCGGCGCAGCGGCGCGCGGCGCACGGCGGTGGCGCCGCCGCCGCCCAGCACGTCGGCCAGTGGCGGTGTCAGTGGAGCCAGTGAAGTAATGACATACCGTGTTGGGCTGTGAGGCGGCGGGCTGCGCGGACGCGTGCAGCAGCTTCCTGCAGTAGTGCAGCAGCTGCTGGAGCACGGCGCGGCGCAGCGGCGCGCGGCGCACGGCGGTGGCGCCGCCGCCGCCCAGCACGTCGGCCAGTGGCGGTGTCAGTGGAGCCAGTGAAGTAATGACATACCGTGTTGGGCTGTGAGGCGGCGGGCTGCGCGGACGCGTGCAGCAGCTTCCTGCAGAGCCCCGACAGCCGCGCCTCCGACCCCGCCTCGCCGCGCCCGCCGCCCGTCTCGCGCACCCAGCCCAGGGAGTGGTGAGCTGCACGACACATTACATACATTATACTTATTTCTTTTACAAGGGGGCAAAGTTTTCGTTTAACCGCACGTGCCAATATTGACACCCGAGCGAGCGAGATTCAAAAAGTGGAATCTTGAGCGTTGCGAGGGTATCGAGGGCACGCAGGTTAAACAAACATTGCCACCGAGTGAAACACAAAATTTGTCACCACACCAACACTATGAAAATACGAACTGTAAAATATCAAAATAAATAAAATATTTCAATTTATTTAACGTTTATGATTCAAAATCATCATTTATACGTGAATTCCAACACCCAGCTTTAGACATCAAGTTAAAATTTGTGTGAAATTATTTTAAACTCTTGTGAATAAAATGCAATTTTACTGTCGGAGCCGGTAGCTCTCAGGGGCCTTCCATTGGGCGAAACGGTGGGCATATCACACACACAAGTCCAGTAAATGTTTATGCAATAAATTATGTAACGAATATTACTAAATCACAACGACAGTTAATTAAGTTCCAAATCACAAAGAAATCACACCAAGTCAATCAAAGCTTTAACATCACTAAGTTATCAGAAACGGAAACGAATCCGTGGGTCAAGATCTGTTTTCGAATAGCAAAGAAAGCCTTTATCAGTTGGTGTGGTGAAATTTTTTTTTTACATTTAAAGTGGCAATAGATTGATAAGCAATGTTCGATCGCTATTATTATAGCAGTTAGTAACGATAATCAGAACAGTTAACGCGTACGCACAAGAGTCGATGTTACTGAACACTTTCAACATCGAGCGAGCCACCCTCGGTTGCGTAGCCTGGCGATCACAGGCGGCAGAAGATAGGTCGCGTCGCCACACGGCACGAGAAAGCACGACTCATCATTAGATACTCACCGACAGCATCGAACAGTTTGACCGCGTGCGCCGCGTGCCTCGGGCTAAGCACTTGTAGCATCGGGTGAGCTACTCTCAGTAACGTCGCTTGTAGGTCGTAGGCAGCGGTGGGTGGGGCGTCACGACGCCATACGGCGCAGACGCAGCGCAGCGCGGCCAGCGCGCCGGCGGCTCCGCGCGGGCAAACCACGCGGGAGAGGACGGCGTGCAGCGCCGCCGCCGCACCCGCGCCGGCGCCGATGTGTGCACCACCCTGTACATAAAAGTACAATGTGTTACACAACATGATACTGAACGGTAAAATCGGCTACCCTGTAAGTCAACATTAATTATCAAACTAAAGAACTTTTTATTTGAACTTCTCGAAGGCACAAAATCATTCTGTGTACTTCTTTTAATTACATCACGGTTACCGCGAAATATAGAAAACTCAATTACAATTACTGCAAATAAAATATTAATCTAATATTAAATACTCACGTTATTCATGATTTAATTTTTTTTCTATGAGTCTCTAGCACAGAATTAGATTTAGATAGAAGAAACAAGTTCATCTATTTGTATGGCGGCCGAGCGTGTCAAATTTTGTACTGAACTTGATACTTGCCTGTGATTTTAAATATGTCTCAGGCCCTTGAGTGTTCATAATTTTTGTGTTGTTGCAATTAAATATCACGTAACGAGGCATATTTAATGTTTTTGTTGACTTCAACTTACAAAAATCGACGCCCGAAAGCTGCAAGCTGCGATTAGAGGCGGACAACTCAGTGGATTTCACTGAGTTCATTTGACACGCTAAGTAGATACGTTTGCCTGATCTATGGTATATATGACATCTGTGGTCTCTAGTGTCTCTACTTCATGATCAAACTCAGATTTTTAAATCATGTTAGAGGGATGTATTGTACTCACAAGATAAGGTTCAGCGGTAGCCACAGCTCCGTCTGTGGTCACATTGGTGGTGATGAATTTCACTATAGCTGGTACGAAATGCTCGCACTCGTGGATAACACGGCCCATGGTCTGGTTGCTGCCTTCCGTCTAAACAAGATATTGAACAAATAATATTAGTAATAACTTCAGTATTTAATACAAAACCAACTATTTTAAAAAGCCAATATCATTTTTATTACAATGTATGTTTTTAACTTACTTGTAACGGCAAGGATGCGATCCACGCTAAAGCCTGCATTGACAGCACCCAACATCTCAGAGAAATGTTTTCCAATCTGAAATATGGAACAAAGTGTAAACTTTTATACAAGGTATCCGAATTGGCGCGGTCGGTAGGATCCCTGACATAATTATGTGCAATAAATTGACATTAGACAATATTGCGTGAGATGAAATAGGGTCTACCACAAATTTGTACTTCGGTTGAAGTACAGAATTCCTCCATTAGGAAGGCAAAAGATCGGCCTGAGTGGAGAGCACTGCAACCTACAGCGACTTATGGTGGTCACGACCCGCAGTCATGAGGTTTCGACGAAGAAGAAGAAGAGACTTCGGTTGAAGAGTAGGTAATTATATATGTACAGTGATAGAAAAATGTGTTGACCTAAGAAAGGGGTAGGACTAAGAAGCGGCGTTGGCTGGACGTCGTGACAGTGGACATGCAAGAGAACAATCTCACACCTCAGGATGTGAAGACCGGGCAAAGTGGAGAAGATTGAGCAGGAAAGCGGACCCTGGGAAAGGACGCTAGGCCGGGAAAACGCTAGGTTGAAGAATAAGATAGAAAAAGGCGCTCTCAGTATGTGTACTTCATTTATGGCTGTGAGATATGCTGTCGCCAAACACTACCCCTATTTTTGGTTGGTCTGTCAGCTGCTCCGCAACCGCTATCTCAGCGTCGACCACAGTGGAGTGTACCCTGGTACCTACTGCGTGAGCGATAATAGCAGCGCGTTGACGGTGTCAGACGCGAGGCGGATGCGCGGCGTGTCGGCCGGCACGCAAAGCGTGTTGAGCGACCACGCGCCGCCACTGCCCCAGACGGAGCCGTTGAGGGTTAACCATAGTGAGACTACGTTTTCCAGGAATGTGCAGTCCATCTGAAAACATATAAAATAATGTAGAAAACAGCAATGAGCAATTTATATATATTTGTTATTTATTGACTTCAGATTTCAGTTGTTAATTCAAAAGATTTTGGGAACTATCTGAAATTTGCATGATTGTTTGCACTAGTGGGCACGGACCTGGTGTGCACCAGGGGCCCATTTCTCGAAGCTACAAGTTACAAGAGGTAGTCAATGTGTATGACAAGTTAGAAAGAGACTTCCGCTAGTAAATTGTAACTTGTAGCTTTGAGGAAGAGGCTCCTGGTTTACCGAGAGGCAGTCCAACTGGCAGGGTCGCCATATAATGTGCGGAGTTAGGTGTTGTAAATAATACGATGGATCTCTGTCGAATAATGAATGAATCGTATTATTATTATGAATGGGCTTACTCTTGACTACAGACTAGCCAAAGGCAAAATGTGGCCTACGATGGAGTGAGTTCACCCAGAAGATGCCTGTTCACCCTATATTTGTAGATTCTTCGTTTAATGTATAGTAGCAGTCTACGTGTGTGATATTTAGGTTGACCTTTAGCTATTGGTTTAATACAGGTATTACACAAATATTTAACCAATCAGATTATGGCTAATTTGGGTCGAGTATTTAGTGATAAATAAACAAGCTACTTCACGCCTACACTGCACATCGTTTTAAGTGGTGGTGTGGCGGGTGTCATACTCGTAGGTGTGATCGGACACTGACCTGGTAGTGGAACTCGAGCGCGAGATGCCGGAAGACGTCGTAGAGCGTGTGGTGCAGCGGCGGGTGCGGGTGCGGGCGCGGCGGGTGGTGGGGGAGCGGGTCCTGGCGCGCGGCGTGCACGGGCGGCGCGCGCACGGCGGCGGCCAGCGCGGCGCCGCCCGCCAGCAGCACGCGCCGCGCCAGCGCCTCGCCCGCCAGCCCGTCGCCCAGCCCGCCGCCCAGCCCGCTCTCCAGCCGCGCGTCCATGCAGCACGAGATGTTGCTGCGAGATAAACGTACACCCTCAAACATACGAACACCGTACATTTACATATAGATTGAGTCGATTGGCCAAAAATGTGTCCACGTTAGAGGGTAAAGTTGGGCCCGGTGTCCCTCTCGCACTTATTGCCACTGTCAAAATCATTTGAATGACGTCATCACTGTCATAATTTGGGGATACTAGTCAATATTCAAAGTTACTACCGAATCTACTAATATCCAATTTAAGAGTTTTTTTTAAATATGCAACTCTTTGGTTTAATGACTTACTAATTCGTTCGACTGGATATAATACAAAAATAATTTAAGAAGTTTATAAACTTAGGAAACGCTTTTCGCACAACATCTGTAATCTCTTTAACACTGGTCACACGTCCAACTTTGACCCTCTCATGTGGATACGTGTTTGCTACTCTGACACGAACGCCTTTCTAGCCTGGCCCAAAAAAGTGTAAGCTCAGTCCCTATTAAAAGTCTATGATGGAGACAAAAATAATGTCCCGTCTAAAGGCTTGGAAAACAATTCATACCCGCCAGCAATCATTCGATCACATCGATGTTGGTTTTCAGCACAAATAAAAAGTGACGTTCGGAAAACTGTAAGTTCGCCCGACGTGAAAGTGTTTATATTTTATAGAGTTAGCATATGTTTAATATTCATGGCAGACATGGAATGTGTGACGCCTCCTTAAGACTTTGTCATACCGAACACAAACTGAATGCAATTATGGTCGCGCGATAAATGATAAAACATCAGGCCGTCCCTATCGCACTATTTGTAAGTGCGATAGGGACGGTCGCAGCTGAATCCCTAACCAGACGGCCGTGCTGGTTAGGGATTCATAAATAAAACTCGATCAAACGTATCTATAGGCTACTTGACCCTTTTTTAAAGTGTGTCTTATATGATTAAGTACAATTAACCGAAATAAAATATTACCATATTTTATCATGACTTATAAAACAGCAAACAATATTTTTTAAATATACTTTTAAGTAATCAGGCGAAAACAACACAGTCATGTTAATCTATAGAGTAACTGTGCATCAGGTCATTCTACTCGAAAACAACATTTTCTGACTTTTTAAGTATGAAGGCATAAAGTTCAATATGTCAGAGATTGTTTTGACATGCAGTAAGGTTTGAATTCGATGACGTCACCACATCGCTGACAGCGTTTTCGGTGGCCAAAATAAATAAAAAATTACACACATTTTTTATCGAAAATACGTAGTCATCATACACTTTTAATACCCAAACTCTGTAAATATTGTTTTCATCACACTCGCACACTAAATGTGCTATTGCACGCAGGCGGAGCGTAAGTTATAGAAAAATCGTTCGCCCTAGGGAGTTAAGAAATTTCTGGTACTGTATTGAACTCTTTTTTACCTTTTTGCATATTTGTTATAATGCAAGTGTGATGAAAAACATTGTATGTAACTCGGGAAGTATGAATATTACTAACGAGAGTAAGTAAAATCGCTCCGGCAAGCCGTCGCGATTTAACTTACTCTCGTTAGTAATATTCAACTTCCTCCCGTTGTTGCACAATGTACTATTATTTATGTCAAATACTACAAAAGACAATCATTTATTGTCCCAAATTCGATATGAGTCTAGTAGCCTACTGCACGCTATTATCAGACAACGCGTAATTTTAAACCATATCGTAACGAATACACATTGATATTAGATTATAGACGCCTGTAGCAATCATCTTTAGCGGTCAATGACTAAACTCACCTAGTGTTATTGTCCGGAGCCGGCTTACTTCGTGTTTCCTTCCTCATCGCCTCTCTGAATTCCTGTTCCAGCTGATTCTCCGACTCTGAATCATCTGATTCTACTACTTGAGGTAATTGGTCCATGTCTATGCTTTTTATTGAATCTGTAATAAAACAGGGATTGAAGTTATGTCCAGCCATACAGTGACTGAAAAAAATTACCGTGATTGCGTCATTTCGATATGCATCGGCATTTATGGGACACAAAAATATTTTTTCTGCATTCTGCAGTTTTCTTACTGATATTCAAATAAAAAAACAGGCTATAATTGTGTAAAAAACTATGCATTAATCAAATTTGTTCAGTTAAATAAAACTTACTTGGTGAAGACAAACTGGGGGATTTGATTATTTGTTTAGGTTTCATGGCGCCGAATGGTTCAGTTTTAGTTTTTGGCAGACCAAAACTATCCGCCAACACGTCTGAAAATAACAGATTTTGTTTAATAAATCCTACATTGAATACTAAAACCATAAAGACATATGTTTATACATGATGATTATTATGACCTTGCCGTATACTGTCACTTATCGTAGGGCTCGAATTCATTCATTCATTTGCGCGGCGTGATGGCACTTGTGCGCCTTGCTGCCGGTGGCGACGGTGATGGGAACTGCGTTTGCGGATCTCCAGTCAACCAGGCGCTTTCTCTCTTCCACCTTGTAAAAACGTTATCATTCACCATTCATTCCATTCACACCTAACTGCGACGGTTACACCGTGGTGGTACTTCGTGGAGGCAACTGTAGTAGTCCGCTGCGGATCTCCACGCGGTATTGGGCGGCGTCTCGAACCTCCATCAGGCGCCCTCTCTCCACCTCATTCGTGCGTCATCATTCACCATTCATTTCATTCACACCTACCTGCTACAGTGACGCCGTGGTGGTACTTCCGCGGCGCCTTGCCGCCGGTCGTAGGAACTGCGTTGCGAATCTCCACGCGGTCTTGGGCAGCGTCTCGAACTTCCATCAGGCGCCATGTTTCTTCTACCTCGTTTGTGGGGCTCGAGCAGGCTGAGCCATTTTCGTATTCTACTAGGTCCTGTCACATAAATTACTTGTGTTACATACGAGTGATGGCAAACCATGGAAGTATTGAAGGTCGGTTTCCGTGGCATAAATTGGTAACATTAGGCATTCTTTGGCCAATTATTTTTTACAGACGAACAAAATTGATTTTAAAATGTTTTAGATTAGCAGTAGCATTATTAGTCACTACATAGTATAAAACAAAGTCGCTTTCTCTGTCCCTATGTCCCTATGTATGCTTAAATCTTTAAAACTACGCAACGAATTTTGATGCGGTTTTTTTAATAGAGTGATTGTAGAGGAAGGTTTTTACATGTAGGTATAGTACCCGTGCGAAGCCGGGGCGGGGCGGGGCGGGGGGCGTACTATAGTACGATGGAGTTTATTTATGCTACTACCTATCTTTGCCTGGATATCTTTTCGGTCATACACTCTACTCGAGTGATTAATCGCCACGCTCCATACTTCCCTTACTCGCCAATAATCAATAAAACAGGAAGCGGTGGGTGTGACGAGAAGCGCGGTGTCTACCTACAGTCTGATCAAAAAGAGTAGAAATTAAAAAGTGGCAACATCCTAGTGTCGTCCCGTTTTCACACACATATTGTTTTGAAAGGGATCACACTACTACTCTTTTTGGTTAGACTATATGCCACTCATGTATGCCAGTATGTCTCCAGGGTATAATCGTAGAGTAGTTTACCTGCAGTAGCGTGGTGAGCGCGTGCCTGGGCCAGGGCGGCAGCGTGACAGCGAGCCGCGCGAGCCCCAGCACGCACGACGGCTCTAGCACCGCACCGCCGCACAGCGCGCACAGTCGCCCGACCACCTGCAACAATACTATATCAGTAAACAAACGCTGAGGCCATCTCGCCCAGATCAGGTGAATGTGACTCACATACAGAAATGGTTAGTTCCGGTGTATGGCGAGTAGGGTCCAAAAAAAAATGTTTTTTATAGTTTGAGCTCCACATGGTTATTTCTACACGAAAACTTATTAAAATCATTGCAACCAATTTTGAGAACAAACAGACTTTATTTAGAGGTCGCTCAAAATAATGCAATAATGCCATACTGAAATGTATGAAATGAATTTGACTAAAGAAAAAATCTTACATGGAGGTATTTTAATGGTTTAATTATATTTTTCCCTATTTCATTAGAGCTAAATAAAACATGAACCGGGCAGTTTGCAATGTTTTAATTATTTCGGTTTTTATTTTATTATAGGAGATATCCAATTTTAAATGTATCTTGAGCGACCTGTAAATAATGAGCAAATGGGTTAAAATTTGGTACATAAACTACTAATTCATAATAGAACAAAGGGAACCATGTGGAGAAAGGATTAGTCATATTTATTTTACTTCCATAAAATGCGGACTACCCTAATGGCGGGCCCACACAGCAGGGCGATTTTTGAATCTCGCATACGGGATTTTGTCACTAAAATACCGGTTGAAAACGGTGACTTGCTTATTATTTTCAGTGTCAATTTTCTGAATTCGAACGCGTGAGACTCAAAAATCGGCCCGCTGGAATACACTCCTCTCACCTTGGCGCAGAGCAGCAGCGTGTCCGCGGAGCCGGCGCTGTCCATGGCCAGCATGTGCTGCACGAGCGCCTGGGCCAGCAGCGCACAGAGCGCCGGCGACACCACGGTGTGCTTGACGCGCGGCGCCGCGCTGGACGACTCGCCTTCGGAGTTGCTGCGCTTACCAACCATCGCCATGCGCGCTTTTAGATTGAATCGGACGCGCTGAAAATGAAATGATTATTTATTGAATTGCTTTAAGCGCGCGATTGTATAAATGGCATAGACACTACGTGAAATGTCAAGCGCATTTGCTGCACAGCCATTTTGCTACGCTTGCCAACCATCGCCATGCGCGCTTTTAGATTGAAGCGGACGCGCTGAAATCAAATTAAGATTAGTATTTGAAGCGCTTTATGCGCGCCGTTGTTTACTAGTTCTCTCTTCTTCTTCCTCCTACCCTTATCCCACGTTAACCATAAAATTATAAAAAGTCATGTTCCTGAGAAGCTGTTGACTCCGTTAAACTTTCATTTATTTATTTTTTTATGGGATAGGAGGCAAACGAGCAGACAGGGCGCCTGATGGTAAGCGATCACTGCCGCCCATGGACACCCGAAACACCAGAAGTTTTGGAGGTGCGTTGCCGGCCTTTGAGATGGATGTACGCTCTTTTCTTGAAGGTTTGTTTTTTGTTTCATATCGCAGTGTTTTTAAGTTCAAGCAATAATATTCACCTGTTGCTCCTCCAACATCTGTATGCCGCGCCTGGCGGCCTCAAACTCCTGCATTTGATGCAGGAGCTTCTTGTGCAGTTTCCGGCGATGCAGCTTGCATTCAGCGGCTCGCGGCGAAGGCGCGGGTTCAGCGCCAGTCGCCCCTGGCCGCCCGCCTGTTACCCATTCCCAGCGGCTGTAAATGATAATGTAATTAATTTTTTCTACTTGTCGACTGTAATCTGTCAATTAGGACACCACAGACTAAACAAGTGCTAACTTTTCAGTGTTGGATACTCTATGGCAGTTCCGACTCAACTATAATAACCTCATTATAGTTGACTTTAGTTAACTGTAATAATTTCAAAAATAGAACTTCATACAATTTCTATACTAATTTGCGATACCTGGCAAATTTTTCTGCATCTGAAACACATTTTTTTTATCTGTCGCGTTATCGGCCAATCAGAGACGGTTATTACAAACAATTGGTTGCTAGGTAATTCGATGTTGATACAACGGTGAACGACGCTATTAACATTAATTTTAACTTGCATGAATGATATTTCCGTCCATTGATGATGAAGATGATGACTCGTAGAAAAAGTATTGTATACAATAGTGATATAATTAAGCTTTTCACTCTCGTGCCGTACTATTAGGCCACTCAGCAAGCTTCGTGGCCTAAACATGGTACTCGACTGAAAAGCTTTGTATTATATCACGATTGTATAAAATACTATTGATACACTATTGTCTAGTGAGATTTGATTATAGATTGAGTCTAGTTCTGGTCTGGTTCTATTAAGTGGCAAACAACCTGCTTTTCTAAAGATGAATGAAGATTAGTCTGAAAGTTTGCTGCTATCGGGCAAGGATTATTACCGTTACACCGCCCTCCGGGTTCGAATGACTCATGTCCCCATCATGTCATACATGTTCTCTAACGTCATGGCTTAGGGCTTAACTGTAGCTACATACGAGGGTGACACTGAAAGTTTTTAGAACTGGCCACTTGTAAAGAATATAATTAAAAATTAAGTTTACGTTTTAGAAATATAACTTTTTGCCAATATAATAGTTGTATGCATTTCATTCATTTATCATTTGTTTTACAATTTGGCAACAAAATCAAAATTGTATGTTTCACTTCAGTATGTATTTCACGAGAGAAAATTTTCGTACCATGATTTTCAATGACTTCGATGTCATTTAAGTCAACAAAAGGTTTATAATAGACTTCGTTTGGCCTTTCACAATGATCAGCGTGAAGGACTGCATTTTACGGCGATGACTGAAGCGCTGCTACCAGCATATTCCGACCAAGTTGGTCGGTGCAGGTGATGCAGCGATGTACGAACACTATTTTAAAAAGATTTAAGCTTTGATTTTCTAAGAACTTTCAGTTTGGCCCTCGTAGTAAACGCTTGTCTCGAACATTGCTTTTCTAAACAAACCCCTCACTCGTGTTCCTTTTACAGCTTACCTGGCATGCTTGTTGGACACGGCGGGCTGACTGTCCAGGGCAGCCGCTAGCGCGGTCAGCACGGCAGCAGTAACCGCGGGCTGCGGCCGCGGTGCGCGCAACAGCGCTAAGGCCCGAGCGGCCAAGGCGGCCGCCACACCGCCTTCTGGGTCCGAGTGCGCGAAGAGAGACTTGCGCGCCATGTACATGATGAGCACCAGACATCTGAGGGAATGATACGAATGTTATTATACTGTTTACCGACCTACAAACAACGGCAAACAAATATTTAGGATTCTATAAAATAAATCGACGACCAGTCTGGCCTAGCGCGTAACCCTGAATGCTAAGCCGCAGTCCCGGGTTCGAATCCCGGTAAGGGCATTTATTTGTGTGATGAGCACAGATATCTGTTCCTGAGTCATGGATGTTTTCTATGTATATAAGTATGTATTTATCTATACATATAAGTATGTAATGTATGTCGTCGCTTAGCACCCATAGTACAAGCTTTGCTTTGGTGCTAGGTTGATCTGTGTAAGGTGTCCCCAATATAAAAAAAAAAACATATTACAAAGTATAGGTACAGGACAGATTTTCACGAAACATCGTAGCAGCATATTCAGAAATATGTATATATATTAAAACATTTTTACACCTAGTAAAACATTTTTTCCACTTTTAATTTTACCACTTTGTCGGCGTGATTGATATACAAATTGGTACCAAATTTCAGCTTTCTAGTGCTAATGGTCACAGATTATCCGCGGACGGACGAACGGACAGACATGGCGAAACTATAGTTGACTAAGGAACCCTAAAAAAGATGCAAACATTTTATAAATAGACTCCAACCCGGTTTTACTATCCGCCACAGGAAAGTAGTACTGTAGAGAGCCTAGTTCTTCTTATCGATTGATCATAATAAAGAATCTAATACTCATAAAACTTATCAATTGACATTATAATGACTATAAGTGTTTAAAACTTTGTCTTTGTCGAGTTATAATCAAATAAATATCATTCTTAAGTAACTTTATCATATTTTTAATATTGATAAAAATCCACATGGATGATACGGAAGATAAGATAATGAAATAAGGTACAGGAGGGAGGGGGGAGGGAGAGAGGGGGGGGGGGGTCAATTTCGACTGGCGAATAATTTAAATAATTACATTTGTAAGTGAACAATTGAACATTAAATTAATTTTGAACTTTTTTTGCCGTACGTTTCGCCTGAAATACAGGGGCTATCGTAGTTCGATCAAATGTATACCATCGCTAATTTTAAGTATTTGTCGGATGTAATGTAAATATGCAATACTTGTTTTTAATAAAAAAATATGTTTATGTTTTTTGTTTCTCCTGAACACACGTCGTACCTATATCGGTACGTCGTCATTTAATAATGTTAAAATTGTAGAACTCGGCAAAATTCGATTAGTAAAATCGCTAGTCGAAATTGTCTCCCTGTACTTTATTTATAATCATAACACAGCTCCTGCCCATATGAATGATTCCGCTGACTGACACAGTCCTGAGTTGCTACGGCAACGTAGTGCTTGTGTTACTTTCGGCAAAAACAACATCCATACTAATATTATAAATGGGAAAGTGTGTGCGTCTGTTTGTTTGTTTGTCCGTCTTTCACGGCAAAACGGAGCGACGAAGTGACGTGATTTTTTAAATGGAGATAGTTGAAGGGATGGAGAGTGACATAGTTTACTTTTTGTCTCTTTTTAATCCCTCGCTGTATAATATACTAATACAATTGGTTAATGACAGTCATGGTAGTGACTACGAAAAACAAAGTAAATATTTATGTTAATCATACATCATATATGATGACTTGCTTGTTACTACCCATTGATACGCTTTTTTTATCGAGATCGTAATGACTTCACAGGCTACTTTACCGGTTTAAACATGACACAGCAATTTAAGTAGTTGATTACACCGAAGGCCATGACTGATAAAAATAGCATCTGTAGACATACAATCATAAGTCAAACAATATTTCGTTCATGATGACGATGATATTATTTTGAACGACAAAGGCCATGACTTGATAGATAACGATGTATAAATGTACGAGTTACGTCCACTAGCTCATCATTCACAGACATGAGTTTCTCCGGTAAAGCGGTGCTAGTGACGGGCGCGAGCTCCGGTATCGGGGCAGCTGTAGTGTGTGTATCGTCTATGTGTCTTGCCTATTATATAAAAGCATATGTAACCTACTATTAAGAGTAATTAAACACATTTACTCCGGAATGTGGTTTGCTAGTCCGGGCGCGAGCTCCGGTATCGGGGCAGCCACCGCCATCCTGTTCTCAAGAAGGAGCCAGCGTGGCCATTGTTGGCAGAAATGAAACTAAACTCAACAACGTTGAGCAGAAGTGCGCGCAAGCAGGAGCAAAACCCCTCGTTATTAAAGCAGACGTTGCTAATGAAAAAGGAAGCCAGCACCATCGTCAAGAAAACAGTCGATCACTTCGGGAAGCTAGACGTTTTAGTGAACAACGCTGGATTTGCAAGACAAAGTTCTGTTGCTGATTCAAATTTTTTACAAATTTACGACGAAGTGATGAGTACAAATGTGCGCTCAATCGTTCAGCTGACCAGTCTTGCTGCGCCGTTTCTTACGGCGACTAAAGGGAATATAGTCAATGTGTCAAGTACGGTAGCAAAGAAACCTTATCAGGGTGTTGCGGCGTACTGCGTGTCGAAAGCAGCCGTGGACCACTTCACTCGCTGCGCGGCCTTAGACCTGGCGGCGTCGGGCGTGAGAGTCAACAGCGTCAACCCTGGCCCGGTAAAGACGGACTTTATGCAGAACGCTAAAATGGCGACGCCTGAAACTGTGGATGCTACATATGAACATTTCAAGACAATGACGGCTTTGAACAGAGTGGGGCAGTCGGAGGAAATCGCTGATCTTATCGCGTTTTTGGCCAGCGATAAAGCGAGGAGCATTACGGGATCTACTTACGTCTCTGACAATGGCCAACTGTTGAAGTGAATATTGAATGTAAATCGTGATAAGCTAAAATTATATTGTAAGTACCTAATTTTTTTCTATGTCTGTGTTTGAGTTGCATTATGTTACCCTATCTTACTTTCCTAGGCTCCTTATCTCGCGCACCGGAGAAACTTAACGGATAGCAGAAAATGCCGTCGTAAGTGTGTCGATGAAATGCGAGGCTCTTCAATCTTGTCGGCTACACAGCCGGACCAGTAAAGTGGCTAGGACAGAGGCGTCTCGACCGACCCTAATCCTTTAATAGATAAAGATGTACAGTCACGGACTTTAATCGTTGGTCCACTTCTAGCTCATTTTATACTGGAACGTCATAGCTATGCTTAACAGTGAGATATCCAGTATAAAATGAGCTAGAACCACTTCTAGCCACCACAATTAAAGTCCGTGACCGTACTATAATACTTGATGCGTCACGCACCTGTCTAGCACCGCCAGCGCGGAAAACGCAGTAGTAAGTTTATCGGCTAAGTGTGAGCCCCACCAATCTTGACCACCACATAGCCTGGCCAGTAAAACGACCATGGCAGGCGCATGCCGAATGTTCCTACTCCTATGATATACAATATGTTAATTATTAGACATTACGTACCTGTCTAGGGCTGCTGGCGGAGCGTCGGCAGCGGAAAACGCAGTAGTAAGCGTATCGGCCAAGTGTGTACCCCACCAGTCTTGACCACCACATAGTCTGGCCAGCAAAGTGGCTAAGGCAGCCGCTCCTCGCCCGCCCCACTCCCATAGTAAGCCGGATACCACTTGACACCATTCCAGGCTCACTTCTTGGTGTTGCTGGAAGAAAAAGAAAAATCAATACCCATCTCGGGATTCTCAATACTTTTGAAGTACTTATAGAATACAAAACTTTAGAATCAATCTCAAAACAGCAGAGCAGTGTTTGTTCGCATGCAAGGCATTAAAATCTATGTTACCTCTAGCAGGCTGGTAATGTCTAATCTGGCAGGAAACTCGTTGACGAACAAACAGTATGCAATGGCTTTAGTTAGATTAATTTACATTGCCACTAGTGGAATTGAATTGACATACCTACATCATTCTAGTTTTTTTTTCATTTCTAATGAGTTACATTTCACTGAGTTTATCCAACGAGAATCGATTTTTGACATCATACGACTAACTTTCATAAAAAGAACTTACCACATTATCGACTTGGAAGAAGAAATACAGCAGCGTATCAACAATGTTCTCGCTAATAACTCTCAGTTTATCCGTGGACGCTCTCTCCAGCAACGCCTCCGGTGTGACTTGCCCCTTATTAATCTGATCTAGAACACTCTCATTAAACTCCGAGTTGTTCTGTAGCCGTTTGACGATGTTTGTGCACGTGTGTAGTTGCTGCTGTAGTTCTATGCACTCCTGGTAGGCGGTGAGGACTTTCGGGTCGGATTCGTTGGGTAGGTTCAGGTACGCCATCATGTGGGCTGCGTTGCCGTTGTATAGTTCCAAGTAGGGGTTCAGGAGGTCCATTAGTTTGCCGGTTGCTAGCCTGTTGAGAGAAAAAATGAGTAAATATTTGTGAGTTTTGTGATGTTTTAGGCAATACACTGAATACACAGGCACAGGTCAAAAGAGAACAAACTGTTAAAATTCGCTGGTCGACGTGAACTCACGTCACGACACTAATGTTTAAATAAATAAATAAATATTATAGGACATTCTTACACAGATTGACTGAGGCCCACGGTAAGCTCAAGAAGGCCTGTGTTGTGGGTTCTCAGACAACGATATATATAATATATAAATACTTATATTCATAGAAAATATTCATGACTCGGGAGCAAGTATCTGTGCTCATCACACAAATAAATGCCCTTACCGCGATTCGAACCCGGGACCGCGGCGCAGCAGGCAGGGTCACTACCGACTGCGCCAGACCGGTCGGTCGTGTTTGCGGGGGTTGTTTCAGAGAAACATACTTCATTACAACAATAGATAAAACATTGTGTCTGTAGGACCAATATAGCGCCGGTTAGGTTTCTTGAAATTAATTAGAGCTTATTTAGGATTTTCGTAGCCTTGCGAATATTTCATCTCATAACATAGGATAAGCCGTATCTTTTACAGTAACTTACCTAAATCGACACGTCAAATCTTGGTGCAGCGCATTCAAAGAGTTAATGGACGCGTTAACGTTTGCGATCTCTGCCACCTCCCCGTAGAACCAGCCCAGTGGGATCTTACACTTCATTGCTGACATGCCGTACCGGCCTATCGTCGTAATCTAAAAAACAAATAGTCATATTGTAAATCATGATGTGTATGTCGGTGATCGCTATGTCTTAATTCCTTTGGCGAAAGCAAACGTCACGAAATCAGTGACAGCAGTTCTCGGGTCATTGTCGTCTTTTTTAGAACGGTCAAGTGGATCCCGAATTTAGCCATTTTTGTTTGGTAGGTCGGATCCCGTGCAACTTTGGGTAGACTGATTGATTGTGTTATTGACGCGAACAGATTTGGGTCTCCAGGCATGCGCGGATCCAGGGGGGGGGTCATGGGGGTCATGCCCCCCCCCCCCTGGAGCCTAAGTTGGCCATACAAATAGACCACGTGATCCCCCCCTGGGGCCCCGGACCTTTACCACGTGACCCCCCCCCTGGGCACGAAGCTGGATCCGCGCTTGTCTCCAGGTTCGAAATGAAAGTAATCTCAAAGTATTCATGCTTACTCACCTTAATATACCGACATAGCGGGGGCGGTTGTATATCAGTGAGCACTAGATGCTTAGTAGCTATGTCGGTGGCAAACGCCAACTTTACAAAGTCAGTCTCTTCGCTGCACACCCAGATGTCAATGCACAGAGTTACCAGGTCCGAACACGATGGGATTATCTGTAAATAAAGTTTTATTATAAAATTGAATGAATGAAATATAATAAAGGCTTTTTAGGGTTCCGTAGTCAACTAGGAACCCTTATAGTTTCGCCATGTCTGTCTGTCCGTCCCTCCGTCCGTCCGTCCGTCCGTCCGTCCGTCCGTCCGTCCGTCCGCGGATAATCTCAGTAACCGTTAGCACTAGAAAGCTGAAATTTGGTACCAATATGTATATGAATAACGCCAACAAAGTGCAAAAATAAAAAATGGAAAAAAATGTTTTATTAGGGTACCCCCCCTACATGTAAAGTGGGGGCTGATATTTTTTTTCATTCCAACCCCAACGTGTGATATATTGTTGGATAGGTATTTAAAAATGAATAAGGGTTTACTAAGATCGTTTTTTGATAATATTAATATTTTCGGAAATAATCGCTCCTAAAGGAAAAAAAAGTGCGTCCCCCCCCTCTAACTTTTGAACCATATGTTTAAAAAATATAAAAAAAAAACACAAAAGTAGAACTTTATAAAGACTTTCTAGGAAAATTGTTTTGAACTTTATAGGTTCAATAGTTTTTGAGAAAAATACAGAAAACTACGGAACCCTACACTGAGCGTGGCCCGACACGCTCTTGGCCGGTTTTTTTAACTTTACTGCACCTTTTAACCTATACTCCCATGGAGTTACGGCTCCAGCGCATATCCGTAGCGCGGTCGCATTCTGGTCTAATCGACGCACCAAAACTACAGAAGCTAAAAACATTGCAGTAGGTATATATTGTTGCACGTCGCTGCCGCGAGTAGGCACTTAGAACTCGCGTTCAGTAGTAAGACTAAGTAGCATGCCGTGTGCATTGCTGGCTTAATGTTTTTGAGACTTATCCCTGTTAGAAAGAGACACTCACCACATCTGTAAGCCGCACCGCGTGGCCCAAGTCTAGCACGATGTACCGCCGGGCGCCGCTGTGCATGCGCTCAACCACCAGGGTGTGTTGCGGCACCCGGGTTACTAGTTGCGCCCATGGTATACCGCATTGCTCTTGTTCCTGTTCAACAAGAGAAAACGATTACAAAACTACTTATATACAAAATGTAATAACCTAAGCGTACATGCTCACAGCCGTATATTTTTTTTTGTAAATAACAAAAATTCAGGAGACAAGCATAAAGAATTAGCTAGAACGGGTAGTTTAAGACAACTTGACAGAACTCTGCTATAATGGACGTCTTTTAGGGATGCATACGTAGGAAACACAAACCATATTATGAGGGCATTCCAATATCGGGAATATAAATTGGATGTTTCACAAAGTTCGGAGGAAAAAAATTCTTAACACAAGATGTTTTAGCCAAATATTCATACACAAGAATTGTTCCATAGTAAAGGGTGGTCGGTATGACATATTCACTTCACTGATATGGCTCTGGTATAAATACCGTATACCGTCGTAAAATGCGAGAAATGTAGTTTGTAAGACATACCTGGAAGAACTTCTCCTCAGTAAAATCAAGTTTCTCCTGCGGATCGCATTCCATGAGGGAACTTTCAACGTCCTCCAGAGAGTCTGGGTCTTGCGACATCTGCTTCATCTGGCCTTCCTTTACGACGCTCCATAGCTGAGGGGAAACAAACATCTTAAGTTGCAGTTACACTTTCCTTGTGTAGATGGAGCATCCCACTTTCCACAGGCTGTCCCGTACAAACGCATCATGTTTCGTGTGTTGCGATTTTTTTTCGGCGTTTAAAGCATACAATCAGTTTTCTGTGCATAATAGGGATGACGACAACATAAAAAAATGGCATTCTGATTAGTCAGTCAGTTAGATCGTCCAAAAATACTGAACTCATATTTTTCGCTTTTTCTAATTAATGAAAAAATACAAAGATATAGAGCATCAAATTTCCGGAGTGGGGGCTTGTGACATCACTTCAAAATAAAAATTATACCTAGGCGTGACGTCACGCGAAACTTCAACGCACTGTACCGTTGCTTTTGCTATTACAGGTCAAGAAGATGGGTTCAGTCAGGACTTATTATAGATTGGCACCTGGTTAGGGTCGCCAGGCAATGTTGACACCACTGCGGGATGGTGTCGGCCTCCCGTGGACTCCAGCTTGGTCCCGTCTGAGGCCGAGTGGCAGCTCACGTGTAGAGGCACTTCGCTGAGGCCAGCTCCGAATGCGCCTATTGTTGTGAATCTATCATACTTGTAATATAAGATTGGTACCTGGTTCGGGTCGCCAGGCAATGTTGACACCACAGCGGGATGGTGTCGGCCTCCCGTGGACTCCAGCTTGGTCCCGTCTGAGACCGAGTGGCAGCTCACGTGTAGAGGCATGGCTTCGCTGAGGCCAGCTCCGAATGCGCCTATTGTTGTGAATCTATCATACTTGTAATATAAGATTGGTACCTGGTTCGGGTCGCCAGGCAATGTTGACACCACAGCGGGATGGTGTCGGCCTCCCGTGGACTCCAGCTTGGTCCCGTCTGAGACCGAGTGGCAGCTCACGTGTAGAGGCATGGCTTCGCTGAGGCCAGCTCCGAATGCGCCTATTGTTGTGAATCTATCATACTTGTAATATAAGATTGGTACCTGGTTCGGGTCGCCAGGCAATGTTGACACCACAGCGGGATGGTGTCGGCCTCCCGTGGACTCCAGCTTGGTCCCGTCTGAGGCCGAGTGGCAGCTCACGTGTAGAGGCATGGCTTCGCTGAGGCCGGCTCCGAATACGCCGACACCGTTGTTTTGCGCCCACCAGGCTTGGGGCGTGGGTGTGGATTTTGTTTCTAGAAGAATCAACGTTATGTTAGTATAGGAAGCTAGGAAATATAGATAACTTTACGTCCAGACATAGACCGTGGAGTAAGGGCACAAAATAACCGATAAAGGGAGTTTTTAATTGTTTATTGACTATAATCATTATTACGCCTTGTACGCCGTGTACTAACACGATTCGAAAAGACAAGACACTTTTAATTCTGCTTCAGTCTAGTGTTCTGGAGCAGAATTAACAATTAAAAAATTTTGCAACTACTCTTAACATTAGGCACATTTTTTTCTCTTTTACGACGATTATAATATGACTAGCCTCAAATTGATCAAATAAACATTATCAAATATGAATACAGAGTTTTACAAGTTTACTTATTTTATCAAAATCGATTTCATGACAACTAACGATTCATCTGTGATTTCATGCCAGAAGATAATATGATTGACATGCAAACAATTCTTGCTTTTTTAAATTTGAAAGCAGCCATGATGCAAATAAGGATGTAATACAACGAACAAGCAATTTGATGTTGTATTTATGATGATTTCGTTTTAAATAAATGAAACTAAACTAAAGAATTACAGATGCTTGTTCTAGTTCTTGGAACGAGTTGCATCAATTAGACTTGAAAATGTAAATTCGAATAGAAATGAAGACCAAAGGCAGAATAAAAATAACCTGTATTAAATTAGGGAGGTCTCAATTTCGACTGGTGGTAAAGTTGAACTAATCGACTTTTTTTCCAAGTTTTCCATTTTTACATTATTAAATGTGACGTTCTGGGTAAAGGGACCTTATTTTCGGTGGCGCTTACGTCCCGCGGCGTCGTATTTGTATACGAACATCGCTCATAACGCCGTAAGCGCCGTCGGCAATAAGGTCCCTCTACCCAGATAACGTCACATTTAATAATGTAAAAACGGCACAAATAGTGTCTCTGTAACACAGAACACCCCACTAGAAGCCAAATGCAAGCGATATTGTTCGAGACGCAAATCACCAATCCATGCGGGGTGAGGCGGGCGCGCACGGTGCTGCCATTGGTCGTTTCAAATAATGGCGCGCCTTTATGATTAGCAGTAGGGATGGGAATGGGACATGTCTATTATAGACAATGGTACCGGTACCAGTACTGTGGTGAATTTGTTTTGCAACAAATTATAATATTATAATTAAATTATAATAAGGCCTAGTTACCCTTCGGGTTGGAAGGTCAGATGGCAGTCGCTTTCATAAAACTAGTGCCTACGCCAAATCTTGGTAGTAGTTTCCAAAGCGGACCCCAGGCTCCCATGAGCCGTGGCGAATGCCGATGCCGGGATAACGCAAGGAGGATGATAATTGTGATAGCATCTCAATAAAAATCATTCTAGTAACTAATAACTAAACTGTGCATTTTTACTTACGTTTACTAAGTTAAATAACCAACTAAATATTCTAAACTAATCAATGAACTAAATACCACTACAGACTCTACAGATTCTAGATAATTATTCACTATTACAAATCTGCTTTCTTTTATATTTCATAAAATGGTAGCACATGGTACGAACGGCAGTACGAAGTTCCCGCAACAGACATAAACTAACATGGCCCCATGCCTAGTCGTTTACGTGAAAGGGATAGCATATCACATTGTTAACTCGGTAAAGAGGGATGGACGCGCCTCGGCGCCGCTCAGCACAACCATATTGACCAGTATAAATGAACTCCGCGGACAATAAACAATATTCAACAAAATAATTAATTTGACTTAACTGTGGAATGTTGTTCCATCTTTTTTACATGTAGAAGTGTTAGAAGACTTGCCACACCACTTTATGCTGTAAGAGACCATTGTTTGCAACCAAAATTGATTATTTAAGATTTTTTCCCGAGCGGACACGGACACTGTTAGCGGGTCGTATACTTGGGCGCTACTGATCGGTGTCGCACGCGTTCAAACTTTTATAAACCTGATTTGTCGTATGCTTGGTGACCGCGAGTCGCCCTGTAAGGGCCATCTTGTTGTATTGATCTGTGCTCTGTAATAAGGTCCCTCTACCCAGATTACGTCACATTTAATAATGTAAAAACGGCACAAATAGTGTCTCTGTAATAAGGTCCCTCTACCCAGATAACGTCACATTTAATAATGTAAAAACGGCACAAATAGTGTCTCTGTAATAAGGTCCCTCTACCCAGATTACGTCACATTTAATAATGTAAAAACGGCACAAATAGTGTCTCTGTAATAAGGTCCCTCTACCCAGATTACGTCACATTTAATAATGTAAAAACGGCACAAATAGTGTCTCTGTAATAAGGTCCCTCTACCCAGATTACGTCACATTTAATAATGTAAAAACGGCACAAATAGTGTCTCTGTAATAAGGTCCCTCTACCCAGATTACGTCACATTTAATAATGTAAAAACGGCACAAATAGTGTCTCTGTAATAAGGTCCCTCTACCCAGATTACGTCACATTTAATAATGTAAAAACGGCACAAATAGTGTCTCTGTAATAAGGTCCCTCTACCCAGATTACGTCACATTTAATAATGTAAAAACGGCACAAATAGTGTCTCTGTAATAAGGTCCCTCTACCCAGATAACGTCACATTTAATAATGTAAAAACGGCACAAATAGTGTCTCTGTAATAAGGTCCCTCTACCCAGATTACGTCACATTTAATAATGTAAAAACGGCACAAATAGTGTCTCTGTAATAAGGTCCCTCTACCCAGATTACGTCACATTTAATAATGTAAAAACGGCACAAATAGTGTCTCTGTAATAAGGTCCCTCTACCCAGATTACGTCACATTTAATAATGTAAAAACGGCACAAATAGTGTCTCTGTAATAAGGTCCCTCTACCCAGATTACGTCACATTTAATAATGTAAAAACGGCACAAATAGTGTCTCTGTAATAAGGTCCCTCTACCCAGATTACGTCACATTTAATAATGTAAAAACGGCACAAATAGTGTCTCTGTAATAAGGTCCCTCTACCCAGATTACGTCACATTTAATAATGTAAAAACGGCACAAATAGTGTCTCTGTAATAAGGTCCCTCTACCCAGATTACGTCACATTTAATAATGTAAAAACGGCACAAATAGTGTCTCTGTAATAAGGTCCCTCTACCCAGATTACGTCACATTTAATAATGTAAAAACGGCACAAATAGCGTATGGGCATTTTCAGAATTTCGGACACCCCAATTAGCGTAAGTTGTTAACAAAAATTAACTCACTGTCAGTTTTGTGACGAGAATTGGACGTAGTTACGCAATAACGTTCCAATCCACATTAAATTGTGCAATCCACATTAAGTTCCAATCCACAAAAAAAAAAAAAAGTCTTTCATTTCA
Source organism: Leguminivora glycinivorella (assembly GCF_023078275.1). Taxonomy (NCBI): domain Eukaryota; kingdom Metazoa; phylum Arthropoda; class Insecta; order Lepidoptera; family Tortricidae; genus Leguminivora; species Leguminivora glycinivorella. The sequence continues at coordinate 7,654,296 of NC_062983.1, forward strand.
GATGGATTGGAACGTTTCTGCGTAACTACGTCCAATTAAGCATGAAATTTCAATAAAAATATTGTTTTTGTGTTAGTTACATAAATTTTAAGCGATACTCTATATCCAGAATGTCAAAAAAGTAAATTTTTAGCATCGATTTAAACTTCTCTAGATACACTATCACCTACAAATTCGGCACTCAAAAGTGTCCGATCGCTTAGTTGCAAATGTGTGCGTCCAGTTGACAAACGAAAACTTCGCAATGTAGTAAAAACTACTTTCATTTTTTTACAAAAACAACGTTATTTCTTAGTACTTAAAGTTCAATTTCAAATGCAAGCAATTGGCGGTTATGACATTAATGAATGTGATCATCGCGAAAGCCATAAAATTTTATTACCGCAGATCGCAGGTGTGCATATTTTTAAAAAAATCTACGTCTTATTGCAACCAACTTAAGTTTAATTTCGTTTGCGCTGCAACAATCTAAACGCCATTTTTACATTGGGAACGAGGATGGACAGAGGCATCATGGGAGTCGCGCTATGAGATGAAAGGCGAGAATGAGGAAATTTGCGGTATTTTTGCGAAAAACTGTTTTAAAAAATCCTATTAGATAGAAAATTTCTTAAGGAACAAAACGTTTGGTATAACATTTTTCGAGATGTTGCGTATTTTAAGCGAAAAAAAATGAGTTTTTACTGTACGATATTTTTATTGATATTATCTCAAACAAAAAAATATATAAGGTACGGCGGGACAATTTGGACTGGGGGACAATTGCAACTGAACTGATTAATATCTCCACGTTTTGCAATGTTTGCATTATTAAATAGAGTCAATATATATATATATATATATATATATATATATATATATATATATATATATATATGTGTGTGTGTGTGTGTGTGTGTGTGTGTGTGTGTGTGTAGGTATGTATATATATATAACATATGTGTGTGTGTGTGAGGGTGTGAGGGTGCACTTGGAGAATATGAATTAAGTAGCTATTAAAACAAAGAAGAATTGAACGATGACATTAATTTATTATTCTACGTATAATTTCTTTCAAAGCTTTGTTTGGGTAAATCTTCTCTCCGCTCCTCAGCTATAATCTTGCGCCATTTTTCCCTTTCAACGTCTTGTTTTGGGAATCTGGAATAAAAAGCTTTTTTATTACTTAAAAACGAATTTGCTATTCCCGGGTTGTTTCTTTTTATAATTAAAGTAATTTATAAGATATGTATTAATATTATTGAATTGAAATCATTTATTTCAGACTTATTGGTCCATAATAATAAATAAATACATACATTATTAATATGAAATAGGCTTCTTTTACAAAAAATATAAATTAGCGACTCCATCATTCCATTTTTAACTATGTTCCACTTCATCCATCTTTTGTCGCCGTCCGCTCATTACTAGTATAGCGCGAGAGAAAGAGACAAACTGCGTAAGACCAAATCAAGGAATTTACTTTAATTATTCTAGAAAATAAATGTTTTTTGTAAGTTAGGAAGCCATTTTGACCACAAATGCATAACATTATAAAATTATTAACAATTACTTACCGGAAATACGATACGTCATCCTTTTTCAACGTATATAAGGTGTTATTTTTGCACTTTTTTACGGAGCACTTAGGCATGTTGCCGACACGGCGGATGAAGCGCTACTGACCGCCCAATTGTGCTTAGAACATTTTCAAGCACAATTTGCTGCGGACACATTCTAAGCCGTGATGGTGCATCTAGGTAGTTTAGATCGATGATTTTTAGACATATTTTATGCTTAATTGTCGTCACAAAACTGACAGCGAGTTAATTTTTCTTAACGACTTACGCTGATTGGGGGGACCCAAATTCTAAAAATGCCCGTATTCACATTCAGTGAACACATATGGCATTGAAGTTAATAGTGTACATGGAAAAAATCCATTAGTTGAACTTATCCGTTAGTCGAAATTGTCTACCTATAACTTAATGTGTACAAATAATGATTCCATGAAATTACATCAAAATTATATACGTTCCCAAAAATTTCCTTTTGCTTGGTGAACCATTTAAAAAAAAATATGAACACCTATAATAAATGAAACAAAAATAAACATAAAAACGAAATCGATATTTGAATGATATAAAATCACAATTATATTAGCAATGCTTTTATACCATTCAATATTCTACGACTGAAACAGAACACAATGAGTGAGTGAAATGTAAATATGGATTAACAGCAGGTGGATGTTAAAAGATAAGTAATGGACATAAGCAGTGAGACAAAATCCGACGAAAGGTCAGCTGTTCATTACAATATTTTGCCGGATTTCACCGTGAATTTAACCTTATCACTTTTAAATAAACTAGGAAATCAATTCCTTAAAAATTTTACGTTTTCGAATTCATTTCACAATAACTTTATCTTTACGCAAGAATTATTTAGGTATCGGATGTAAATTCTTTTACCCTATTTTGTGCGGAAAAAACAATGTCGATTCGAATGAAAAATAAACACGTGAATGCCGACACTACGAAAGAATTACACTGGAATATTTGGAATCGGATGTCGTGTAAAAAAAAAACAATCAATCAAATTTCGGCTATAAACATTTTATGTACAGTCTGCCGCAAAAATAGCTAAGGGCGCCATCACATTTGTCGAGTTCCGAGGGACCTAATGGCGCAATTTCATCAGTCGATAACTCGTTCGGTATAGAGCATACGAGATAACAACCAATGAAAGTGGTGTAATTTAATTGGTCGTTAACTCGTTTGGTATGCAGCATACGGGGAGTGGGGGCAGGCGAGTTAACAACCAATGGTGGTGCAATTTAATTGGTCGTTATCGTTATGCAGCATACGGGGACTCCCCGCAGGCGAGATAACAACCAATGAAAGTTACTATGTACGTACGTACGAGAGATTTCTGGAACGCATGCCACAGTGCCCGCATTCGGGGAAACGTTTTCATTAGTCGACAGGGTCCGCATTCGGGGTACGAGAGATTTCTGTAACGCGTGCCACAGGACCCGCATTCGGGGAAATGTTTTCATTAGTCGATAGGGACCGCATTCGATGTGCGAGAGATTTTTGAAACGCATGACACAGGGCCCGCATTCTGGAAATTAAATAGTAATAGTAACTTTCATTGGTTGTTATCTCGCCTGCGGGGAGTCCCCGTATGCTGCATAACGACAATCAATTTGCACCACTTTCATTGGTTGTTATCTCGCCTGCGGCGACTCCCCCGTATGCTGCATACCTAATGAGTGTTTCTATGATTAACGTAATCAGTAGGTGCATGAACAGCTGACCGGATGAGAAGCCAGACGTCTCGTGATACGAACATACCGAGAATCTGCGGGAGGTTGAGGAGATCCTTGAGCTGCGAGTCGGCTTTGGCGGCGGCCGGGGGCGGCAAGTCGCCTGCCAGCGGAAGCGGGGATCAGTGGGGTGTAGGGATGGCCGGTTACGAATCGTACCCCTTTTTACTTTTCATTTCATTTCATTGTTCAATCTGGTGTGTTTGACGTTGTGTCCCGCAAAATGTTAATTATTTGAGCCCAGAATTCATCATAGACCGTATTATTCACGAAGCCTCGTGACTTGGTTTACATTACCATGCCATTAGGTTATATTATTGACTATTTTGGGAGTCATCGTTAATGGCACGACCACGACCTATACACACGATTTTTTTTTAAATTGTTAATTACTTGCATGTAAGTATATCACTACTAAAGTATAGTGAAAAAGCTAAGGGCTACGATTCGTCTTGGCAATTTTACCGGCCTTACAAGTATTCCGTGCGTAGGGATATCACATTATATTAGGAGTTCCGTTGTTCGTTAGTACACATATTGTAATAATTAAATTAATTAATAACCAAAGCTCGGATAGGATGAGCCATTTGCCTGACATGACAGTGTCAAATTAGAAGGAAAATAGCTCACTCTGACCTATGTCTGATAATAGCATATCCAAGGGACCCTTCCCATCATAAAAATATTATTTCATATTTAAGGTTTATGAAGAAAGATACGACGAATATGAAAAACAAGTATGGTCGGCGTGAGCGTCGAACATACGTTTTGCGACCTTTTTTGTGCAATCCACGAGTCCCTAACTAAATGCTTTTGCCAGTCTGGCAGCTATTCAAACAAATCCGTAAACGTCGAGAAAATACTGCCATTTGTTAACTAAGCTAAGTCATGAAAGATTGTTAGACACAATCGCTTTCTTAGCATTTTCAGAAGTATTCATCACAGCCCTTTGCGTCTATTGCAGACGATTTACACATTGCTGTTTCGACAACGAGTTTGGTGACTGTGGAGGCCGATTCGCGAGCGGCACAACCTGCCACATTTTTAGCAGAGAAAACTCGTACCACCAGAAGCATTAGAAGAATCGTATTTCGTAAGGGGTATTCTCGTGGATTGCCTCTTTAGCCAAGCAATTTGTCAACTTGTCATCTGTTGACAGCGCCATCTATGATTCCTTTTACATACTAATCCGAATCCTAGATGGCTTACTTCGAGGATCGCATGTTCCCAGTCGATATAGGTCATTAACCCCACGTATGCGGCCTGTCAATTTTGATCATTGAAAATATGACCTTGACATTTAAAACAGTAGATTAACATTCCCACGCACGGATCCGTGTCTAAGCATACGAAGTAGGGGTCACAAAACCGGTTTCACCGAAACCGAAAAAACCGGAAAACCCGGGTTTGGCGGCCGATTTTCAAAACCGGCTTTCAAATTAGGGAAACCGGTTTTTCGAGTTTTTCGGTTTTAGACTTGTACATATATAAATCGTTGAGTTGGTCATCTACATCAATCTATCCTCTCAATCCAATCCTTAGTGCGGCCACAAATTATCTTATTCTGAATTAAGATCGTGGATGTATGAAACTGACAGTTGATAGCTGTCATCTATCGACTGTCAGTTTAATACATTTACGAACGATGAAGAATTGAAGATCTTAATTCAGACTCTGAATAAGATAATATGTGGCCGCACGTAGATTAGATAGCAATTTTTTGAAGACATTGTCTTCAAATATTGACAACATTGTATTTAATGTATTTATTATCAATATTTTAATATTTATACAAATATAGCATTTCAATATTTTTTTAGGTCCTTATCTCAGGAAAAATCTTAACACCGCGTTGTATGTACGATTTGTTTGTGCCCTGTACAGCAACATCTAGCGTGTAATTGGGTAAATCAGGAAACCTTTTCAGGCCTACTACCGCGAAGCACTTCGACCGTCTGTTTGTCTGTCCTGTCCTGTCTGCCTCTCTATCACTCTTAGATATGCGAGCGATAAAGAGGCAGATAGACGAACGAACTATCAAATCAAAGTACTTCACGGTAGTAGGCCAGTTTCGGTGTTCACGGGCAACTGACACAGAAACATGCCCATTTTAATCAGTTTATTGAATTTGGACTTAACTTAGTTTAGTATTGTTTTACATCATGTTTTATAATTTTACCATGGCGGAGGAACTGCAAGAGGCAATAGATAAGTCTATGTCTAAACCCCAGTCGAGCAGGATATTAGTTTTAGACTCAGAATTTGAAGATGATTTGATTTCTGTGATCAAAGTGGAGATGGCTCTGTATGAGAACGGAGGTGTCAAGGGCAAGTACCTTTTACAAGTGTACAACACTTTGTTAAATGTTCCTCCCACGAGCGTAGAGTGTGAGAGAGTGTTTTCGTCAGCAGGTTTATTATGCCATCATCTGAGAACCTCGCTGAGTGATGATACTTTAGACGTTCTCTCGATGCTACGATCTCAATATACATCTCTCAAGAAAAATTGAGATTTTTAATATAATAACTTTCTTGATATCTAATTTATAAATAATGATTACTGATCTCAATTAATATTCTTTAAAGTTTAACATTACGTTTTGTTTCTATTCTATGGTTACTTTACTGGGTAACAAATCTGCAAATTCTGCAATGCAGTATTATTTCCAGAAGAGGAATGTTTTGTTTTTACAGTGTTTATTTCGTTGCTAGACTTGATAAGTTCTTATTAGATTCATAAGAAATGCCTTGTATGTCGTTAAATGAATCTCTATTAAAGTTTGAACTTATAATTTGCAGTTTTCTTACATTTTATATGTAAAACCGAAAAATCACCGAAAAAACCGGAAAACCGGTTTTGCTGCTATACGAAAACCGTAAACCCGGTTTTCGAAAATACTTACGGTTTTGTGACCCCTAATACGAAGGGTTAAGAGAGTTATGTAGTTCCCAATACCGCCTATAGGTGGCGGTATTATCAATAATGTCATGCTAATCCCTTAAAACTGTGTATCTATAATAAATAAGTACGTTAACTTTTGAAATAGACCTAAACCAAGCAGCATCGTTATCTCTTCTATACGCTCGACCCCCAGACACGTGGCAACACAATTACTGCAGAATATTGTACGGACTCACCCATATCCTGGGGCAGGTTGAGCAGGTCCTTGAGCTGGTAGTCGGGTTTGGCGGCGGCGGGCGCGGAGGTGTCGCCAGATAGTACGCTCGCGTAAGTGACGGGTGTGGAGGAACCTTTGCCGAGTTCGGGGGTTTCCGCGGCGAAAACGGTGCGCTCGAGCGGCAGCCCGTACAGCCCGAATCTGTAAAGAGATCAGACAGTAATAACAATGTCATGTAATAAATGGGATTTGACTGTATGCTGTTTTCTCCTCGTGAGTCTCAGAAATAGGTAACTATCTCATTCTGCGCTAATAACTAACACAATCTTCTTATCTAGCCCTTAATTCTGCCACAGCAGAAAACCTTGCTCTAGTAATAATAGTTTAATAAATGCTTAAAGTTGAGGCACTTAGCTAGTAGATCAACCGCCGCGTCAGCCGCACAGAGTTGGGTGGCGTGTTGAACTTAGAACTACAAGCCAGCGGAGAGCTCCTAGACACTAACTAGCAGTGGCGTGGCGTGAAACTTTTAGTTGATAAAGCCGGAGGGGTTTTCGGGATCTGTTTTGTATGAACTTCTACAGATACTGGAGAATTTGAGGGAACCCGTAGGGAATCGAGTTTTACTGACGCCTCGCCACTGCTCACTAGAGACCGAGAAGTAAAAAGTCAGGGGAGATGATAAAGGGTTACAAATACGCCTCAAAAGTTACCTAGCTCGCAACAAGTGATGGTAGTCGTCCCCGCGCTCCGCGAGACATCGAGCAGTCTTCACTAGTACCGCGAGGCATTTAGCCACTAAGTCAGCCGCCGCGTTGAGTGGTATAGTACGATAGAACTACTAACTAGATAGCCCAAACGACTCAATAGCAACCACATACTACAAGTAAACAGTCAGGGCAGATAATAAAATGTGTCTTAACTCTTACCTAGCTCTAAGTAAGTGGTGGTAGTCATCTCCACGCTCTGCGAGGCATCGAGCTGTCTTCTCAAGTATCGCTAGGCACTTAGTCACTAAGTCAGCCGCCGCGCCGCGTTGTGTTGCGTGTTGTGCCAACGCTACAAGCCAGCGGAGAGCTCCTGGCGATTCGCAAGCTCCGACGTAGGGTAAGCAAGCGCTTAGGGTCGTTGTTAGTGTTGCGTCGAATGTTGACTTCCATGGTTTCGGCAGCTGTTTTACACCCCTGTTGGAATAAGAAATGTTATAAGAAAGATCATACCAATCAAATATTTCAAAGATATAAGTGGAAAAATTTACGTTTGCTTATTAAATTATTACATACATATAGATCAAACTCGGAAATCACAGACCCGTTGGGACCATTACACATATCAACTAAAAATCAAATTTATTGAAGGGACTTCCCATGAGGCCAGTCATGAGGAAGAATGTCTTTTGTTGGCTACTACTATTTAGAGAATAGTACCTAGATATTTTCTTAAAACTTAATAATGGGTTCGAATCCTGGTAAGGGCATTTATTTGTGTGATGAGCACAGATATTTGTTCCTGAGTCATGGATGTTTTCTATGTATATAAGTATGTATTTACAAAGAGGATCGAGTTTTAAAGAGAGTTACTGTCAAAGTAAAATGTGTAATCACAGTGCATAGACTGCCATCTCTCGACACAGGCTTAAAACTTTTGAACATCAGTTTTAACAATTTGGCCCATATTCTTAGCTTGATATGTTTTAAAATATCAAATATTAATATTAGCGCCATCTAGCCGAGCGTACTCCAAAGGTGTATCGCCATCTAGCTCACCGTACCCTTTTCTGTATGGTTTTGGGGTACGTTTTTTTCTTAGACTTTATCTGTCTATACGAAGTTATATAGGTCTTTGGTATTTATCTATCTAAGTATGTATATCGTCGCTTAGCACCCATAGTACAAGCTATGCTTAGTTTGGGGCTAAGTTGGTCTGTGTAAGGTGTCCCCCAATATTTATTTATTTATATTTTTATTTTAATAATTAAAAACAACTTACTCGCTGGTAATAAGGATGATCTTCACACACTTCTTAGCAAAGCTCCTATTTCCGCACAAAATACAGTTCTTGATCAAAGCATCAGTGTGTTTCTCAATAATCTTCACACATTCCATCTGCTGAATCTCCACGGGCGTCTGAGCATCTTTGTCTTTGCCTTTATCAGTTTTGGCTAATCTGAGTCTCTGTAGTCTTATTGAGATCACCCAAATGAGTATGTCTAAAGCCGACTTCCGCTTCTCACTGTCATCCTTGCTTACCGCTATCTCGCATAATGTGTCTAAGAAGCTATTTGACTCGAGCATTGCTATGCGTTGTTGGCGCTCCAAAGGTACGTCAGTATGAGGACTGGAACGTACCGTTAGCGAGATTTGGTGTAACCAATCGCAACCGATAAAGCTCGACTTTTTAGAGCTACTTTCTCCAGATTTTATAGAGCCTTTGCTCATGTCTTTCGCTGGGTCGAATAAGGTTTTTATATGAATCAAAAACGTTCTGCCACGAGCCCTGTATAATCTCGGACTGGTCAGTATTAAAGTACCAGATTGCCCAGTCAAGTCCAAGCCAGAGGAAAGTAATAGCGGGCCCGCGAGGATTTCAGCGTTATGCGCTTGCAAGTACTCTTCGCTGTTCACTGGATTCTCTAAATTCGACTCAACCGCGTCAACTGTCGGGAAAAATACCGGCGAATCAGATCGGTGGCCGAAAGAAGCGTCTTTCTTATAGCCAATCCCGTGCAAGTTCTGTTTCAAAAGCGTCACTTGGATTATAGGTAGATTTGCTGAACAGGAAGAGTGTAGTGTGAATCCGAATTCTATATGAGCTAGAGAGACGCTATAAGGTAAGGTGAGCTCTAAAACGTGTTCATCCCAAGTGGAAGATGTGTTTTGCAAGCGCCAAGTCCGGTTGTTCTGGTGGTCGGAGCGGGAGCGCTGCGCCGGCGACAACTCACACCAGAAACCTGGGACCACTGCGCTGTAAGGAACCGTAGTGTTCGTATGACCGAAAGACCCTATCAAAGTCGTCATAGTTTCTAGATCACTCATATCCAGTTCAGTCTTGTTGGCTAACATAACAGGCGCGGGAGTGGCCCCTACGGTTTCTCTCTCGGCGTTCTATGCAGCATCTCAAAGTCTATGTTAGCGAACTCGTCTTCGTCGATATCGCCAGTCGAATCCTTCTCACCGTTATTCAGTGCGTAGAAGTATATCATTCCGTGCTTCGTTGACACGCTTAATCGTTCCACTGATGCGCAGTACGCTACTGATGTGAACTGGCCTTTAGGAGCTTGCTTCTCTGAGAGCATTTTGAAGGAAGGTAGAGAATACAGTCTAAGGCTACCGTCTACGCCTACAGCGGCGAACGAGTACTGCTCGTGCTTGTCAACAGGCAGCAAGCATAGGTCTACAGGACTTTCTCCGTAAGGCAGCTCCATCATATTTACAGGATTGTCTTCTAGAGTGAAAATTGAAGTATTGCTGTTGATTTTAAACAGAATGAAGTACGCTTTCACATCAGACTTGTCGTCTGCCTTGTCCGGTTGCTCTGTGACGTCATCGACGTCCATTTTCGTGTCGCCATCGTTGTCAGTGTCCTCTTCTACTCTGACCTTTTCTGGATCAATGCTTGAGATAACTACTAGTAAATGTTCCTTGTCTTCTGTTGGGAATAAATGTGTGACTTTGGAGTCATCTCTAAGGTTGAGCTTGAAACCTGGAAGACTTAGGCACTGGACGGCGATGCCTTGTGAGACGACCTCCTCTTGCGGAGGATCGCTATCGAAGCCGTCATTATTGCTATTGCTCACTGCGGTCTGAGTGCCGACTTTGCTGCCACCAAATGTGGTAACTTTAATCTTTTCTGTACCCTCTCCGCCTTCATACCACTTGAGGTCTGAGATTTCTAAAGGCCCATTCATATTGAGGTAATGTGTGATGGGATCTGCTTGTTGTAAGACCGCGTCCGTCTGATCAGCTAACTTAGTCCCAACAGAGTCCAAGTTACCACTTTTCCAACTTTTCAATTGCGATATTTTTCCTACAAAGTCTAGCATGCTACCCTGTCCAGACTCAGGTAATTCCGGTAGTAAGACAGTAGGTGGCGGCGGTGGTAACAGCTTGTAATGCTTTGTTAGAAAGATTTTCTTCGGTTCCCACATTTTCGAGTCCTCCTTACTAGAAGAAGCGTTAAGATTGATCACATTGCTGATCTGCTCGTCTAACAGACTAGTACACTGGGGAAGCTCCGTGTCCTCGTCAGAATATTGGAAGTATATTTCGTCGTATATGTTCGCGTCGTCTGTTCGAGCTACTGTGCATACTTTCTTGCTGACTCCCGGTTTGGAGTTCCCGCTGCTGTTGGATGTGTGAACGACCGTTGTTATAGAACCTGCTAAAGAGCTGTGTATATCATATGTGAGTAGGAAGAGCATTTTGTTTATAGGTGAGAGGTTGCTCTTTGCTTCGTTCTGGTCGTTCATAGCTTGGACGCTCTCTTTAAATTTATCTGGAGCGCCTGAGTCGAAGAGTGCTTTGCTGGAATCCTCTTCTTTAATAGGTTGGTCCGAGGGGATATTGTTTGTCCTAGTGATGGTGACAGCGCAGATGAGTGAGGGCTTGGTCTTGTTGTTGCTGGTCTCTTTTTCGCCTACGCCTGTTTCTGTGTTTTGTGCTTGTGGGTATGTTTCTTGCTGTGACGTCATGCCGACGAAGGCCATCGCTGTAAGTTCCAGGCTGTAGGTTGCTGTAAGAACATAAACAAGTGGTTATTTCACAAGGTAACTTTGATCATTTATCTGAGGACTTGAAAAAACTCAATTCAGACAAAGTACAAAGTATTACCGGTATGTCTATTGCTAAATTCAATTGACTAATTGCTGAACGAATCCATCAGTCAACAGCGGCGTTAGGCACTCAATTAAGATCGAGCACGCACATCAAAGACTTCAACAAATAGAAGGGGTGGAAGTCGCAAAACGGACTCGCCGGATCAGAATGCGTATACAACGTGTTTCCGGTATCACTCAAAACCTCAGACACCCCAACTGATTTTTATTTTTTTAAACTCATCTAGAGTATTCATCTTTTAATCTGATGATTACTTTTTTTTAAATTGAATTTTTAATTTTCTGTACAGCTCTACTTGACTTTTAGCTCTACACTCAATAAAATAATTGCTAACTACCATCACAAACCATAAAACTATTTATTTGTGTACGTTACTGCAACGACATAAGGTTTACCAATAGACAGCTAAGATGTCACTGTAAAACACTTTAAAATTTTGTCACAGTAAACTTCAAATTGGATAGGTAATCGCAGTAAGCAAATTTAAACCCAATATTCAAAATGACAAGGTTGTAATTAGGTACGAGTTCAATTTGTTATGACTTATGATAAACATTAAGATTAAACTGACAAACAACGTCAAACTCGTAGCGGGAAAAAAATCGTCCACGTAACCAGCCAGTATTAATACCCCTAAATATTGAAAAAGGTAAACAACCTCTAGCAATGCGATATACACAATGTTGTATTACGAATACAATAGAATAGGCACGTAAAAAATAACTAATAATACTAATTTATATAAAAATATTACCCCCATCAAGATATAGCTCAATCGATTCTACTCTCGATTCTGAACAAACGGTTTTCAGGTTTTTAGTGTTAAGTGAAACACGGTGTATAAGTTTTACTTACAGGAATACTTTAAACTGGCCGACCACACCTTGTTGCAGTCCGTAGACAGTATCCCGCTAAAGATGATTTTGCCTTCTGCAGAACCGGTGGCTATAAGATCGCCTGTGTTACCCTTGGCAACTGATCAAGATTGACTTACATTTTTATAAACACTGATATACTTACAGGAATCCTTCTCCAGGCTGGCCGACCACACCTTATTGCAGTCCGTTGACAGTATCCCACTGAAGATGGAGTCATACGGCGAGAGGTGTATGAACTTGACCAGCTTGAGACCACAGTCAAACTTCCAGATGTTGACTTTGCCTTCTGCAGAACCGGTGGCTATAAGCTCGCCTGTGTTGCCTTTGGAGACTATGGTCACGTTTGGACTGGGCACCGCGCACGCTGTGGCATTTGTTACCTGTAAATTAATGATTTTATTTTAAGTTTTGCATTTTTACAACATTACAAGAAAAACAAGGGCATTCGATTTTCAAAAAGTGGTATAGTAATGACACTTTCATTTTAAGGCAGCGTCCACACTCATGAGACGTCGTGACGGCGGCGTGGCGGCGGCGCGGCGCGCGCCGCGACGCCTGGAGGCGCTCTGACGTCCTTCCTATACAAAATTTACTGAGGAGACGTTTTTTGAATTACATTCAGGCGGCGTGGCGGAGACGTCCGTTCCGCGCCGCAAGACATCCGTCTTATGAGTGTGGACGCTGCCTATGAGGGACACCATGCATGCACACATGCCTAGATATTAGTAGTAGTAGTAGTAATACACTTTATTGTACAAAGATAAGAACACACACAGTAAAGAAAAACCGGCCAAGAGCGTGTCGGGCCACGCTCAGTGTAGGGTTCCGTAGTTTTCCTTATTTTTCTCAAAAACTACTGAACCTATCAAGTTCAAAACAATTTTCCTAGAAAGTCTTTATAAAGTTCTACTTTTGTGATTTTTTTCATATTTTTTAAACCTATGGTTCAAAAGTTAGAGCGGGGGGGGGACTTTTTTTTTCCTTTAGGAGCGATTATTTCCGAAAATATAAATATTATCAAAAAACAATCTTAGTAAACCCTTATTCATTTTTAAATACCTATCCAACAATATATCACACGTTGGGGTTGGAATGAAAAAAAATATCAGCCCCCACTTTACATGTAGGGGGGGTACCCTAATAAAACATTTTTTTCCATTTTTTATTTTTGCACTTTGTTGGCGTGATTGATATACATATTGGTATTTCAGCTTCACTCATTAATTATCCGCGGACGGACGGACGGACGGACGGACGGACGGACGGACGGACGGACGGACGGACAGACAGACATGGCGAAACTTAAGGGTTCCTAGTTGACGTTTCATTTGTACATTATCCCATTAAGGGATATTCCAGTTAAATCAAACCACAGTTAACAGACACGTCAACATCACGCAGCAAAAGTCTATGGAAATTCCCATACAAAAAATTTAGTGAACGCTAAATTCGATAACAGACGGTTTGGTGCAAACGAACCTTAGTTGCTCTATTAATCACAAGTCTCCGCTTAGTTTACGGAGTTTACCTACCTAAAGTTAATATGAGTTAGGTAACAGGTTATCCTTAAACCTCATCAATGGGGAAAACCCATTTTTGATTATAGCTTACTCTGAGAATCCGTTCTCTAGCACAAGGGCGCTCTAACAGGAATCGATACGATATCAAATAACGGACACATTTCCTTCATAGGTATCTAAAGTACCTTTTCATCGAGAATTACTGATAAAAATACTGAAAGGGGCAGTTGGGCGAGTGCCGCTCGTGCTCGACCCAGGGCTCGTCGGACTTCTCCCAACACACGAGGCACACCATGCAGGTGACGCACATGGCGCGGTCGACGCTGGGCGACGGCTGCTGTGCAAACCGTCTGGCTCCTTGTGTCTTATAGGCGCCTGGTACCTCTGTCACTAGTTACTAGAGTGAGATGCTGTACTGCTATCTCTGTCATTCTATACTGTATGCGAGAAGCGCATATAGCAACTAAACCGCAATGCGTACGTAGTACTATCTCCGTCATTCTTTATATAAGTCGTCATGGGTGTCGTTGTTAGGTTTTCGGGGATCTCTTTACTGTAACTAGAGCGCGAATCAATGTCACTCTTACCAAAAGTGCCTGTGCTGACGCCGTCTATTAAACACCTTTTGACAACAACCCTACAGTGAGCATGAGTACTGACCGATATGGGCACGTTGTGCGTGTACTCGCCGCGAACGAAGGGGCAGTTGGGCGAGTGCCGCTCGTGCTCGACCCAGGGCTCGTCGGACTTCTCCCAGCACACGAGGCACACCATGCACGTGAAGCACATGGCGCGGTCGTCCCCACTGGGCGAGGGTTGGTGGTAGAACCCAGCCTGCGCCATGCGCGCGGGGAGCGCCCATCTGAAACAACAAAATTAAAATTTTGAAAAAACCCCCGACCGCGACATAGTGGACCGATTTTCATGGAACGCTAGTACAACTGGAAAAGCGTTTAGAAATTACCAGATTCTAAAAATTACTTCGGGAGCTAATGTAGGTACAGACACACACACAGACCTTTCAGACAGAATCTATATAATCTATATAATTTTAGGAATAAGTTATACATTTGCATGCTGTCTTGAGATAGCGGATAAAGGTGGAACAATTATTTACCTAATTTAATTACTAAACTAACCCTTTTTCTGCAAATAAACCATTGAATCGAAAACCTTTTCTTCAGTGCAGAACCTTCTTCTACATCTACTTTATGTGCTTCAAATCAACAAACTTTTTTTACATCACTACCAGGGTCTGTACTCTGACACACCTAGACTCGAACCATGAAGAGTTTTACTGGTTTTGGTTTATTATCTGGAGTATGAGTATGACTGAGTACATCTTTAAATCATTAAAAAATTTCTCACTTATAATCCATATGCGGCCACCGCTTAAAGGTCTCCTTCCGCTCAGCTTCAGAGTACATCAGTGCCCTCGACTCCTCGTCCCTGGAGCATGGCATCAGCTCATTGGCCCGTTGCCCCACAGCAGAAGCGATGGCCAGGGCAGGGATCCTCCGGTTCTGGCCTTTGAGCTCTTGGACTACTCCGGTGGTGACCAGTCGGAGTGTGGACTGGGGCAGGCATATGGTGACCGTGCTCCACTGGAAAGAAAACAAATTTTAGCGTATGGAGTTAGAGGAAGGCTTGTTGATACAAAGTAGTGCTATGAAAAGTTTTGGAATAAGATATATGAGGATAAGGTTGACTGGAAGAGATCCCATTAAGGGATAAGTCCGCCTACATTGTATATTACCAGGGGCGGCTCACTCCGCGATTCTATCGCCGCGCTACAAGTACATCCTGGCGGCCGCGAGTTCGCGGCCTACTCAGGGGTGGCGCGCGTTCTCACGGAATGCACGTCCGCACTTTCTATTGTTACTTTACGTCGCGAGGTTTTTTTAAGCGATGTCCGCGTGTGAATGGCTAATAATACTTAGTTAAATAGACATAATTGAATAAAATAAATACCATAAGACATTCTTACACCGATCTACTATTGATTAAGTCCCACGGAAAAGTTCAATAAGACTTGTGATGTTGGAACTTGAACAAAAATATATAAATACATTATATATACCTAGAAAGTACCCAAGACTTGAATATAATAGTATAACATTTTATGTGAGTATTAATTCGTATGGAATGGATCCATAGGTAACCCTATCACCGGACGCCGCGCACGTGCGGCTCGTTTCTTTGTAAGAATTTTGTAGGTATTTAAAAAGGCGGCATTTCGAGAACATCAAAGCAGTGGGCCTTCTGTACTTGTACTATTACATATTCTGTGATATTACTGACTCTGTAACTGTGTCTCTTTTGTTTCCTTTATGTACAATAAAGCTTATACATACATACATATAACTCCACATTCATCCCGTTATCGAAAGAGTCAGGCCTTTGGGAAGGGAGGCAAGGCAAGATATTCCAATAACTGAGCAGATAGGGCTCAGGTAAAGCGCCTTGTTCTAGGTCATGGCTGGTCTATCAGGTCATCATTGCCATACAACGAGGTAAAGTTGATAATGAGACCATCAGTTCCATATATATTCATTACAAACCAGTGTGCTATTTTACCACTGTGACATTGGCATTCGAAAATAACAATTCTGTGACTTTTTCTAGGTTGATACAGTGCCACAGTTTCGTTTTCTTTTAACCCCTTATTTGCCAAGAGTGGTCCTGAAGCTTTAGTAGTTTCATGTGCTCTGCCTACCCCTTTATGGGATACAGGCGTGATTGTATGTATGTGTGTATGTATGTATGTATGATACAGTGCGATTAAAATCAATTAACGATTCGGCTTTTACCCTTCGGCTTCGGCTCGTATCGGGATCGCATAAGTGCGAGCAAGATAGAACCCGAATCGTTAAGAGGGGGTAGAGCAGGGAGAATTTTCAGAATCTGTCAAATTACCCCATTACACACACAAACACCCTTCACTCACACTACCTCAATTTACTGTGAAAGGTCAGTGACCCTTAATTTTTTTCAAGAGTGTTATTTTGAGTTTGTAGTCAACTACTTACCTCCTTTGAGAAATTAAACTGTAAAAAAGGTAGCATACAAGAAGACAGATAAAAAGTTCGCATCATCTAGCTTTCCTTCTCTGTTCATGTCTCATGTGACTTAAATTTACCTACCTAAATATGTAGATAACGTTCCTTACTCAGTTGATTGTTTATCTAGGTGTCTTTCAAATTACTTTGCACTTCATTTTGCGTTACTTTTCTATACTTACTTAGATTAAAAATCGTCAGCCTGCCTATCCCCGCAAACATTATTCAAAGTCGTATGTGAAGGCCGATACCTCCAGGCAGACAATTATGGTCGCGTGATAAATGATAAAACATTCAGCCCTATCGCACTATTTGTAAGTGCAATAGGGACGGTCCGATGTTTTATCATTTATCGCGCGACTATGATTGCCCTGCAGGTCTTCAGAGGCCTGTGCTGTGCATTACGTATATGCGGGTTGTATTAAAGACTATCAGATATTTTCTTTATTCTTTTTGGTCGTTGGGTTTTTTATCATTTAGTTTGATACAAAATAAAGTATGTGTATAAAATAAAAACCTAATGAATAGAGTACAGCTAGCAGCAGTCAAGTCAGAGACACAAAGAAAGACAGGGAATATCGACGCATATCTTATCCCAATACCGCCATCGCCATCTGCATCAGACTCTTTATCTTACCCAATTTCCGAGTCTCTTCTCTAAATTTCAGTTTCTTGAGTTGAAAATGTTGAAACTCATACTTAGTAATAAATAAAACACAAAAAAACATATAAAAATCACAATATAATTTTAAATTATAGCTTAGGCCCTGTACCAGTTGCAGTCGCCACGTCTGTAAAGTCCCTTGTAGTTTCTTTTAAATGGCTAAATACCTAGATGTTATGTCATAAACATCTGTGACGTGACTGAAAATTAAAAAACATCGCTCAGAGATAAGGTTCAAATTAGCATGGCAAAAAATACAACAGTGCAGTCAAAATACGAAAAAGCAAATGTCAATGTCAATATCACTGCCGTATTTCAGGCAATAAGGGCTGTTTGCTCAAATATGAAAAAATCTCAAAAGCAGGACTTTATAAAAACTTTCTAGGAAAATTATTTTTAACTTGATAGGTAAACAAATTTATAAAAGTTGAACGAAAAAAAATTCTGAACTAAGTTTGTAACTATATATGAAAAGCATTTTTATCTTAGATTGCATATTTTAGTATCGTAACGATTTTTCTTTCAAATAAAATAGTACATTACATCAGAGGCCGGGAAAATGAGGATTTCCGGCCAAGTGGGTATATACCGGATAGGGATACGAGGCCGGGAATCCGTTTTCACGCCGAGGCATGTATAGTGCTTTTCTCAAACATACAATGAAATAAAAAAAAAATGCTCTAAAGGACAATATTTTATAAAAAAAAGTTACTTTGCAGGCCTAGGCCTGAAAAATAATATGAAATCCCTTTACAGGACTCTCGAGTTGTTGCGCCCAAAAAGCGATACTTCCCAGCCCATTTTAAGGAACGTAAAGACAATATTTCATTGCATGTTTGAGAAAAAAGAATTATTAGAATAGATTCACGGTGTCTACCGTAAACTGGGGTTACATTGACCAATTTGGGAATTTAAACTTCTCTAGCTTCTACATGTAATGGGTAGCTATAGCTAGCTTCTACATTTAATGGGTATTTTTATCCATTAAATGTAAAGAAAGAAAAAAAATGGGGCCATCAACTTTTTTAGTCTTTTCCTGCTAAAAATCTAGAAAAGTAACAAAATAATGTATGCAGAAAAAAAAACTATGAGATCAAACTTAAACTGACATTGGGGTTACTTTGATACCCTATGTTTTTTTAAAATGGTAATCGAATGTAACCCCTTGCAAAAGTATTTTATCTCAAGAAAAGATAAAAAAACGGTTCGCACAGTCAAATATTAGAACTCTTTAACGCTATTTTGTGGTTACTTTGATCAAAAATAAAAATTACCTACCATCTTCGAAAAACCAACTTTATTTGTAATTGTTTCAATATTTATCACACGAAGAGATCAAATTATCTGCCTCAACTCAACAAGTACCGTGACATAATCAGACAATAATCAACTATGTGTCATTATGGTCAATGTTACCCCATGCAAGTGATCAAAGGCACCCCACAGAGTAAATCATTAGTAATAAATGCCTAGTTTGACTTTATGATACAAAACTCAATACTTACAATGGTAGGTATAGCTAAGCAGAAACACATTTCTGGCAAGCTACTTAATATTCACTGTGAACCTTTTACTTGAATACCACTACGTTAGTTTAGAAGTTATTTAAACATGAAAAATAGCAACAAACTATGCTTATATTTTAACACGTTATCCGCACTGCCCACGACCATACTTACTTGTTCACTGCGTCAGAGCACCATTTATAAAGGTTGGTTTAAGGTTATCATATCTGTAGATTTCGATAAATTTATTTTATTAATACATAACCGACTTGGTGAGTACCAAAAGGGTCAACCCTAGCACTTTTCCCTATTCACCCCAACGTTAGGGTGAGCGAAAATTACTAAATAAAACGACATATTTTCAAAGACAAACCGAAGTTCACACCGCTGGAAGATTTTTTATGTAAAAAATTAGCATGGAACATATAAAAAAGTGCTATCGACGTTCAAAAGTCGGTTTTGGTCCTATTCAGCACAAATTACGGTAGTTCATACCTGTTCCGACCCCATGTACCCAAAATCTTTAGAAAACGATGTACTAAGTAGCTCAAATTGCAGCGCCGTCTCTAGGTGAATTGGGCGATGGAATTGGGTTACTAATTTATGCAAACTACTTAAGTCGCAATAGACGTCATTTCATTTGGTATTTTAGAGGTAACTAGTAAAGATAATTTAGTTTTACAATTTTGCGAAAAAAGATTCTAATTTGGCCAGATTTTTTAACCGATTTCCAAAATTCAAAAGGTTATAAATGTATAGTTTTTTTTAATATCACTTCTGGTCCAATTTCAAACCCCACAAATATTAACGGCAAACTGATAATGACATTAAGTTTTTTTGAAATAAATTTGTGACATATGTGGGTAGTTTAGTAATTATAGGTACCGACTGATTGTGGGTAGGTTTATATTTTCGCTCTCTGCTAATAAATCTTGTATGGAACGGACGTGTTTTCTTTGGTGCCTCTTCATCAGCGCTGATCTTCGGCTGGGAGCATACCTTACAAAATTAAATGCCAAAAAAAAAGTTTATCAGTAAAAATTACTTATAAAAAAAAAAAAAATTAAATTTTAAAATTATTTAAAATTACTTGAAAATAAAGTCATAACCGTTTTCATGCTTATACATTGAAATAGATATCACGCACGAAAGTAAGAACGACAAGGCCCTCTGGTGGCTGAGCCGGGAATCGAACCCGCCATGTCTCTCGCTATACCGTAATCCTCTAAGTGCCACTTGCACCAACGAAGATGGAGGATTAACCTGAGGGTTAACCCACTATTTTACATGGAATTTGACAGTTGACAGCCCACTAACCCTGAGTTAAGTGGTTGGTGCAAATGGATCTTATAAGATTCATATACGAGGTGGTCAAAATGTGCCTATCAGAGATAATATACACTAGAGAAATTTCGTTGGGTACCACACGGCGGGCGGGTGGCCTAGTGGTAATGACGTTAGCTGCGTAAGCTGAAGACCCGGGTTCGATTCCCGGCTCGGCCATCAGTAGGCCTTGTCGTTTTTTCTTTCGTGTATGATATCTTTTTCAATTTATGTATGTATGTATGTGAACACTTTATTGTACATAAGACAAGTTAGGACATATAAATACAATATAGTTATGGTGTACAAAGGCGAACTTATCCTTATAAGGTGTCTCTTTCAACCTTTGAGCGAATTGAGAATTCATTATTTATATAAACTTGAAAAAGAACAAATCAAAAATTATTCAATAAAATAATTTTAAATTTAAAAGTGGAAAATGTCTGCCTTGGGTGAGACTTGAACTCACGGCCTCTGGATACAAGTTCAAGTTGGAGTTCAAGTCTCACCCAAGGCAGACATTTTCCACTTTTAAATTTATTCTAAGCCTAGTGGCATCGATTGCAGACGTTTCTGCTAATCAGAAGTTAAAAAATAATTTTATTTCTTCCATAGTTGTATAGTTTCATACTTATGATTTTTATTTTAAAGTAATCCATTTATATTATAGCAATCATGGGTGAAACGTGGAGGTTGACAGAAGTGTAATTAACATTTCTAAATGTTGATTTCTTGTATCTAGTCTAACTACGAAGCAATACATTGACTTATAAATTGCATCCATATACAGAGAGGTCATTCATTATATATCTTTTATACAATTTGACAACCATTGACCACACATCCCAATTCACCCCTCTTCCGACCCTAATCACCCCCTTAGTACACCTATTCACGCCCTTTGCGACCCGATTCCCCCATTCCTGATCCTATTCACCCCTCAGGCCGCAGATATTTATCCATCAAATTGAAATTGAAATTGAAATCGTCTGTCAATGAAAAGAAAATTGTAGTAAGTATGTATGGAACATAAACTTTAGAAGTGTAGGTATACACTACATTCAAAAGGATAACGAACAAATTCTGAGCAAAATTTTACACAAAAATAAAGTTAAAATGAGTAAATAATACAATAAATTTAAATGCCAACTTTGACAGACATTTTCATGCCCATAACTAAATATATTATTTTCCCTGGAACTACGGAACCCTACACTGACCGTGACCCGACGCGCTCTTGGCCGGTTTTTCTTCTCAATGAAATGCAGAGATAATAAAAAATTACACCTCCCAATTTATAATAATCTTTTTTTTGCAAAAAATTCATTTTTGGCACAAGCTTTACCTTAGCCGACTGTTCCTTTCTTTCAACAATCATCTTTTGCTCTCCGAGATGTTTCTAAAAACCCCTTACTCAATGGGGATACGACGTTTCATAACAGAGTTCCTCTGACCACCTTTCTGCTCCATCATCAGATCACCTCCATGATACCATAATATTGCATTGTCACGTGATTTACATATGTGTGCAAAATTTCAGCTCAATCGGAAACCGGAAAGTGGGTCAAATTTAGCTTCTACGTTTTGACCCAAACTAACAAGGCAAGTTGAATAAAAGCTTGTAAAAAGGCTTCTGATATCAGATTTGTAATAAGTTTAGTTGTCATAGTTTAAGAACAGATGAGACAGACATATGCAATGACAATATTATAATCGTGTTTCGTGAGATGTCAAATCACCTCATACAATTTACCGCTCTAAGGCAACTAAGGTAGGGTTTGTTATTGCACTTTAATTACATATTAATGATTTCTAGCCCGTAAGATATATATTTGCTTTAACATTGGATAGATATTTATGCGAGTGAGAGTGTAATTTAGATTTTTATAAGGAAACATATATTTTTAAGCGACCCGATCAGATATTTATACGAATAAGGACCGTCCCACATCTACCGTCTCGCGATCGTAGCGTCGGGCCAACTGTATGGCTAAGCCGCGCCGACGCGACGCGGCGTCTTTTTCCATACAGTTGGCCCGACGCTACGCTCGCGAGACGCTAGAAAGAGAGACTATGTTTTTGCCGGTCACGAAGCATCACAATTTTTTGCCGGGAATATGTCGTCATATACTTATGGCCTTTATAGAGAATCGGATATATTGTCACGGCCGTTCATAGTCATATACGTATGCTGGTGACTGTTCCATGAACATCTGGTCTAGTTGAATGGAGAAGTGCCATTCAAGACGAGCGTTACTTTCTAAACAACGATGAACTTACGGTTACTTACGTGTTCGTGGTATGCACAGGGTAATCTTTAATGAAATTAAAACATTTTTTTATATAAAAATTTGAACCAGAAGCACACCATACGGAATATTGTATTTAATAAATAGGTACTTATATACCCGCCCGCATTTCCCTTTCTTCTATTCTAAGTAAGAATCGATTAATAAGTATCTAAATATGTAAAAATAAATTAAATTATAATTGTTTACATACAACCTGGTTGACAGAATTTGACGTAGGTACTGTCATATATATTTTTAAAATGACGTACTGTTAATACCAGCGTAATGAAAATTTATTCCAATGAGTAAAAGAAAACATGAAACTCTTTTCAATTTAACCGAACTAGAATGAAATCATTTATACTCATTCGGTTGTGTTCGTTATTTTCTTTAATAATGTGATATATTTTTATTTATTTTTTAATGCACAAGCCATGCACCTTTACACTTTAAATGAGATTGGATCTCCACCTGACATTATCGACTTACCCTATTTATTTTGAGCACAGTTTTACACTGGTATGGTTTTTCGTGTACGTACACGATTTTCTGTCAAAATATTTGTCAAATTTAATTGTCAACGCGGAGCGACCGGCGACACGTCTGCCTCCGATGAGCCGCTCACGGCATCTAATCGAAAGGAAAATTCTGACAGCAATGGCGAATGTATGGAAATTTTACGATAGTTTAAATTTAAGGTAAAATTTCTTTGTTGCCTTTGAGAGGAAAAATATAAAAAACCTCAAAACTTGTAGTCCATTTATCTGGCTTTCAGAATCACATAATGTTATAACTAGAGTATTGAATTTTTTTAACAAAGTTTACTAAACGGCGACATACGTTTTTCTCATTTTAGGTCAACTTTGTGTGGGTTTAGTTATTACACCGTTAATAATTGGAGATTGTGAATAGTCAAAAGTTGTAGACACACTCTTTAAGATAATAACTACATTTATTTTATTTCATTTAATTTAGAAATGTGAGCAGCATTTGTTAAACGCCGAATGCACTTTTCGAGGATTTCGTACGACCCCCTCTTAACTGATGTTAATCGTACTGTAATATTGCTATTCAGTGTCAATATTTGCTTGTTGAACAGGCAATGGACGGCGAAGTGTCACAATTGTCAGTATCGTGAAACAGGCTACAGTTCATATTACACAGTGTTACATTCATTAGTCATGTTGGCTAAAAATAGAATGGCTTAACTTTAAATATCGTCACTGTCACTATACCTAATTTATATTTATTTAGACGCCATATGACTCATAGTTTGAAATTAGTTATCATAATAAATTTACGGAGGAAATGCTAGGGTAATATACTGATAAGAGTGATATGTAATTAAATACTATCAAATCAACAGAGCGAGGCTCTATTAAGGCTACTGAGAAATAGCTTTCCTACTGTAAGGTTGGTTGCGCTCCAAACCAGGTATCGCAGATGTGGGTGTGAAAGCAGCCAAACTCAAGTGGGATTGGGCGGGACGCGTCTGTAGGATGCATCATGAAAGATAGGCCAAAAAAACCGGCCAAGAGCGTGTCGGGCCACGCTCAGTGTAGGGTTCCGTAGTTTTCCGTATTTTTCTCAAAAACTACTAAACCTATCAAGTTGAAAAACAATTTTCCTAGAAAGCCTTTATAAAGTTCTACTCTTGTGATTTTTTTCATATTTTTTAAACATATGGTTCAAAAGTTAGAGGGGGGGTGGCACACTTTTTTCCTTTAGGAGCGATTATTTCTGAAAATATTAATATTATCAAAAAACGATTTTAGTAAACCCTTCTTCATTTTAAAATACCTATGTAACAATATATCACACGTAGGGTTTGGAATGAAAATAAATCTGTCCCCACTTTACATGTAGGGGGGGGTACCCTAACAAAACATTTTTTTTTTTTCACTTTTTATTTTACCACTTTGTCAGCGTGATTGATATACACATTGGTACCAAATTTCAGCTTTCTAGTGCTAACGGTCACTGAAATTATCCGCGGACGGACGGACGGACAGACAGACATGGCGATACTATAAGGGTTCCTAGTTGACTACGGAACCCTAAAAATAGCGACCGAATGGGCACCGCAAACTACCAGAGGCCGAGGTAGACCAAAACTAGATGGCGGAAAGACCTTTACTCATACCTTGACCTTTACTAAGCCGTGACGAGTGGCGGAAAACAGGAGAGGCCTTTGCCCAGCAGTGGGCTATATAAAAAAAAGATGTATAGTGAAATAATCTCCCATTCATTGGTCTACTAACAAGTCATGGTAGTACGAGTATATGTCTATTTTTTAAAGATAACATATGCATTCATCCATTTGTATGCTTCTTGGTTTATAAATCGACGTTCGATTTAGGTGAAGAGTCAAGCATTACCTTTTGCGCTTTAACTCCCTTCCTCGCTGGTTCGGCATCAATGGAGTTCTTGAGCTCATTGATGAAATCGGATAGTCCCTCGATGGAGTGCACGTCCAGACTCTGCAGGCACTGGTACAGCAGGACAGCCTGCAACAATAAAAACAATATTTTAAATTAATAGACGACCGGTCTGGCCTAGCGCGTGACCCTGCCTGCTACGCTGCTGTCCCGGGTTCGAATCCCGGTAAGGGCATTCATTTGTGTGATGAGCACAAATATTTGTTCCTGAGTCATGGATGTTTACTATGTATAACAAGTATTTTTATATTATATATATCGTTGTCTGAGTACCTGCAACACAAGCCTTTTTGAGCTTACCGTGGGACTCAGTCAATCTGTGTAATAATGTCCTATAATATTTATTTATTATATTCATAAATTTCATGAGTGCTGCTTGTAAGCGACACTGGATCAAGCGATTGGGGAATCAAGAGAAATGAGTGGAAGAAGAGGAAGGAGGATCTACACCCAAAATGAGATAGGCGAAAGCCGAAATGATGATGATGTTAACTCTTTCATATTAGGATTTGGTTAACAATGTAATCCATAACACCCGACCCGGCAACCCAGACAGGAATATTTTTGCATCTAAATTTTGAGTGCCGTTTTCTTTTTATAATTGAGCCAAAAAGGTGTCACAAAGTAGGAGTCCGTAACAAAGTAGGTTAAGTAAGTAAATACATTATAAATGTAATGTTATGTCCTACGAACCTAGATACCATAAACAACATACAAATGAACGGTCCATTTTATAACAATGAAGCACGCCATAGTCATACATTGTGTTATGTTTTACAACGGCTAGATCACGCGAGGTAGTAGCCATGTCTACGAGTGTCCACTCAAGTGTAGATGAGCGATTGATTATTAATCTACTTGTTATGGAAGAAATAGTAATTTATTAAGAAAATATGCTCATATTCTAGAGAAGCGAGAGGAGAATTACCCGTTTAAGACATTTCGATTTATCAATCACTGGGCGGGTTCTCGCCATACAAGCAGGCGGTTATAAATTACGGCCTCCGAGTTGCACTTTGTTTGTACTGGCCCTATCAAGTCAGTCAAGCCACCCTATTAGTTGACCAGTAATTCTTGACCATTGTTTCCGCCATCTAAAGGCTCAAACTTAACTAAAACAAAATGGTGCCACAAACATAATACCTACCGCAGATGTTCAAATTTGATAGATAGAAAACATTTTTTTTCTAAATCGCCACCTCACTTAGCGTTTTCAGGAGCGCATAAAACAATTTTAAAATCATAGCCATAAAAATTTCATACTTAGTAATTATGTTATAACTTTTATAAGTACAGAATTTGCGATAGTTGGCTTAAAAATACGTTCAAAAATTTAAGTATAATGCATAATGGTAAAGCATTATACTTACATTTTTTGAACGTCACATACAGTCTGTAACTAATGATGTTGTTCGCCGGGCTCTGGTCAGCGTTGGCGTGCCGTCCGTTTTGGAGCCACCCGATCTCGTGCGTGATGACGGAAAGAGACCCAACGGAATGACCCTTATTCCCTGGCGGATGGAACTACCGGCGCCGTCCGATTTAGTAACCACGTATTTGCGGCGTTTGCGGTGGAGACTTTGGGGCCTTGCTGACAGCATGCGCAGACTTTGTTCAAGGATTTAAAGAAGAGGCTCCTTAACACCACCAGGGATCCTATAGAGCTGGTTCATTACTGAGGCAGAAAATTGGCATTGCCATCCAGCGGGGAAATGTGGCCAGCATTATGGGCATTTGGGAGATTTTATTTGAAAGTTTAGATTATAAGGAGAATTTTAGATATTAAGACTGATTTATGTGTGATTGTATTTAATGATGTAATTATTTTTGTATAGATATAAACTATAAAATAAATAAACATTTGTAAATTGTCATGGTGTTTCAAGTTAGAAAATGAGATTGTGATTTATTTTATGAAATGTTAATGTGAAAATAATGAAATGCAATTATTAATTTTTAAATTCTAGACTAGTCACACTTGTTAGTAGTATAGATATTTTGTACACAATGTATATTTTAAATGTACCTATTACCTTGTGTGATGAATAAATGATTATCTATCTATCTAAGCTAACCCACCCATATTTGGCTCACATAATTTGTATTGACATCACATTATAAGAACAGTAATAACTCTTCTAACAAATGTGGTATGTATGCTCATGGTGTACATACAGTCAACCAATCTGAATCCTATGCCACTGTAGAACCCTTTCACAGTAAAAGTCAAACTGACTTCTATAGCAAATAAAGCATGGTGTCAATATGACAGGGTTCTAGAGTGGCCTAGGATTCTAATTGGTTGACTGTACGCAACACAGTATGTATGTGGATGAGAAAGATTCATTCTCATCCGCTTACATGTGTTGCATACATACATACATACATACATACATACCGCGCGATGTACGTTAGAAGAGTTACTACTGGTCTACTAACAATAAACTTCTTTTTATAAGTTTTGGAAGTAAAAAACGCACAACTAACTAATACAACACCAGTCTTACTTACATACCTAAAACCACAAACATAAATTTGTGATAAGACTGTTATCTTTTGTTTGAGTAATACTGTTGAAGTTAGTGTTTTTAAAAGAAAATAAACTGACAGTTAATTAGCTACTGCAGTTTGAACCATATTACAGATTTCTTATACTGTGGTCACCTCTACTAGTGATGTGGGAAGTATGGTGGCCAAAGAGTAACATGGCTACTCTCTGCCTATTTCACTTATAATTCTCATGCCACAAGTGTGTGAAATAGGTGTTAGGTTGTCTTTAATCCCTTTGTCTGAGAAAGTCCCACAATGGGATTTTTTATTTGTAAAGTGATAACAGATGATAGACTTTTTTCAAAGGGGGCAAAAACTAAAAATCTTGGATTTAGCACCCCTTGGACTTAACAAAGTTCGAATTTGCCCATGGGCCCTGGCTCACTCTCCCCAATTTCCAGATTTAGTGACATCTGTCAGCACAAGAACTCATCTTTACACAGCCAAGTAAAATATGCCTTTTGTATCTTTACAGTGGAATTTTCATCCTTTCCTATTCATCACTTTCAAATCAATATATGTAGAAAACAGGATGACACTAAAAGTCAGTGTCAGACCATACACATATCTTTGATTCATATCTGCCTAGCAGTTAAATATGCAAGAGCACAACAATGGATACAGAAATGTGAATTTTAATGTTCGACATACACTGTAGGTTTTTTAAAAACCAATACCAAAATCTGCAAATTTAATACAAATTATTACACACCAAGTTGTACTAGATTAAAACACGTCATTCACCGCTACTGGTGCTTACCATTTGGACATTCTATATAAGGCACCAACAATAAGAGCTTCGTAAGGATAGCATTATGTAAATCACCTATGTATTTGCATGTTCCAAATCTAACCATAAGTTTCACTGTTGCTTCACAACGGCCATTATAACTTACACAACCTGCTACCTAAGCTATCCATATAGTATACATAGACAGAGATCTTAAACGGTACAAGCAAAAAAATATAATAATGCCTTCTATACCATTCCTGTCTTGATGCTTATCAATACAAGTACTCTAGATTTGGTGCACAAGATTGCTGCAAAATACTAATACAATGACACAAAATTCAGCATTCATTTGCGATTACACTATATTTATCTATAGATATATACAATATAGAAGTAACTGGATACTGTTTAAGGTTAGATATATGTCAAGAACTACTCCAAGCCCTAAACCTTTATCAAAGATGTATAAAACTTGTACATACCTCAGAGAGCACAAGTTCAATTCTTATTATTTTATCCGGCTGCGAAGACGGGAGCGGCCGCTGGAGCGCCGTGTGCAGAAGCAGGACACCATTGTAATCCGTCCGGGCTCCCACGCCACTGCTGTCCCACACGAACACCCTGTCAGCCCCCGACGCGTACTCCACTCCGAGCGTACCCCCATCATCTGCAATTCACCAGAAACTCAAATAATCTCAACGCACCAATTATTGTTTATAAAGAACTGTCAGCCGAAACAATGTAGGGCAACTAAGAACAATCATAACGCGTAAATTAATGCAAAATGCTGTAATTCTTATTCACATTCCTCCTTATACGAATGCAATAGGGGGAAAATTATGGATTATATTGTTTTAGGCATGACAAGCATCTAAAATCGTGACTTACCCGCTGATAGGCAGGACGACTGAAGAATCACACCAGAATTGACATCCAAAACGTGTACACCACCAACATCAGTCTTCACCAAAATTATGTTCAAGTTACTGTGATACGTTAAAGAAGTAACAGGAAAGTTCATACGTATATAACCATCTTCTCGTAATATCAAAGAATCATCGCCCATCGTGGCCGTGAACACATCTGTCTATTCTACGTAAACGCCATTTGTAATTATACTTTTTTTGTGTCAAATATTTTCAAGTAGAATGGCCAGATACAAAATCTGCCAAGGGTGTAATGAAATGACAAACTGTAATTCTTTTTGATTTATTGATTTTTTATATTGGTATAGAATAGTGTAAAGGTAAATTTGTAGTATTATTATAAGTGTATAAATATATTTCATCGGCATATTATACTTTAAATAATAAATATTGCAAGCAATCGCTCGTAGTGTTACCATACGTGAAAGTTTTCATTTTTAAAAATTCATAGACAATGTCACGCATGAAAACATAAGGGCAGTTATAGACTCTTGTTGAATGTGCAACCGATTTTCAGTGTGACTTCACTTTCTGAATTTAAATAAATATTATAAAATATAAACTTTATACTACTATTAAGTAGCATAAGAGTTAGTGATCATACTAAACATAGTTCAATAAGTTTGTACTGATAGCAGCGCTCTCAAACGCCACTCATATTACTCAAGGTCCACTTTATGACCACTCACTACACTTGTGGTTCAATGTCAGAATTTTGACTTCTTTCAGAATATTAGCCAAAGATTCCTGCGTAATATTTTGCGATTGGTAGGTACGATTGGTTCGTTACTTTATGTTCGTAGGGATGATTTGGTTATTCGGCGGATGTTAGAACGTTTTCAGATTACCCGAAGACAAAGATGGCGCTTTTAAAATATAGGATATCGGTCCTGCATCCGATATCAGATCGGACAATTTGAAAACGCACTTACGATCAGCTTATATCATGCTAAAGGGTGTATAAGGAGATTTTTGAGGGAAGCTTTAAAAACACACATAGTTACAGAGTACTTATTTATTTTATAAAAGTATAAAAAAATCTTCTTATAAATAAAAGTTGGACGGAATATTTTATGTACTAAGTACTTTTAATACATCTCATATTTATAGCAACAATCCCTATGTTTGTTACTTATTTCTAATAAGTTAATAAAAAACTTTAACAATATGCTGTGAGCCTATTAATCTATCCAATATATTAATATAAAATATAGCCTACTATAACATAGTTACATTTTCAGCCCCATTATTACATTAAAATTGAAACAAAATCCTCTATGGAATGGATTTCTTTTTCCATGTATATTAAAGCTTAGATATGAGATTAATGAGATAGCATAGCAGAATGGCATAAATATCTAAAATTCCTCAAGCCACTTCAGCCCAGCTATGGTAGAATTCGGCTCATGCGCCACTGTGCACAAAGGACCACTCATGCCGTAAGCCAGAGGTGAGAGTAGGTAGAAATTGTATACAGTAGTGGACAGCACCAAGCCTATACCTCCTTGGGACTACGACCTCCTAAGACACTCCGTGATGCTTTTAGGCGATTCTCGGTGAGATGCTCAGGGTTATGGCTCCGAGTGGATATAAGTATCTAAAACTCCCAAGACTCCAGCCATTTCAGTCCGGCCATGGTAGAATTCGGCTCATGTGCTAAAGGACCACTCATGCCGTAAGCCAGAGGTGAGAATAGGTAGAAACTGTATACAGTAGTGGACAGCACCAAGCCGATAGCTCCTTGGTAGACGGCGCGGCCAAGTTCCGGGCTTAGGTATGCCTTGATGCTTTTTAAGAGATATTCGGTGAGAATACCTGAAAAAAAAAATGTTGGTTAGAATTCGTATTTTAAAAGCTGTTACAGACGGGCGTACCGTACCGCGACCTTGGTCTGGTCCGAGGCCGGTTTGGTCACGTGAAAGGTGATTGACAAGTTGACCCGACCAAGGTGCAGTCAAATACTATGTAAACTCTACGAGTTAATACGTGCAGCTCGGTGCCAAAGTTGGCAACAGGTACACTAGCGCTCCTAGCGGCATGAGTTGATCAAAATAGTTTAGTTTCATACAGCATAAAATTAAAAAAAATTACAAATTCTTATTTTTTTGTTTTATTCCGTCTAATTTTAATTTACTCAAGTAAAAGTCTGAACAACTACTTTGATCAACTCGAACCGCTAGATGGCGCTAGTAAAATTGTTGCCGCTCAATTGTATGGGAAACGTCAGAAGCTGCACGTATTATAGTATATAGTATTTGGTGCAGTCTAGTCCAGTATCTATGGCCGTCTGTTGCAGTTTTAAAATGCGAAGTGTAAAAAGAGAAGCGTCATCTTTTGATGGAAGTTAGAATTAGAGATATAGGCCATTATGATTTCGCTAGAATTAGAGATATAGGCCATTTTGTCCAGTGACCATCACGTTTTGCGTTTAGTTATGTCCATGTTTTAAATATATTACATTGCTATTTGCTCAAATTATTGAAAAAACAAACATAAACTCATTTTGCACTCGATTTATATAAAGCACGCACATTTCAACCAACCATTCCACTATTCAAAACCATTCTGGGCATTCCGTCCTGTTACGGACTGAGTGAATGAATGGAATGAGTGAGTCGCGTTGAGACAGAATGTTATGCGCTGACAGAATGTTACGCCCTGAGTGAGCGGCATTTCACGCAAAGTAACAATGACTGAGTGTTACGCGCTGTCGGTTGGAAGTCGCATTAGAATTTTCAATTCAAAAAATCATCTTGTTCAGCTATACTCTGTCAAACAAGTCTGTCAGTAAATAAGAACTAAGAAAACTATAGGTATCCTTTTCTCCAGCACCCTAAAGAAAAGGATGCATACAGTTTTCTTTGTTCTTATTTACTGACAGACTTGTTTGACAGAGTATAAAAACCAACTTTTTTTTTCTGATTGTCATTACCTGTCAGCATAGAGCTGAAGACTAAGGCAGAGAAGTAATGGTGGAAATACAACACCCGCCCCATTGCCCAGAAGGGTACGTAGTGCAACGCCCAGCCGACGAAGCTCCAGCCTGCAGCGTTTAGGAGCCTTGCGTTTTCTCCTCCTGCAAACAGTTACTATGAGTTAGACAGTACCAATGAATGGCATCAGAGATCGCACAGGTCAGGAGCCTAGGGCCGAAGTCTAGTGTCGAAGCTCAAGATCCTCTTCGGGCCGCTGAGTTAGGGCAGTAAGGAAGAAAGGTCATGTAATAACAAGATAGGATATTACAAATGTGGATGGGCAGCTTCACGGTATGAGGTGTAGTCAATGATAGACACGAGTAGTAGGTAAAGCGTAAAGTAATGAATCTCAATCAATCCATTTATGGTGTGCCTATATATACATGTTTGAGTTGTCGCTGACCAAGCAATATGCGTTATGTTATGTCGCAGTAAACCATTGTGTTACTGCTAAACATAGAAAGTGGCTAATATGCCATTACAGTCAGTACCAAACTAAAACAAATATGAGAGAGGAACGAGTTACGCCACACCTTTAGGTTACCCAGTTGTCTGTACTTAAAAAATAGTCTAGTTTTCATGAAAATGAAAAATGAAAATTAAATATTTATTTTTCAAGTAGGCATATTACGCCGGCTCTAACCCTACGCCACACCACCGGGTTGCCAAGCAGGTACACTCTGTGTGCGCTTCCGGAGAAGAATTGACCCTGCGACCAAATAAAACATACAGTTCAAGTAAATTAGACACGAATTTGGGTTTACTACAGTATAATAAAGAGTACTATCGTACAGTATGGCTACTCCGTGCTTCCCGCTGAAAGTGCCGCCCACCCCCTCTCGGTTACCTCACAGTTACCGCATGTCAAAAACGCGACCAGTCGACCTATCTTATCTCACTCACACAATGATAGTACGCGTTCGCCTTCACGAGCTTAAACTGTGTGCGTAGGAACGAGTTTCTTTCATATATTTGATCGCCATTGAGCCATTGTCCGAGCCATATCTTTAGAATATTGATATTTGCCAGCCAATGTTTCTGGGGTACACTTTACCCTTCATTCTAAGCTTAGAAAGTGACTGTGACCTCACCCGGTAGTTAATAGGTAACTGCCACGGCAGATTTGTAACTTCGCCTTCTTTAGGTTTAAGTCCCGCGTTGCCTTGCAACATGACTGCATGGGACTCTGAAGCGCTCTATGAAACCTTCTGCTTCAAAGCTTACTAGCCAATATTTCTGAGGTACACTTTACCCTACATTTTAAGCCTTAAAATTGACGCTAATATAAAAATGTGAACATACCCGGTAGTTAATAGGCCACTGCCACGGCTGACTCGTAACTTCGCCTTCCTTAGGTTTAAGTCCCGCGTTCCCTTGGAACATGACTGCATGGGACTCTGAAGCGCTCTATGAAACCTGCTGCTTCAAAGCTTACTAGCCAATATTTCTGAGGTACACTTTACCCTACATTTTAAGCCTTAAAATTGACGCTAATATAAAAATGTGAACATACCCGGTAGTTAATAGGCCACTGCCACGGCTGACTCGTAACTTCGCCTTCCTTAGGTTTAAGTCCCGCGTTCCCTTGGAACATGACTGCATGTGACTCTATGAAGCGCTCGATGAAACCTGAAGCGTACGCTTCGAAGCTTACTTTCGGCACTGAGGACAAACAACAGGGGTGTGTGTGTGGATTGAGTGAGCACCTTCCGAAAATAAAAAAAAATATGCTGATCATTTAGTAAAAGTTCTAAAACAATTGTAAAACGAATCTCTGAATTTGTAAAAAGATAAATCAAAAGATACAGCCATTAACATGTGCTCACTCAGTTCTCACAAACTACCAACGAAAACAGTGAATATATTCATTTAACATATAATATTTATATACTAACATTTAGTAAAAAATAGGCCAACCTACCTTTATAAATATTAGATCACCTAGTGACGTATTAAATTTTTTACAAATAGTTTCTTATGCTCACTCAATCCACACACTTTTGAAAAGCCGAATTTTGATGAAAAACATAAGATTTAGACCGCTATTATATGTGTATAGTTTAGTAAAAGTGAAATGGGAATTTGTAAAATACAAAACGAACCACTAACGTGTCAGGTTTTTTTATAATAAATTTTTGTAAGTGCTCACTCAGTCCACACGTTTTGAGAAAGTTAAAAATGTAAATATCTTACGATTTGTAGCACCTAAGACACTCGAAAGTACTTCAACATTTAGTAAAAATTTTTACTAAATATCGACCATCTAATATTTTATATTCGTTGTCTGGTTTTAAAGATAATCAGACATAACTTTTCTCATACAAATGTATCAAGTACGGTGACCACACTATGTCGGCTCCTGATTTTCCCCACCTTCCCATTGTCATATTGAGATTGGGGAGTTTCGTTCAATTTTGATAATAGTTTACCGGATTTGTAAGTGGGAGCGAGAAAAGAATAACTATTTCTCGCTCCCACTTACAAATCCGGTACCACAGAAATGAATATACACTAGAAGAAGCAAATGTATCTACTTCGCGTGTCCGAACTCAGTGGCAGCCACTGAGATGGCCATTTCTAATGACAGTCCACATACGTCAGCTGTTGCAGCCGCACGTAAGAAAAAAAATACAAAATGCCTCATTGCACGATAATTAACTGCACCAGCCCAAATATTTCCAGCGCACAAAAACAAAAACATATTTCCCATCACACGTAAGTAATTTTTAAATAATATTGTGCGTGAATTCATTTTTAATCATTTTTTCCGTATTTTTATTTATGCGTCCAAGGATGTACGTAAGTAACTATAGAATTACGTTACAAACCGGCGTTTACATTGCATTGCTGCGTTTGCTTTAAGCGTTTGATCGACCATGTGTGTTAAAGAGATGATGAATATGATGGCCGCTGTACACACATGGCCAACAGTTCCACCAACCCCCTTGGCCATGTGTGTAGAGGGCTACTTGGCCGTAAGTTGGCAGTTGGCGCTTGCGCTTGCCGGCCAACCGATTCGTGTCGGTTTTTTGTCCACACATCAAAGGATCTTGGCGCCAATGGCCAACTGCGTTTACACGTTGGCGCTTCATTCAGTTGGTCGTCAGCCGTCAGAGAGGACAGTAGTGATATATTTACGAAAATAATAAGTTTATCTATGCCAATAATAGTGTAGATTTTAGGAAATAAAATAACCTTGCAAATGTTTAATGTATTTCCTAAAAAAGATAAATGTTCTTATCAGAATATTCAAAAAATTGTTAATATTGCAAATAATTTAATTTTACTACGGGGTTATTATTTTTTAATATTTTTTTTCTGACAACGTCTATGACCAAGAATTTCCTAGATTTTTTCATTCCACGTCCATCTTTCATGAAGAGCCAATGCCAAGTGATTGGTTCGCCAATGTGTAAACAGCGGCTCTTATCTTGGCCAAGGGGTTTCACAAAGGGCTGGTGGAACCGTTGGCCATGTGTGTACAGGGGCCATGAGACTAGCGATACTCTCGCGTATCGCTTCGATTTCGTAGTACAGCCCATTTCTCATTCGTCCGTCAAATTTAGCGACTAGTGTTGTTCGTTCTACAATAAATATCAATAATCGTTTGTAATCGATAATCGAACAGACGAATGATAAACACTATTGTCTATTACAAAACACAATTTAGTAGTTATTAATAAAAATATACTCGTGTTCTAATTTTAATAAAATAGTTACGTATTTGTTTTACAAGGAGCAAAGTTGTTGTTTAACCGCACGTGCCAATATTGATACTCGAGCAAGCGAAACATTCCAATATTAAACCGCGAAGTGGTGGTTCTAGAAGTGGAATCTTGAGCGTTGTGAGGGTTTCAAGGCACGAAGGTTGAACAAACTTTGCCACCGAGTAAAACACAATTATTTTTCACTACACCAACACGAATTGAATCGAATTACTCACTATGAAATATCAAATTACTTAAATAAAATCCATCAATTTATTCAATATGTATGATTCTAAATTATCATTTACATATTAGTAAATTCTACCAGCTAGCTTATGACATCAAGTTACATTTTTTTTAAATACTTTGCACTCTTGTGGATAAAATGAAATTTTTGCTATCCGTTTTCAAATAATCAAGAGTTTTTATCAGTTGGTGTGGTGAAAATATTATAATTTTAATCATATACAACATAAGTATAACGTTTAAAAACACTCTTTCTTATAGTTTCCCACATGATCCGGTCGTAAAAGAAAAATGGATTGCAGCCACGGGAAGGAAAAACTGGTTTTTCATGACGTATTCGGCTAGCTTTTCTTTTGGCTTCAGAAATGTCCTCCCTGGTTTTCTTTTGAGACTTTGCTGTTTCCATAGCCTACAAAAAGTTAAATACGATTCTGCTTGCTTACAAAGTTAAAACTGATACTGTATAGGTACCTAACCTATACTGTAAACATATAGGAAAAGTATAAGATAAAACCGCTTTTCGACTAAATAAATGTATTTCTGAAATTTAATTCAAAAATTATTCAATCACTCCGTTGAAAATCATTCGTCTGTCAGAAAATCGATACCATTCATGTTAATCGATTTGCGATTTTTAGGTTATCTGAATTGATTATGTCTCTTACTATGCGTTTCAATGGTAACAATCTTTCTTGTTTCTATAAAATGTCAACAAATATATTTAAAATACTTACTTGATATTAATATTACGCGAAGGTATCCAAAAGCGTGGACAGAATGAAACCGCTTAATAGCGTGACGTGAGCGTGACCTCCCTCTTTGAATCTTTTTGTCATACTACTCGATTTTTGGGATAGTTTGCAGGGGAGCGGGGAGTGAGCGAGCGAGCCCACAGATATAAAATCTATGTGTACGAGAGAGACGGCTGCATTGTTGCGGGGCGGAGGGGCATTGGTGTCTTTGAATCGTTTAGGTTTTCCCATCACTAAATGCCGACCGTGACGTCTCAGTGACAGCTAAAAAGTCGGCACGCTTGGTTCCCATACAAATGGTGCTATTTACTTCATCTACTGAATATCTAAATCTGTGTCCGGTACGCTCATCTGTTAGCGCGATTAGATTACCAGGTTCTGGTTTCTTACTAGTGAAGTATTATATTCTTTGTTTCTTACCAATTATTATTCATGTCCTTTTTAGGGTTCCGTACCTCAAAGAGGAAAAACGGAACCCTTATAGGATCACTCGTGTGTCTGTCTGTCCCTCTGTTACAGCCGATTTCTCCGAAACTACTGGACCGATTAACTTGAAATTTGGTACACATATGTAAACCTGTGGCCCAAAGACGGACATGTAATTTAATTAAATGAAATTTAATCATAGGGGTCACTTTTGGGGGGTAAACTTGAAAATTAAAAATCAAAGTTATTAAAACTATATTGTGTTATATATCAAATGAAAGAGCATTTTATGAGCATTTGAAATATATTTTTTTTTAATTTTTAATTTTTGTACTTTAGAAGTAATTTAAGAAAATAGACAAAAAATGACCATTCCCCCCCTTATCTCCGAAACTACTTAGCGTAAAATTTTCAAAAAAATACACGAGATAGCCCTCTACCTGTAGATTACAGGAAAACCTATTAGAAATCTACAGTCAAGCGTAAGTCGGACTTACGAGAAAAAAACTCAAATTAAGATTTTCACTCACTGACGCTGCAAGCAGTTACTAAACGTCTTAAAATTTTGTAAGCGTGATGGACAGGTAGAAAGAAATTCATTTCTGTCTTTTTCTTTTTAGAAATTGTTCAATTTTTTTTTCATTTGCCAAAATGACTTAAGTTCCTACTAAAAAGGAGGCGCTTAAGACCGTTTGTAAGTGGACTGAGCAAAATTTTGTTCAAATCGGTCCAAAAAAGGTCTCTGTTGACGAAAACATAGAATTTGTGGCAACGACAGCCCAAATCTGAAGTCCATTTTGCTCTATCTCTTATCGTTTCCGAGATATATACGTAAAGTCTTGAAAGTGCGAAAAGTTAACTTTTCCATCACAGTCGTTCAGGCGCTCATGAGTTCTTTGTATGGAAAAGTCGAAAACCGACTCGCACTTGACCAATGTTCATAGAACGTGTTGTGGTTTTTTACGCGGGTCCGCGACTGACGACGTTCGAATGTTTTGTTCGGAAATGTTTGAGGGTGGTTTCTTTGAAACGTCGCCGGTGGCGGGTGGTTCGACGGGCGAAGGTCACACGCCGCACGCGACGGTCTGTATTCGTTTTGTACAATAGCAACGGACGGCGGGTGGCGTCTTGATATGGAAAATGACTGACTTCACTAAAGATAATGATGAACTCATTGAGGTAATACTAGAGAGGACACTGCGAGCAAAACGTTTATGCTTATGTTTCTGCCTGCACACAAATAAAATGTAAAATTGCCTTCCTGCGCAACAAGATGCTGTTTAAGCCATACGAGAAAATCGAATAAAACTGACGTGTCACATTTCATCCGTTAGTATACACGCTATGTTAATCGATCTTTATTTAAGTAATTATTTCAATGAAGGGACGCGCTCCTCAAACGCGAAGCTATCGCTGCCATTTTGTTGAACGAAATCATAGATTAATCGCATCATAATCGCACAGACTTGACATGTAGGTAATGAAGTATAGTAATTGTGATTATATTCTGTTTGTAATATATAAAAGAGAAATGTTAAATTTATTTCACGTTATACTTATGAATACTACACAGTTCTAACACGAGTTGTAATCGATATTTTCATACAATAATAACCTATGATTTTCTTCAAGGGCAATTAAAGTAGGTATATGAAAAAATCAATAATGTATTTTTGTTTCACTTAGTAGAACTTAAACATAGCACAATGTATGATAGTGCTAAAATTAAACTACTTACCCCCTTATTCATAAACGTTCACTAAAGTTATCAAGCCGATAAAGTTCGTTTGTCCCTTTCTATCACACCAATACGCCGAAAAGGGACAAACGAACTTTATCGGCTTGATAACTTTAGTGTGCGTTTATGAATAAGGGGGTTAGTATTTTACAAAAAGTATAAAAAAAAGGTCTACACTAAGAGTGTCGCGTCTAGGTGGTCATTGGTCAAGTCTTACTCTATGACACGGTACCTCCCCACGCATGCGCCGCGCGCTGCCGGCCGGAGCACAGACTTTGTTTGGGGTGTAATTTCTAGTATGTTAGTACATAGTAATTCAATGGATGAATTGTACTTCTGTGAACTGTTTTCGATATACTTAATCGAATATATGATGTAAATTTTTCTTTACTACAATGAAAGTGTTTGAGTACCAAGTTAAAAATTTCACTTTCTTTTTGCCGGTTTCATACAAAAATATCGTTTGACTGTCTCTTTTTTTCTGTAATATCAATATTTATATGGAAACGGATTAAGTCGCGTATAATCTTCTTCCTCTAAGAATTACAATGTAAGTATTTTTGCATTCATTTTGATCAGAGCTCAACACAACAGTTCAAAAATCAGTCTACCAGAGCTTCTGAGTTCCGTCGCCGACGATGGGTGACCAAGGGTCAGAAAACCCACGCACCCGCGACCGACAGCGTGTGGTACAGCGGCACATGCGGCTCACATCCAAACATTCCAAACGCCGCCGGGCGCGTGTGACGGGCCAGAGAAACCAGGGCCTTAGGGCTAGGTGATTATCGCCGCGCCGCAGAGGACGCGCTGAGGGGGGGGGGGGGCGGTGCCTACAGCAGTTGTAGTTGTATGCATACCTAGCTCACGCACACAGACGCGTCCGCTGGCGCCGCCAGGTGCGGCTCACTCCGCTATCCTATCGCCGCGCTACAAGTATATCCTGGCGGCCGCGAGCTGTGGCCGCGAGTTCGCGGCTTACTCAAGGGTGGCGCACATTCTCACGGAATGCACGTTCGCACTTTCTATTGTTACTTTACGTCTCGAGGTTTTTTAAGCGATGTCCGCGGGTGGAATGGCTAATAATACTTAATTAAAAAGACATATTGAATAAAATAAATACCAAAAGATATTCTTATACAGATCTACTACTGATTAAGTCTCACGGAAAAGTTCAATAAGGCTTGTGATGTTGGAACCTTGAACAAAAATATATAAATACAGCGTGTATACCTAGAAAGTACTCAAGACTTGAATATAATAATATAACATTTAATGTGAGTATTAATTCGTTTGGAATTTGGATCCATTGGTAACCCTATCACCGGACGCCGCGCACGTGCGGCTCGTTTCTTTGTAAGAATGTTGTAGGTATTTAAAAAGGCGGCATTTCGGAAACATCAAAGCAGTGGGCCTTCTTTACTTGTGCTATTATATATTCTGTGGCGCCGCGCCGGTGTCCACGTGCGCTCTCTGCAGTGTGCGCTGCCGCTGCCACGAAACGTTTACCTACTCCGTGTAATACTGATAAAAGAAAGTATTGACATGAATTCACACGTTTCGGAAATGACTGTAGGTATTTTAAATATTTTAGCACAATATGTTTTTTGCCTCTTATTGCCTATTATACAAGATAGGTATACATACCTACTATGGCAACTCTATCACAGCGCAGAATATGCAGAAGCCACATGGTGGTCTGCGACAGAAACTCAATAGACATTTTCAGAGTTTTTAAAATAAGTACCTAACTACAGGTACGTGAAGTAACATGGTAAATTAAAAAAATATCATTAGATACTTATTGCGAAGGTGTAAACAATTTCCTTCGTTTTGCCACATATCAATAATTACCTATCTATATTAAATTCATTAATCCGTATACAACTATACATTACATTTTTACAGTACGGTAATACTCACCCCGTTATTCATAAACGTACACTAAGTTATCAAGCCGATAAAGTTCGGTTGTCCCTTTCCGACGTATTGGTGTGATAGAAAGGGATAAACGAACTTTATCGGCTGGATAACTTTAGTGTACGTTTATGAATAAAGGTGTTAAAATTTATAGCTACGAAATTTTACATAAAACACCTACTTTAAAATAAAATAAAAAATGTTGAATTTGGTTAACATTATAAAAGACCTCACGCAAGCTGTGCTAATTAGTTCGCGAATTCGTCGAGAGGTGGCGCTAAACACAATTATGCTCATTAGAGAACCTATACTTCTAGCCTAGCCCAGTCTTTAGACTTATGTGAGTAACGTAAAAGTACCTAATAGTTTTGTAGGTACGGAACCCTCGGTGGGCGAGTCCGACTCGCACTTGGCCGGTTTTTAATGCATGCATGTCGATATGGTTATTATCCTGACGTCGATAAAAATTACACAATACACATCATCACTAGGCCAAGAACATAACCTAAAAACAGTTTGCAGATGGAGAATTAATATGGTATTAGTTTAATATTATCAAAATTGAACGAACGAAACTCCCCAATCTCAATATGACAATGGGAAGGTGGGGAAAATCAGGAGCCGACATAGTGTGGTCACCCTACTTGATACATTTGTATGAGAAAAGTTATGTCTGAATATCTTTAAAACCAGACAACGAATATAAAATATTAGATGGTGGATATTTAGTAAAAATTTTTACTAAATGTTGAAGTACTTTCGAGTGTCTTAGGTGCTACAAATCGTAAGATATTTACATTTTTAACTTTCTCAAAACGTGTGGACTGAGTGAGCACTTACAAAAATTTATTATAAAAAAACCTGACACGTTAGTGGTTCGTTTTGTATTTTACAAATTGCCATTTCACTTTTACTAAACTATACACATATAATAGCGGTCTAAATCTTATGTTTTTCATCAAAATTCGGCTTTTCAAAAGTGTGTGGATTGAGTGAGCATAAGAAACTATTTGTAAAAAATTTAATACGTCACTAGGTGATCTAATATTTATAGAGGTAGGTTGGCCTATTTTTTACTAAATGTTAGTATATAAATATTATATGTTAAATGAATATATTCACTGTTTTCGTTGGTAGTTTGTGAGAACTGAGTGAGCACATGTTAATGGCTGTATCTTTTGATTTATCTTTTTACAAATTCAGAGATTCGTTTTACAATTGTTTTAGAACTTTTACTAAATGATCAGCATATTTTTTTTTATTTTCGGAAGGTGCTCACTCAATCCACACACACACACAACAGGGGGGTTACCATGACGTACTAAAGACGTTCAGTTTAGGTTGAGAGAAAGGGACACAGCTATAGCAGTTACATAGCTCCGTCCCTCTCTCTCAACCTAAACTGAACGGCTTTAGCACGTCATGGTAACCCCATGGTAGTTATAAATAAAAGAGCGCAAAAAATTGCGCGGATTGGTTATCATATATTTACCACCGGCGTGGTAGGAAGAGGAGAGATACAGATTGTAGCAAAATTAAAAAAAAAAAGTGTAACGTCTAATGTTTTCTTTGTGTTTTTCAAAACAGCAATAGTACTTCAAATTAAGGGAGAACAGCGTGCGTAGCCGAATGCACAAACGCTCACGAAACGAAACGCTCGTAGATATCTATCTCTATCGCTCTTGCGTATTAGCGCGACAGAGCCAGACTACTTTTCGCGGCGTTCCGGGCGAGCTCGCACCATCATAGGCCACATCTTCGCTTTGTCTAGTCTATGGCTATGAGTAAGCCCATTTATTATAATAAAAAAAAATTCAAGGGTGAGAATGAATAAAGATAAAGGTAACTTGGAACTAGTGATGTGCAAGTTGTGGAAACTTTCCAAAAAAATCTTAAATTTTAGTAATATCACCGCCCACAATATCTCTGCTTTGCCTAAAGGTTGACTGGTAGAGAATGCTGTCTGGCATTAAGTCCGCCTTTTGTACTATAAGTTTTTCTTTCTTTGTGTACAATAAAGATTAAATAAAATAAAATAAATAAATTTCATGAAAAATTCACGAAAGTTTCACGAAAAATAAAGGGAATTTAAATTTATGAAATGGATAGTTTCCATCCATACAATTGTCCATACAAAGAATGGAAAGATTCCGAAGTTTTCCTATGTGAAAATTTCAGAAATTTGGAAACTTTCCGTCGGCACATCAGTACTTGGAACTATCTAATAGCCATCTACACTGGCCATACGCCGTCTAAGAATTAATTTGAACAGCTGCCGAGGGCCGCCATTTTGCCGAACTTTGCTCGGGCGAGGCAAAGGCAGCGTGGACCCGGCTATTTATTTGTTAACCCCCGACGCAAAAACGTGTCTGTCTGTGTGTGTGTGTGGCTCTCTGTCTGTCTGTTTGTCTGTCTGTCTGTGGCATCCTAGCTCCCGAATGGATGAACCGATTTAGATTTACTTTTTTTTGTCTGAAAGCGGAGTTAATCGGGAGTGTTCTTAGCCATGTTTCATGAAAATCAGCCTACTATGTCGCGGTCGGGGGTTTTTCAAAATTTTAATTTTGTGGTTAGTTTATTATGGCTGTAATCAAGTTAACCAAAGACGATGTACCGGCACCACACAATAAAATCACTGCCACAATAATCTGCTAAGATGTCGTGGCCAATGATAAACATAAACATAATTTTTATTGAAAACAAGTATTGCATATTTATGAATTGCATATTTTTTATTTGATGAATCAAGTTAAGTCTTATTTCGTTTTCACATTATCTATAGAAGGATTTCAATGGATAAAATTCCAAGATGGCGCCTGTAACGTATGGGATATCGGTCCTACATCCGATATCGGATCGGGTAATTTGAAAACGCACTTACGGTCATCAAATACGTTGTCCTCCACGTTCCACAGTGCGTTCTTGTCTCTCAAGTTAGGGTTGCAGGCAACTTCTTGCTGCTCGTAGCCCCATTTTGGTAGCTGCTTACCGGTTGTTGTTAGAGCACACGCCTGCAAACAAACATGTCATGCACAGTCAAGGTATAATAGTTATTTGTTATACAA
The DNA here is from genome assembly GCF_023078275.1 of Leguminivora glycinivorella. NCBI lineage: Eukaryota > Metazoa > Arthropoda > Insecta > Lepidoptera > Tortricidae > Leguminivora > Leguminivora glycinivorella. The sequence goes on from NC_062983.1 coordinate 7,698,273, forward strand.
GGGGGCAAAGTTGTATTTTAACCCCGAGTGTGGAATTGAAAAACGAGCAAGTGAAAGGATTATATAAAAATAATAAAAAAAAATAAAAATAAAAAGATATTTATTTACCAACACAGCACAAAATGGACATGTAAGGACTTATAAAAACTTAGTAAGTAAAATTACAGATGTGTGTGCAGTAAAATGGATGAGACTCAGCGAGACCGCTGATTTTCAGTCCCCAACCAATAAACTTAAATCTAATACTTAACTAAATAACTAGCTTACTAGCTAACCCGGCGAATAGATCGCTGCCAAGGCGATGGAAGTACTTAATAATTACAGGGCGAAAGGGATACAGAGATTATTTTTTTAATATTTTGAATTTGAATAAAAGGTTTAAAGAGCAAAACAGAATAAATTAGCACTAAGTAAAGGTTGACAAAACTACTTATTTATCTGACAAAATTCATCGTGCACCTGCTAACTTAACTGGCGACTAGTTACACGATGCCTTCTGTTGTGATAGAAGCCAGCTTTTACACATTTTTTTAAACAAAAACTGGGATTTGGTTTTCTTTATAGGAGGAGGTAGATCATTCCAGCACTTAGATGCTGCAAAACGAAAACTGCCCTTAACTAAAATCAATCGGTGAATGCGTGGAACGCTTATCGAACCGGTTCTGCTCTCATTTGATCGCCATAACAATTTGTCGTATAAATATTTTGGCTGGCCACTGTACTTAATATTAAACATTAGTGTTGCAAGTTTAAGTTTGCGTCGGTTGATCATGTTGAGTATATTATATGTATTTAAGTAAGGAGTTATATGCGACCTTTTGTCAATATTATAACAATAGCGCAAACAAGAGTTTTGCGCCTGCTGTATTTTTATTTCGGTTTTTTTATAGAGACATGGACCGTATACAAGATCACAGTAATCTAGGTTAGAAAGAACTAAAGAATCCATCAATTTTACTCTAACAGCTGTTTTTAGATAAGGTCGAATTTTGTAGAGTGTTTTTAGCGCTCCGTAGCATTTTGAGGTTTTCTTTTTAACATTGTGATGTTCTGCCTGTGCAGGACTCACATATCCTCCGTGCCTGATGGGCCTGGGAGGTTTTACCGAGCTAGTCTCAGATGTGGGAGAAAGGGGGTGCAAGGCGAATAGAGAGAAACACCGGTTTCACTTAACTAATCGGGCTTTTATGCCGTTTATTCACACACACACAATAAACTTAATACTATCGCGGTAACGCGGCTTATCCTATGCGATATCTAACCTTCCCCGGCCGGCCGGGGTTAAACGGAATCAATCTAGGGTGCGCCGGAAGGGCCTACAACTACAGGGACCTATCGAGGGTCAGGAGGTAGGAACCGTAACCCGGCCTAGGCGCGTAATGGTCACCCCGGCCCTGATCACGGGGGAGATAAAATAAGGTAGGAGGGTTTCAGAGGGTAGGAGTCGTAACCCGGCCTAGGCGCGTAATGGCCACCCCGGCCCTGATCACGGGAGAGATAGGATATATAGGTAACCCGGCCTAGGCGCGTAATGGTCACCCCGGCCCTGGTTTGGGAATTCGCTGGTGATCGGATATCAACCCGGCCTAGGCGCGTAATGGTCACCCCGGCCTTGGTTGTTGGAGGATAAGTGGATGGGAGCGTCGCCGTGAAGCGACGGGGACGGAAAGGGCCGCTGCACTGGCTGCGCGCACTTAAATATGGTCGGCCGGCGATCCCCTCCACTGCGCCGTGCGCTGCCGGTGGGCTCGATTCCGCGCGGGGCGCGCCGCTGTGATGACATGGCGCGCTGGTGACATAGCTATGTCACATACCCCCTCTTCGTCTGGAGATTTTTACCTGGGGAAAAATCACCGTTAATCTAGATTTGAAATATGTGGGGCCCTATTGGTCCCATTTATATGTTGATATGGAGGTAACTATGTAGGTAAGTTATGTTTCTGAAAATTAGGTATTACTTCTAATATTTGCTTTACTAGTAAGCGACGCATGTATACCTTTACTTGGTATTTAGTTGTGGGTATACTTATAATTGAGAATAGACAAACTATTTACTTTTTAAATAAGGATAGGTACATTTCGGTTGAACCACTCGTGATGCGATATCGATTTGTTTCTAAACTTTAGTTATTTGTTTACTGTGATAACTTTTATTTAGGTAAATATCCAAATATTTTCCTTGACCTAACTGTAAAAATATGATTTCGAGGTTTTGTGTTATTTGCTGGTTGCATCGGTGGTGTAAATTCTCCATGTGTTGCACTGTCCTGGAGACGCTTCGGTTTCTGTTTTAGGTATTTTGAACCTTTTCGTAAGTTGCGTCTTATTTGTAACTCGTTACGGTCCGTTTTAGCTTGTCGCTGGTTATGATAATATTGCCGCCGGTTGGTTGTTGGTACCTATGAAATGGGATGTATATTTGCGTTTAGCTTTAATTTTCGTAGGTATCTTGGCCAATGCTGGAGTGTATTTGGTCGACTCATGAATTGGCGTGTTTAGGGCGAAGTTGAATTCCGATAGGTATTTACGACTAACTTTATCCCGTTGTAGTTTTGTCATATACCTATTGCTATCAAGGTTTCGAGTGTTTTGTTGTATTGCTTTACGTTTCTGGCAGGCGTTGCATTTTTTTACGTATTTGTATATTTCACGTTGCATTCCGGGCCAGTAATATCGTTGCATAACTTTTCTAGTGGTTTTAGCTATGCCTAGGTGTCCGGCACTCGGCGTGTCATGGTATTGCCCCATTATCTGTGACCTCCTGGCCTCCGGTACACATAATTTCCATTCCGTGTCTGGATCCGTATGTGTGTTGTTTTTTCGGTTGATTATTTTTCTGTATAGTTTTCCCCCTTCGACGCGGTATTCTTGTGTTGTATCTGGATAATTTTGTGTTTGTAGTAATTTTCTTCCGTACCAGCCTTGACTGGCTGTTCCGCTGTGCAGCAGCGCTGGCTGGCTGGCGTATACTGGGCTCCATGATGATTCGTCCGCTACCTGGTTCTGCTTTTCGTTTCTATATCTTATGTCGAATTGGTACTGTTGTTGCCTGGGGTTCCTGGGGTAATATTCCTGCTTGACGGTCTCGTTATGCTTCATCCTTATCTTATGTTGGACGCATGTATTTCCCTTCAGGCTGGCGTCGCATTTCCTGAATTCGGTTTTTAGTATTTCTTCCAATTCTGCTTTTTCCGGTTCCGTTAACTTTTGTTGTTGTGGGTCAATTACTAGTTCTGTTACTGTTCGCGGCTTTGGAGTCTCTGTTTCTGGATGTGCCGTTGCCTGGCATGGTGTTGATCCTTGTGCTTCATCATGGTGGCTGTTTGTTTCATCCTGTGTACTAGGCCACGTGATTTTCACACCTAATCTTGTTAGCAAATCCATCCCTATGATTATGGCTGATGCCATGGGCATCACACGCACCCAGTGTTGGAGCCTTGTCTTTTTTATCTCTATTTCTACTCGTATGCTTGTCCGTACTTGAGCTCTCGTGCCGTTTGCGAGGATGATCCTTCGTTTTGTTTCTTGCTCTTGGCTTTTCTTTTCTTTGCACGCTTTATACACCGTTTCATTTATGTACGTGTGAGTTGATCCTGTATCTATTAGGCAACTGTACGTTATTCCGTTTATGGACATGTCGATGAACTGCCTATTGTCGCCGTTGTCCTCGTCGACGGCGGCTCCTATTGGCTGTGGTTTTCCCCACTCGCTCTTCTTTTTACAGCAATTCGTGCTGAGTACCCCCAATGTGCCGCAGCTACTGCAAAACATGCGTTTCTTTGCCCGACACTCTCTAGTGTCGTGGCCCGGTTTTCCACACGACCAGCAGCATGTCTTTGGGTCGTATTTTGGGTGTATCTTCATCCCTTCGTGGTTATCGCGCTCAGTATTGGCGTTCCGGTACCGGAGTTGACTGTACCTCGGTGTGTGTATGTCCTCATAATCTGCTGCTAGTTTTACCAGATCGGTGAGGTTCTCGAAGTCATTTTTCTTTATGTAGAGCTTGTAATTTTTTTCCATGTTTTCATGTATCCTATGTAGTCTTTCTTTCTCGGTGAGTTTCCCGTATCTTCGCATTAATGTCTGCAGGTCAGTCAAGTGATCGATGAAACTTTCTCCGAACTCTTGTTTTCTTGCTGCTATCTTGACTATTAGGTTCTCCTCGTAATTACTAGGGTAGTAGTACAGTTTGAAGAGTTTTAGGAACTGGTCCCAGCTCTGGAATGAATCGGTGTGGTTTCTATACCACGCTAATGCTTTCCCTTGCATTATACGCGGGAGCGCGGGTAGTATTTCCTCCTTGTCTATACTGCTCGCTGTCATAAACTCCTCCAGTCTTTCTACGAATTCCTCGGCGTCGTCGTATCCTTTGAACGACAGGTTCCACTCCCGGATTAGTTTGGTCAACTTGTTCGCATTCATTTTTCCTTCGTCCTCTGTCATCTTTAAGGGTTTTCCTTTTTCTGGTGTTTTGAACTCGTCTGAGGTCTTTATGGATTCTACTAGCAGTTTTCGTATCTGCTCGACTGTGAGGTCAGTCGTTGAGATATTCCTATTCTCGGCTTCTTGTATTAGCTCTGGTTTCTTTAAGTTGTAGATCCAGGATGCCGACATCTATGTACTTTATTTCGTAAACGGTTTCCTGTGGTGTTCTCCTGTCGTGACGTGTTGGGATTTAGTTTGTCGCGGTATGGATTTTGTATTTGACGGTATTATTGGTGACCGGATCGCGGCGGTATTTTACTTTTATGCGGGCGGGCGGGCTGCGTCGCGAGACCTAAATGAGCTATTTTCAATGACTGACCTTTCTCCCGAGTCTCCTAAGACTCCTAAATTGTGAGTTTTTCGGTTGGGCGCCAAATGTGATGTTCTGCCTGTGCAGGACTCACATATCCTCCGTGCCTGATGGGCCTGGGAGGTTTTACCGAGCTAGTCTCAGATGTGGGAGAAAGGGGGTGCAAGGCGAATAGAGAGAAACACCGGTTTCACTTAACTAATCGGGCTTTTATGCCGTTTATTCACACACACACAATAAACTTAATACTATCGCGGTAACGCGGCTTATCCTATGCGATATCTAACCTTCCCCGGCCGGCCGGGGTTAAACGGAATCAATCTAGGGTGCGCCGGAAGGGCCTACAACTACAGGGACCTATCGAGGGTCAGGAGGTAGGAACCGTAACCCGGCCTAGGCGCGTAATGGTCACCCCGGCCCTGATCACGGGGGAGATAAAATAAGGTAGGAGGGTTTCAGAGGGTAGGAGTCGTAACCCGGCCTAGGCGCGTAATGGCCACCCCGGCCCTGATCACGGGAGAGATAGGATATATAGGTAACCCGGCCTAGGCGCGTAATGGTCACCCCGGCCCTGGTTTGGGAATTCGCTGGTGATCGGATATCAACCCGGCCTAGGCGCGTAATGGTCACCCCGGCCTTGGTTGTTGGAGGATAAGTGGATGGGAGCGTCGCCGTGAAGCGACGGGGACGGAAAGGGCCGCTGCACTGGCTGCGCGCACTTAAATATGGTCGGCCGGCGATCCCCTCCACTGCGCCGTGCGCTGCCGGTGGGCTCGATTCCGCGCGGGGCGCGCCGCTGTGATGACATGGCGCGCTGGTGACATAGCTATGTCACAACATGTTCTTCAAATTTTAAGTTTCCATCAAAATAAAGTCCTAGGTTCCGTACAATAAGTGATTCCTCTAATAATTCCCCATTAATCGTAACCGAAGGTTTATTGCGATGTACTGTATTAATTTGATTTTTTGTGCCTAGTACAACGTATGTACATTTTTGCGCGTTCAGCTTAAGGCCATGATTTTCTGACCAGACGCGAATTGACTCTAGGTCATGATTAAGCTTTTTTACAGCATTATCTATTTCTGTGTTATTAGGACTTGCGCACATGATGATCTGTGTGTCGTCCGCATACATATGTGCAAGTCCGAATTCAGTGGTTTGTAGTAAATCAGCGGTATAAATTGAATATAATATTGGACCTAACATTGAGCCTTGAACTACGCCTTTTGACACTGCCAACGGTTCGGATCGGTTTGTTATTCCCAAGTCATTTGTACACTCTACGAGTTGCTTCCTATCTTGAAAGTAATAACTAAACCATGAACAAACTGTTTCGTCACAACCGAAATATTTTAATTTAGCCAAAAGGATGTCTGGATCTAGGCAATCAAAAGCACGGCTGTAGTCAAGCAAAACTAAAAATGATGCTTTATTTTCGTCGGACGCCGTTAATATCTCATCAACAATGTGTAAGAGAGCTGTGGTAGTACTATGGCCTTTTCTAAAACCCGACTGGCCTTGTGGTATAATATTATTAATTTCTAAGTACGATGTCAGTTGCTGACAGACCGCTTTTTCTAATATCTTAGATAAAGCCGGAAGTAATCCAATTGGTCTTAGGTCTTTTAATGTTTCTACAGGTTCTTTTTTGGGTATGGGCTTGATTAAGGCTGTACGCCATGACAGTGGGAAATATCCTGTTTTAAGAGATATGTTTATTATGTGCGTTATTGCTTGCAGAGAATATGGCAGGGTGAGCTTTATCATTTTCATTGATATGCCATCCGTACCCATGGCGTTTGAATTTATTGTATTAATAATGTTATTTACCCTATCCGGTGATAGTTCTTTAAAACCGAAAACAGAACCTTGCATTACAATACGCAGGAGCCAGTGCTGGATTTTTACATATTTGTGGAACTGATTCAATAAAAGATTTATTTATTTCAGCAGGATCGCATAAATGGGACGGCAGAGCGCTCTGTGTATTAGTACCCAAGGATTTCCTTATTTCCCCCCACATCTTACGGCTGTTCTTAGAGCAATTATTAACTTTTTGAGTAAAATAATTATGCTTTTCGGAACGCGTGATGTCATTAACTAAATTGCGATATGTTTTGTAAGTTTTAACATGATCGCTATCACCTGTCTGCTTGGCCAAAGAGCAAGCTTTATCTCTGTCACGTCGTAAAGCCCTTATACTATCAGTTATCCAGGGTGTGGGTGGTTGCTTAAAAGTTTTAGTATGACATGGCACAAAATGATCGAATAATTGTAGAATCAGGAATGTAAAACAGTCTACTGCCGAGTCGACATTGTTTTTGCAATTTAAAACCCACTCCCAAGGTGTCATGGAAGAAGCAGTATATAGTTGAACCACGAGCGAAGCGAGTGGTTCGAGAATAGAATCCTGAACTTGCGAGTTTTTTAACACACGAGAAGTAAAATACATTTGCACCCGAGTGTAACACAAAACTTTTCCCCTCACTATAGCGAGGAAACTACAACGCAAAAAATGCGTTTATCACTGCTTCCAGTAGTTCCACAGGTGGAAAATCATCTTTATTACTAGATTCACCTACTTTTATCAATTTTGAAGCAATTAATTTGACTTTGTTCAAGGTCAAATTACTTTACCCACTAGTGGATAAAATGCGTTTTTACCCGCTGGTATTAAAGGACAAAACACGTGTTTCCGAGCTAGTGAGGGGAAAAAATATATATACGGACTAAGGGCCGGTTGCATCAAACCATCTGTCACCGATAAAGCGTTCGTTAAATTTTTATTGTATGGGAAGTTTCATAGACGCAAATACATATATAACTCCGTATAGACAGATAAAGTCTAAGAAAAAAACATACCTCAGTACCATACAGAAAAAGGTACGGTGGCCTAGATGGCATTACACCTTTGGGGTGCGCTCAGCTAGATGGCGCTAATATTAATATTTGACATTTTAACACATATCAAGCTAAGAATATGGGCCAAATTGTCAAAACTGAGGTTCAAAAGTTTTAAGCCTGTGTCAAGAGATGGCAGTCTATGCACTGTGATTACACGTTTTACTTCGACAGTAACTCTCTATAATACTCGATCCTCTTTGATAGACGTCTGCTGCGTGACGATGATGTGTCTAATGTCTATCAAATATGGTTGATGCAACTGGCCCTAAGTGCCAAAAATATGTATCCACAACCTGAACGTGTTCTGTAAACATATTTTTGGAACGGTACTAGTCGTGTATACATATTTTTTTGAACTTTGTACGCTTCTACCTTTTATACCTTGACTGTGTAAGCACAGTATAATAAAGAGTACTATAGTAGTATGGCCACTCCCGCTCCCCGCTGAAAGCGCCGTCCACCCCCTCTCGGTTACCTCACAGTTACCGCCTGTCAAAAACGCGAACAGTCGGCCTGTCACATTTCACTCATACAAGCATAGTACGCGTACGTACGAGCTTAGACTGTGTGCTAGGAACGCGCCTCTTTCATATATTTGATCGCCATTATCCGAGGTGTGGTATAAGGTACCTTCTGCCGTCCAGAAACTTACAAAGCTCATGAAACGTTTATGTCTCACGGTATTTTTATTTGTATTTTCTAAATAGATTTTTTTGTCGCGTAGTACTGGCTCATAATTATCTAGACTTATATTAACCGGGATAAAGACCGTGATTGCCTTTTTGATTTTTGTCGAGCTCCCGAAATTAAACTAACCGTGAATCATTCAAAACTCTCATCATAATTATCTACTCACTTGCAAATAGTGTACTAGCATGAGTTTGCTCTTGACAGTTTGTATTTCGTCGCCATCTCTGCCACCTGCGATTACGATTTTCCACACATCGTTCGCATCACCAACGCCGTCCTAGAAGAAAAATTATAAATCAACAAAAGCCTTTCTTTTTCTTCAAGCTATCGTTTACCCGACCTACTTAGTATAGTATGAATTTTCTGAGATGAACGTTTCGCTTTTGCCGTAATCTGTTAAACAAAGGCCTTTGTTTCTATTATTCACGGCGGCTAGCTCCCATTTCCACAGCACGTGCTAAAGTCTCAGTATAATTAAAAAGCAACTATCATGATAGCAATAATTAAGGTTAAAATTTATTAAACAGTTTGCAGTATGCAGGTAACTTTTTTGAAGATGACAAAACGTGTTGCCTCCGAAAGGGCTTTTTATGGATTTGAACCTTATTACTATCATGATAGTTGCTTTTTAACTACACTGAGACTATAGCACGTGCCGTTTAAACGGGAGCTAGCCGCAGTGAATAATAGACACAAAGGCCTTTGTTTAACAGATTACGGCTAAAGCGAAAAGTTCATCTCAGAAAATTCATACTATACCAGGGTCCGCTTTCCCGTTCAGACTTCTTCACTTCGCCTGGTTATCGGCATCCTTACGGCTCAGCCACGACATTGGTCTAAGCGCGACAGCGGTGAGCGGCGGGCATACATTGGAGCGAGACACAGCGATGGGACTTTTCATTCGCACGTATGGCTGCCGCTAACCGCTGTCGCGCTTAGACCAATGTCGTGGACGGGCCGTCAGGTGTGAGATTGTTCTCTTCCATGTCCGCTGTAACGACGTCCAACCAGCGCTTCTTAGGCCTACCGGGGCCGCGTGACGCGTCACATACGAGTTTTATTACATTGCGGTATTTGATGGCTGTGCAAAATTGTATGTAACCTCAACAGTCCGCAATGTAACTAAAATCGCATGCGAGTTCGCACGCCGTCTAAATCAGGCCTAAGACAGTGAGATTGAAGCATCTGCCACTTTCTTGCAGCTTATCCGTACGTGACGAATTCCGAGGCTGCCATGGATGTGTGCGTTACGTATGCGATCTAGTCGCGTAACGTGACACATCCACCGCAACTTCTTGAAGCTGCTGGACAATGGACATGCCTTCCAAGGGCAGACCAGGCAAAGTGTTACACGGACCATTTTTTTCAAAGCTGTCCACCCCACTTTTTTTTTAACCGACTTCAAAAAAGGAGGAGGTTCTCAATTCGACTGAATGTTTTTTTTTTTTTTTTTTGTATGTATGTTATTCGATATCTCCGAGAATCGTGGACCGATTTTCAAATTTTTTTTTTGATCGAACCGGTATAACCCCGAGATGGTCCCATTGGCACCAAGTCAGGGTCTGATGATGGGATCCTGGAGAAATCGAGGGAACTCTTCAAATGTTATAGGCACATGTAATGTTTTTAGTCTATTTTTCAAAGGTACACCAGTATTTACGTCTGATGGTAATAATTTTATGTGGCTGAGCTGATGATGGAAGGTCAACTCCTCAATGGTTAGGAGTTAAAGGATAATTCTTTCACTACTGTACATGTATTCGGACTGATACATATAATATCACTAGGAACCACTAAAAATCAACAAATAAATAAACTTTTTAACAAAAAATAAAACCGCCTTCAAAAATAAGCGCGTTACAAAACACGGAGAAACAAAAAGCCAAAAATAATAAACCTTTCAATTCAGATTTCTTATCGTATTGCAATAAGCTAAACATCCAAATTATAAACAAATCAATTATTTTTGGAGTCGGTACCAGCCTGTGTATGGTTGGGTGGGGCAAACAGGCAATAGCAAGGCGACGAACAGGTCTGGTACCGACTACAAAAATAATTGATTTGTTTATAATTTGGATGTTTAGCTTATTGCAATACGATAAGAAATCTGAATTGAAAGGTTTATTATTTTTGGCTTTTTAGTTTCTCCGTGTTTTGTAACGCGCTTATTTTTGAAGGCGGTTTTTTATTTGGAATTTTTTATGTGGTTTGCACTCAGAATCGTGAGCTCTTTCAATTCTAATAGGAGAAAAGTGTCCCAAGGTTTTTTTCCCATTCTGTTACGATTTTTTCATACATTTTGTATTGCGGCAACGGAATGGAAGGTTCGAAAAAATTTAAAAATGGAAACATGAGACATTTTTTTTCTCATATCAGGATTGAAGGAGCTCGCGATTCTGAGTATTATACGCGTAAAAAATACCCATGTTACAAAAATGGTGGGGTGGACAACTTTGAAAAAAAAAATGGCCCACATGTTTGTTACTTTGGTTGGCGCTAGTCAAATGTTTTGATACGTTCATCGCATTTCTTTTGTTCCACCGAAACATACCTCCCCGTAGCCGGTGACCTGCATACACTTTTGCGTGAGCGGCGCGCGCTCGCGATGCGAGTGCAGGTTGCGCATGGTCTGCGCATGCGTGATACGCACTAAATCTCCGCTGCGCACGAGCACTGTCCCAGAGGGAGAGGACGCGTACGGACGGATGATCCAGCGGTTGTTCTCGTCTTTGTGTGTGTATGTTGTTATCTGTGGAAGAGAACAAATTTTCAAGGCTGGCTTCCACTTACGTCGAATGAGGACTCGTCCTCAATACATTTATTATGAACGGTGAATTCGATTCCACGCGTCGCCTATGGACGCAGTTTTATAATAAATGCAGAAGGCGAATTATTGAGATTCGACTCGGCGACCTATATAGTGGACGTTAGCCTTTACAATTCGAGACCGTTTGGACTAATAAATCTCACACTATGTTTTATATCAAAGTCAATGTAGTAGGTGATGAGTGAGGGAATAGTGACTTCAACAAATAAAATAAAGATTAAAAAAATAAAAAAGGAATCACTACTGCGCCATATGCAAGCATGCGAGGGGAGCGCTAGCGTTGTGGAGACTGTTTCCTATGAGGCGCGCTTGAAAACCGGATGAGAAACCGTCACCGTTTCTACTGTTGACATTATGAGAATAAAGATTATATATTAACCTGTTGCTGCCTAGCGCCGACGCCCGCCGGATAAAGATGGTGGTGCGAGTGTAAGTACCCCCCTCCAGTGCGGTGGTTCTTGAGTGTCACTACAGCCCCATAGGCCAGTACTCGAGGGGCGCTAGCGTTGTGGAGACTGTTTCCTATGAGGCGCGCTTGGAAACCGGATGAGTAGAAACCGTCGCCGTTTCCGCTGTTGACATTTTCCAAATTGTGAGTGTGCACGGGAAAACGTCCCACTTTGTCGATTGCTATAAACCCGCTTTGTCAGTTTATTAATATAGAGATATAAGCAAATCTCGCCTTAATGGTCACACTCACAATTATTTAGAGTAAGGAATAGGAAAGGGTTTTTTTTAACTGCCTTATAATTTGATGTCTTACGTCAGAATATATTTAATATAATATCATTAGTTCATTTATCATCAAAACATTTTAGTATTTTGCAGATATATTTAAAAAAAATCTCTAGGTTATTTTAGAATGAATATTTCGGATTTTGCGAAAAGTATGCCGTTAAAATTATGAATGAATTAATAGACTAGAAAAAAACAATGTCTAGGTGGATTCTCTGTATCTCTAGACTTATTTGATAGTTGAATGGCTTCTAAATCAACACTTACATGTAATAGCTCACCTTTTAGACAATACAGTAAGATGTATCCAGAAGAAGAACACGTAGAGAGCAGCAGGCCACAAGATTAGAGTGATAGTTCTACCAATCAGATGCTTCATTGTAAGGCTCTGTAACAAAAACATTATGAGTTTTGAATGATTCACAGTTGTTCTCATTTGACTTAGATTGACCATCACAGACCATCATTACAGACCATCGAGTGTGAATGCGACCAGTGGTAACGCTGAAAGTGAACGCAGCCGACGCGCGCAAAGGAGGATAGATCGCCTTCGTCAGTTTTCCGTGATCATGATGCATGCAACTGCGTCGAAATATCGGGAGTTCGACAAAAATCAAAAAGGTAATCACGGTCTATATCCTGGTCAATATAAGTCTAATAAAAATCACAGAGAACCTCCTATAGAGTGGCAGTCTTGTATATTTGGTTCGCGATACGAGTCACCAGTGTTTGGGGTGCGAGGAGCGGGCGGGGAATGTGTTAAGCGCGCTGTGATTGGCCGTTTCAAGGACGGCGGGCAGTCGCGCCAGATGAAAAGGGACAGAAGTATGACTGTCCCTCTACTGACGCGTAAGTGGCCAATGTAAGTTGACCTATGCCGGCTCTGAATAAATTATAAATATGACTTATTTGTGGAATGTAATGCCGTCTGTTTTTAAATTTGAGCTTCTTGTTACCTTTCCACACCATTTCACACTACAGGTGGACATCTTTAAGGCATCAAAATACCCTTTTCCAATTTTTTTATGCGAAAAACACGCGCTGCTTTCGGGTCTGTTACTTGGTAGGGTGGAGCGAAAAAACACTTTTCTGGAATTAGCAAACCTAATAGATATCAATCAATGCCCCTTAGTCTATGAAGCCTTTGTGCAAATTTTGAGCTTTTTAAATCAACATCTTCTGCCTCCGCATTAAGTTTGAAATTTTGAAAATCTCATACAAACCTGAAATTTCAACTTTTAGATAAAAAATGTTTTTCGGCAGTATTATGTTCAGTATACATTATTGATACATATTATTACAAGAAACTACCAAAAATTGCGAAAATAGCGTTAAAAATCGCCAATTTACAGTATTTTAGCGGCTATTTTGACGAATGTACTGAAACTAGACAAACTTTGGCGATTCTTGACGCCATTTTCGCAACTTTTTGTAGTTTCTCATAATGATATGTATAATTAACATATACTAAACATAATACTGCCGAATTTTTTTTTATCTGAAAGTTGAATTTTTAGGTTTGTATGAGATTTTCAAAATTTCAACCCTAATGCGGAGGCAGAAGATGTTGATTTAAAAAGCCGAAAATTTGCACAAAGGCTTCATAGACTAAGGGGCATTGATTGATAACTATTAGGTTTGCTAATTCCAGAAAAGTGTTTTTTCGCTCCACCCTATTACTTGGTCGATACTGATCGGGCACGGCAAGCGCCCGCGCTTATATCAGTGCAAATACTAGGAAGGCTGGCGACCGCGAGTCGTCTTGTAATAGATGTCTATAGGGGTTGGTCTGTGGATAAAAATATTATGTTCTATCAAATCTAACACCTTTCTCAACCATAAGCCAAGATATTCAAAGTATTCAAGCACAGGGACGTAGCCAGAAATAAATTCAAGTTAGGGTATCAGCTGTAATTACAGGTAGAGTGCTCTAGCTACGGCCCTGGGCCCGCATTAAATATGTTGTATGGAGAAACTGGAGAGAATCCTTCGCCGTGTGAAAAGCAAATTAACTAGAATTTGACCATGTAACCCCCCTCATGACTACAGAGCAGGATCGCCCTAGCATAAAAGCCTAGAACAATTTTTTTTTTCATTTTTTTTAATTAGGCTGCATTACTAACAAAACAGCTCGAGTGAAAATATTTTCAGTACTTTGTAGATTTCATTCCTCAACCGATTCTTGTCAAATCTAGGAAGCTTTAATAATGACATAGATTTTTAAATCAGGTTTGGGAAGTTTATGAACTAATATACAGGGTGTAACAAAAATGGTGGTGATCCGTTTAAGGGCGTAGTCAGTATCGTATTCTCATCAGGAAAAAGTAGGATAAAAATTTTTTTTCGCAAAAAAATTTTTTATCTTTGTATGGAGATTCGACTGATTCGCGCGGCCCGGCTCATACAAAAGTGAAATTTTTTTAGCGAAAAAAAAATTTTCTTCTACTTTTTCCTGATAAGAATACGATACTGAGTACGCCCTTAAACGGATCACCACCATTTTTGTTACACTCGGTAGTCCCCCTCGCCGTATCCGGCAACGGCGACTCCTCCAACAGTTATTGATCCAAAGTAGAGATGGGCCGAATATTCGGTAAATATTCGGTATTCGGCATATTCGGCAACTTTGTCAATGTTCGTATTCGGCCGAATAGTTCGGTTACATTACCGAATAAAACAAAGTGTTAAATAACGTAAGTTGTTTCGTAATTCATCGGATAATGCATTATATTTCAGCATTACAAGGAACTACAAAAATAGATCTAAATGTATGCTTAAAAATATCAATAACATTTTGTATTTATAACAAAAATATATGTCAAGAAAAAACTAAATTTGAAGTATCCATCTATTGATAAGAACAGTAGGCACCGTAGTAACACTAGAGTAACATTATGTTTTCATTACCATTCGTTTAAAAATGTATCCACGAATCGAGTGTCAACACAAACCTGACAGGGTTTCATGGCACTCTGGTGTATGAATAAATGTAAGATTTTTAATATACATAGAATAAAAAAAAAAAGTTTTAAACTCTACATCAGCTTTAAAAATATAGCGCACCGAATATTCGTATTCGGCAAAGTCCATATTCGGCCCATCTCTAATCATAAGCATTATAGGAATGAATAACATTACCACAGGTTTAGTAAGATCTCCAAGAACGTCCCACAAGTCAGCAACAGTCCGCAGCCCCACAAACAGTACGACGAACAGTCCCACAAACTTGACCGACATGGTACAGGCCAGTGACGCACCGAGGAACAGTTGCCAGGTGATCAGGGTTGGGGAGAAGGGCGCGTGACCTTCGGTGGTTAGCGTGCGGACCTGAGAAATGAAAAACACTTCAAGTTCATGTATGCTCAATCATAGATTAAATATAAGATCATACCATCCCATACATAAAAATGCGACCGCCTAGGAACGCGCATACACTACACCACACATAGATGGCGCCACATAAAAAATGTCTTGTAGCTTTCGATTATACTCGTAGATGGCGTTAAGTGTCACTGTTGACATAGATTTATGGCTCAAAAGTGACACTTAACGCCAATCTACAAATAATCGATGGCAACAAGGCATTTTTGTGGCGCCATATATGTGTGGTGTAGTGTATGCGCGTTCTTTGGTGGTCGCATTTTAATGTATGGGATGGTATGATCTTCTTATATTTATTCTATGGCTCAATCTACAATAAGGACGAATATGATTTGATTTAGACGAAAACATTCTTATTGAGCTTGAAGTACAGTACGTTCGTATTTGTCATGCTATATATTGATTTAAACTAACACGATCTTCACTCATATTATTAAAACACTAATATTATTAAGTAGGTACGTAAAGCGGTTGAAATCAGGAAACATCGTAATTTACGCTGAGATGAGGCCATTTCGTGGCACTTCATTACTTTCTGTCTTGTTGTTATTATGTGTTCTTTGTCTTGTCTGTGTTCACGAATAAATGTTTATTCTATTCTATTTCAATCAAAATGAAGGGCAAGGGATTTCATCTTCGTGGAATCCGGTGATTAGCAAGTGCAAACGTGAGAAAACTTTCGGTCACATACAATCGGATGTCGTGAGTGTTGTATGTAGGCAGAGTGGCAACCGTAGCGTAAAAGTGACTAATGGTAATGACAATCAAGTGCGGGTAGTTCGAAAAACTCGTACAGCTATTAGAAGATGTTGATACGACTCCCAGCCAGTCTACCCGTGACCACGGACGTAATGTCACGTCCGAAACGTCGGGTTACATATAAACGTGAGTTTTACGCGATTAAGTCCCGTTTTAATTTAATAATATTTGTCATGATAGTTCAGTCAATGTCAGTACATCTTGTACTGACACTGACTGAAATAGCATGACACGTTCGTATGTTTCCGTAACAATGCGAAGGCAAGTCTTTTTGCACTACATCTGTATAAGGACCTTTCTACTAGGTCAAATAAAAAGGACCAACCCTACTTTGCATAGGTAAGATGCATTAGAGTAATTCCGAATGACAGAAACGCTCGGGTAATATTGAAAATAATGGTGATATTGGTGATTTTTATGCGACTTTCGAAATTACCCTAATGGACCTTAGTGGTTTTTGAGGTCAACAACAACTTTTATTATGGGACCATTGCAATTAACGCGAAAATTAATCCTTATCCTTTAGACTTAAACATACTAAATCAAGAGAGATTATTTTCTGTAAATAATTTATTTACCTTCATAGCACCATAAATAGAGCAGCTCATAAAAAACAGCAATATTGGGTCCAATAAAATATACCGGTTTAGAGTAAGGAAGCCAACATCTGAAATTAAACACATTAGGTTTGTTAAAAATATGTATTAGACCGCCCGCTGTTTACCTTTGTTCGTGTTGCTTCCTTGTTTTGTATTGTTTTATTTTATCAAGGTGTGCAATAAAGAGTATTTGTATTGTATTGTATTGCATAAGAGAATTAACAGCCAACTAGCTGGCGCTAACTGGATGCGGATGGTAATGGACCGACAAGCGTGGAGGAATGAAGAGGAGGCCTATGTCCAAAGACGGACGCTTTAAAGGCTGCTATAGATAGATAGATAGATGTTATTTTTATATGCTTAAGCTTTTTGTGACTGTGTAAATATTGTTAATAGTTTTTATTGCATGCTTTGCATTACCCAAAATATTGTACACCAGAGATGGTAGACTGCGTCAAAGATACGATTATTATTTTTGACACCTTTTATATTTTTACCTGTGGTCTGACAATAAATCATTTCATTTCATTTCATAAGTTTGAGTTTGAATGTTTATATTAAGGAAGCAGCTCTTGCCAACAATTTGTAACTTAATTACAACTTGTGAACTTATTCAAAAAGTATAAATAACTTGAATAATGCATGTAAATAGTACATTTCGATACAAGTGCGAAAAAAAGGAAGTTCGAAACGAGTGGCGATAAATTAAAACACGACCGAAGGGAGTGTTTTAAATCGACACGAGTTACGAATTTCCTTTTCGCACGTGTATCGAACGACGTTTTTCAGTACAGATGGACCTCCGAAGTTTCGACCTGACATATAATGAACCACTTCTCGCACTAGTGCGTAAAAAAAACACCATCTGTACTGAAAAATTTCTTAACTCTTACCACACAATAACAGCATTGTTCCTATAAAAGTGGAGTCCAAAGATTTCGTCATCTCCCATAAGGATAAAAATGTCAAAGGAATAACAAGGGCTCCCAATGTTGTACAGAACTGAAAAAAAAATTTAGTACCTTTGATGCTATGTCAATTCAATAAAATTCATCAGTAGGCATCCAGTCTGACTGTCACTGCACTGAAAGTATTAGAAATTAGTCTATTTTATCTTTCATAGGCGCTGGTGGCCTAGCAGTAAGAGCGTGCGACTTCCGATCCGGGGTTCGAACCCCGTCTCGTACCAATGAGTTTTTCGGAACTTATGTGCGAAATGTCATTTGATATTTGCCAGTCGCTTTTCGGTGAAGGAAAACATTGTGAGGAAACCTGACTAATTCCAATAAGGCCTAGTTACCCTTCGGGTTGGAAGGGCAGTCGCTTTCGTAAAACTAGTGCCTACGCCAAATCTTGGAATTTAGTGGTCAGAGTGGACCCCAGGCTCCCATGAGCCGTGGCAAATGCCGGGATAACGCAAGGAGGATGATCATGATCTTTCAGAATGTTTTTGATCTTAACACATTCGTGGACATGTATGCTATAGCATACGCGTAGTCATTTGTTTCCTTTGGTCTATGACAGATGACGTCACTAGCCAATCTAGCCATCCGTAAACGTGTTAATCAACAGTATGAATAGTCAGAAAGTAAGACTTTTACAAAAAAATAATTCGATGTTTGACATGACCTCAGATGTTTACATAAAAAAAATATCAACTTACAATTCTCATGCCTTCATATTTGGCGCCATCATACTTGTCCCCGGGCTTGTCAAATGGAAAGGTGCCATCATATCCTGTCAGCTTGCCTGACAAGGCAATGAGCATCTGAAATATTTTTTTTTTTTTCAAATACGTTACACAGTGTGACAGTAAAAACCAAAGCACTGAGTATCTAAAATATAAAGCTAAAACTCTTGGTGTTTCAACTCTTCCCATATAAAATGTCTGTTAGGTGTATGCCTATTATTGTAAATGTATATGTCTACTTGTTTTTCTTGTTATGTCAGCCTAAGATACGTGACGCAATGGTTAGCCGTAAAGTCATGTAATCATGTTTACCAATAAATATAAATAAATAAATATAAAAAATTTAATTTAATTTATAATTTAATCTTAATTTTTTTTTTAATTTAATTATATATTTATTTAATAAAGATAAACATGTAAAAAAAAAAAATTATTACACTATACATAAATTTATGAATTAGAATTTGACCAAATCAGGATACAGTTTACAGTTCCTAAGAGTAACATAATGTTTTTAAATGTTTTGTTAACTGCTGTTTCTTATATAAACGGTTTACTGACGATTCGCCAAAAAACGTTTCCCAAAGTTTCACATCCCAAACTATTATTCCCAAATTATCATTTCCCAAATAAACCTTGTACCTCAGATATAGTAAAGGCATTTAAATCAATTAATGTCAAAAAAACTAGTGACCTCTGGGGGGTCTCCGTCCATGCCGTAAAATCCTTAGTTGAGGTTGTAGCGCCTGACTTAGCAGTTATATTCAACAACAGTGTTGACTGCGGCGAGTTTCCTGATCTAATGAAACATAGCAAAATAACTCCTTTATTTAAATCCGGCAGCCACTCTGACCCCACTAACTTTAGACCAATATCTGTGCTGCCAACTTTCAGTAAAATATTTGAAAAATTAGTTCTTTCTCAATTAGTACGACATTTTAACGTTAATAATTTAATGCATAATAAGCAATTTGGCTTCACACGGGGTCGCTCGACAACCGATGCTGGTGTTGAGCTAATTAAGCATATTTTCGATGCCTGGGAGGAGTCACAAGATGCTTTAGGTATCTTTTGTGATTTATCTAAGGCCTTCGACTGTGTTTGTCATGAAACATTGATCAGGAAACTACATTATTATGGAGTCAGAGGATCAGCACTAGATTTACTCAAGTCCTACTTAAATGGTAGAATACAAAGGGTAGATGTCAATGGACAGAGATCAACTGGGTCATTGGTCTCTATGGGTGTACCACAGGGATCAATATTGGGGCCTTTCCTGTTCCTTATCTACATAAATGACTTGCCATTCCTTGTAAAGACCCACCATGATATAGTATTGTTTGCAGACGACACCTCACTTATTTTCAAACTCAAACGACAGCAACAAGCTCACAGTGATGTAAACAATGCTATCTCTAAAGTAGTGAACTGGTTCAATGCTAATAATTTATTATTAAATGAAAAAAAGACTAAATGTATTAAGTTTGTCACTAATAGTAACGTAAGGAATGAGCAAACAAGTGTCGTTGTGAAGGATGAGGAATTAGAACTGGTAGATAGTACAGTTTTTCTTGGTATAACTTTAGATTCTAAACTTCAGTGGGGTCCCCATATTGTTAACCTCTCGAATAGACTTAGTTCTGCAGCTTTTGCAGTGAGCAAGATCCGTCAGTTAACAGACGTGAAAACAGCTCGATTAGTTTATTTTAGTTACTTTCACAGCATTATGTCATATGGTATTTTACTTTGGGGCAGTGCTTCAGAGATAAATACCATATTTATTCTGCAGAAGAGGGCTATTCGAGCAATATATAAAATGAACCATAGAGACTCACTTAGAGATAAATTTAAGGACATTAATATAATGACAGTGCATTGTCAATATATTTATGAGAATATTATGTATGTACATAAAAACATTTGTAATTTTAAGAAAAACTGTGATGTACATAATATAAATACTAGAAATAAACATAAACTCGCGGTGCCCTTCACACGGCTCTGTAAAATTAAAAAATCATTCATGGGTAATTGTGTTCGATTTTATAATAAACTTCCGAATCATATTACTGACTTGTCAATTAATAAATTTAAGAATCATGTAAAGCGTGTACTCATTTCCAAAGCTTATTATACAACACAAGACTACATGAATGATAAAACAACGTGGGATTAATTGTTATTCGAAATGGTTTCTTATTTTTACGTTTATTATTATTATTATTGTTGATGATATTAATATTGTATTTTTTTGGACATTGGATTTTTCCTAGAAATATTCTAGACATGTATTTTTATATATACATATACCTAATTATATATTTTTTGTTTAACGATTATTTTTATATGAAATTGTATATTATAGACTCAATATTATTATGAACAATAATTTACAACAATAAATTGCTCTGATAATTAGGTTAGATTAAGATCATAATATATATGTAATGAACTATTCATAAGAGCTTGTAACTAGGCCTACATGAATAAAGATATTTTGAATTGAATTGAATTGAAACGTTTGGCAAAACAACTTATCGCAAATTGACATTTAGCAAAACTTTTTTTGGCAAGTATTTGTTTCCCAAAATATTTACTTGGTCAAATTTCATTTTACCAAATATTATTTAGTCAAAGGTATTGTTAGGCAAAATTTCCATTTCCCAATATATTGTAATTAAATGGTGCACTGGAAATTTGTTTGTTGATTTTATACTATGTGTCCAAGATTTGTGTGAAATAATGTGTATGTCTTACCTACTTTTTTTCCTCCTGCTGCAAATGTCAAGGATGACAATTTCACTTACATGTCCGGATACATTCTATTAATAAGGAACCTTATGTTTTCAAGACCATTATGTTCTATTAATTTTTAATTACTTTAAAACGCCATTTGCTCACTGTCAACCTAACACGCTCCTCCTCGCTTCGCTCGTCGTCGCACCTAAACTGACCCTGTCACACACGAGTTTTCTGTTACAATACTAATAAAATTATTACATTACATTTATGCCTTGTAATATTTATTGTCAAACGTGGT
Source organism: Leguminivora glycinivorella (assembly GCF_023078275.1). Lineage (NCBI taxonomy): Eukaryota > Metazoa > Arthropoda > Insecta > Lepidoptera > Tortricidae > Leguminivora > Leguminivora glycinivorella. The sequence goes on from NC_062983.1 coordinate 7,719,694, forward strand.
TTTGCATAGTGTAATTTGTAGAAACATTTTTTGAGAGAAAAATAGTTGACAAAATAATTTTGTCCAGTAATATTAGTTTGACAAAAATAAAGTTGAGCAAACTTTTCGTGTCCAACTGAAGCCTTGGGAATAAAACTGAAATTATAAGTTATTAGTAAATTATTAGTTATTATAAGTTTCTAATGGGGTGGCAACGCGCATGTGACACTGTTTGAGTTGCAGGCGTCCATAGGTTACGGTGACCGCTTTACATCAGGCGGACCGTATACTTGTTTGCCACCGACGTAGTATAAAATTATCATTTGACAATTTTAAGTTAAATTTGGCAAAAAATCTTTGGTAAATTAAATTAATCCCGTAGAAATGAAAATGCAAATGCCTAAATATTTTCGAAATTTGCGATGTGAAATTTTGACCAAACATGTTTTTGGGATATAAGTTTTGCCATTAAAAACGTTTGCGAAATAAAGTTTTGACTAAATAAAATTTGACTAAGTAAAATTGTGCGAAATGATAATTTGACCAAACAAAATCATTGCGAAACATACCTTTGCCAAACAATACTTTGGGAAATGAAACTATTGCGAAATGATTATTGGGAAATGAAATTTGACGAAACGTTTTTTGGCGAAACGGCAGGACACCTATATAAACATGTCTGTTAATTTTTATCTACACCATGTTTTTCAGTTAAATTCGGCGCGCAGTTAGGGTTCATCATCAGGAACCACCCTGTATATTGCTTTTTGTTAAATTCGAAAAAAAAATCCATACATAATACATGAATTAATTTGTTCCAGAGTCATTGTCAAGTGTTTGACGGCACATGTCAAAACAAATAAGATTAGCACGTGACCCAGGGGGGGGTCCCCTGGGCACGAAGCTGGATCCGCGCTTGTAGTTACTGTTTTTTACATGTGAGATTTTACATGTTTTTGGCTACACTTATGATAACACTGGATGTATATACATACACATACATACAATCACGCCCGTGTCCCACGAAGGGGTAGGCAGAGCACATGAAACTACTCAGGTTTCAGTGCCACTCTTGGCAAATAAGGGGTTGAAAGAAAACGAAACTGTGACATTGCAGTGACAGGTTGCCAGCCTCTCGCCTACGCCACAATTTAACCCATATCCCATAGTCGCCTTCTACGACACCCACAGGAAGAAAGGGGGTGGTGAAATTCTTAACCCGTCACTACACAGGCTGTGTGGCACACTGGATGTGTTACCTAATAAATATTTCTGTTCAATTAAATTTAGATACCTTGCCAAGGGGTGGATGTACATCAAAGAAGAATGTCCTGTTAATATACCAACTGCCCATTTTGCCAAAATGGGTTTCATCCCAACTGAAAAAAATGATACACATTAAGAAGTAAATTCTAGAATAATGGATAGTATTTTTAATTATTTTAGTTTAGTCTTGTAAGGATTATTAAGTACATTTCTAAAGGAAAATATCAAATAAAAACTTTCTGAAAGTCCTGTGAAGTTTTTTTTGGAATATTCTGATAACATTCTCATTATTTTTTGTAAGTAATTAAAAGTAAAGCCTAAGTAGTAAAGTTATTTAGTACATACCATACATGATCTGGTTCCAACACTTTGTAGAACCTGGTCACAAATGTGGCACCACACAGCACTCCAAATGTTATCCACCATCTAAAAAAATAACCATTGCCATACTTGTATTTTAAGCACTTTCTTACTATCATCTTCTCAAAACTTTGGTTAAAAGAGAAAGTACTAAAACACAAGTCTTGTAAAAATAAAACTTCTCGAAAGTTTGTAAATAATATGCAAGATTTATTACTACTTGAAACTTACAGTTTTGTAGACGATTTGTTAGCGCTACTTTTTACTTTATCAGACATTCTTAGGCTGCGGCTTTTAATTACTTTAATACATATATTACAATTTTAAAATATTAAAAACATAATTTTTATTACACATTCATAACGGTATCATGTGAAACGTCACTGTTCTCATTCAGGCCAATGACATTGACAGCATTGACATACAATGTATGTGACAGTAGCTTGGAGAATAGAGGTAAGGAGGAAAATCTGTCAGTCGCAAAAATGACCGGCTGACTGAGGCCTTTTAATTGCAGTTACAAATCTCTCCGCTGGGGGCGCATGTCTCTCTCAATGCTCGGCGTCGTGACATGACATTAGACGTTGTTTTAAGTAGGCTGATTTCGTCGGACTGAACAAGTCAAGACGTAGTCCCGTGGTAGTGCGCTGGCTTCGTATGCAGCAGGGATGTAACGGAGCTCTGCTTCCGCTTCCGTTTCTGCGGAACTTCCGTTTTGTTTTACACATCCGCTTCTGTTCCGGTTCTGTTATTTTTCAAACGGAAGTTATAGCGGATGTCGGAACCTAGCGCGACGGTGGGACATGAGCGGCGTACATCAAAGACCAACAGGTCTATACCTGTCATTCGCTCATCTCTGCGCTTGCCACGTGCTGCGATACTAAACATCAATCGCTTCATTCCATTGCGCGCCAATATTTGTCCTGTCCACCTAGTTAGTAGCGAGTGAACAACTATTCAGTGGTGCAGGGCTTATCTACGATCCCCTTAGAAGCAAACTGCCGGGAGATAAAGCTGCTAAGCTTTTGTTTATTAAATACAGTTTACTTCTTTTATAATCACTCCATTTAATTTAAAATTTTAATTGTGTACTAACAATTACGTACACATATAATTTTTACTGGTTAGTTTTGGATTGTATTATATATACTACCTACGAGTAAGTTTTCTTTTCGTTTCTAAAACCTTTTACGGCATAATAAAGGTTTAAAAGGATTCTTATGTGATTTTTAGTGATTACCTAAACAACTAAACATCTTAAAGTTCAAGGTGATTTAAATTTTTGGATTGTAATGAATGATATACTTAAGATAAAATATCAGGTAACTTTTCTTTTCGTTTTTAAAACCTAAGTGGGCCTAAAGGCTGATTACAAACTGCTAATTACAGACTGAACAGTAAACACCTAAAAGTTCTAGGTAATTTAAGTAGTTTTGGTTTATGTTATACCTATGTGGTATTTTTTCATTTCGTTTTTAACATCTATAACTTCCGCTTCTGGTTCCGGTTCCGCTTCTGCTTCCGTTAAACTAAATTCAAAACTTCCGCTTCCGCTTCCGGTTCCGTTAAAACCACATCCGTTACATCCCTGGTATGCAGATGTTCTCAGGTTCGATCCTGACAGCGATCTTTAAAATAAATCCTTTGTTTTATAAATTTTCTTTTTGTGTATTTTAATTGTGTTTAGTTATTGTTTTATTTTTACAAATATATATGCATGATAGCTTTTTACATTGTTTGCCCCATCTTAGGTAATGATGTAAATTTTCCAAATGAAATTTCGAAAAGTTGTAACAAAATATTTTTTGATATAAAAAAAAACTAAATAACTCACAAAAAAATATCTGAAGAAAAAAAAAAGCTCTCACCAGGATTTGAACCCGGGACCTCTTGCTCCGTAGGCGGGGTTACTACCGAGAAGGCGAAGAGATTGTCAAACCCTTATGTACCTGCGATTGCAGCGACACCTATCTTTTCTTTTATATGTACACTTCTGATACAAAAAGAGGTTGCTCCTTTATCTCTATTCTTCATGGACAGTGGGTTGATGAGCGTTCCAATATTGTGGAATCAATGTTGCTTGATCATGGCTTGATCTACTGGTGTCGGCCAAGCCCAAAAACGCTTCCTGAGATCAAGACGAGGAGAGTCATACTGAAACAACCCTACAGACGCTGTATCTACCTTTTTTGAAATTGTCACGGTTTTCTAATGACAAAGTCGTAGCACCAGTCATTTCTCTATTTTTGCCTTCACTGCGTTGATGCGTTCATTAATCGAATATTCGTGTAACGGAACGGAGTGGTCATCCTATCCTATCCTGTCATGAATTGTCAGTCAGTTGAGTGGTGTCAACTGTCAATAAAAACGCAAAATATTATTATAATCATCTGAATCACGCATTTCACATCAGATTCATCGTTCGCGTAAATCGCAATGCACGTTTGTTAAGCTTGCATCATGCGTCGCACTTACTGTGCAGTTTTTTTTATAAAGTGCATTTTAATTAACTTGTGCGTAGGTGAGCTAAGCATTGAGAAAACGGACCAAGTTTTGAATGGCTTCATAGACTCGTTGAATAGTCTACCCAATCAGCTTTATACTTATGAAGAAGGGGTACTTTTAGAAGCGGAGAAGACGGTACGTAGCCTCATTTAAATTGGTTTTCTTTGTACATGTTAGAATCACGAATGGTACTTATGTTGTTAAAGATCAGAGGTCAGAGTAATAAATAGCCTTATCAGCTGAATGTTTTGCAAACATCCTTGATGTGTGAATTAATTAAGTGGGCGATTAACTTATGCCTTGATTTTGCTTGATGAAATTATTGTAATAGTTTTGATAAAATAGTTGTTAAATGGGATTTTAACTGTCTGAGACAAGTATATTGCAGCATATGGAGAAACTTAAATAGATATATACTTGCTAAGAGAAAGTGATTAAGTTCACTGGTGGCAGAGGCAGGAATCAGTAGACTTGGTCCCTATTTTGTTTAGTGTAAGAAATCTATCATATATAATGTAATCAGTTTATATAATTAGTAAAGATCGTTATCAGCGTGCTGTATTGGTGGCAGAGTATGGTTGCCAAAAAAACAAATACACAAGTATTTAAAACATTACATATATTTAACAAATTATGAAATATATACACATTTATAATTACTTATCCAAATTACATTGAATAAATAACTAAAATTTGTTCAATAGATTTGGCTGTCAGAAGTTCACGTCAATTAGAAAAAATCCATTTTAAATAACTAAATGACCTTTCTACGTTGACAGAAGTTACAGGAAGGTTGTTATAAAATCTAGGTAGTGTGTCATATCCATACTGGGATTATTCGTGCACTTTATTACACTCGTCCGTGCACTGCTTTTGACTTAAACTACTTGAATAACAATTCTAGATAATTAATCGTATTTAGAGTGCATTTGATTATTTGGATTAAAATAATATACACTTCGCGTAATGTATTTTTATGACATACATAATTAATGTCATTTGACGTAAATTTTTCTAAAAATATATATTTGGTCGGAAAAGGCTTTGTACCGTAGAGGTGTAATCCTAAGAAGGTAAGTAATCTAAGTATTTATTTTGTAGTTAAGAACAAAGTTAATATTTAAATGTATTTGTTTTTTTTTGCCAACCGTACCATCTGCCACGAAAAGTGCACCTTGATAACGATCTTTAATAATTAGAGCAATTATTAATATTCCCTTAACAGAAATCAATGTAGAATTATGACATTTTTATATCCTAATCCAATACTGTCTATTGGATATCCAAATGTCCATTCAAAGTTGCATGCCTGTGATCAAACAATAACTATACAGATCATTAATTGAATAATTGATAAGTTATAAAAATAAATTCATGTTATTTTCATACTTGTTTGAATATAGTGCTCTATACCAGCACCTGTTTACTATACCTAATGCTTAATCTGTCAACGACCCATACCAAATTGATTTTTTTTATAGAATGATAACACCTACAAGGTCTGTGCACGGTTGAAAGTCAGCGACATCCACAATGTGGATTCCGTCAAGATATTGCGTTGTAGAGGTGAACTAGTACAGAACGAGGACAATGTACTGGTTCTCCAGCAAGGACATGAGTGTGCGCAGGAGGAAGATACCACGCAAGATGCGGGCACTGAAGTTAGCGGCGAAGACCGTACAACGGAATCTTTGACAGCTTATGAGGGGCCTGTAAAGCTGTATAATGAAGTACAACAGCCTAATACTGAGGTGAGTTATACGATAATATAGAACTTTGTTAATATCCTAACCACAAAATTAAAATTTTGAAGAAACCCCCGAGCATGACATAGTGGACCGATTTTCATAAAACATGGCTTTCAAACAAAAAAACTAAATCGAAATCAGTTCATCCGTTCGGGAGCTACGATGCCACAGACAGACACACACACAGACAGACAGACAAACAGACAGACAGACAGACAGACACATATATTGATTTAAACTAACACGATCTTCACTCATATTATTAAATTAAAACGGGACTTAATCTGGGACTGGCTGGGAGTTGTATCAACATCTTCTAGCTGTACGAGTTTTTCGAACTACCCGCACTTGATTGTCATCAGTCACTTTTACGCTAGGGTTGCCACTCTGCCTACATACAACACTCACGACATCCGATGGTATGAGACGGGAAGTTTTCTCACGTTTACACTTGCTAATCACTGGATTCCACGAAGATGAAATCCCTTGCCCTTCATTTTGATTGAAATTACGATGTTTCCTGATTTCAATCGCTTCACGTACTTTCCTGCTATAGTAAAGACGTTCAGTTGAAAGGACTTTGGGATTATGCAGTTCAATCCAGTGGTTCGGTCCTGACTCTAGCAAATGCTCGGCAACCGCAGACTTATTTATTTGTCGTTTTTTGACCGCCGCGATATGTTCTTTGACCCTTTCCGCTATGGTGCGTTTGGTTTCTCCAATATAAGAACTACCACAGCTACAGTCAATCTTATAAACGCCTGGCGTCTGATATGGAATAACATCCTTTGTTGACCTTAGTTGCCCCGCCACCTTCAACGTAAGTTTTACGCGATTAAGTCCCGTTTTAATTTAATAAGACAGACACATACACAGACAAACATGTCAAACTTATAACACCCCGTCGTTTTTTTAGCGTTGGGGGTTAAAAATTGAATGCTGATACATACCAGGGGATGTGTAGTGTATAGGTGTCTCGAGTACATATGGCAGTCGGTGTCCGAGTGCGATGGAGCACGGACGTGCGGTGTGTATTGGCGAGCCAACCCGATGTATATAGTGTAATAGCGTGACATTACAAGTGGCGACGAGGATAAAAGCAAGTACTTACCACGTGAATCTAGTATTCGGAAAAGATGGGATAGAAACATAAGTAACATAACCTATAAAATCGAGTAACGATGCGCCATGATGCACCGTTATCTTTTTGTAAACAGGTTTGGTTACCTGCCGTTTTAAATTACTGGCATTCTTAGTAGTTTTGGAACGTAATGAAGCTAAATGAAAGTGTTCATTAAATACTACAAAGCGAAATGATTATAACGGCAGTTTTTCAAGAATTAAGTCAAAACCAAATAAAAATAAATGAAATGTTATTTCTTTCAACCGTGCGAATATAAACCTTAAGCAGGTAACCGAACGATGCAATTAATAAAATGTTTGAGGCAATTGACAACATACGGCCAGCCTTCCTAGATTGTCATGCCTATACAGGTGTCGGTGTGTGGCTCCTACCTACCTAGTAAACGGTTTGGTTACCTACCTAGATTGCCAAATGTTTTTAGGTACCAAAATGTTATTTGAGTTTATGTGTAGTGGGTTTATAAAATTGATTTATTATTTACATAAATCACAGCCCGGAATCATTACAATAATTTCCGTCCAACCAAAAGAAATGATATTTATTTTTAATTAGTGAAGTTACCATCTACCTGCTGGTTGGTTTAATACACAAAATTATGTGATGTTGCTAAATTTATGAATGGTTAAGCTATTTACCTAAATAAGGCATTTACTTGAATAATAAAATGTTGTACAACCATCACACTTAAATGTCCTATGGTAGCATTAGTCGATGTTTGAGAGTAAGGTGAAAACCAAAACAAACTAGATAAATACTTACCTAAGTATACTTCCTTACAGGGGTGAATTTACGTAAAAGTAACGTAAGTCACGACTTCATTAAGTGGTTATTTGAACTACAGCTGCAAATGAAAGGATCTATGCATATGTCGGGAAAGTAACACTTATTTAGAGATAGATTATCACTTGAACGTGAATCTTTTGAATTGATTGAACATGCCATAAAATCGTGACTAATACTCTTGTCGCGGATTGACTTACGTAAACATTCCTAACGCCGATTTCGAGCAGTTTTATCTGAGTATTTAATTACTTAAAAACCAGAAAACTAGATGGGTTCACATTAAGTGCTAAATATACCTACTTATAATAAATAAAGAAATATACACCCTGTTGTTATTGGACTACGTTAACTTAAAAAAAAAAAGAGATTCATTACATCAAATACAATTAATTTATCTATGAAACTAGCGTCGTAATTCTTGCGGTTATCGAGTTAAAACAAAAAAGTGCTGAATACAACAATTCCTAATGTTATTTGTTTTGACATATGTCGTCAATCACTTGACTCTAACTTGAATGTTAATCTTAAGGGTCTCTCACAATAATAAATTAATTTATTATGTATGAAAAGGATGAACATTTTTATTGCATTTTTACCTAAAAGTGATATACAGGATGGTTCTTGATAATGAACCTAACGACGTGTCAAATTTAACGAAAAAAAAAACACGGTATAGAACAAAAAAAAATACATTTTTGAAGCACTTATGATAAGCAGTTTCCATCTAAGTATTAAATTACTTTGTCAGTAAAGTCGGCAGAAAAAAAGAGGCATTAAACGGATATGCAACTCTGTACATTCAATTGTATCGAACATTTAATTGGCACCTAAATACTATGAAATTTTATGCCATTTGTGGCTGAAAATAAGGCATTAAATTGCGAATTTGGAAACAGCACATGGAGGTGCACTCTGTACATTCAATTGTATTGTTTAGTATTGACCATTTAAATGGCATCTAAATACTATGAAATTTTATGCCATTTGTGGCTGAAAATAAGGCATTAAATTGCAAATTTGGAAACAGCAGATTACAGAATCTGGACATTTAATTGTCATGTGTGTGAATTGGATAACAGAAATTCTGGTTATTAAGCTTTAATACAGCAGATTACCGAATCTGGACATTAAATTGTCATGGAAAAAAAAACCTACTGGTAACAGAATAACAATGATCTGACCTGTACAGTGTGCACGGCTCATTCAAAGCAGATTAAATGTATCTGGTCATTAATTTGTCATGACTTTAGCCTTACGAGGATAAATATAGATATATGTGGAACCAGCAGATTACTGAATCTGGACATTTAATTGTCATGTAAAATAAATGAAAAAAAAAACATACTTACCTTGGTTAAGACAGATATATTTATCTGGTCATTAAATTGTTGTAAACATAGTTAAACAGCAATTAAAAAAAAAAAAAAAACTGAACATTGAATTGTTGCAAATAATGAGCTTAATGATAATAACCTAAACACGAAGTAAATTACGGTTATACTGGTTGAACGTGCGCTTAAATGACGCTTAGATCAGATGATAAATGCTATCTGAGCCTTCAATTGTCATAATAGTAGATTGACGTCGGTCAATAAATATCATTAAATTGAAACCGAAATAAATTACACATATGAAAGAAAAAAATACCAAGGCATCCAGTGCCTGAGAGTCTGAGACAACTACCCCAGTAAAACACTCAAGTACAATGACTGAGTACTTTGAGATAGCATAAGTTGAAATATTTTCAATATAATATATTTTGACTTGTGTTAGTTAGAATCATTAAATTGATTGGGTACAGGTTGCCCCAAGAAAGTCCAGTATGGCTTCTTAATTGTCGTTGGAGGCATTTGACAGCGAAGGTGATCCTACATCAGTAGGAGTTCGGTGGGAGCGCTGGAAAAGAGCACTCTTTATATACCTAGATGCCGCTAACGTCAATCAGAGTGAAAAGAGTGAAAAAAATAAATAAATAAAGACAGTTCATTGGTTTGACATTGCATTGTATATAAAAAAAACACGTAGTGGTGCAGCTGAATTGAATAAAATTAAGCGAACGCTTGATACATTTAAACAACGCGGAAAAAAAAAAGTTGCTAACTCTGCTTACCGTCAACAAGGCTTTGTCAGTATGGGTGACCTCAAGAGAAAGACATGCCTATTTAAGTTGATCTATGATAGATTTTCAAAGACAATCTACGTCAGTTGAAAATCATTACAAAAATATATTGGTACTGAAGGTACTCGTTATCAGTTAGGGTAATAGGTACATACTGCAGAGATTCATGTAGGTGAATCTCATACAAGTCAGGTGTCCAGTTAAAACAAATAAACTAATGGATCTGTGAGCCTCTATTGAACTAATATAGAAAAAAAAATAAGAAACAAAAATGCTGAACTTGTTTGCGTAATTTCACGGGAGGATATTGAAATGTGGTCTCTCTTTCGTGAATACATATTAAATTTGTATAAGATTTTCCAAGCGAACTAGTAACCTAAGTTTGTAAATTTATAAAATAAATCTCACTAGTGACCTTATTTCGTCTGGTCAAGAAAATGAACAAAAGGACAACAATCAGCGGCTGAATCAGCTTTGTCTGTAGTGATTGTAAAATGTTAAATAATCACAGATTTCAATGCTTCACGTCAATTATCTAGGTACCTAACTACTTACAATGCACTCACATTCTTATACACGAACTTGGCATCCCTAACGGCTAAAAGAGATTTGCTTATTATTGAAGTTAATAGATTAAAACCAACTTGTATTGTTATTACTGAAACACACTTAAAGCCATCGATACATGATAGTTTGGTGGAAATTAATGGATATTCACTATACAGACACGATAGAGTTAAAGGAACGGGCTGGGGAGGAGTCGCTATATACATATCTCATACGCTCTACGGCAGACCTATACAAGTAATACCACACCCGGTGTATAACTCTCACCCCCAGGTTGAGGCATTGTGGCTAAACTTAAAGTACGAAACTTTTACAATTACAATTGCGGGAATATATCGACCAACTCATTACACATTTGAAGAGGCTGATCGTCTATTATTTGAAACTATTAGTCATGCTGCTATGGATCCCAACCCCGTGTTAATAATGGGTGATTTTAACTTGCCGGATCTCAAGTGGCCCCTGATTGATGTAGATACCGATAAGTACAATACAATACATGCTAACTTTCTTGATATGTATCTAAACAGTAATCTAACCCAACTAGTGACTGAAATAACAAGAAAGCGAAATAGCGAAGAATCTATACTTGACTTAATTATGTGTAACGAAGAAAACCTCTGTACCAAAATTCAATACTATCCCAATATAGGAAAAAGCGACCACTTAGTACTCCTAGCAACATTACAGATTGAGCTAAAATCGAACAGAAATACATGTATAGAACAAGTAAGAAGAAACTTTTATAAAGCGGATTTTCAGGAAATTATGAAAACAATTTCATTGAATACTTCATGCCACACCGGGCAGGTTAACGTTGAAGAAGCTTGGAAGGAATTTAAGTCAAAATCACACGCCGCAATCGAAACTCGTGTACCATTGTCAGCTAAAAACAAAAAGTTAAACATAAACAAACCATGGATTACAAAGCAAGTACTAGAAAAGGTTAACAATAAATTAAAACTTTGGAGAGAGTATACATTAAATGGCAGTGAAAAATCATATAAAGCTTATAGAACTGAAAATAATAAATTGGTGACATTGGTCAGAAAATTAAGAGCTGAATTTGAAAGGGGAGTAGTCAACTGTGGTCCGAAATCATTTTATAGTTACATTCGTAAGCAGCTTTCCTCTGAGGTGTCCGTGCCACCTTCACTGAGAGATGAGAAGGGTAATGTCACCAATGATCAAAGAGCTGTTGCTGAGCTTTTTGCTCATCAATTTGAGAGATCTTTTGTTTGTGAACCACCACACATCAGCATTCCAGACGTTCAGCTGCCGCGAGTGGAGAATTCAATAGAGTCAGTATGCTTCACGCCTGAGAATGTGGCAAAAGCGTTAGTAACATTCAGTGACTCTACATCAATGGGCCCAGATAGTTTGCCCTCAATTTTTCTTAAAAAGTGCAGGAGCGTGCTTGTTGATGAGCTGACTCTTATAATGAATTTATCCCTCAAGAATGGAAAACTACCGCGAGACTGGAAGGAAGCCCATGTAACTCCTATTTACAAGAAAGGTGATAAGTTTGTTGCTGCTAACTACCGTCCTATCAGCCTCACAAGCATAGTCTGCAAAACCATGGAGAAAATTATAGTCACTGAGTTGAGGCATTTTATCAATAAGGAGAATGTAATAATCGATGAGCAGCATGGCTTCGTACCCAAGAGATCTACCGTAACGAATCTTCTTCTATGCCTTGATAAGTGGACACGTGACTGGGACAATCGTCAGCCTACGGACGTTATATACTTAGACTACGAGAAGGCATTCGACCGTGTACCTATTAGAAGGCTTATTACTAAATTGGAGCACTTTGGGATTCGTGGTCAACTCCTTGAATGGATATCGGACTTTTTATCTCACAGGATATTTAAAGTAAGAGTAGGAGAAACTTTATCTAGTGCTCACAATGTCTATAGTGGTGTCCCGCAGGGCTCAGTGCTCGGACCAATCCTGTTCGGCATATTTATAACAGACCTAAAGAGTGTAGTGCAATCAGAACTATCAATATTTGCTGACGATACCAAAGTTATGGGTAATCCACTTATAACTAATAACATTATCCAAAGTGACTTAGACCGCATTGTCCAGTGGACTAAAGACTGGCTCATATCGCTAAATCCTGACAAATGCACAGTTCTTCACATTGGGAAAACCAACCCGAAACTAGGTTACAACATTGATTCTGTTCCCCTGCAAGCTGTTACCAGTCAAAGAGACCTGGGCATCACTGTTTCGCATGACCTGAAATGGGGCACACATATCACCAATATAACGAAGAAAGCAAATTCTATGCTGTATATGATTCGAAAGGCATTCCATGTGATCACTAAGGATCTTTTTGTTGGGATTTACAAGACATACCTACGTCCTTTGCTTGAATACGCTTTTCAGGTATGGTCTCCCTACTTCAAAAAGGATATTACACTATTAGAAAAAGTCCAGAGAAGAGCTACTAAAATGGTCGCTTCACTGAAAGATAAGCCATACAACGAACGGCTTCAGGAATTAGGTCTTACATCATTGGAGGATAGAAGAAAGCGTGGTGATCTCATTGAGACTTACAAAATCTTGTCTGGACACTACAATGTGAATAATATGAAAGACCTATATATACTAAGCCAGAACTCAAAACTAAGAGGGCATTCTAAAAAGCTTATCAAACCTCCATGTGCTAGCAACCCTAAGAAACACTTCCTGCCGAATCGCATAGTTAATATGTGGAACTCTCTACCAGAAACTGTTATTAGCGCGCCGTCAGTGAACTGTTTCAAAAATAGACTGGACAATTATATTAGAACTTTGAAGAGTGCAAAATAAACACAAGTGCAGTGATATACACGCATCAGCTCGAAGAGCTGCTAGTGTATCAAATAAATAATAATAAAAATAATAATAAAATTATTAAGAGGTTAGGGAACATGATTCTATATATAAATGGATTGATAGACGGATGTGAAGTTAAGGGTACAACTGAGAGAAATTTGCCTTGTGAATCTAACAAACTCGTCTTGTTGCGTGTTTATCTGTTTGAAACAATAGTATTTTAGTAAAGGGAATAAATCACAATATTGATGATACAAGTCGAATTTGTACGAACCAAACAACAAGGTCAAACTTGTTAAAATATATTTTATTGAATCAGCCAAACATATGTTTAAATCAATATGTGACATGTGCTTTTACAAAATCGACTGTTACTCCTGTTACTCCGGTCAATTTCAGTATGACTTGATGCCTTATAAATGGGCATGCTGATTTGTTCGGTTAACAGCACAAAGAAAGTAAATGAAGGAGATAATATTTGGGTAATAATTTAGATAATATTTTATCAAAGGAATGGAATGCACTCCCACCATAGATGTTCCCAGAAAAATACGACCTCGGTCTCTTTAAGATAAAAGTGAATATGCTAAGTATTACTGAATCGGTGAGCTCCATCTTCGACTATATCTTCACCTTCCATCGGGTGTGACTATGGTCAATCGCCAATCAGCCAAAAAAAAAAAAAAGTGGTTTTGTAATTTCTTTAATAATTATATTATAAAATAGCCTAGCCTAAGAGATCTTAAGATAGATAAAGAGATAATAATAATAAAAAAAAGATGTTGATAAAATACTTTAAAAGAAAAGTGTTATCTAAAATATATACATACTGGTCAATTGAGTAAGCACTTCTTAAATAGTATATGAACAGCTATCTATTTTAGAAAATTAATCGTTGATTACTTTGTGTGGTACAAAGTATCTACGAGAAAGAAAGCTGATCATGATGAAACAAAATCAATAAAACGATAAAGTGGATACGTGACCCTGAATAGGATTTTAATGCATATTCTATATAGTATCTCTATGTATTACAATGCAATGAATCACGAGCCCTTTCGATCCAGAAAAAAAAACAGTAGACAGTAAAAGTTTTAATAACTATGCACTGCAATTTATAATTAAATTTATGAGTAGATCTAACTAAACATTATAATATCCGTAAGTATTATGAATTGCATTAGATGAAATGAAAAATGAAATAAAATGAAATAAATGTTTATTCAAAAACTAAACCTACAACTAAATTTATCTTCTGCCAAACCAGAGTATGGTTTGTCGGCAGACGAGGCTCCAGATACATTAGGTTCTATAACTAAATACTTATATGTACTATTTACTAGTTACTAGCAATAATAGGTGCATATAATGAAGTATAGGGCCGATACAATCAGTTATCAATGTTATCATCAATAATTACCTAATATACATTAGACGCCTGACAAGCGACCTATTAAAAAAAAAAAATAATAATGTAAATCATGAAAAGGTATGAAATTAGTGAAATATTATTGTACGAGCCGTACACCTTAGATGATATGATTCTTGATGGTTGATGGTAGTCTTGATAGAAACACTGATCTTTGATACACTTATAAATTTATTGATAACCAAGGTATACTGAGTACTAGCTAGGAGCACGTATAAACATAAACTAATGCATAAATCGATGTATAGCGTAATCGCAAATACAGCGATCAATCAATCAAACAATCATTATTTATTTGCAATAAAACATAACTAAATGCATGCAAATGCAATCAAGCAATGCAAAGCAATTCTAATCAAGTCATAATTATATTAATTTTAATGCTGACGCGAGAAATGTGCGATGCTTGCATTGTACAATTATATTGTATGCTATTGAAGAAAGAAAAAAAAAACCAATCATATATGTATATAAAAAAAAATGTACTAATCTAGTTTTCAAAACAGTCTGAATTGAAAAAGGTAACAGATTTAAAAAAGAAGGAGTGTTACTGACATCTAGGAATTGTAGTTAATAAAACACACAAGTATGTTTGAGTATACACTGCAGGTGGTGGTGCAGCGTCCGCTCTGAGTCAACCCTCAGACCGGAATGTCCTAAACATATGACTAAAGATAGAAAATTAATCCCTAATTATAACTACTTCACATACAGTACTAAGTGGTAAAGACGGAGATGATCAAGTTAGGAATGACGAAAGTGGGCAGACAATTAGAAGAAACGTAGTTCATTAAAAAGAAAAAAAAGATACACGGCACAGCATGGCAAGTATTTGAATTAAAACTAAATTGACCTATTATTTAAATATTTATAAAAAAAAATTAAAACAAGAAAGGGATGTAGTGTATAGGTGTCTCGAGTACATATGGCAGTCGGTGTCCGAGTGCGATGGAGCACGGACGTGCGGTGTGTATTGGCGAGCCAACCCGATGTATATAGTGTAATAGCGTGACATTACAGGATGATTAATGTTAAAAGTTTATTTTTTGTTCTTTGTCCCTTAAATTTTACTGGCCATCAGCATTTATTGACAAAAGTGGAGTAAAAAATAGGTATGCATAGTCCTAAAACCATTATTATTAGGGATTTTCATATAAAATATGCAACTGTTTTTTTTTTTTAATTTTAGCCTTAGCAGGACAAGATATCAAATATTTACTTAGATGTTATTTCTAATTTTTAGGTAATTTCTGCTGTGTTTTTCCACCTGTTTTACCATAGAACCCTTGAATTTGAAGAACCTAACACAAAAAAAATCCTAGCAGTGCAAAATACAAGTTATTACTTGTTTGACGTGAAATATGCCTCCAATTACATAATCTAATAACATTCTCATTGTCATCCTCAGTATGATCTTGACCTCATTATCATAACATGTGTTACTATAAATAGTATGTGTAGGTTCACATTCCATTGATACTTTGTAATAGGACGAACAAACTTAATCCATCCATAGTAATATTATAAATTGGAAAGTGTGTTTGCTTATTTGTCTTTCACGGCAAAACAGCGATAAATTGACGTGATTTTTTAAGTGGAGATAGTTAAAGGGATGGAGAGTGACATAGGCTACTTTTTGTCTCTTTCTAACGCGAGCGAAGCCGCGGGGAAAAGCTAGTAGGAAATATATACTATTACTGCTACTACTACTACTGCTGCTGTAACGCAACAACGCGATGTGGATCTTGGCTTCCAAACCCAAAGACTTTCATGCCTGCTTCTCTGTCGAAACCAGAAAAAAAATAGTGAAGAACTTCTACACTTTTTAACCTGACTTTTTTAAGTGGAGCTAGATGGATCCAGTCTATCGTATGCATCCGATTAATACGCGCACGATTCCATACACCGTGTTTTTATTGATTGAAGTTAACGGAAAACTTCGCCATCCATTATAGGAAACAGAAAAGCATAGTTATTTTTTTTTTTGAAAAATCCTATACACCTGCGATAGATGTTACATCAATTGCTGTTAAGAAACGGGCTTTGTGTATTCGATATGCGATTGACAAGTCATAGTTTTGACACTTATTTAGTGTGAGTTAATTGTAAACCCCATTTCTCAACAGCAATTGAAGTTAACATCTATCGCAGGTGTATGGTATTTTTAGAAAACAATACAAAAAAAAAAAAACTAACTATGCCATTCTGTTTCCTATAATGGACCGGATGGTAATTCAATAAAATCACGGTGTATGTCTTTACGCGATTTCAAGTAAAGTCTGACAAAAAAGAGTAGAAATAAAAAGTGGCAACATCGTAGTGTCGTCCCGTTTTTTCACATACATTGATTTGAAAGGGATGACACTGACAATGTTGCCACTTTTTAGGGTTCCGTAGTCAACTAGGAACCCTTATAGTTTCGCCATGTCTGTCCGTCCGTCCGTCCGTCCGTCCGCGGATAATCTCAGTAACCGTAAGCACTAGAAAGCTGAAATTTGGTACCAATATGTATATCAATCACGCCAACAAAGTGCAAAAATAAAAAATGGAAAAAAATGTTTTATTAGGGTATCCCCCCTACATGTAAAGTGGGGGCTGATTTTTTTTTCATTCCAAGCCCAACGTGTGATATATTGTTGGATAGGTATTCAAAAACGAATAAGGGTTTACTAATATCGTTTTTTGATAATATCAATATTTTAGGAAATAATCGCTCCTAAAGGAAAAAAAGTGCGTCCCCCCCCTCTAACTTTTGAACCATATGTTTAAAAAATTTGAAAAAAATCACAAAAGTAGAACTTTATAAAGACTTTCTAGGAAAATTGTTTTGAACTTGATAGGTTCAGTAGTTTTTGAGAAAAATACGGAAAACTACGGAACCCTACACTGAGCGTGGCCCGACACGCTCTTGGCCGGTTTTAATTAGGGTTCCGTAGTCAACTAGGAACCCTTATAGTTTCGCCATGTCTGTCTGTCCGTCCGTCCGTCCGTCCGTCCCTCCGTCCGTCCGTCCGCGGACAATCTCAGTAACCGTTAGCACTAGAAAGCCGAAATTTGGTACCAATATGTATATCAATCACGCCAACAAAGTGCAAAAATAAAAAATGGAAAAAAAGGTTTTATTAGGGTACCCCCCCTACATGTAAAGTGGGGGCTGATTTTTTTTTTCATTCTAACCCCAACGTGTGATATATCGTTGGATAGGTATTTAAAAATAAATAAGGGTTTTCTAAGATCGTTTTTTGATATTATTAATATTTTCGGAAATAATCGCTCCTAAAGGAAAAAAAAGTGCGTCCCCCCCCTCTAACTTTTGAACCATATGTTTAAAAATATGAAAAAAATCACAAATGTAGAACTTTATAAAGACTTTCTAGGAAAATTATTTTGAACTTGATAGGTTCAGTAGTTTTTGAGAAAAATACGGAAAACTACGGAACCCTACACTGAGCGTGGCCCGACACGCTCTTGGCCGGTTTTTTCTACTGTTTTTGGTCAGACAGACTGTATGACCTCGCGCGCGAGATCGCAAGTTGCCCAGCAGGGTTAGCACATGATTGCCACGAGAGTATGTCGCCGCGAGATAGACTACCCGTCCTTATGTCATTAATACAGTTAGAAGAAGACGTGTCATCTATCTCGCGGCGACATACTCTCGCGGCAATCATGTGCTAGGCCTACAGGTGAGATCCATCATTGGTAGATAATCCATCTTGTAATAGAGAAAACATATTGGCTATTTTAATAATAAAACTACCGTGAGACACTGACATATTAAACATCGGGTAACTCACGTAAAAACCCGATTACCCGATTTTACATGTTTAATATATTGAACATATTGGCTGTTTGGTTTGGCTGATTTACTGGTATGCATTTCCTTCCGCTATATATCTGTGTGTGTACAAATATTTGTGACAGCTGAGTTTGTTTACGCTTTCTGTCGGCTATCGAATACAAAACAGTACACACAAGCTGCTCTATTGGCTATTTTAAACCAACAACCGCACAAAATAGTCCTGTTTGCATACTTAGGGCCGGTTGCACCAAACCGTCTGGCACCGTTAGTGTTCGTTAAATTTCACTTAACGCCATCTACAAGTATAATCGAAAGCTACAAGATATTTTTTTTGTGGCGCCATCTATGTGTGGTGGAGTGTAAGCGCGGTCTTAGGCGGTCGCATTTTAATGTATGGGATGGTATATGATCTTGTTATATTTAATCTATGGTAGAAGTTTGCTGAGTGACGATGATGTGTATGTCAAATGTGGTTGATGCAACTGGTTAACTGTACATGTAGAATAAGGCCACTACAACCATATCAAAATGACAAACAGTAAGAGATTTCTTACAATCTGATTTTTAACGTCATTATGACATAGTTCTACAGTGGCCTAGGGTTCCAATTGGTTGATTGTACATCTAATTGTTCTAAAGCACTCAAAACAGTTTTAACACCATGAAAAATGTATTGTACACACATAGTTGTCAAAATACATTTTCCATGTATTGTAAAACAACTGTTTTGAGTGCTATAGTTGGCATAATAATAGTTGCCTTAAACTGAGTTAGCGTCAGGACACTGAGTCAGTTCTGAGTCATATCTTAAGGCCCGTTTAAACTATGAGGTATCCAGTTTAAGTAAGTCTACGTCATTTCACATTATCGAATCTACACACGAACTGGACGCGCTGCACACTAGCATTTTGCTATGTACAGACACCTCTAAAAATATCGATAGCGTATAAGTGCCAAAAATATGTACAATACGACCTAATGGTTAGCTGGAAGATATCCCTTAAAGGGATAAGCTCGCCTTTGTACATAACCGTTATAATTATTTAGTACTTGTATTAAAGAATTGTATACGCAGCTGATGTTTATCGTGGCAGTGGCGCCATCTCTCCCCCGTTATAATTATTCACTGTACATGTAATTTGTTCTGTACAATAAAGTGTTTACTACTACTACTACTAAATCCGTATCGATATTTTCATCCTTGACCAAACCTATGAATTCATTCATAATTTCTCCTTGCACTTTTGCAGCTGATAGTACATTTAATTTTGGTTTGGAATCAAGGAGGTAAAAAAACTGGGACCATTGCGTATGTATACATAAATAGGCGTGTAGGTAGTATAGCTATTCAAGAGATACCTAATCTTACCTACTCGTCTTGTTTAGACAAGATTGAGTCATTTCACGAAAAAACTTACCTAATGTTGGGTCTGTATCATAATCGTTCTTTAGGTAACAAGTAGCTATAGATTACTTACTGTTTTACTTGCTTAGTTAGCTTAATGAACCAAAATAAGACATTTTTAATTTAATTTTCATTTTTGCAGACTATGCCACTACTTTAGGCTCTCTTGCACCAACCACTTAACTCAGGGTTAGTCATCTCATCTAAACAGAAACAGATGGGTTGTCATCTGTCAAATTCCATATAAAATGGTTAGTTAACCCTCGGGTTAACCTTCCATTTTCGTTGGTGCAAGTGACCCTAACAGATTCTTTTTAACCCAGAAACTAAACGAATATGTAGTACTAGCTTTTGACCGCGGCTTCGCTAGCGTTATAAAGAGACAAAAAGTAGCCTATGTCACTCTCCATCCCTTCAACTATCTCCACTAAAAAAATCACGTCAATTCGTCGGTCTGTTTTGCCGTGAAAGACGGACTAACAAACAGACACACACACTTTCCCATTTATAAGTAACTAGCTTTTGCCCGCGGCCTCGCACGCTTTAGAAAAAGACAAAAGGTAGCCTATGTCACTCTCTATCCCTTCATTATCTCCACTTAAAAAATCACGTCAATTCGTCGGTCTGTTTTGCCGTGAAAGACGGACTAACAAACAGACACACACACTTTCCCATTTATAATAATACTAGCTTTTACCCGCGGCTTCGCTCGCGTTAGAAAGAGACAAAAAGTAGCCTATGTCACTCTCCATCCCTTCAATTATTTCCACTTAAAAAATCACGTCAATTCGTCGCTCTGTTTTGCCGTGAAAGACGGACAAACAAACAGACACACACACGTTCCCATTTATAATATTAGTATGGATATGGATTCTTTCTTGTTCAGGTAACATCAGGCGAGCAGTTCGTGGCGATCCCTCGCGCGAGCCCCAGCGTCCCTTGCATCGGGTGTGCTTCTCACGTAGACCCCAACGCAGCTGGTGTACCAGAGTTGGCCAACCTCGGCATCCGACATTTAGACCTCCACGACCCGGCCAAACATACGCTAAGATCCGTCGTTGATGTCGAGAGACAGGTTCAGGTATGTTCTTAAGTTATACTAGTCTAGTGTTTGATGCATCGGATGTGCTTCTCACGTAGACCCCAACGCAGCTGGTGTACCAGAGTTGGCCAACCTCGGCATCCGACATTTAGACCTCCACGACCCGGCCAAACATACGCTAAGATCCGTCGTTGATGTCGAGAGACAGGTTCAGGTATGTTCTTAAGTTATACTAGTCTAGTGTTTGATGCATCGGATGTGCTTCTCACGTAGACCCCAACGCAGCTGGTGTACCAGAGTTGGCCAACCTCGGCATCCGACATTTAGACCTCCACGACCCGGCCAAACATACGCTAAGATCCGTCGTTGATGTCGAGAGACAGGTTCAGGTATGTTCTTAAGTTATACTAGTCTAGCGTTTGATGCATCGGGTGTGTTTCTCACGTAGACCCCAACGCAGCTGGTGTACCAGAGTTGGCCAACCTCGGCATCCGACATTTAGATCTCCACGACCCGGCCAAACATACGCTAAGATCCGTCGTGGATGTCGAGCGACAGGTTCAGGTATGTTCTTAAGTTAGACAAGTGTTTGATGCATCGGATGTGCTTCTCACGTAGACCCCAACGCAGCTGGTGTACCAGAGTTGGCCAACCTCGGCATCCGACATTTAGACCTCCACGACCCGGCCAAACATGCGCTAAGATCCGTCGTGGATGTCGAGAGACAGGTTCAGGTATGTTCTTACGTTAGACAAGTGTTTGATGCATCGGATGTGCTACTCACGTAGACCCAAACGCAGCTGGTGTACCAGAGTTGGCCACCCTCGGTATCCGACATTTAAACCTCCACGACCCGGCCAAACATACGCTAAGATCCGTCGTTGATGTCGAGCGACAGGTTCAGGTATGTTCTTAAGTTAGACAAGTGTTTGATGCATAGGATGTCTTTCTCACGTAGACCCGACTGATGTACCAGATACGGCCAACCTTAAGTTTGAATATATTTTGATCGAGGTTTTTCTAAATATCATACAAAACAAATAAGGATGCGAGCGAGGCACGTGTAATATCCGTTTCCGTTACTCTCACTTATTTGAAAAGAACCCCTACGCATACCCCCACTGTTTCGCTTCCTCGCAGTGTAGGAAACGCAGCCAACGTCTCAAACAAGAACTACTTGGTTGCATCCAGGTATCAACAGACATGGAGCGTCAAATTCACATAGGTAGTTATATAAAGCTCTAAATTATAAAACTTTGCCGATTTCAAATTTAGCATTCTTATTAGGGTTTGCTCCCGGGAAATACCGGTACCGAAAGTACCGGGAATTCCCGGGATTTTTGGCCAAGCAAAGAACCGGGAAATCAACTTGAAAAATCCCGGTACTTTCGGTACTTTCGGGAAATATTTTTTAGTGACATTTTTTGCTACAAAATTTATTTATTTCTGTTTATATTATTTAAACAGTTAAAAAATAGTTGTAGGTACAGTAACACGCGCTTAATCACTATTTAATAGCATGTGCATGGCAGTGGCAGCCTGGCAGCCGTAGCCACCGCGATACCCTAGCTAGCCCCACTAGCCAGTTCAGTAGTCGAGTTTTGTATTTTTGGTGAAGGTTTGTTATATTAAGTTGTGTATTTATATTTTTTCTCTCAATCTCATTTAACTCATTTCTCTGCATGTTATTATTATTATTATTATTTATTATTTATTTATTGGAAAACCAACAGCACAAAAAAACCATGTTCGCGAATTTTGCGATAAACTCAAAAACTACCAAACGGATATTTATGCGTTTTTCACCTATGTATGAATAGAGTGATTCTTGAGGAATGCTTAAGGTTTTCTTATTATAAATTAATTATTAAAACATGACATATGTGCTAAAAGTCGGTGAAAATCACGCTGCTAAGAGCTTCAATCGTAAACCCTGCCCGTACGTACTACGTACCGATCGACTTATAACAAAATAATGTATGGTGGAACTGTCACTCTGATAGGTACATAAATGCAGGTCTAGAAAAAAATTCGGCAATGGCTTATGTCTAGCTTTTAATGATAACTGCTATAAACATGCTTAACTTTTAAAAAGATGTTTAGATATATTGTGATATTACGGTATTTCATAGAAATTTTCTCGAGAACGATCCCTGACTAGCAAAAAAATAGTGCACCATCTCAAATGTTTTGTTTCCTGGAGTTTATATTCTTTGATTCAAATAACATGTTTGGGGAATTTTGTGAGGTTTTACTGCCGGTAGATAATAAATTATTATATTTCTTTAATAGCATTTGTCTTATTTCTTTTACTAAGCGATTAAACATCTCCCAGTAATGGCAGATCGCTTAATCGGAGCAATGTATTGCAACGGTAACCATTGGTGCCTATGGTAGCCAGATAGTAGTAGTAGTAGGTTGCAGAATTCTTCACGATTTTTTGTTGTTGTTGCACGGTATAATCTCACTATGAAAATGACTATGAAATAAAAAAGGCAGATAAAACAATACGCCGAGCGAAGCCGGTGCGGTTCGGTTATGGTAATATATCAATAAAAGATGAAAAATGCCAAAAATATGTTGATATATTTGAAAAAGCGAAAAAATTAGACCAGTCCCGAAAGTACCGAAAATCCCGGGAAATCCCGGTTCCGTATTGCTTCGGTACCGAAAATCCCGGTTCTTTAAAACAGTACCGGTACTGCAATCCCTAATTCTTATCTCCATAATCGTGTACCAGTAAGTGAGTACATAAGTTTATTTATGACATCGTGCATCCGCGTCCCTTCTCTAAATGAATACTGAAAAATATCATATAAAATATAAAAATGCAAAAATATTTCTTTACAGGTAGTAAATGGCGTTCGTTACATAGTCACCTTGATTGTTGATTACGACAATTGCACGGCGCCTGACGCCGCACCTTGCCCTGTGAGTATTCCATGCAAAGTTTCCATCCTCGAAAAACCATGGAAGAAGTTACCAGACGGCTCAAAGTACCGAGCTATACTCGCCAACAACTGCACTGCTGAATGGCTATTTGGTGACGAAGGTGAAATTTTACCCGTTTTAGAAAATAATGAAAACAATGAAATTCACCCAGAACCCAATACCGATCCAGATGCTCTGAAAGTTATTCATAATTTCGATGTGCAAGCCGGACCCAATCAAGAGAAAGCTAAAGCTGACGAAGTTTTAAAAAATATCCAAGATCAGATTATTCCACTTAGTGAATTTGATGTATCTGGACACCAAATTGAAGGAAGTACAACAGAGAAAACATTGCCAACTCATGACACTGACACTGCCGCGCAAATTCACGCAGACGAAATACAAAAAAGTTATAATGAAAATGCGGCCGTGGGACAGCAGTCACAAAAGAGCGAGACTAATTCTTTATTAAACGAAGACAAGAAAAAAGCTATCGATGATCTCATGCACCATTTTGACTTTGATGGTTTCCAAAAACCGGGAGTTACCAATGATCATCACAGAGAAAAAAGGAGTTATGATGATTATTTAAAAGCATTATCACATACAAATAAAGAAGAGAAAGTTGCCAGTACCATAAAAAATGCTAACTTCATCCAAAAGTTGTGCCGTAAAATGATTGATCACTTAAACGAAGTGGATATGGCTATTCAAAACAGAGTACTGTCTGATGTTTTACTTGTGAAAGATGAATTTTGGGACAATAAGCATTACTTCTACTTACATACTTCAGTAACCATTCCTTGCGACAAGGCCCAATGTAATAATAAAATTTGCAGTGGTGTCGTAGAGGCTACCGATGAGAATGATCCTAGAGTACTCAATGCGTTCTGCTATGACGATAAATCAGAAAAGCATTTCACCGATGAAGAATTAATGTCGGTTGATGACCCTGTACTTGTCGAACTAGTTCAACGTGCTTTAGAAAAAATTGAATCAGAATCTCCTAAAGATAATGCAATGAAGTTAATAAAAGTGTTAGATGGAACTGAACGAAAGGTACCTGGGAGTTCTGGGTCATTAACAAGGTTAATATTGTCCCTTAAATATACAAATTGTAAAAAATCTCAGGAATTTTACAGGCGAGTGAACTGCAGTACAATTGAAGGTATGGGTACGAATATATGTCAAGTAGAAATATATCAAATACATGATAATGTGCAGATCCACCATGCTTGCACTGAAAGAAGTTCACGCGAAGATTTCTTAGATTCAGAGCAAGTTAATAGTAAAACTGGTAATGACGATCCGGAAATTCGTAACATGGTACAAGAAGCTTTACAGACCCTGGAACGTAAAACAGACGCCAATAAAAAACTTAAAGTCGTTAAAATAAAATCAGTTTCAACCGAACTCGTTGCCGGTCTGTTAACAAAAGTTGCCTTCTCTGTTGGATTTACCAATTGCTATAAAGATAAGATTGTAGATGATAATACTTGTGAATTGCTGCAAAATACACCCATTCGCGAGTGTGAAGCACAAGTGTGGGATAGGCCATGGCTGACAGAGAGTCGGCAAATAAGTGTTAAGTGCGAAAAAGATTCTGACAGACATTCTGATATTAAAAACAATGAGGTTCCCTTGCATAGAAAAAAGCGATCTCACTTTGTCGGAGGTGAAAAAGAGGAAAACCCTAATGATCCTCTCTATAAACAATTAGCAGATGAATCTATACAACAGCATTTAGCTTCTAATAACGGTCAAGTCAGTGTAAAAGATCTAAAGATAAAAAGAGTAGTCAAACAAGTTGTTGCGGGAACTCTAACTAAAATTGATTTTGATGTAATCCTCGCCGTTGGCGAACCATTCAGCTGCCATTCTGAAGTTTGGGAAAGACCTTGGCTTAAGAAGAAGGAAATTACTGTAACATGTCCAGACAAGCAGAGGAAAAAACGTGGTCTGAAAGGTGGCCTGAAGGACCAAAACACTGAAGATCCCAAATACAGAAAATTAGCCCAAGAATCTTTAGACAAGTACCGTGCGACTCTTGTTGGTGGTCAACTTAATGTCAAAGAACTGAAAGTTACCAAAGTTGCAACACAGGTAGTTTCTGGCACCAAAACATTTATTGATTTTAATGTGTTTCCTATCAACGGTGACGAAATAACATGTCATTCTGAGATATGGGAGCAGCCTTGGCTTAATAAGAAAGAAATTGATGTAAAGTGTGTCAATAAACAGGAAAGAAGAAAGCGACAAATACCAGGCGGGGAAGTAACTAAGGACCATGAAGATCCTAAGTATAAAAAATTGGCGCAGGAATCTTTGAACCAGTATATTCAGTCCAGCAATGGAAATAACGTCAATGCTAGAGATCTAAAAGTTAAAAAAGTAGTTACTCAAGTAGTTGCTGGTACTCTAACTAAAATCGATTTTGATGTAGTTCCCACAGAGGGTGAAGTTTTCAGCTGTCATTCTGAAGTTTGGGAAAGGCCTTGGCTTAATAAGAAAGAAATAAAAGTGAATTGTGATTTCAATCAAAAGCAAAGAAGAGCTAAAAGAAGTTTACCTGGCGGCCGAAACGAAGTGAATCCAGAAGACCCGAAATACAGAAAATTAGCTCAAGAATCTTTAGACAAATACCGTGCGACTCTTGTGGGTGGTCAACTTAATGTCAAAGAACTGAAGGTCACCAAAGTTGCAACACAGGTAGTTTCTGGCACCAAAACATTTATTGATTTCACCGTATTTCCTACCAACGGTGACGAAATAACATGTCATTCTGAGATTTGGGAACAGCCGTGGCTTAACAAGAAGGAGATAGATGTTAACTGTGGCCTAAGGAACCGAAGGAAGCGCGAAATATTAGACACCAATCCGAATACATATAAACTAGGATCTCCCAGAGAATTTGATGTCAGCGATCCGCATTTCAAATTATTAGCGGACGAATCTTTACAGAAGTATTTGGCGTTGATCAAAAGCCCAGTATATCATAAAGTTGTCGAAGTAAAGAAGGTGACATCTAAGGTAAATCTGTAATAGTTATATATGCACGTATGAAGCGCGATAGTTTATTTTATATCATCACTATATTACCAAATTTATTATGCATGATATTAATGTATCAATTCGTTTAAAGTTGCACGTGACTTCAAAATTAAAAGTATCTATATGTTTTACCTTTGGTTTACATTGTTTTTATACTATTTTGTCTTCATTGTGTTTTGTTGTAATCACTAGGTAGACAACGGCATAGTCTACGAAATGGATTACACCGCAGTTCCTACTTCATGTGCATTAAATGAGGTTAATCCAGAGAATTGTACCTCACGAAACGACACTCTTCTATCTTGTCATGCTCAAATCTGGTCCCGGCCTTTGACGAAATTAATGGAATTTGATGTCGTGTGTAAAAATGATGATGATGATAACAAAGTTGAAGATGTTAAATCAGAAGAAGAAAATAATGATCGTGAAAAGCAACAATTAGTACATCCACGGCAAGAAAACACGAATAAAAATTTAAAAAAGCTTGCTCAAGAGGTACTGGAAACGTATGAACGACAGTCCAACACAAAATATAAACATAAAATAAGGAGTATTGGAAAATCCTATGAGCAAATTAGTGACGGTGTCGTGACAACTATTGAATTTCATGCGTCGCCCACAAAATGCCTAACTGTTGATGAAAAAGACGTGGATGACTGTCAGATAACGCAACCAGAAGTTTTATTACAATGCAAATCGATTGTACGGGAGCGGACATGGATAAACTTTAAACATATAAAAGTGTCGTGTACAAATGTTAAAAGTACTAAGTTAGAGGTGCCAGATTGGGATGATGAAATACCAGGCCTGGAAGTAAAACACACAGATTTAAAACATACGGATCTGGATGTAAAGCACACGGGCAGATACCGACGAGACGTAACTGGCGACGATGACGATAATTACATGGATGATGAAATGAAATATTACTATGCCAATCGTGCTCTTCATCATCTTAATCAACGCAGTGATACTCAAAATTTGCAGAAATTAATTACAATTCATTCTCTTGATGTCTCTAATCAGATGGGTGCACGGATGATACGTATGTACATAGAAACGGCTAAGACATTCTGTGTGCGTCATCAAATAGAGCGAGTAGATATTGCTCAGTGCGACGAGATCGAAGGTTTAGCGCACAGACTGTGTCACGTCAGGCTATGGCCCTCTGTAAATGAGGAAATGGTTGTTCGCCACGTGGTTGTCGTTTGCGACGACGATAAAGACTTTGCGTCAGTGTCTGGGTTCGAAACATCTAAACTGATCGCGGCCTCGTTGCGAAAGCTTGAAGAATCACCAAAAGTAAAATTCAAATTAGTCCACCAAGGAGATCCATACGTAATACCAGCACTGAGCACCAGATTCCCCATTAAGTTGAATTTTGTTGTTCTGAGGACTAATTGTACTAAAGACGTAGATGTGTTTAAGCAACGTCAACTATGCTTTGTAGATTCAACTACACCAGCTACGTCGTGCGAATCTAAGATATACCTTTCGCCCAACAGCAAGGACATCAAAGATATTAGAGCTACGTGCTCTATAACTCACAGGGAACGACGGGATGTCACCTTTGGCCCAGCAAAATCGAATACCGAGGATACTATAATTGCTCAACTAGTTGACGAGTCAGTGGAAAAACTTGAAACATCTTCGCTGCATAAATATAAACAGAGGGTATTGAAAATCAATAGTTACTCCACTAAAATCACAAGAGGACGAGAGACCGTAATAGATTTCGAAGTTGGATATTCATCTTGTTTAAAATATGAGTATGTCAAAAATATAAGTAATTGTGAATTACTCGAGCACCTCCCAATAAGGCATTGTATATCCCATGTCTTCGAAAGGCTGTATGTTGAAAACGGTAGAAACATTGAAGTATCTTGCGAAGACGATGAGACCCCGTTAGAATCTCAAATGGAATTCGAAAATTCTGATCCGGCTAATCGCATTGCAAACGAAGCTTTAAAACACATAGAAGCTAAATATCCTCACAATAAGAGACTTCGCGTTGTTAGGATATTTTCTTTACAGAAGCAAATGATAGCTGGGATTCACTATAGGCTAAAAATGGAGGTTGGCGCTACCGATTGTCCCGCGTTAAGTCTTAGGACAGACTGCAGGCTTGTTGATGGATACGAAAATAATAAGTTCTGCCGCGTTAATGTGTGGATAAGGCCTTGGACGGACCACCCTCCAAATTTCCGCGTTGTTTGCGATTATCAAGAAAGCGAGACCGCTGAAATATATCACAAAATGCAAGCTGAACACCTTTTCGCAAATTTCCTAGCTACATATAGGCCTGATTATATGGACGATCACAAAGAAATGTCGAGAAGGTTCAAGATATTTAGAGATAACGTGAGAAAGGTTCACGAGATGAACATCCACGAGAGAGGATCAGCGAGGTACGCAATCACTAAGTTCTCCGACTTGACTGCCGAAGAGTTTAGCAGCAAGTATTTGGGATTGAATACGAGCTTGAAGATTGAGAACAACATTCCGATGATAAAGGCGGAGATACCGAATGTGGAGTTACCGCAGTCGTTTGACTGGCGTGAACAGGGCGCCGTCACGGAGGTCAAGGACCAGGGACAATGCGGCAGCTGCTGGGCTTTCAGCGTCACAGGTGAGATGCCGTTTCATTATACAAGGTGCCCGCGAGGAAACGGAATAGTTTTAACAGCGTATTCCCGATCCCATTATAAAGCTGAGTTTAGACGTGCAAGTTATTGCTGCAAGTTTTGAGACAGAAGTATATGCAAGAAAGAGATGCAGATATTTGCCACTCACTCTTTCCTATAGTTGCGTCTTAAAACTTGCAGCAATAACTTGCTGGTCTATACTCAGCTTAAGACTAAAATGCCATATAAACTTTTCTGGATTTCCCCTAGTTTCAGAGTTATTAACAAATGAAAAAAAGTATTTTCTCAAACATGCAATGAAATATTGTCTTTACGTTCCTTAAAATGGGCTGGGAAGTATCGCTTTTTGGGCGCAAGAACTCGAGAGGACTGTAAAGGGATTTCATATTATTTTTTAGGCCTAGGCCTGCAAAGTAACTTTTTTTTTATAAAATATTGTCCTTTAGAGCATTTTTTTTTTATTTCATTGTATGTTTGAGAAAAGCACTATACATGCCTCGGCGTGAAAACGGATTCCCGGCCTCGTATCCCTATCCGGCCTCGCTCGCACGCTCGCTCGGCCGTATATACCCACTTGGCCGGAAATCCTCATTTTCCCGGCCTCTGATGTAATGTACTATTTCTTGTTGTTCCTTAGCACAAAAGATTTTCTTGACGGCGATGTCAAAAAATGAGAAGTAAAGCCTTTCAAAAATGAGGTTTTTAGAAAAAAAACGTAGAAAATCATTTTAAGTGCCAGTTTTATAAATAAAATTTACTTTTTGTCTAAGAATACATAAAAAAATAGAAAAAAAGAAAATGGCAAAATTTCCTCATCCCATTTTTAGGGTTTCGTACCAAAAAGGTACAAAAGGAAGGGTGCGTATCGATCGATATAACTTTATTTGATATATTTTTAGTCATTATAACGATCATTTGATATAATTATTGAATCATATAACAACAAATAATATACTAAGAAATTGTATAATTATTATTTAATATAATGATCATTTTTTCGAAAAACATTTATTATAACATACTTTTAGTATAATGCTTATTTCCGATAATAAATAAATTGTATAACACAAATTAATTCTTTCTAAAGCACAGTTAGAATAAAAAAAATTGTACAATAAATTCGATCCATCATTTACCAGAAAGGTAGATTAGCTTAGAACTGTGCCCCCTACACACAACGCGCTGCTACCAGAAAAATAGGTTAGGTTAGGTTAGAATTGTGACCCTTAAACACATCTACTGTCAGAAAAGTAGGTTAGGTTAGGTTAGAACTGTGATCCCTTAAAAAAAGAATAAAATTAATTCATGAAATGTTTTATACTGTTTGCTAGTTATATTATACTAGTCGTATATCAATAGATAGTTATACCATATAGCGGTTATTTTAAATAAATGTTATACGAAATAATGATTATACAAAATAAAAGTAGATCTTTTGTGGTTATACCAAATGTTAATTATGTCAAATGAGTGATTATATCTTTTAAAAATATACCAAATGTTGTTATATCAAATGTTACTATACCAAAAAATGTTATACCAATCATTACACACCCCAAAAGGAACCCTTATGGTGCGACTCTGTCCGTCTGTCACATTATTCTTTCTTGTATAGGTACTTTCGCTTGGTCTTAGATCTCGAGTAAATAGTGTAGTGTAAGTAATAATCGGGTATAGTAGTGCGAAAAGATTTGCCTTCGTATTTTAACGGAAACGTACGAACGTGTCATGTTATTTCAGTCAGTCTCAGTACAAGACGTACTGACGTTGATTGAACTAGCATGACAAATACGAGTATGAACGTTTCCGGAAAAATACGAAGAAAACCCTTTTCGCGCTACATCTGTACATGTTTGTATTGTGTTATGCTAATTAGGATAATTGTATAATAGAATTAGGTTAAGATTGCTACACTATCGTATTAGGTAACTGTAATGGTAGTTGTATCGTTGTTGTAAATAAATAAATAAATGTTGTACAGGAAACGTCGAAGGCCAATGGAAACTTTCCTCGGGCAAGCTGGTATCCTTGTCGGAGCAAGAGCTGGTGGACTGTGACAAGACAGACCAGGGCTGCAATGGCGGCCTGATGGACAACGCTTACAGGTGAGTGATTATGATAGTTGACGTAGTTAAAAGTTTTAAACAGACTTGTGTCTATTTGCAAATATTATTCTAGTTTAAATTGATGTCGTCAACGGGGCCAACTTCGTAATCAAATCAGTAATATAATCAAAATTATAAATTTAGTTGTTTACTCGGTCTCCTATTGATCACAAACGTTTTAGCATTCGAAATGTTGGGATTGTATATTCTCATCGCCGTCTCAAATACAAACGCTTTCACTACTTAAGATGCCACGTCACCGAAGTGTTAAAATTAAAATTGAACTTTAGCCGTATTTACGTTACGTCTATAAATACATAATACTTACTTCGTACTACACAAAGTATATCTTATATATACATACACTTTGTATTACACAAAGTATATGTACTTATACTCAAAATGGGAGACAATCGGGCTGTCAAGAGAGCGTTCTTGGGTCGACCGGCTGGTGGCCGCCCGGCGGGTCGACCCAGGTACCGCTGGGAGGACAGTGTGGTGGCGGATCTGCGTCGGCTTCAAGTCAGTGACTGGCAAGAGGCTGCGCAGGATCGGGACAGGTGGCAATATCTCGTTTCGGAGGCCAAGATTCACTTTGGATCACTGAGCCACAATAGTTAGTTAGTTAGTAAAAACTACTGAAGTCACTAAACTCCACATCATTGACTCCATGAGGGACATTCGATTTACGTATGAGGCATGAGTATCACAAAAAGTCCCTCTAGTGATATTCAATCATGATCTAAAATTAATTCAGCGAATAATTTCCATTGAACACACAAATACGTTTGTGTCGCCAGTAAAATCATAATTTTCTAGGAATGCTAACAAAGATGTTCTCACTATGAGAAAACTACGGATCATTAAGTCATCATAACAGTAAGAAAGATAGTCAGAGAGCTGGACTCGTAAAAAAGTTTATCTTCAGAAAGGTATTTAGGGTTCTAAAAGCACGGCCACGCATAACTGGCTCCCCTGATGTTGTTTGTGTTCATGAGCGACGACGACTGCTTCCCATCAGGCGGCTCGTCTGCTCGTTTGCTGTCAATATCATAAATAAAGGATAATCTTCTGTTTAATTTCTTACAAGTTACATGTTATTGAGACAATAAACAATATTTACCTGCTTACTCTACACGCCAGTAAACCTTTGTAGTTTATTTGTTACAATATTTTTTACTTTCACACAGAAACAGAAAAACACTATCAAAAAATTAAAAAAAAAACACAATATAGGAATACACGCAAATTCACAATCGCTTGCGCTACGACAATACGTATTCTTTACTCTATCGCTTAAGTAAACCCTATTATTTTGCCAGGGCCTTTTCATCCCTACAGACTACAAAGCGTAATCGCGCACGTTGGCTACGCAGATCTAGTAAGCAAAGTACACATATTAAACTAGGGTGGTTTCTTTGCTCTATGAATTGCACACTTTTTCGAGGCCAGCTCTTCGACTATGAGTGTATATGTGTCGTGTAGGTTCTCCTACCTACGCTATTGTTCTTGTAGAGTTGTAGACACGCATGACTCGGTCATGTTTACACTTTACAAGGACTATATGCATTAATAAAGATTGTACAATTTTGCCTGACATTTTCCTTTAGGTAGCAGGGAGGCGTGTCTAAGTCACTGGTCCCAAGATAAGCACTCCCGTGCAAATAAAAGAGACACGGCGATATTGATAGCTCACCGCTGGGCGAGTAACTATAAACATCGCCGTGTCTCTTTTATTTACACGGGAGTGATTATATTTTATTCGTTTTTATAGGTATCTCATAGTTTACTACCTCGCGGTGGGACCAGTGCCTAAACAACCTTTATATTGTTAAGTCGTGTCAAAATCGTATTATCTTAAAAAGTGGCCCAAAACGAAATAAATATAGAATAGTAAATGCAATAGAATTTAATTTTCAGCTGTCCCACTCTTCACGAGCCACATATTATGTAGGATGAAGGTATATCATGATTATCTACAATAATAAATTAAACTGGAATTAAAATCGATACAGCGATAAGTTTTCATCGTATTTTAAATTAATGTCGAGTCTAATGAGTTACTAAATTAAGCGTTGCAGCGATTATTAATATTACATGTAATTGAAATTTAATGCTTGTTCATTATCGATATTGTATCGTGTCGTATTTATTGTGGTCTGGTATTACTTTGAACATAATATTCTGCTGTTTACTTTTTTAATAAAGAAAAATAATCGCGTATAATTTAAGTGGATGGATTGTGTGAAAGATGATATAAGTGAATGATGAGATAACGGGAGATAGAGAAGTATGGAAGAGGATTTAATAGCGACAACCCACACGCAACGCACAGCGTAAGACGCGGAACGGACGTCAGCGCCGCGCCGCCTGAGTGTAATTTAAAAAACGTCTCCTCAGTACATTTTGTATAGGAAAGACGTAAGACGCGCCCCAAGCGACGCGGTGCCACGCTCGCGTAGCTTGAGGCGCGCGCCTGTGTGTAGATAGTCCCTTATGATGCGCCGACCCCAAATAACTGGGATAAGGACAGGCAAATGATGAATCGCGTATAATTCAGTTTCATAAATGAATTCCTACATTTTGAGATCGGCTTTGTCGCCGTGGTCTCGGAGAAGACTGGCTAAAGTTGACATCTTGACTTGACTCGCAGGTAATTTGACGACCGGTCTGGCCTAGCGCGGAAGTGACCCTGCATGCTACGCCGCGGTCCCGGGTTCGAATCCCGGTAAGGGCATTTATTTGTGTGATGAGCACAGATATTTGTTCCTGAGTCATGGATGTTTTCCATGTATATAAGTATTTGTATATTATATATATCGTTGTCTGAGTACCTGCAACACAAGCCACCTTGAGCTTAACGTGTGACTCAGTCAATCTGTGTAAGAATGTCCTATAATATTTAAAAAAAAACCGGCCAAGAGCGTGTCGGGCCACGCTCAGTGTAGGGTTCCGTAGTTTTCGTATTTTTCTCAAAAACTACTGAACCTATCAAGTTCAAAATAATTTTCCTAGAAAGTCTTTATAAAGTTCTACTTTTATGATTTTTTTCATATTTTTTAAACATATGGTTCAAAAGTTAGAGGGGGGGGGACGCACTTTTTTTCCTTTAGGAGCGATTATTTCCGAAAATATTAACATTATCAAAAAACGATCTTAGTAAACCCTTATTCATTTTTAAATACCTATCCAACAATATATCACACGTTGGGGTTAGAATGAAAAAAAATATCAGCCCCCACTTTACATGTAGGGGGGGTACCCTAATAAAACATTTTTTTCCATTTTTTATTTTTGCACTTTGTTGGCGTGATTGATATACATATTGGTACCAAATTTCAGCTTTCTAGTGCTTACGGTTACTGAGATTATCCGCGGACGGACGGACGGACGGACGGACGGACGGACGGACGGACGGACGGACGGACGGACGGACGGACGGACGGACGGACGGACGGACGGACGGACGGACGGACGGACAGACAGACATGGCGAAACTATAAGGGTTCCTAGTTGACTACGGAACCCTAAAAACTGGTCTACCTTATGGCAAGGAGTCACTAGCCTGAATATATAACTACTGGTACACGAGGTTTCTCGTGCATGATATTCTTACAACTCTGTCTGTATGATTAAGGGCCAGTTGCACCAACCACATTTGACAGACACATCATCGTCACTCAGCAGATTTCTATGGAACTTCTCATACAATAAAATTTAACGAACGCTTTAACGGTGCCAGACGGTTTGGTGCAACCGATCCTAAGTATGGTAAGGTAAAGAATTCCTTTCTTGTCCCGAAGAATTGTCGTTAGGTACCAGTGGCGTGGCGTCAAAATTTTCGTTGATAACGCCGGGGGGTTTTCGAGATCTGTTTTGTATGAACTTCTACAGACAGATACTGGAGACTTTTAGGGAACCCGTAGGGAATCGAGTTATATCGACGCCCCGCCACTGAATAGGTACCGACAACTACATTGCAGGAAAACAAATGACCACAACAATAATAAAATTGCATGGTACTGAAATATGCCGTATTTGTTATTGTTATTACTCAAGGCCAATGTTATCGCAAAATTGGAAACAGCCGTAAATCCGTTTGTAAACAGGATAACGGGCATAGTTTTGGTTTGTTTGTTGTATTGGATTATGTATTTAAGGTATTTCAGCATTTCCTTTAAGGCATTTTTGGCTTTGTTTACTAATTGTCCTAGTTTTGTTTTGATAGTGGCTATGTGTTATATACTCAGCAGCATAGCCGCGTAATTCCTCCTCTCTTAGCCAATTTTTCCGATTTTGGATTTGGAATTTTCTTTTATTTTTCTAAGAGTTCAAAGCTCGCATACAATTTGTACTGGTACAAGTACGCCAGGACTACAAATTTTTAATAAAAAACTTTTATTCTCTTTTTTCAGAGCCATAGAAGAGCTAGGCGGACTAGAGTTGGAAACCGACTACCCCTACGAAGGAGCTGACGATAAATGCGTGTTCAACAAGACTCTGTCCAGGGTTCAGATCAGTGGCGCCGTCAACATATCATCGAATGAGACGGAAATGGCGCAGTGGCTGGTCGCTAACGGACCTATTTCTATCGGTAAGTACACGAGGACGCCGATCAGGTATAACCCCGAGATGGTCCCATTGGCACCAAGTCGGGGTCTGATGATGGGATCTTGGAGAAATCGAGGGAACTCCTCAAATGTTATAGGCACATGTAATGTTTCTAGTGTATTTTTCAAAGGTACACCAGTATTTACGCCTGATGGTGATAACTTTATGTGGCTGAGCTGATGATGGAAGGTCAACTCCTCAATGGTTAGGAGTTAAAGGATAATTCTTTCACTACTGTACATATATTCGGACTGATACATAAAATATCAATAGGAACCACTAAAAATCAACAAATAAATAAACTTTTTAACAAAAAATAAAACCGCCTTCAAAAATGAGCGCGTTACAAAACACGGAGAAACTAAAAAGCAAAAAATAATAAACCTTTGAATTCAGATTTCTTATCGGATTGCAATAATCTAAACATCCAAATTATAAACAAATCAATTAAATTTGGAGTCGGTACTAGCCTGCACGGTTGGGTGGTGCAAACAGGAATAGGCCATATTTATCAGCTTTGTGTTACTTAAAGCAGTCAATCCTAAAACAATAACTTTTATTTAAAATCTAATTAATATTTGCAGGCATAAATGCTAACGCTATGCAATTCTACGTCGGAGGCGTGTCACATCCGTGGAAGGCACTATGCAGTCCCAAGAACTTGGATCATGGAGTACTTATTGTCGGCTTCGGAATCAAAGGTAACACACATTTTCATTATACTAATTTACTTACATACATACTGCTGTGCAGTTTGGCGAAGATTTAACTCGTGATGTGTTTTGTGAAATAAAAAAATATACATACATAATAATATGTGCATATCGCATTCAGAAAGGGCTAGGCACGGCACATGAAACTGATTTAGTATCGGGTGCCACTCTTAGCAAATTGAGCGAAAACAGAATTGTGTTATTGTAGTGAAATGTTGCTAGCCCATCGTCCATTGAACCCGTATCTCAGCAACCAATAATGACAGAAAACTTGATTTCGAATAGAGTAGGCTTGGTGATACTGGAATAGGGTAGGGTAGGTCCGAATGTATTTTGTTGCATATGTATGCAACGAGATATGCATGTGTGCGTGACTGCGCCCACGATTCATATACGTGATCGCTTAAAAAAAAATTAAGTTCAAATTTATGAAACAGTTTACAGTACGCAGGTAACTTTTTTTGAAGATGACAAAACGTGTTATCTCCGAAAGGGCTTTTTATGGATTTGAACCTTATTACCATCATGATAGTTGCTTTTTAACTACACTGAGACTTTAGCACGTGCTGTGGAAACGGGAGCTAGCCGCCGTGAATAATAGAAACAAAGGCTTTTGTTTAACAGATTACGGCAAGAGCCAAAAAATCATCTCAGAAAATTCATACTATATCACATCCGGGCAAGGCGCTGTGTGTAGCCCCAAGTACCTAGGTCATAGTTGGACATAGGGCTGTAATACCCATATAGTAGGTACCTACTTAGTCCCAATGTTTTTAATGTAATGGTAGTAACAGTGTTTTTGACAAAAATGTTTGTCTAACCGACTCAGCAATAAGTATTTTTATGTTATTAGGCGTATAATGCTAACTAAGCAACCTTACAATTTCAGAGTACCCGCTCTTCCACAAACATCTACCCTACTGGATAGTAAAGAACTCGTGGGGCCCAGGATGGGGTGAACAAGGATACTATCGCGTATACCGCGGAGACGGCACGTGTGGCGTAAATATGATGGCCAGCAGCGCTGTTGTCTAACCTTTATTAATATAGTAATTACTCTCTCTTAGTCCACTAATCATTAGAAATATGATCATAGGCAACATACCGTCCTTTTTCTTCACGTTGGAGAAAAAGGGAGGCATACAGACCTATGATCATATTTCTATGATAAACTTATGATAATGGACTATCGGCCTTAGGGCCAGTTGCATCAACCACATTTAACAGACACATCAACTTCAACAATAAAATTAAAGGAACGCTTTAGCTCTGAGAGACGATTTGGTGCAACCTACCCTTGGTGTAAGCCTGTTAGGTTTGTGTAGGACATGTACTAATAGTACAAAAGACACGATTCCCTTCAATGTACTAGACCGAACTACTCCCAAATGATTCTGCTCTCTAGGACATCTAGTACACTCACACACGCGCAATAGAATGGGAGCGAAAGGAGCAAAGAGCCGAGGAAAGACAATGACAGCAAAGCGATCCGTGTGATCCGACCGCAACCGAACTAAAACCGACTGACTCGGACCGAGAGCGCGAAACGGCCGATCACTAGTCTCTCGGCTAGTACGAGCGAGCGTTACTGTACGCCATATGCACAATTTGTCTCTCGCTCTCTCGGTGTACTATTGTACTAAGAACGAACTAGTACACTTTGGAGATCGTACTAGTTAGGAGCTATCTTTTCAGTGAACGAGCAGGCACAACTCTACTGAGTGTGTAAGTCCCTTCACGCTCATATTGGCCGTGCAATGGGGCCGGGCGTGAGGCGTCCATGTGAAACAATTGAAGATCGTACAAGTGTCTTGAGTAGACACTGCGTAACCTGCACGTCATGTTGTCTATGATCATATTTCTATAATAAAAATATGATAGTGAACTATCAGCCTTATAGAACACTATTGTACTGGACAGTAAAACACTGGGACACAGGATGTGGGTGATAACCTAACCACAAAATTAAAATTTTGAAAAAACCCCCGACCGCGACATAGTGGACCGATTTTCATGAAACATGGCTAAGAACACTCCCGACTAACTCAGCTTTCAGACAAAAAAACTAAATCTAAATCGGTTCATCCGTTCGGGAGCTACGATGCCACAGACAGACACACACACAGACAGACAGACAGACACGTCAAACTTATAACACCCCTTCGTTTTTGCGTCGGGGGTTAAAAAGGGGAACTACAAAGAGTACAGAGTATCGTGAAGACGATAAACGTGGCATCAAGATGAACAGCGCTGTTGTCTAACCTTTATACATAATAGTATAGTAGATTACATACCTACCAGTCAAGTAATAAATTTCTGATATCACATGTAATTTAAAGAAATCAAAAAACATGACTGTGATCTTCATTATTTACTGGCCAAGGTGTGTATACTATTTCTCTGTTCGACGAAGCTGCTTCATTCGTAATACCAAAGACATATATAACTCCGTATAGACAGATAAAGAATAAAAAAAAACGTACCTCAGTACCATACAGAAAAAGGAACGGTGGCCTAGATGGCGTTACACATTTGGGGTACGCTCAGCTAGATGGCGCTAATATTAATATTTGACATTTTAACACATACTAAGCTAAGAATATGGGCCAAATTGTCAAAACTGAGGTTCAAAAGTTTTAAACCTGTGTCAAGAGATGGCAGTCTATGCACTGTGATTACACAGTTTACTTTGACAGTAACTCTATAATACTTAATCCTCTTTGGTAATACTGAAAGTTCAGTTTAGGACAGTGAAAGCATTAAACTCGACAAATCACAATAAGATGTACCTAATTAAGTCAATATATTCACAAATAATTCATACACTGTGAATTATAAAATGTTACAATAATATAATTCATTTCGCTAAGAGGTAAGATTCTCAATAAAATAAGATTTAAAGCAATGTTGTTACGCCTATTATAGGTGAATAGTTTCATATTCTTTATCAAAGAGGGTGACAGACGTCACAGTCTAGTTGCTATTATGACTAATAATTTGTGCCTATTATAACATTTTATCATACTCAAAATAGTGTCGCATTAGACGCTCACTTGTTTAATTTTTAGAAAGATAATGCCAAAAATAAAGAAGACTTAAGAATGACGTCACTATAACACTTTAAGTTCTCGCGCTTTGTACACATATTTAAAGTCACATACAGGTCGAACGCGATTAATTAACATTATTTTATCTTTTTTTCCTCGCGTCGGTCGGTCGTCGGTCGCGGAAGACTGACGTCCCAGCAAAGTGTCACCGGAGATGTAAACACCACAAAACTACCCGATATAAATTTATATAAA
Source organism: Leguminivora glycinivorella (assembly GCF_023078275.1). Classification (NCBI taxonomy): domain Eukaryota; kingdom Metazoa; phylum Arthropoda; class Insecta; order Lepidoptera; family Tortricidae; genus Leguminivora; species Leguminivora glycinivorella. The sequence goes on from NC_062983.1 coordinate 7,760,024, forward strand.
TGTTCGGGGTAGACAAATAAATATAATCTACCCGCTTTTAGTTAATGTTTATTTCCCACTGCACGACACACAGACCGAAGATAGATCTTTTGGTTTGAACATTTGAATCACTGGTCCCCATGTTGGCGATAATCTATACCCGTCTTCCCTGTTAAAGTTTTTAGGATATTTTTTAATTTCGATTGCCTCCCTCACAATCCGGGGATAATAGTGTCGCTCGGTGGAAAGAACTATGGATTTGTGTAGCTCAATCCAGTGATTCGTTTCCGCAGTAAGCAAGTGCTCGGCGATTGCAGATTTGTGTATATGGCGACTTTTAATTGCAGCTATGTGTTCCTTCACCCTCTCTTGAACGCTGCGCTTTGTTTGGCTAATATAACATATACCTCATAACCTGGCCGAAACGTTGGGAAAAAAGGTAAAATAATGTTTTTTTTTTAGTATGAGTAGTTAGACGTTTGACCACGACCACCACAATTAATCGCGTTCGACCTGTATGTGACTTTAAATAAATGACGTCACTGTTTGGTGTTAGGTTGATGATCTAGAACAGTCAACTCAGTCTTCCGAAATCTTACTTCATTTAATTTATCATTACCTACTTGTCTACTTATTGAAATATCTACTTACTTTATTCTTTGATTCGGAATCGGAATATAAATTCGGAAGAAAATGATCTTATGCTTTCTTATGATTTTAAATCTTTGCTAGTCGAAAAACATGTCACTAAGTGTTTATTTTGTAATTCAATTTCTATGCCTTATATTTTAAAGATACTTAGGCACCGAATATCGGTATTTTTATATTGTCCTCAGTCCTCATATAAAACTCTTGTAACCAATATCTTGTGATATAAATGCGTACCTAACTATTTAAACAAGAAACATATAACTTATGATAGTTATGAATTTTATTATGATGACTGCAGTTTGTTTACACTCAAGAGCAATGAGGAGGCACACTCAAAGGTTATGACAGATGGCACCACCTTATTAGTCCATTGCACAGATAAAAATTTCATACATGAGAGCGTGAAGATGACGTTATTTATCTCTCTCTCTCTCTCTCTCACATATATAAATGACAGTAACATGCCTAGGCACTTGCACAGGCGCCGCCTGGTGGGATAAAATTTCAGTGTGCCTCCTCATTACTGCACAGCTTGGCGAAAAAGAGTTGAAAATAATATCGCAAAGACATATATTTTATAACGCAGTATAGACGGATGAAGTCTAAGAAAAAAACGTACCTCAAAGCCCTAAAGAAAAAGGTACGGTGGCCTAAATAGCACTCATATTAATATTTGACATTTGAACACAGGTATCAAGCTAACAATATGGGTCAAATTGTCAAAACTGAGGTTCAAAAGTTTTAAGCTTGTGTCGAGAGATGGCAGTCTATGCACTGTGATTACACATTTTACTTTGACAGTAACTCTCTATAATACTCTATCATCTTTGGCATGTGGCAACTATTGAGTCACTTTTGTATGAGAACAGTGTTTCACTTCTACTCTTTTTCGCCAAACTGGATACGATTATTTTATACAAAGTAACATATTAATTGTCGCGGGTGTATTGTATAAGCATTATAATGTTAAAGTAAGTTATTTAAGATACAAATTTTGTATACTGGTAATTATGAATCTCGTAATATACGGTTTTTTTATTGTAATTTGTTTTTATCTCCCTGACGGTCTGATGTCCTTAACAAAACTATGTTCAGTAAGTACATAAGGTTTCTTTTTCGCACTAGTTGGCAAAGTAGAATATTTCTTGTCAGGGTCAAACTTCAGAGCGCCTTAATTATGTACCTACTAAAACAATAACCACACAATTTAAAAAAAAAAAAAAAAAATCTGTCGAATTGAGAACCTCCTCCTTTTTTTGAAGTCGGTTAAAAAAAGCCCCGACATAGTGGACCGATTTTTATGAAATATGGCTAAGAACACTCCCGACTTACTCAGCTTAATCTAAATCGGTTCATCCGTCCGGGAGCTACGACGCCACAGACAAACAGACAACCAGACAGACAGGCTCACACGTCAAACTTGTAACAGCCCGTTGTTTTTGCGTCGGGGTTTAAAAACATCTTACGATACATGTGCGAAGAGAAAGTTCGTAACTCATGTCGATTTAAAACACTCCCTTTAGTCGTGTTTCAATTTATCGCAATTAGATATATCGTCACTACTTTAAAAAAAACTTGTATCTTCGTCTGTCAATGAAAAGAAAATTGTAGTAAGTATGTATGGAATGCATATAGACTTACTGCGTTTTAATTTAACTTTGAGGAGCAGCGTGTGAGATACGAGATTTTTTCAAAGTAGTGACGATAATTATGTTCGTCTCCGCATTCCTTAGAACTCTTGCAGGGACAGTATTTTATTTGAATTTCAAAGTATTTCAGTGACGCATGGGAAAATACGAAACAATGAAAACCCATCGCGATAAACAAAGTCGTAAATTAAAGCCTGACCAGAAGTATATGACTATTGTAAGGAGGGCGCTGTTATTCGGATGTATGGGTGACAGTTCAGTATAGTATGAAGAAAATAGTTCTAATAAAATTCCGCAACATGGCGCGTAGTTATATATTTCTGGCCAGGCTTTAGAAAGAATTGAGTGGTGTCACTAAATAAATGCTCAAGCATGTGGCACCAAAGACTAAGTACCTACTTATCAAATTAGTCACGAAAATGTTTAACATATTTTTCACCACACCAACTGATAAAGGCTTACGTTGGCTATTCGAAAACAGATAGCAAAATTGCATTTTATCTACAAGAGTGCAAAGTAATTTCATACAAATTTTAACTTGATAATTTGAGCTGGCGGTAGAAATTACCCATAAATGATGATTTTGAATTATAAATATTCAATAAATTGATAGATTTGATTTAGTTTGATGTTTTATAGTCAGTATTTTGTTCGTGTTGGTGTGGTGAAAAAAATTGTTCCACTCGGCGGCAAAGTTTGTTAAACCTTCATGCTTTGAAACCCTCGCAACGCTCAAGATTCCACTTGTTGAACCACTCGCTACGCTCGCGCTTTAATATTGGAATCTTTCGCTTGCTCGAATTCAATATTGGCACGTGCGGTTAAACAACAACTTTGCCCCCTTGTAAAACAAATGACTATAGTAGAATTGTCATTTTATGGACTTTTTCTATGCATCGACTGTATAGGTACTCGTAGTTTAATTAACATTTCGCACTTACCTATTCGCAACGTGTGTGATAGAGTGGCGCTGATTGCACAAATACCTACACGTTATATTATAGTCATGCCTGTCGTTAGCGCTAGTAGCGGCCGTTGGAACTAAATTGACACCATACAATTTAATATGGAAGTGCCTTTAAAACAAAGACATGTAACTCCGTATAGACATATAAAGTCTAAGAAAAAAACGTACCTCATCAGAACCATAGAGAAAAGGGTACGGTGACCTAGATGGCGTTACATCTTTGGGGGACGCTCAGCTAGATGGCGCTAATACTAATATTTGACATTTTAACACATATCAAGCTAAGAATATGGGCCAAATTGTCAAAATTAAGGTTTAAAAGTTTTAAGCCTGTGTCGAGAGATGGCAGTCTATGCACTGTGATTACACATTTTATACTTTGACAGTAACTCTCTATAAAACTCGATCCTCTTGGCTTTAAAATAAGGGCAGCACCAGAAATGTATGGGCCTTTTAGGCTTTTGAAATAGGTATCTGAAATATTTTTGCGTGTTTTTATGTTTTATAAGAACAAATGACATATTTCTTTATTTTAAAATCATGATATCACGTCAATACACATTTTGAAAGAAATAAATTTGTAGGCATCATTAGTTTAGTTATGATAGTATTTAATAGGTGGCGCTAAAAAATCGAGGTACGATTCTTAGTATGAAGTATGTAAATCCTATATAAATAAATATCCTTGAAGTGGTGCCCGATTGATATTCCGAAATAAAATACGCCGATTTTCGGTACGCCGACAACGATTCGCCGACGTCTTTTTTGGCCGAATAACGATTGGAAGATTCTCATTTCGCATAATATTCGTTCGTAAACGGAGTCGGTAAGTAGAAATTTGATACGCCGATTTACTTTTCGTCGAATAATCATTTAGTAATTGTAAAAATTGGCCGACAAAAAATTGGTCGAAACACAATTGGTCGAGTGATCATTTGTTTTTTTTTTGGTGAGTTGGCTGGAACTTGCGTACAAACTGTTCTGCAGATTCAAATATGTAGTTGTTAGATTGTTTATAGATAACTCACATTTCTTTCAACTACTTATTTATATTAATCATCATGTTCTGATTCTAAGGATTAATTTTAGTAAATTATGTATTGTTGTTTTCAACTCACCAAATTTTTAATTTTAAAATTTTTATTTCTAACATAATGTTGCCAGTGTATGTAAATTATTACCGCAACGAAATGTTTTTCACATTATACATTGATTAAGAAAAAAAAGTGTCTATTAAGTGGAATTTTTTTTTATAACAGCGATAATTCATTAATTCGAAAATATTTTAACAATGTATAAAATGTGAAACGTTATTCGACAAAACGTGGCCTAAACGAAAATATTACTTAGCTAAATGAAAAATGTCCAATAATAATTCAGATAATTTGCACAGAAGCGAACTGAACTGTATGCGAACCAAGATTCTACGTAACGTTGTTCGACCAAAAGTGACAGCGACAGTTTGATTATTCGGCTAAATAACATTCGGCGAATCGTTGTCGGCGAATCAATAATCGGCTAAAAAATTGTCGGAGAATCATTAGGTAGCCCCTTGAAGTAGGTAAATAAAAATTTGAAAGTTAAATTGTGTTCTCTGTTCCTAATGGTCTAGTGATGTCAGTGGTTCGCTCAATATTAACAAAACCAAGCCAAACAAATGTCAAACATTGACACAAGCCACAATTATGTCGGTGCGATGTTAACTTGTTTACGGATATTAACGATAACTTCGATATCATAAGTCAGTATTTAGGTAAAGCCTGGCCCCGTAGCCAAATGGCATTTCTACGACGCGAAACGAAAACGAAACGCCGCGAAAGGTAGTCTGGCTCTGTCGCGCCAATACGCAAGAGCGATAGAGATAGATATCTACGAGCGTTTCGTTTCGTGAACGTTTGGTGAGCGTTTGTGAATTTGGCTACGCACGTAGACTATTGTCAGGAGGGCGCTGTTATACTATACTGATGTATGGGGTGACAGTTCAGTTTAATATGAAGATAATAGCTGTAATGAAATTCCGCCATATGGCGCGTAGTCATATAGAATAGAACGTAGAATGCCCAAATGATTCACGATTCGTGAGCGTTTCGTGAAGCGTTTTGCATTCGGCTACGCACACAGGCTTTACTTGAGCATTACTTGAGTCCATAAACCCAAAACCAAAATTTTTTTTACCAATCATAAAAAAACAATATCAAAACAAGTTAAAACGTGTTGTGTTGCGACTGAGTCTTCAATTCACGGCTTAGGTCGACAGACAAGCTCTCTACCGTATGAATTTCCACCGTATAAGTACCGTATTGTGCCTACAGAGGTCACCCTAGGATCAGAAGTGCAAAACGCTAAGATGAGAGAAAGAGAGAGCGAGAGCTAGGGTCTAGCTAGCGACATCTACAGTAATATTCAACTAGTTAAATGGGTCTATCCCACACTTTCCCACAGTATACTTTTTAAATGGGTTGTTAGATAAAACTGTAAGTTCTTAGGTACTGTCTGTAGGTACTCAGTCATAAGATAAGTTACATTGATTGTAATTGATTAGAAGTGCACCAATACACCGCAATTTAGGTATTTGGGAAACGAAAAAAGATTTGTATATTATGATATCGGACAGGAAAAATTCTCTTATCGGAAGTGAACTTGGGTTGCTTTTTAGTAGTTACACATTCAATACGTTTTCATATAATAATTAAGTTTTTTTTTTTTTACTAGCCTATAATTGTGTCCCACTGCTGGGCAAAGGCCTCCTCTTTCTTCCGCCACCAATTAAGTATATTCAATGTAAAAACTTTAAGTCCGTTTTCACATTATGATCCGATATCGGATGTCGGAAGGATTTCAATGGAAAAAATCCAAGATGGCTCCTGTAATGTATGGGATATCGGCCCGACATCCGATATCGGATGGGATAATGTGAAAACGAACTAAGATAAGCCAAAATTTTGAAAATCATGCAACCGACTACTACCGAAAGTTTATTCACATGTGCGTTGAAAAACGTCGTTTGAAACACGTGTGTATTGATCATATCATTACTTTGTTTGCGACTATAATACCGCCTCGTATGTAATGACCAACTTATAGTAAGTATAATAAAGTATTATTGTACCTAAGTATCTAAGTACTATTACAGAACTTGGCAACCAATACTTAATCAAGGCATTAATCGAACCATCTATTTAACTACAATAATCGATACCATTGTTTAAAATAACCATAGGTATTCTTATTGTCAGAACTGAATATCCGTAACTATCAAATAAATTAAAAGCCTGCCAATTACTAGTCGGATACCGGGTTCCGTACGTGGAAATGAGTAAAGTTACTTCTAGTTTATCTCCTCAACATCAGTACGAATTAGGATCGAATCAGATGGACTGCAACTTAACTTTTGTAGCTTGGCCGTTTCGCTACTGTCATTTATGGCCAGGGGGTCGATTTTTGAATCTCACGGCGTTCGAATTCAGAAAATTGTCACTGAAAATAATAGGCAATTCACCGTTTTCAACCGGTATTTTAGTGACAGTGAGATTCAAAAATCGGCCCCCAGTACCTACGTGAAAAATGTTAGTCACTGTTCAATTTTTTAACCCCGACGCAAAAACGAAGGGGTGTTATAAGTTTGACGTGTCTGTCTGTCTGTCTGTCTGTCTGTCTGTCTGTGTGTGTGTGTCTGTCTGTGGCATCGTAGCTCCCGAACTGATGAACCGATTTAGATTTGTTTTTTTTTGTCTGAAAGCTGAGTTAGTTCGGGAGTGTTGTTAGCCATGTTTCATGAAAATCGGTCTACTATGTCGCAGTCGGGGTTTTTTTTTTAAATAGTGGCACCTGTAGACTAGTATCGAACAAACAAATGATGGGAAACATTTGTAGAGTTTGTAAAGTAGGGATTGTAGGGTTCGAATTCGAAGCTCAAAATCTCTAGGCACCTACATGAGATCAGGCCCGTAGCCGAATGGCACAAACGCTCACGCAATGCTCACGAAACGAAACGATCGTAGATATCTATCTCTATCGCTCTTGCGTATTGGCGCGACAGAGCCAGACTATCTTTCGCGGCGTTTCGTGTCGCAGCCGCCATTCGGCTACGGCACCTGATAACTTCTTGATAGGCGAAAAGGTTTTGAAGTGGATTTTGTTAAGTAGCGTCATTTGACTTTACAGTAAGTTTAGATTAACGTAAGTTAACATTTGCATAGATTATGCAAATGTTAATTTAAATCTTAGTAACTTTGAACAAACCCGACTTGAAGACTTAAACGTCTGAAAATTCTGGTCCAGGGGGCCGATTTTTGAGTCTCACCGGCGTTCGAATTCAGAAAATTGTCACTGAAAATAATAGGCAATTCACCGTTTTCAACCGGTATTTTAGTGAAAGTGAGACTCAAAAATCGGCCCAGGCACTCCTACAATAACCTAACCACAAAATTAAAATTTTGAAAAAAACCCCGACCGCGACATAGTAGACCGATTTTCATGAAACATGGCTGAGAACACTCCCGACTAACTCAGCTTTCAGACAATAAAACTAAATCTAAATCGGTTCATCCGTTCGGGAGCTACGATGCCACAGACAGACACACACACAGGCAGACAGACAGACAGACAGACAGACAGACACTTATAACACCCCTTCGTTTTTGCGTCTGGGGTTAAAAACACACTTAAGTAGGTACAACTCTTTTGGTCAGCTCGATTGTGCTCCGTGCTCTCAGACTTTAAAATCCAAATTCAGATTGCAAGTCACGTAAGTAAAAAATAGTTATTTGTTATACAAGGGTGCAAAGTTGTATTTTAACGCCGAGTGTGGAATTGAAAAACGAGCAAGTGAAAGATTCTATAGTTGAACCACGAGCAAGCGAGTGGTTCGAGAATAGTCCTTTTGAGTTTTTTAACACACGAGAAGTAAAATACATTTGCACCCGAGTGTAACACAAAACTTTTCCCCTCACTATAGCGAGGAAACTAAAACGCAAAAAATGCATTTATCACTGCTTCCAGTAGTTCCACAGGTGGTTAATCATCTTTATTACTAGATTCACCTACTCTTATCAATTTAAAAACAGTTAATTTGACTTTATTCAAGGTCAAATTACTTTACCCACTAGTGGATAAAATGCGTTTTTACGCGCTGGTATTAAAGGACAAAACACGTGTTTCCGAGCTAGTGAGGGGAAAAAGTTTAAACATGTCCTTTAATCATAGATTAATAAAGCAAGATGTCGCCGTTGATAGGTACGTCTGAAAAGACTTCATCATCATCAAAAAAACAGCTTAACTAACAAGTTTTGTTCATTGCCGCTGTAAAGGCGCTACCTTGTTAAACTTGTTAGATAAGTTTTTTCTTAACCCCGGTTTGCGCTTGACTTTTATTTTGAAATTAAAATGATTAAATTTGGGTAAGCCATTTCGTGTATTTTTCAAATATTTACACTGTTAGTTACGGAGATAAGATAGGAGGAAAGGTAATTCTTTGCCTATTTTTAGGGTTCCGTAGTCAACTAGGAACCCTTATAGTTTCGCCATGTCTGTCTGTCCGTCCGTCCGTCCGTCCGTCCGCGGATAATCTCAGAAACCGTAAGCACTAGAAAGCTGAAAATTGGTACCAATATGTATATCAATCACGCCAACAAAGTGCAAAAATAAGAAATGGAAAAAAATGTTTTATTAGGGTACCCCCCCTACATGGAAAGTGGGGGATGATATTTTTTTTCATTCCAACCCCAACGTGTGATATATTGTTGGATAGGTATTTAAAAATGAATAAGGGTTTACTAAGATGTTTTTTTGATAATATTAATATTTTCGGAAATAATCGCTCCTAAAGGAAAAAAAAGTGCGTCCCCCCCCCTCTAACTTTTGAACCATATGTTTAAAAAATATGAAAAAAATCACAAAAGTAGAACTTTATAAATACTTTCTAGGAAAATTGTTTTGAACTTGATAGGTTCAGTAGTTTTTGAGAAAAATACGGAAAACTACGGAACCCTACACTGAGCGTGGCCCGACACGCTCTTGGCCGGTTTTTTTAAATTACTTCTAAACTAATTATTTTCGAACTATGTGTACTTATTAAAAAATCAGATGTGAAATTCCTGGACATGGTTGTAGAGTCCTAGGGTGGGTGATGTCTTCTATCAATATATGTATTTGTGTATTATATATATTCGTTATCTGAGTACCCACAATACAAACCTTCTTGAGCTTACCGTAGGGCTAAGACAATCTGTGTAAAAGTGTTCTAATTATTAGTATATAAAATATTTATTTCAAAAAATCTACCTTATTGACATTATCTACAACTTGGTTAAAATAATAATCAGACTGTTTGTAGGTATAGAATATCACAGTTCTAGGTATGTTAAAATAAACAATAGCCCTTTATTCCGATTGCTTACCAAGCACGGGAGAGTTGATTCGCTCACAATAAAAACACAAGGTTAAGTCTAATTTAACCATTTTTAATATGGTTTTGATATGAATTTGCTGCTCGTCTTGGGGTTTAGAGCGCATCTTGATGAACGATGTTCATTTATTTCGAGTCAGAGTGGCCGGTTTACGAGGTCGTTTCAAAACAACATCAGGACCGTTACAAATTGTTAATCAGAATTGTGCACTGTTGCGTGTTTGAACTAATATCTATAATTTTTAGGGCACATTTGTACAGTATATTTACTTAGGCTATTGAGTCTATCACATTATGTAAATGTACAGGTACCTAAGTAACTGATATAATTAATGCATATTCTAGTAGCACTACCAAAGCAACATACATTATTACATCGAATTATGGAAAAAGTAGGGATATCCCATTTCGAGGATACTTCGATAAGTAAGAGGAGAGTAACAGATTACTTTTGTCACGAAAAAACTGTTATATATTTTTAGCTATCTGATATTGGGGCAGTTCTTCCAAGTCGCTCAAACCCCATATTCTTCGCGTCAAAAACAGTAGGTACATTTCGACATAACAAGGAAAATACAAAGAAGTTTCCGCAATAGTTTGCACATTTGAAATGAATACTATAAAACATCGTATACGGTACTAAGTCTTCTCTTGTTTAAAACATTCCCTTCTCTAGTTTTGAATTTACTCACTTGTATTGTATCGTAATACCTATAATCTTTCCTGCAGTCGATTGCCAAAACTACTACTAAATATTTTCGTAAACGAATCCCCACGATCTCTGATACATTTATCATAAACAATAAAAATAAATGTGCTTAGAATAAAACCATCAAGTTCAAGGTTACGTTTGTTTCATCTATTAACAAGCTCATGCTATGCTGGTTTTCCAAGAACAGGTTTCTATCGTTAGCGCTTGCATTTAATGAGAATTCCTTGTCTGGTATAAAACTGGCGGTCAGCGGTTATTTACTATAGAAGTTGACAAATCAGTGTGAAGTGGGCATTTGCATAATGACCACGTTGTACTTTGTTCTATTAGTAGCTGCGCTGGTGAGCGTGGCTGCCCATACTGTAAGTATAAGTAGGTACTTTAAAATGTAAAGTATTGTAGGTATTTATATCATTAAAATATGTTTCTTTCATACTCAAAAATCTGCGTATATAAATAAATAAAATTGGGCTTTTAAGAACATACATTTTTGGCGAGGCTGAAATTAATTAGGTTCTTATCAAGTTCTTAGGTGCTATTCTAATAATAATTAAGAATCTACCTAATTTCAGCCCCGACAAAAATGTATGTTCTTAAAAACCCAATTTAATTTATTAATATAGATTATTAGTTACCTATAAAATATACGGCGTTTATTTATTCATCTGTATAAATTGACCGAGTAAGTAGTTATAGGGGATAGTGGAGGGTGTAAATACCTACGGATGGGTGTAAACCTAAACACCCACACTTTGATCCCATGTTACCTACTTCTCCTTCTATTCCAGGAGGCCGGTAAACTGAAGAGACAAGTGCCTGGCGGTGAATCACCTCAAGACCCTAATGACGCTAAATACAAGAAATTGGCTGAAGAGTCGTTTCAAAAGTACCGTGTGGCTAACCCAGGCGGAGTAATAGATGTTAAAGAGATCAAAATAACCAAAGTCACCAGCCAAGTTGTTGCCGGCTTCAAAACGCGTATGGATTTCACTGTAATCCCTACCAATGGAGACGTTATTACGTGCCACTCTGAGATTCTAGAACAGGCGTGGCTAAACAAGAAAGAAATTGACGTAAATTGCGATCTTAATCAACAGAAAAGTAAAGTAAAGAGACAAATAGCTGGCGGTGAAACAATGCAAGACCCTAATGGTGCAGAATACAAAGCATTGGCGCAAGAATCGTTACAGAAGTACCTCACAACAACTGCCCCTGGAGGGCAAGTAACTCCCAGACAGCTCAAAGTAACTAAAGTTACCACACAGGTAGTTTCTGGTACTATCACGCGTATCGACTTCACTGTAATTCCTGCCAATGGCGAGGAATTCACATGCCATTCTAGTGTTTGGGAACAGCCCTGGCTTAACAAGAAGGAGATTAACGTAGACTGTGACTTAAATAAGCAAAGTAAAGTGAAGAGGCAAATTCCTGGAGGGGAAACCGAGAGAGATCCAAATTCCCAAGAGTACAAACAATTGGCAAAAGAATCGCTTGAGAAATTTAGCGCGACTTACCCTGGTGGACCAATTCAAGCTAAACAAATCAAAGTAACAAAGGCTACTTCCCAGGTCGTCTCTGGTATGATGTATCGCCTGACGTTCACAGTAGAGCCTGCTAATGGTGAGAAGTTTACATGCCATTCTAAGATTTGGGAGCAGGCGTGGCTAAATAAGAAGGACATTGATGTTAATTGTGATTTGAAGGGCTAGAATGAATATGCATAATGTTTTCATGTTTTAATCTCAAACTTAGGTATTTTTATATTGTGTACCAACGAATAAATAGGAAAACATGTTAATTGTGTATTTTTTAATATAATTTATTTATTTTTTATTATTCTACCGGCAGTTCTCATTTGGTGGTCAAGCTACCTATTCTGTTTTTTCTAGGTAATACATAGGTAGTCATTACAAATGAGCCGTCGCAAATGCCGGGACAACGCAAGGAGGATGATGACATAGTCATTACAAAAAAACAATCTCAAACTAATTTACAACTGTTAAACAACAAGGTTTGTCTCGATACCTATTTCATTACGCGGTAGATGTCATCAACAATCATATTATATTCTATTTATGTAGTTATTAATATTTAAATCAAAACAAATAGCATGACATTTACATATCGTTTTCCTTGTTGTTACTATCCGCTCATTTAGCCTGGCGTCTTGTTTTTCTGCCAAGTAATCTTCTCGTATATTCTATTGATATTGTTAGGTGCATGCGGTGTATAGGTTAAATAAAAATATCCTGTATTATAAACGTAATAACAATGGGAATACTTAGTACATCGCTTTCACCTAATAGCCCGGTTCATTTTAGATTCCATCAATATTTGATAATTGATGGAATCTAAAATCAATGTTTGACACCCTGAGTGCACCCCATCCCGTGGCAGGGGAATATTATGTATTCTGTGACAGGGGTAAGGATAGTATCCGCTCGGTGTACACTTTATATTCAAGGAAAGTGGAAAGCGTCCCTATGTGTTGGGTTCGGCTCCGCGCACGCCTCTTTCCTTTTGTAATACTACTTACTTAATGTTCCTTCCTTGGTCGGATAGACCTACACAGTTCTAATTTAATGGTTCTGAAATGTTTTTGATTTGATATTGTCACCAACCTATCTAAGAGATATGCCCGGCTGTAGACATAATACCTAGGGTTCGGGAAAGAATAAAGAAACACCAGGCCAAAATTCTTTATTATGTTCACCCTAAATAAAACCTAACTCAGTAACTTGGTAGAGCAAGATTTGGTTCGTTAAACTGTTATTTACATCAAGTTCAGTTCGATCATAAAACCTAGGAAAAACACAGATCCTATGTGTAAACACCATCCATAGATCAAACTAATTTTAAGATAAACCTAATATATAGATTAAACCACCACCAAACAAATTGTTGTAAACAAAAATTATTACTTAGTAAATGTGTGACTCTTAATGCTATAACTAGAACTGAAACTAAAACTGGATCTGGCAAATGTTGCAATCATGAGATAGGCTTTCAAGTATTCATTTTATGGTTATTTACTTTTGAATAGAAAGGATTTAAATTAAGATTTTAACTGTAAAAAGAAACAAACCAAAAGGTAAAACCAAATAAACAAAGAACCAAAAAAAAACCAACACAATAGGTACCTGAAGTCCCCGAAGAAACACTCCGTTCCCGGCTCCGGATTCATTAGTGAAGTATGAACATTCTCCTCCCCTACAATAGAAATAGAATAATAAGGACCACGTTTATAAGCTAAAGAATTTCCCTACTCCTTTTAAGATTGAACTATGGTAACACTTACCGGAAAATACTTCAGCAGACAAGCATTAAAATTATTAGGTCTCAGCACAACCACCGAAACGCCAACGCATATCGGCAACATCTGTAGTGCCGGTAGTCAGGACCTATTGCTCCTGTCCTCGATGTTGGAACTATACATTTCCAAAACACCAAATTAAAACTTTCCCTTACTATGCATCTATATTAAACTTCCTCGATATGCATATATTATGCATTCCATGCCAATGAACATTATTATTATCTTATAAAATTAATTTCTGTACATATTTAGTCAGAAAACGCCTTTTCTTCACGTCCAGAATTTTCCATCTCCCCCTTCATTTGTTCTTTCTCTATCCAAATTCAAATTCCCCACCATAGAGGTAACTAGCCAAAAAGTTCTGAATAAACTAGGTGAACAAAACCTTTATGCTGAAACTATAAAATAGACTGAAAGTATAGGAATGTAATTTTATTAATTTAACTAGAACATATTATTTATTTATTAGAAAAAATAAAATCATAAAAGTACAAAATTACATACCACGTTAGTAACACAGATACTCACTAGGTGTCGCTACGTGACAATATTGATCATTATGACATTCCACGGCCCGCCGTATAGGCATAATTTTGAAATGTTTTTAAGGGAAATATCGCAGCTACGTTTCCCCTTAGCAACAGGTCGCACCTTTATAACGAAACTGACCCAACTCAATTTAGTTCTGCGTTAGGTCGGTTTCGTTTAAAAGGTGTGCCTTGCGCATAATTAAAGTTTGCTTGGTAACAGACAACTTAAAATAAGGAATATATTTTTCGTATTTGCACATAATATATGACATTATATAAATTTATCAATTTCCGCTACCTTAAGGTTGTCTGGAAGAAATCGCTCTTTAGCGATAAGACCGCCTGTTGTTTACCTTTGTTCGTGTTTCTTCCTTGTGTTGTATTGTTGTATTTTATCAAGGTGTGCAATAAAGAGTATTGTATTGTATTGTATAATATATGTTATGAAAATAATGACTGTGTTGAATGGATGAATTGTAAGTGTATTAATTAATGTAATCGTTATCAGTGTAACGTTAGGGATTGTTCATTTATCAAGTACGCACGATAAATCGTTCCTTAAAGTTTCAGGTTCAGGGACACACGACTATGCACATGTGACAATCTGATTAGTTTGATGTTGTCATCAATGTCATCATAAGTAAGGACGTGAGGAAATTCGAACAAAATAAAATTGTCTTAAAGTTATTAAGTCATACTTACCTACTCTTAAAATCCCGCCTAAAGTAAGATGCAATAGTGCTTTATTGTATGTGGATGACCGTGGTGCGATGAGGTAATGTGTTAGCTTTTATGTGACAATAAACAACAGCCTTATCAATCTTATCACTCCGATGGCTTCCCGAGTACGGCAGATCCAACTCAATTCGTGAAGTCATGGATTACATGTTGTGTGATAAATTTTGATCTCATATTGTACTGGTTCTCAAGAACAGGTTTCTGTTGTGTTTATAATAATACTAAATCTGGTATAAAAGCCGGCGTCCAGTAGTTGTTTAACATAGTTGTCCGTACGAAGTCAGTGTATTCAGTTCAATAATGACGCCTCTGTGCTTTGTATTGTTAGCAGCGCTAGCATGCGCGGCTGCGAATCCTATTGTAAGTATAATTATTATAATTATTTATTCTATATTTTATTTAGATTTAGTGGCAAAGTATGTCGTCGGTCTTTTTAGCCACAAAAGGCGTAGTGTAGTAGTATTTAGTTCAATATATGAAATTATGACGTTTGAAATAATAACTCCTTCCAGAAGTAGAAAAGGTTGGTTCACCGAGGTAGATTTAAAAAAAAGATCATTAAAAAATACTAAATAGAGCTCAATTAATGTGACAGATATTTTTTTAAATTAAGTTTATTGCTATAGAGAAGTTACGCTATTGTGGCGCTGACCTGTGCATTATTTAAACTTTACTTAAATATTCTTTATTTAAATATTCTGTTAAATTAGATTAAAATTATACTTCGCGCTGCCCACAAATGGTACATAATAGTCAAGATTTGTTCCTTGTAAGAGAAATTACAATTGCTCCTTTTATTTCAGGAGCTCAATAGAGAGAAGCGACAGCTGCTCGGCGGTGTATCGGAGGCAGACGTCAATGATCCAGCTTACAAGAAACTAGCGCAAGAATCGTTTGACAAGTACCTCGCAAGTAACCCAGGCGGCCCAATAAATGTTAAGGAACTTAAAGTAACTAAAGTGACAACACAGGTTGTTGCTGGCACCAAGACCGTCCTTGATTTCACTGTAACCCCTGCCAATGGTGAAGTTATTACCTGCCACTCTGATGTTTGGGAACAGGCATGGCTAAACAAGAAAGAGATTACTGTAAACTGCGATGCTAAGGACAGTAGAGCGAAGCGACAGGTGCCCGGCGGTGTATCGGAGGCAGACGCCAATGATCCAGCTTACAAGAAACTAGCGCAAGAATCGTTTGACAAGTACCTCGCAACTAACCCAGGCGGCCCAATAGACGTTAAGGAGCTTAAAGTAACTAAAGTGACAACACAGGTTGTTGCTGGCACCAAGACCGTCCTTTATTTCACTGTAACCCCTGCCAATGGTGAAGTTATTACCTGCCACTCTGATGTTTGGGAACAGGCGTGGCTAAACAAGAAAGAGATTAGTGTAAACTGCGATGCTAAGCAATAAAAAGAGAAGAATATACCAGTATTATTACAAGAATCGCTTAAGAAGTTTAGTGAGACTTGGCGAACCAATGAAGCTAAACAATTGATTTGAACAAAAGTAACCTAACAAGCTTTTGCCAGCCTGACGCTTCTTACATACAAATTTTACATGTCATTCTAGGGTTTTTGAGAAGAGTTGGCTAAACACGAAGTACGTTATTGTGATTTGAAATATCAAACGCGTACCTAAGTACCTATATTTAATACACGGCTAAAATAGTCATGATTTCATGTTTTTTTGTGTAATGCAATCCTCGTATTGTAATTATAAAGTAAATAATAAATCATTATGTTGTGTATTTTATTATTTATTTTAACTTTATTGCACAGTAAAAATATACAGTTAAGTACAAAAGGCGGACTTAATGCTACATGGCATTCTCTACCAGTCAACCTTTAGGCCAAACAGAATGATTTTCTTCTTGATGAGATGTATTTTCTTCTTCGTTTACTAGTTTTAAGTGGTAGCGTGCAAGGCACGGACTTTACCTATCTACCTACTTTGACGTTTAAATGTGCATACATTGACAACATTTGTTTAGTGGATGTATTGTTACAAACGTGAGTAGGGTAAGGTGGTTGACAGTGGGTCGCTGGTGCACAATAGGTCACGCACACTACGACGAATCTAAATACACTATTATTAGTTTATTACGCGCCTTGGATACCTCTGGCCAACACGTACCTACTAGCTCAGTGCCCACGGGACCGCGCGAACAGAACGTCGTGTGCAGGTGTGAACGTGATATCACTCCGCGGGTAGCATATTTACGTAAGTTGGATATTATCGTATAATTTCGAATTATGTGCCATTGAATGTCTTGTTATCGTTTTTATTACTAACTTGATTAAAAAGCTATTGTGTGTTTTAACATTTTCCGCTATAAATATTTTTTTTGTATTTGTTTTTAATTATTTAATTTTTTTCGCGTGTGGGTTGACACTGGGTCATCTGGGTCAAGTACACAGTGGGTCAGATTTAGTACACATTGCTATGTTACAGATTGCTGCGAAAAAGGGTCACCTGTAGAAAAGAAGGCGGAATACCAAACGAACGAGTGAAAAAAGCATAGGCTGCCATTAAACAATCTTGGAAAACTATTTTTACGTGGCTCTTACTTATGTTGTATGGTCAAAATGTTCATTTCAGAAATATTGATCCCATAAAAGCATTTTGAGTAGTTAATTATTTATATACGCATAATAATTATTGTTCTAATTTTCTTACATTATAAAGTTTAAGTTAGATAACAAGAAATATTTACTTTTGTTTTATTGTATGGCTATTCACTAAGCTTCTAAGGCAGTAAAGTTGAAATTCTTAGAAATTGGATCTTTTAGTTAGATGATCAGTACACCTATGTTACTAGGTTTTGATATTTAGTATTGACTATTTTAATAAAAAATAATACATGTTCTGTTTCATTCTTTTTCCCCTTATCTTTCTGATATGATTCTCTTTGGTCCACTGTAAACCACTAGTATATCCATTGTTCACACCCCCTGTTGCACAGTGGATCAAATTCCATTTTTTTAAAAAGCGTTAGTGACCATACATGTCTCATAATATAGCTTTTAAACCACAACACAATAAATCTTAAATAAATGATGTATATAAGAGTCGAAACAAAATGTAAATATGTCAAACCATTCCTGAGATATGGCCTCTGAAAAATGGAGTGATCCACTGTCAACCATCTTACCCTACACTGATCATGACTAGATTTTCAACATGACTCAAACATCAATAACGTAAGAACGACTATCGTTCATGAGACTAAAGTTACAAATTACACACCTCCGCTTCGTCGCTTTCTTACGTAATCGATGACAAGCCCCTAGTAAAATGAATTGCAATTATAAATTACAATACAAAGCTA
Organism: Leguminivora glycinivorella; assembly: GCF_023078275.1. NCBI lineage: Eukaryota > Metazoa > Arthropoda > Insecta > Lepidoptera > Tortricidae > Leguminivora > Leguminivora glycinivorella. The sequence goes on from NC_062983.1 coordinate 7,778,302, forward strand.
GTCATCCTTATGTAAATTTACCAGCTGAAAATATATTGTTATTTTACATAACAATACGACAACGTGTCAGCCAAAGATTCTTACAGTTCGGAGGAAGTGACCAATATAAACTAAGCTACCGAGTTATTTCGCAGTATTTTAGGGTTCCAAAGCTAAAATTATAAAACCGGCCAAGAGCGTCTTTATACATTTGGTTTTTTTTTCATATTTTTTAAACTTATAGTTTAAAAGTTAGAGAAGGGGGAGGGGGACATATTTTTTTTAATTTTGGAGCGATTATTTCCGAAAATATTAACAATATCAAAAAAATATTTTCGTAAACCCTTAGGTATTCATTTTTAAATATATCACCTATCCAACAATATATCACACGTTAGGGTTGAAATGAAAAAAAATCACCCCTACTTTACGTATAGGGAACCCTAATAAAACATTTTTTTCCACTTTTTATTTTATCACTTTGTCGGCGTGATTGATATACTATATATATTGGTACCAAATTTCAGCTTTCTAGTGCTAACGGTCACAGAGATTATCCGCGGACGGACGGACGGACGGATAGACATGGCGAAACTATAAGAGTTGACTACGGAACCCTAAAAAACGAACTACCTATATGTCTGTAAGTCTCAATAGTTTTTTCCCCTCACTAGCTCGGAAACACGTGTTTTGTCCTTTAATACCAGCGGGTAAAAACGCATTTTATCCACTAGTGGGTAAAGTAATTTGACCTTGAATAAAGTCAAATTAACTGCTTTAAAATTGATAAAAGTAGGTGAATCTAGTAATAAAGATGATTAACCACCTGTGGGACTACTGGAAGCAGTGATAAACGCATTTTTTGCGTTGTAGTTTCCTCGCTATAGTGAGGGGAAAAGTTTTGTGTTACACTCGGGTCCAAATGTATTTTACTTCTCGTGTGTTAAAAAACTCGCAAGTTCAGGATTCTATTCTCGAACCACTCGCTTCGCTCGTGGTTCAACTATAGAATCCTTTCACTTGCTCGTTTTTCAATTCCACACTGGGCGTTAAAATACAACTTTGCTCCCTTGTATAACAAATAACTATTACTTACTAGAAATGTATATGCGAAATCCATTGACATTTCGAACATACGAGCTGAGATGAGCCATTGGTTGGCCAATTGTATTGTAATTGGTATGTGCTTTTGCTGAGGTGTGCCAATAAAGAGTATTCTATCTATCTATCTATCTATCTATCTATCTATCTATCTATCTATCTATCTATCTATCTATCTATCTATCTATCTATCTATCTATCTATCTATCTATCTATCTATCTATCTATCTATCTATCTATCTATCTATCTATCTATCTATCTATCTATCTATCTATCTATCTATCTATCTATCTATCTATCTATCTATGACTACGCGCAATGTTGCGAAATTTCCTAAGAACTATTTTCTTCATACTGAACAGGGTACGTAGCCGAATGGCACAAACGCTCACGAAACGATACGCTCGTAGATGTCTATCTCTATCCCTCTTGCGTATTGGCGTAGAGCCAGACTACCTTTCGCGGCGTTTCGTTTTCGTTTCGCGTCGCAGAAATACCATTCGGCTACGGACCAGAATAACAGCACCCTCCTGACAATAGTCTTATACTTCTGGCCAGGCTTTACATTAATACGAGAACAACACAAATATGTTATGTCTTATCAAACCTTTAATCCATAATTTTTAAGAAAAAAAAACCGCCGCCTTTGGGTTTCTGGTGAAAGCTACTTGCGAATGTTAGATTATGTAGAAATGTGTAGGTATTTTTTTAAACTGCTTTTAATGCTTTAATTATTTGATGGCAACACAAATGAATATATGGTAAAATACCTCATAATGGACGGTGATGCCATTATGGACAAAAAAACACAAATCCTTAAAAATAAGTATCTAAAATACGTTTCTAAAAACTGACGGCTATGTACCATAAACTAGAGTTGTAGAGCTGTTTAATTTTGAAGTTTCAATTAATTCGGTTATTTCTGAAGGATTTGGAGACAAGATAAAATTCACCAGTTTACTAAAAAAAATATCAAGACGAATTCTTAGTAATGTTGCTAAGAGAGATGAGTTCATGTATAAAATAATAAAAAAATAACGCACGGTGTAATCTTGAATGCGTTTTACTTACTGCATTAAGCATGAGATAAGGTAATAAAACATACTAGTTTGTTGCTCCAAAGATATAAAGAAATGATGTTATTTTGCAAGTGTCCATTACTGGACCCGAAAAACTGCCTACCTCCTATGATGGACAAGGAACAATTTACAAAACCAAAATTTACAAGAAACAATCCTATGTTAAAATAACCCAAACTAATTGTATTTATGGTGTATAAAATTGACTCATTGCGTATCAGTTGGCTTTAAAAGTAAAATTTTAAACTTATTTCACTGTCCATAATGGGGGATCCATTACTGGAGAACTGCCGTCCATAATTGGAGAAAAAACACCTAGTTTTAATTTGTTAACTATGAAGAAACCAATAGGAGTATCTATTCTGCAATACGCTTGAAATGTAGAAGAAGGATAGGACATTCAAGATTTAACACGCTTGGCGGTAGAATTTTTACATTTATCAGTGAAATATCAAAAACTGGCGAATTTTTTTCTTAAACTGTCCATGATTGGGTTCGTCACCTTACGTATAACGTTAAGGTTTGAGGAGTTTCCTCAATTCCTCATGAATCCGATTATAAGAAATCAAATCTTGACAAAATTTGACTTCAAAACTCAATATGCTTAACAAATATAACTAAATAAATGTCACTGTTCTGAACTTAAATGCATGCTGTAATAATAAAAATACAAAAGTCACTATGACAGTGCCGTTCAGATTTGAAGAGTTCGGTTCTGACCATCATCAGTAGTTCCACTGCACCAAATATCACTGTTCTGGACGTAAGTGCATGCTGTTCTTATAAAAATACCAAAGTCACTATAAGGTGAAATACCCCATAATGGACGGTGATGCCATTATGGACAAAAAAACACAAATCCTTAAAAATAAGTATCTAAAATTAGTTTCTAAAAACTGACGGCTATGTACCATAAACTAGAGTTGTAGAGCTGTTTCATTTTGAAGTTTCAATTAATTCGGTTATTTCTGAAGGATTTGGCGACAAGATAAAATTCATCAGTTTACTGAAAAAAATATCAAGACGAATTCTTAGTAATGTTGCTAAGAGAGTTGAGTTCATGTATAAAATAATAAAAAAATAATACTCGGTGTAAACTTGAATGCGTTTTACTTACTGCATTAAGCATGAGATAAGGTATAAAGCATACTAGTTTGTTGCTCCAAAGATATAAAGAAATGGCGTTATTTTGCGAGTGTCCATTACTGGAACCGAAAAACTGCCTACCTCCTATGATGGACAAGGAACAATCTACAAAACCAAAATTTACAAGAAACAATCCTATGTTAAAATAACTCAAACTAATTGTATTTATGGTATATAAAATTGACTCATTGAGTATCAGTTGGCTTTAAAAGTAAAATTTTAAACTTATTTCACTGTCCATAATGGGGGATCCATTACTGGAGAACTGCCGTCCATAATTGGAGAAAAAACACCTAGTTTTAATTTGTTAAGTATGAAGAAACTAATAGGAGTATCCATTCTGCAATACGCTTGAAATGTAAAAGAAGGATAGGACATTCAAGATTTAACACGCTTAGCGGTAGAATTTTTACATTTATGACTGAAATATCAAAAACAGGCGTAAATTTTCCTTAAACTGTCCATGATTGGGTCCGTTACCTTAAGTGTGCCGTTCAGATTTAAGGAGTTTGGTTCTGACCATCATCAGCAGTTCCACTGCACCAAATGTCACTGTTCTGGACGAAAGTGCATGCTGTTCTTATAAAAATACCAAAGTCACTATAAGCGTGCCGTTCAGATTTGAGGAATTCCATTCTGGCCATCATCAGCAGTTCCACTGCACCAAATGTCACTGTTCCGTACCTAAATGCATGCTGTTCCTTTAAAAATACAAAAATCACCATATGTAAGTATGCCTTTCAGATTCGAGGAGTTCCCTCGATTTCTCCAGGATCCCAACATCAGAACTGGGTTCTGAGAAAAATGAGACCAATCTGTATGCATATACATTCAATCAAAAATTTTTTTTCAAAATCGGTCCAGTAACGACGGAGATATCGAGGAACAAACATAAAAAATAAAAAAAATAAACATACAGACGACTTTTAATTTTTAATAAAATTAATAAGCAGACTAAGAAAAAATACACAATATTACATTCTTCTAAGGTGTAAAAGTCTTTATTCAAATCAATAAGTTTTTAGTTCGTCATTTAAATCTTTATCCGCCGAACCATGATTTGCAGTTTATTGTTGATTGGTATTGCAGTTGACGTCAATGTCTTTCTTTTTTAGCCACGGCTGTTCTAGAACCTCAGAATGGCACGTAAAATCTTCGCCATTGGCAGGAGTCACAGTGAAATCAAGAACGGTCTTGGTGCCAGCAACCACCTGTTCGGTGACTTTGGTCACTTTGATGGTGTCGACTTCTATTGGGCCACCTGGACATGTTGCGAGGTACTTGTCTAATGATTCTTGAGCCAGTTTTTGGTAAGTTGGGTCACTGGGATCTTTCGATTCTGCACCACCGGGAAGAAAGTCAGGCACTTGCTCATTATTGCACTTTACGTCAATGTCTTTCTTGTTTAGCCACGCCTGTTCTAGAACCTCAGAATGGCACGTAAAATCTTTGCCATTGGCAGGAGTCACAGTGAAATCAAGAACGGTCTTGGTGCCAGCAACCACCTGTTCGGTGACTTTGGTCACTTTGATGGTGTCGACTTCTATTGGGCCACCTGGACATGTTGCGAGGTACTTGTCTAATGATTCTTGAGCCAGTTTTTGGTAAGTTGGGTCACTGGGATTTTTCGATTCTGCACCACCGGGAAGAAAGTCAGGCACTTGCTCATTATTGCACTTTACGTCAATGTCTTTCTTGTTTAGCCACGCCTGTTCTAGAACCTCAGAATGGCACGTAAAATCTTCGCCATTGGCAGGAGTTACAGTGAAATCAAGAACGGTCTTGAAGCCAGCAACAATCTGTCTTGTTACTTTAGTTACTTTGATTTTGTCGACGTCTATTGGGCCGCCCGGGCTAGTTGCGAGGTACTTGACCAATGATTCTTGTGCTAGTTTATGGTAAGCTGAATCACTGGGGTCTTCCGGCTGCACACCACCAGGGAATTGTCGCTTTACCCTTGCCAACTCCTGAAGTACAAGCATTAAACGGTTATTTCAATAACACTGAAGTACAATTGAATAATTATATTCAAATATTCAACGTGTGACTTTCCACTATTATTCGTGTGCAATAAGGACTTTTGACAGTATCAAAAACTTTTACAGATATTTTTGTGTAGACTAGAAATAACTCATCAGGGACCTTTTCTAATTAGAAGTCTAGAACGCAGGGAGCAAAGAAAGCAAGTTTATCTCTTATCCTATTGCTAATATTGATGACACTTAACCCCTGGAACGTCGTCAAAAATATGCTACTAAGTAGCTTTTTAACGAACTACAAAAAGGTTATCCTTTGCATTGATGATTGAAGTCCAAATATCGGCGGAAATAAGGCATTCGAGAGGGTAAATAAAAAGAAGTAGAAGTAAGTTGTATATATAATTATTCATAAACTAGGTACGTTTTTAGTTAGAATTTTATCAGCTTGATAACTAGAGTACGTTTATGATTTAGGGGGAATGTAAGTATATATCTAGTATTTATTTTGATTTTGACTTACCGCAGAATAGGCAGCTCCAGCTAGCAAAGTAGCGAACAGGACAAAATATATTGGGGACATCTTGACCGTTTTGTACCACTGAATATACTAGGAAGAAACTGGTTCCATACAGCCGTTTTATACATCCTCAGGCTGAATTCGCAACTGTACAAATAGTGTAAAAACAATACTAATTATGATCTGAGACCGTAACATCATCTACATACGATACGGTAATATGGGGAGAGTGGGGGTTGTGCGGACCGTGGAGATGCGACACTGAAATATAAAACCTATACACGGTGTAACATGAGGAAACCGAATAATTTTAACAGTTATCTCGTCATAACAGAAAAGTAAAATGTCATATAAATTTATTTGGATTAAAAGAAAATAACAAATACTTATTAATCGCGGTAACCGAAGACAATTCTTCGGTTACCGCGATAGTTACTCATGAAATAAAACTATGGAAACGGATTAAATCGCGTATAATGAATTTAAAATACATCCCGACGTTTCGAACTCTTTACAGCGTTCGTGGTCACCCGTTGCGATTTAATCCGTTTCCATAGTTTTATTTCATAAATACTTATTATTTCTCATAACAAAACGCTATTTTGATGGCGATGATGCCGTTATCGGACATAATCTAACTAGCCTTGTTGATAGCAAAAAAGTAGTATCCTCGTTGATAGTAAAGTTTCATTGCAAAAAAGTATTTTTTAGAAAAAAAAAAGATTTTCTTTATTGTAAGTGCCAGTTTTACGAATAACATTTACTTTTTGAAAATACATATACCTACATCCAAAAAATCAAAAAAATTTTTTTTTTGCCATAATAACATTTTATCTTTATTTTGCCCTCAGAAATGCATAGTTAAAATCTTTCGGTGTCCTCAAGGTACACCGTGTATAGGTCTATGCGACATTCGCTTAGTCGCCGAAGTAACCTGGAACAGAGTAGCACCTGATAGAAATGAATGGAGAAGGCTGGAACTGCCCTCCTAACGCAAAGTGCAACAAAAAACAACTAGGTTCAAGCTACTTTCGAGAAAAACGCGGTTAAAATTTTTAAAGTTGTTTTGACGATATCTCCATTACTACGCATCCTATTGACATGAAACCTTGACCATAAAGTAGATAATATTACTTAGCTTATTTGCTAATACTTTATTATTATTTATTTATGTAATAAAAAATGAATGAATTCACTTATGCTTATGATAGTCCAATACATGCATGATATTATTACAAACCGTAACTGCAACAAGTAGTCTACTTATTGCATTTATAGTTAGTAAATCAAGATATTACGATTTTGTTTAGGAATTATAGTATGTTCCTTGTATCATTACTAAAAACGTACCGTTCCTTGTATCTGGCAGATAACTTTCGGTAATACATTAGTAACCCGGCTGCTCATCTTCTTTTTCGTGTGGAAGAATCATAAGTCTTAACACGACCCAATCATGGACAGTTTAAGATAGAATTTTGGCTATTTTTGATATTTCACTGATACCTACATGTAAAAATTCTACCGCTAAGCGTGTTAAACTTGAATGAATGTCTTATCCTTCTTTTACATTTCAAGCGCATTGTAGAATAGATACTCCTATTGGTTTCTTTATAGTTAACAAATTAAAACGAGGTGTTTTCTCCACTCATGGACGGCAGTTCTTCAGGTTTGGGTTATTTTAACATAGGATTGTTTCTTGTAAATTGTGGTTTTATAGTGTTCTTTGTCCATCATAGGAGATATGTAGTGTTCCGGTTCCAGTTATAGACACTCGAGTACGTTTTTTTTTCGATGATTTCACCGACGCCAAGGTGAAGGAAGCCGCGCATTTCATGAAGACAATTGGTCGCTGACCCTACAATTTACAAAAAATTGCTGCCTTTTTAGCGACAAGATTTGGTTCATAATAAATTTTATTATCATAATACTCAGCCGAATTTAGCAAAATCAATTATTCCATGTTCGTTGTGCGTTCATACAACCTGAACGCCCCATGTCGCGTCGAGCATTATTATGGTTGTACATTAAAAGCTCAAGTGTGTGATTGGTTCAACTCGGTATCTTGACAGTGACTCAACAGCTGACACTGCTGATAGGGTGACTCGGGTGACTCAAGTAAAGCTAGGAACACACTACGCGGACGTCCGTCGTAAATCGACCGCGGACGGGAATCTGGACAATGGAAATACACATAACCGTGCAAACTATCGGTCGACGGACGCGGACGTGGCCTTGAGCGCACGGACGTCCGATCGAAATCTGGCTCTCTGGATGTTTTGTTCCGTGCACACTGATAGGTCGCGGTCGCGGTCGTTTTATGACGGACGTCCGCGTAGTATGTTCCTAGCTTAATGCGTTATCTATTTTATTGTGAATATTGTGTGTGATAGTTATTGTTTATGAACTATTACGTATATTGTATTATAAAAATAGCGGTTTTAGCTGATGGTCGTGTCGCGTATCCTTCTAGATTCAATAAACAAAGCAGTGACCACTGTGACTCACTCTATAATCAGCAACGTAAAACATAACTTGGGTGGGTATCTCAAACTTTTTTTTATTTTCTGATATATATCCTTGCAGGATCACAGGTGAAGTAAATATTAAGTTAATTAATTATTGATAAAATAACGCTTTGTACAAGTTTCAACCTTGAGCGGAAAACAGATTGTGACATGATCTTGTTATTCTGACTTTTACGCCCCTTTTGCAATCGTCAATTGTTTTGATTTAAATGTATTCGGCTGTCCCTTGTTTTATTTCACTAGTGGGTAAATTAAACACTCGCTACGTAACTTTGGGAACATTTCCAATTTCTTGTCTAATCTTTTGATTTGATTATCACTTTTATAAGTTTTGTAGTTGCACTACTAAATATGAACGATTTACTGAAATAAATGTCATTAAAGGAAAAGTGTTGGAGTAGTGGAAAGTATAAAAATGCTGGCTATCCAGCCTTCACCAATCATGGGCTCTCTTGGTCTGTGTATATCAATTCAGAAACTCTCACTAGTTAACTAAATAATATGTCCTATATTTCAGAAAATGTCAAACCAGCCGTTATGCGGGGGTATATCAGAAGCAGACCCAAATGACCCCAAGTACATCCAGTTGGCGCATGAGTCCTTCGCTAAATATTGCGAGACCAATCCAGGTGGACCGATCGATGTAAAAGAAATCAAAGTCATCGGAGCATCTCACCAAGTAGTTGCTGGTTCCATGACACGGATCACTTTCGCTGTAGAACCTGCCAACGGAGAGATCTTCACATGCTATGCTAAGATTTGGGAACAGCCGTGGCTCAATAAGAAGGAAATTGAAGTAACATGTGATCTGCCAGACAACTGGTAAAAGTCCAAATAGTGTTATGGCCGTTGTAAAATAAGGAATGTATATATTTATTTATGTTCTGGATTTTATTGATGTTTTCATTTATTTTTAAAATTATATAAGAAAAATTTATTAATATGTTTGTTTTTTACTTTGCCATATTCTTTAATTTTAGTCCTTGAGTGACTTGCTATGTATGTGTGTACAACCATACATGTTAACCAAATACTGTTAAGCAAAGATATTAGGTACTTACCTTTTAAATTCAGCATTTTCTGTATGGGAAAATCAGAAAGTAACACATTCTGGGACATGTTAAGTGCCCTCATAAATGTGAGTGTGTTTAGTAAAACGTCCCACTTTGTCAGTTACCATTATGGCGAGATTTACTTGTATCTTTACATGAATAAACAGGCATAGCGGCTTTATAGCAATCGACAAAGTGGGACGATTTCCGTGCACACTCACAAATATTGGTTGACTTCATTTACCCTTGTAAAAAACCGGCCAAGAGCGTGTCGGGCCACGCTCAGTGTAGGGTTCCGTAGTTTTCCGTATTTTTCTCAAAAACTACTGAACCTATCAAGTTCAAAATAATTTTCCTAGAAAGTCTTTATAAAGTTCTACATTTGTGATTTTTTTTATATTTTTTAAACATATGGTTCAAAAGTTAGAGGGGGGGGGGACGCACTTTTTTTTTCTTTAGGAGCGATTATTTCCGAAAATATTAATAATATCAAAAAACGATCTTAAAAAACCCGTATTCATTTTTAAATACCTATCCAACGATATATCACACGTTGGGGTTAGAATGAAAAAAAAATCAGCCCCCACTTTACATGTAGGGGGGGTACCCTAATAAAACATTTTTTTCCATTTTTTATTTTTGCACTTTGTTGGCGTGATTGATATACATATTGGTACCAAATTTCAGCTTTCTAGTGCTAACGGTTACTGAGATTATCCGCGGACGGACGGACGGACGGACGGACGGACGGACGGACGGACGGACGGACGGACGGACGGACGGACGGACGGACAGACAGACATGGCGAAACTATAAGGGTTCCTAGTTGACTACGGAACCCTAAAAAAAGACAATGTTTAGGAATAGTTGCAACCTAGGTACTAGGTAATTTGTATTAAGGTACAGCGGGGCAAATCTCGACTGGGGGGCAAATGTAACCGCCTAACCGGTCCATTTCTTCCATGTTTTACAATGTTTGCATTATTCAATAAAGTGTCCACCGGTTATATATGGTAGGCGTGTTCAGTGGATACCCACATAATAGAACTCATCAGAGTGTAATAATGGAATAACCACAAAATTAAAATATTGAAAAAACCACCCACCGCGACATAGTGGACCGATTTTCATAAAACATGGCTAAGAACACTCCCGACTAACTCAGCTTTCAAACAAAAAAATCTAAATCGAAATCGGTTCATCCGTTCGGGAGCTACGATGCCACAGACAGACACACACACAGACAGACAAACAGACAGACAGACACGTCAAACTTATAACATCCCGTCGTTTTTGCGTCGGGGGTTAAAAAATAGATCAGTTACAATTGCTCCCCAGTCGAGATTTACCCCGCTGTACCTTAGTCTTTTAATAGTTTATAGTACAATCACGTCTAAAGATACCTATCATTACAAACAGAAATCGAAAGATGTATACACGACCATAAGTCGTTCGGTCTATGTGCCGCGTGCCACACGACGAACCTGCAAGGGACCTTTTCATTAAGATGCGTATCCTAACAGTGCCCTCGATTTTTATATTGGAAGTGGCAAAATTAGCCCGGCGAAGCATGAAATACTTTTCCACCGCCAGCACTGCGCGCGAGTCGTCAAGACGACCGCAAGTACTAGTAATACCTAAGACTCTCAAAAACAGGAAACTTCTTCACAATTATAGGCCCACGCGTTTATAACAGGTTACCGTCTGACATAAAGGATGTTGCATCTGATCTAATTTTTATTAGAAAACTCAAACATTTTCTAACTGAAAAAGCATTCTATTCAATTAAGGAATTCATGGAGGGGTAGTTCCTTATTATATTTTGATATTTGCCTAACGTATTGGAACGGGTGGTAGTGAAAACAAATATATATTATTATAAAATTATCAGTTAGTTATCAATTCACTTTTTTTTTTGTTGTTGTTTAAAATAATACCTAGTTATATATTTATTGTTGTACATCTCTGACATACTTATATTGTTTATATACCTACTATGAACTTATGTAACCATGACAATGTATGATTAATACTAATAAAGAATATGAATATGAATATATATAGATATATTTTTTATTTATTTATTTATTTAGCCTTCTTTCCACATTTTTGTCTTTCTTTACTTTTCATTTCATTTCTCTTTTAGTTATTTGTGGTCCCTTATAGGGTAAAGGCCTCTTCCAAGCTTAGCCATTTTACTCTGTTCTGAGCGGTGTCCATCCAGTTCCTTCCTGCTACCTTTACAATGTCATCAACCCATCTTTTGCGTGGTTTCCCATCCTTCCTCTTTCCAGTGGGGCCTGGCCATCTGGTTGCATGTAGAGTCCATCTCTTATCTTGGTATCTCGCCAAATGTCCAGCCCATTTCCATTTTTGCGATAGTGCATGTTGAAGAGCAATTATCCTATTAAAACACTGTATACATATTTTGGCTCTTTGTCCATATCGATATTTTCAGACGTGACCGTACCTATACTACCTATATAATTTAAAATCAAGCGATTGTACGACTAGTGCATCGATGCAGCTTCATATGGCGAGCCCAAATATCGCAACTTTTGCAAAGCTAACACAAAGCGCGCAATGTACAGCGAACATGCTGTACGTTCTCATTCTCTCATCTTTTTCGGTAGGTGTTGACGTGTTATAGTTGACGTTATAGTCCATACCATAATCTCAATCGCTTAGGTACGGAGGTACCTAATATTATACATATAAGTCTGTATATAATTTATACCTGACTTCTATGAATCAGAGACAGAAAATAATAGTTAGTTCACAGAAATCGCGAAGCGTCTGGTTGAGGTAACTGGTGACCGAAGAGCTGGCGACTTCCTCGCACAACGTATCAGCATTGCGATACAGCGAGGAAATGTCGCCAGTATCCTTGGTACAATGCCTCAAGGGCCTATTTTAGACATTAGCTAGCTTTTATGTTTAGTCATAGTTTCTTATATAATTATGTACATATGTTCATGTAAATAAAGAGTATTTATTTAGGTATAGTTAGGTATGTCTACCGTCATACAGTGTAGGGACGAGTATGTATTGTAAATTATTATGGTATTGTATATTATGTGACGTGGATGTTTTTCCTGTACGATTAAATTACGTATGTGAAATAAATATACCAGTGTCTTTTATGCATTTTGAACACTGGGAATAGAAGTTCAAAAAAATGTACCTATGATATTTTTTCACTCTTGTGGATAAAATGCAGCTTTCTTATACAGTGACACCTGGATAAGTGAGACTTTAAGGGGCGAAAGAGTTTGTGTCACTTAAAGAGGTATTCTCCACTTATAAAGGGTCTCAGTTAGACAGGTAAAATAAAATGTCTGTCTCATTTACAGAGGGCATCACTACCAGAGTTTAGAATAGAGGTTGTATCAGTTATAGATGTAATAAATAAGGTGTTTTGGAACATAATATAGTACTTAGGTAATTATTACTAGTATGTAGTTAATATCTCTACAGACCGTTATAGAGTTAGGTCTGTTTAGTCTCACTAATAGAGGTAAAGCAGTGCAAAAGTGTCGGGACCGCGCCTTTTGTCTTCCCAACTAAAGAAGTTTCTCACTTATCCAGGTCCACTTGACCGCGCCTTTTGTCCCAACTAAAGAAGTTTCTCACTTATCCAGGTCCACTTGACCGCGCCTTTTGTCCCAACTAAAGAAGTTTCTCACTTATCCAGGTCCACTTAACCAGGTTTCACAGTAATAAACGTAAACATGCAACTTTCTCATCCGTTTTCAAAGAATCAAGGGAGTCTTTACCGGTATAATGGTGTGGTTAAAAATAATATTATGTTTAAGAAATGTGACAGACTTTTGTATACACCTTTTTGGTACGGAACCCTAATAACTGGTACATAATTGTGGTAGTTTGACAGAACCACACGGAACCCAAACTAGAGATGGGCCGTATATGGACTTTGCCGAATACGAATATTCGGCCGAACATTCGGTTCAGCTCTTGCCGAACCGAACATTCGGCCGAATATTCGGTTACGCCATATTTAGAAAGCGGATGTTGAGATTAAAACTATTAAATGATTGATAATGGTTACATATGTTATTAGAAGTACATAATAATATGTTTTTACGATTTAGTGGATTTAACTAAAACTCAATTAAAACAACTCTGAACTCTTCTCAACTCTTAAACTACTTATTACTACTTAGGTTTTTTCAACTTTGCATTTCTATTTTGACGCATCTATAGACAATTATCTATTTTTAGGATTTCCTTAGGAAGCTACAAGTTAGGCCCGGATCTTATTATCCAATGGAATACGTAAGATCTTCGTTAGTTATTTACTTTATTTATTCGGTAAACATTCGGCAATGCAACTGAATTATTCGGCCGAATACGAACATTGAAAAACTTATAAATTGAAATATATATCATAGACGAAGGAAAAAACGACAAGGCCCACTGGTGGCCAAGCCGGGAATCGAACTCGGGTTTCAGCTTATGCGGCTTAGTGTGACTACTTGAAAAAAGAACAAATCAAAAAATATTCAATAAAATAATTTGATTTGTTCCCTAGTTGTACTGAAAAACTTGCCGAATATGCCGAATACCGTATATTTACCGAATATTCGGCTCATCTCTAACCCAAACACTAACAAAATCCGACATGCCTCGGAAAGGATTTTTTACGAGTATATTATCGATAGTTATGGATATTTATATTATGGATATTTACATTTATTATATATAAATAAATAATTTTGTCGTGGTTTTTAATGTGTTTTTTTAATACTTTTAAGTATTAATGCAAACCTAATAAACGTAAAAGCGCAAGTGATAAGTAGGTAATACTGTAATGATCTAATTTTTGCGATCTAAGTAGTTGTGAGGCTTTCCTTTGTAAAGAACGATGACGGCATTGACAGCCTTGCATCAGTTCCTTGGTACAGTCAGCAACATAGCTTTCGCCGAGATACAAGTACATGCCATTGTACAAGCAGAATTCAATGTGCAATGTCGGCTGCTCACGTGCGGTCCGTTTGTTACAAGAGGCCTTATTCCCTAAATAACACTCATGAATTTAATACTATTTCAGTGTGCTATGAAACGTAAAACATAATATTTTCTCCGTGTTACTTTCTTTAACAGCGGCGTTTCGTTTTCGTTTCGCGTCGCAGAAATGTCATTCGGTTACGGCACCAGGGGGCCGATTTTTGAGTCTCACTGTCACTAAAATACCGGTTGAAAACGGTGAATTGCCTATTATTTTCAGTGACAATTTTCTGAATTCGAACGCCGTGAGACTCAAAAATCGGCCCCCAGGGTGCGTAGCCGAATGGCACTAACGCTCATGAAACGCTCACGAAACGAAACGCTAGTAGATATCTATCTCTATCGCTCGTGCGTATTGGCGCGACAGAGCCGGACTAACTGGCGTGGCGTTTCGTTTTCGTTTGGCGTCGGAGAAATGCCATTCGGCTACGCACCCTGTCACATTTGCTGAGATCGAAATTATCTCTTATGTGAGTAATCTACTATACAGGACTATTAAGTAGTAGTAGCGCCCTCTAGATTAGAACGGTATGGTTCTTTCTGGTGATAAATACTTTCAAATGTTGGATTATGTTATCAATTCGTCTGTATATTTTTTAATGTTTGTTATTCGATATTTCCGTCATTTCTGAACCAATTTTGAAATTTGGATGATTCTGAAGTACTTACAGATGAGAATGATTATCAGAACGGAACTCTAACCAGGGGCGGCTCACTCTCCATCAGCAGATCCACTGCATCAAATGTCACTGTTCTGGATGTAAGTGCATGCTATTCTTATAAAAATACCAAAGTCACTATAAAGTGTGCCGTTCAGATTTGAGGAGTTCCGTTCTGAGTGTTCTGACCATCATCAGCAGTTCCACTGCACCAAATGTCACTGTTCTGGACGTAAGTGCATGCTGTTCTTATCAAAATACCAAAGTCACTATAAGTGTGCCGTTCAGATTTGAGGAGTTCCATTCTGACCATCATCAGGAGTTCCACTGCACCAAATGTTACTATTCCGTACGTAAATGCATGCTGTTCCTTAAAAACACAAAAATCACCATATGTATGCCTTTCAGATTTGAAGAGTTCCCTCGATTTCTCCAGGATCCCATCATCAGAACTGGGTTCTGAGAAAAATGGGACCAATCTGTATGCATATACATTCAATCAAAAAAAAGTTTTTCAAAATCGGTTCAGTAACGACGGAGATATCGATCAACAAACATTAAAAAAAATAAAAAAAAAAAAAACAAAAAAAAATACAGACGAAAAAAGATTTGGAAGGCGGTACAGACGAATTGAATATGAATCGACCATGCTTCCAACTTGAGATTTGTCTATGTGCAAGAGCGGTTTGTAAAATTAAATCAATATTAATAAATTATAAATAAATAACAGATAATCTCTAATATTAGTAGCGATGTATCGAGTGGGAGAATAAAGATAAATATAAAGCGAGAAGTAGAATAATTAACTGTTTATTTATATATTTGTAGCGATGTATCGAGTGGGAGAATAAAGAATAATATGAGGCGAGAAGCTGAATAATTAACTACTTATTTATATATTAGTAGTGATGTGTCGATTAGTGGGAGTTTATATTATATGAGAGTACATGTAGATATGTACTAATTAATATTTGATGATAACGTTTTTTGAAACCTTTTGTTTTTTGGTAATGTGTGTTCCAAACTCTGGGGAATAAGTTTGGAACAAAAAGAATTAAAACATTGCCTGAATTCATCTCCAAAGGTTTATCACTATAACTGCTATCATTATAACTCAATCTGTATAAACGTCAGTCAAGCAAAGGAATGATTCATACCTTTGGTTAGCAGTGGCTACACTGCATGTATGGAATGACTGTTAGAGCCTTTCTCTAACCGCTGTCCTCGTTGCTTCCACACTGGTCAGCATGACTGGCATCTCAAGATCTGTATTAAAAAGGGGTAACTATGACTTACAAAGTCACTAAATTATCTCTATATAATATCACACATTTAGTTCTATGCAAGTATTATTACAAGGTTAATTTCATGTTATATTCTTTCCATTATAGGTTCTCAAATCTCACTGAAATCATTAATTCCAAGATGCTTATTGAAGTTATTACAGTTCCAACTATTTATCATCATCATCATCATTATCATGACCATCATCATGTTAGTTCCCTTTGGACTACATAAATGTAGTACTTAAATACATATGTAAAGTATCTCAAAGATACTTTCCAGCCACCATTATGGTGCATCAATATTCATACCAAAGTACTACACAAATAATGCAGTAAATCAGTAAACAAAGTCAATTTCTAACAACATTTGTCTTTCATTATAGTTGCTATTATCTCAACTAATGTATTGAGATATATCAACTCAATTCAGCATATTCAGGATACAAAATTCCACATATGATAGTCAAACTCAATATGAAAGCTTTGTAACCATTCTCTCACAAAGTACACTTCTCAAATATAGAGAATAAATGCAGATGGTATATCACATATACAACATCAGATCAGTATAATGTCATCTTAAACATAATCATTGCAATTATCTTAACACCACTCATAAACACAACTATGGCATGTACATTAACACCACACATAGATCAACACATTACAGATTATTAGATATATTTCATAAACAACAGAACACCTCTGTAGTACACACATTATCAAAGCCACTTTTATCTTTCATATACCACAGAAACTCTCTTTGGTAACCACATTATTAAAGCCTCTTTTATCTTTCATATACCACAGAAACTCTCTTTGGTAACCACATTATTAAAGCCTCTTTTATATACATTACAGACTTAAGGCTATACACTTACATAGCGTCACAACGCCCCACATGGCCAGCGCTTGACAAATACTTTTATGGACCCAAACTGTGTACGAAGGTTCGTCAACCTTCCAGAAAAGCGCTAATCTTGTACACATGCCTGACTGCCCTTACAGTGTTCACCATCTTGGGGGGTCCTCCCAGAGGATGCGTGAACCCATGGCCTTCAGGCGTCAGCGGCCGGGTCTAACAAACTCATCCGGCGCTTACCAAGGCCGGGGGCGACTCCAACCCCAGCCAAACTCATAACTTTCCTCATATTAAATAATTATAGCACAATTACTAAGGCTGGACCACACCCCCAGCCTCTGGTTGCGGTCGTACCAGCATCAGAGTTACCCGATGCCTGGTCCCAAACTATTTGGGGCCGCGCTGACTTAATAACAGCCATGATTGCCTTTTGACGCCCTCCATACGCCATTGTGTGTTGCAATCATGCTCTTTTCGTATTGCCGTCTCTCCAGACGCAAAATCTTAATTCTTAACTTAGTCTAAACAGACATAATAGTTATATTTCATAACAATCACCATTGCATTTTATAACTCTGCCTCGGCAGACTCCATCTTATGGTGCAACAATTGTTACGTCTACAAATGTTCTTAATATGAATAAACATGGAATAAACTCCAATTCAACATATTATCAACAACAGAAACACCATCATCGTAAACTTTGTAATAATGCATAGCAATAATATTCAATCATGAGAAGTTAGTTTTAGGTTAAATGAACGAGAACGTTTTGGGAGAATAACTCCTCTTATCAAGAGATAAAAAACACCACTTAGCTTTCTTTGGTGACTCGGCTCCCCTTGATGAGCACTGATTCGAATATTAATTTACATAATTAAATTCAACACGCCATAAAGTGACAAACAGGTTTTTACTGGTTTGAATGGAGGTTGTTTCGTTCAGTTGGTAGTGTTGCCAGGTAACTC
Source organism: Leguminivora glycinivorella (assembly GCF_023078275.1). Classification (NCBI taxonomy): domain Eukaryota; kingdom Metazoa; phylum Arthropoda; class Insecta; order Lepidoptera; family Tortricidae; genus Leguminivora; species Leguminivora glycinivorella. The sequence continues at coordinate 7,796,484 of NC_062983.1, forward strand.
GCGAAACGTCGCGACACACCCGACGACGAAAGTTTAATGAAAAGGAGTTAGTGTAAGCAACAAGTGGCGGGACCACTCTTTGATCTTCTCCAATTGCTTGGACCGCTGTTGCTCTCTTTTGTCTCTCATCTCTAGGCGTCACTGACTCTATGCCATCTTGTGCAAATCACTCTGACATATTTTCAGAGGTATACATGATTTCTGTTTCATTGATGCCTTCTACTTAAGCCTATATCCACCTTATTTTATCTCTGAGTACTTAGTATGTTATTATCCACTATCTCTTCCTTTGATCTATTTTCCATTATGTTTCACATCTTCTCTTTGAACCGGTATATCTACTTCTATATCAAGATCCATCACTTCTTCCTCATGAGATGTTTATCATTTAATATATCCTTTGCAGGATCCACAGACACCATTGATTCTCCTATCTCAAGGACACAAATGTGCTATATATCCTATAAATATAGTATTACCTACTTTACTTTAGTCACTCTACATTGCCCATTTATTTCTGTAATTAATTTTGATATACGATCAACTTTCTGAGTCTCTCTGTTCTCTTGATTTTTTCTTAATTTGTACATACTATGTCACCAACACAACACGTGGTGCCACCTTAACTTGAACTCTCACTTGTTTATTCTTAACCTCTCACAATTCGAGAGACCCTCCCGCGCCAGAAAAAGAATTGTCAATCATCTGATTGTTAAAACATTTAGATGGGCTATATAACAAAACTTCAGAACCATTTAAGTAGCCAAAATGTAACTTTTCTATGTCATTTAACGGTCCTTTTGCCACATCAGCCGGATTCAATTTGGAGGGTACATAACTTAGATCCAAGTTTATGTTCTTTTATATTTCTTCTATCCCTTTTGTTACAAATAGTACAAGTAACTTGTTTGACTGCCACCTATAACAATCTGACTGTCACACTCTAATGTTTGCTTAGTCACCTTTTATTGGGAGATATCTTTTTACATATTATATTAATCTATTTTCTATTGAGGTGCCTCATAGTTCTAAACGGACTATTTTTAAATCATCTTTGATTTCTTATGAGAGTCAGTCTATTTCAGTTAATACCTTTGCTGTATACATTATAGTTAGTATCTCTACGCACTATAGCAGAATATGCATTGACTAATGCATCTATGAAGCCATATATTTGACAAGTTTCTTCCCTGGATATATTTCTAGGTAAGTATACCTACATATTTCTTTTACTACCTCTACACAGTTATATAGTTTTCCAGTATGTTACAATTTCTTTTAATAAGGTAGAGTTTCATCTAATATTTTTTTATTTACCCATAAAGATTGTAAGAGCAATTTAGCTGGTTAAAAGATAGGCGCTGCAAGCCCACACGGATAATAGATGTAAGCTATGGTATTTAGTATTTTTCTTTTGGTAAAAGTATTTTTTGTTGGATTTGTTCTTGATTTAAGTATCTTTGCACATATCGCAAACCAATCCTAAAGTTTTTACTGTGCCTTTATTGTTTATTTCTGGAATGATTTTCCAGATCCGTAGGATTTGTATCCATAGAATACGTTTTGTTAATGTTCTCTAGCTATAAAATCTAGTCACATCTCTTTTCCTTTTCATTTAGTCCGATTTATAAGAAAGCTTTCTCTATATCAGCTATTTGTTATTCTATGACATCTGAACTTGACCACGAGTTGGATGAGATCTTTTAGCATCAGAGGGCCATGATATAGACTCAATCAAGCTTTTACCTTCTCTACCCTCTGCTGAAACGTTGTACAGTTCTCATGGCCTTTCCATTCAATGAAATTCCATGGTGGGCCAAAATATACTGAATGGTTTACCTGGCTGTGATTAGGGACAAACTCTATAATCTCTTTATTCAATCGGTCTTAAGGTAAAATACCCCATAATGGACGGTGATGCCATTATGGACAAAAAAACACAAATCCTTAAAAATAAGTATCTAAAATAAGTTTCTAAAAACTGACGGCTATGTACCATAAACTAGAGTTGTAGAGCTGTTTAATTTTGAAGTTTCAATTAATTCGGTTATTTCTGAAGGATTTGGAGACAAGATAAAATTCACCAGTTTACTGAAAAAAATATCAAGACGAATTCTTAGTAATGTTGCTAAGAGAGATGAGTTCATGTATAAAATAATAAAAAAATAACGCACGGTGTAATCTTGAATGCGTTTTACTTACTGCATTAAGCATGAGATAAGGTATAAAACATACTAGTTTGTTGCTCCAAAGATATAAAGAAATGACGTTATTTTGCGAGTGTCCATTACTGGACCCGAAAAACTGCCTACCTCCTATGATGGACAAGGAACAATTTACAAAACCAAAATTTACATGAAACAATCCTGTGTTAAAATAACCCAAACTAATTGTATTAATGGTGTATAAAATTGATTCATTGCGTATCAGTTGGCTTTAAAAGTAAAATTTAAAATTTATTTCACTGTCCATAATGGGGGATCCATTACTGGAGAACTGCCGTCCATAATTGGAGAAAAAACACCTAGTTTTAATTTGTTAACTATGAAGAAACCAATAGGAGTATCTATTCTGCAATACGCTTGAAATGTAGAAGAAGGATAGGACATTCAAGATTTAACACGCTTGGCGGTAGAATTTTTACATTTATCAGTGAAATATCAAAAACAGGCGAATTTTTTTCTTAAACTGTCCATGATTGGGTCCGTCACCTTATGGGATTTTTTCATAAATGAGCAGTGCGACTCTCTATTGCAGGTAGACCCGTAGGGTACTCATTACACAGCTAGCCAACCGTATAGCGGTTGTTAATAATAGTAGTGGTCTCGTTAATTATTAATAGTTTCTTCGTCTCTATCCGTGCTAGAAGTATCTGTGATAATAATGGATTCTAGTTCTCACACAACTTTTACATCGCCTACATCTAAAGTAGGGTCAGGTTTTGTCAATTTATTCTCATACAAAGTCTAAAAGTAAGTTAAAACCATCAGGTCATTTTGTCTTTATGATCAGGTTTTCCTGATAAGATCTAGCCTAATATAGATTTTCTGAAAATTCTGTTTCTCAGTATTCATAAAGAATAATAATAATAATAAATGAGCGGGCTCGAAAGACCCGAGAATTTTAAAAGGAGATGCAAATAATAATAATAATCTCTTCCTATAAGTATGTCAATACGATCTGACAAAGGGTTATCATCTACTAAATTTATCCTTTTATTGTAATTGCTCACTTATGTAAGCAGATCTTCTCTGGGACATGATACACTTGGTGTAATTGCTGGTACCATATTGGTAAACAATAATCTTAATACCTATATTTTCAAGCAAATTCTAATCAGTTTACTTTTAATTTCCTTTAGTTGCTCAGTTTCAAATAATAAATAGGCCAATTTCCTGTTCTGTGCTTAAATATAATTTATTTTTAATTCTTTGTGTCATGTAACTTCTTTGAGAACTACTGTCCCTCAATAAGTGACATTTATTTCTTGACAATTCCATTCCTTTTTATAGCAGACAATGCAGCTGTTTGTAAAACAGTGGTTCCTTCTCTGTGTATGTGTAAGGTGATGAAAGGTTTTATTTACTATTTGAAAGTCATAGCTTCGGACACAAGGCCTTGTTAATTTTCCCTGTAGTATTGTAATGAACGCATTTGACATTTTGATTATATTCTTTTCTCTATGTCTTCCTTTAACACAAATATAGCAGCTGTTTGTTAATTTCTTATACGGTTTTTCATGACCTCATAGATAAGGCAAAATCGCTGTAATAATACATACATACATACAATCACGCCTGTATCCCATAAAGGGGTAGGCAGAGCACATGAAACTACTAAAGCTTCAGGGCCACTCTTGGCAATAAGGGGTTTAAAGAAAACGAAACTGTGGCATTGCAGTGACAGGTTGCCAACCTCTCGCCTACACCACAATTTAACCCATATCCCATAGTCGCCTTCTACGACACCCACGGGAAGAAAGGGGGTGGTGAAATTCTTAACCCGTCACCACACAGGCAGGCTGTAATGATCCTTTTCACAAAGTGTAAATAAATTTTCTTGCTTTCCATTTAAGTGGATATTTTATATTTTAACTTTTGGTGTCATAAGGCCTCTTTAAAAAAAAGAGAGCCTAAATTTTAATAGGTGATGAAGTATAGATAACCAACCTTAGTTATCAGATTGCTGTCGATATACTCAAAAATAGGTCTGAAAACCCAAGCAAGTGGTTAATATCCATTATGCCACTCTATACAGAGTGAAAGGTTTGAAGATTGGCACAAGACCATAAATGAGATCCAATAACATCTCATATTCTTAACAGTCATTAGGGAAATATTGATCATCATCACTTGAGGTTCATACTCGTAGAAAAGTTTCCAGAATATATAATATATGAAGTGAAACTAAGTAAGTTTAAATCTACTCAAGAACTTAGAAAACAACTTGATATTGTTATAATGGCAAGAGAATCCTCTCTCTCTCCTTTCGAGGTCACATGAAAATTAACAAAACTGAAGAAGTTCAATTTAGTACTGAGGTCCTCCATACCTCCTTTAGGTATATTAATTTATCAACATCACATCAGTCCCACTGACTTATACAAGAATGAAACTGGTCCCATCAAGGGGTACCAGTCCAATACATTTCACTTAAACTTGTGGAGTATAAACTCAGATAATTTGCTTCGCTTATTAACCCGTAGTTTACTTAATTGTATGTTAGACACCTTTATATTAAATTGTAGAATTAAAGCATTTTCAAATTCAGCTAGTACTTCTTCACCTTCGAGCTGTGAGGTAGTCACTTTAGAAATTTCATTGGTACTTGTTTGTTTACAATTTTAAAATACTGATAAAGTTCAGTATTTAACCGGTGTATGGTGTGTAATTTTTGATGAAATGATGACGCTTTGTTCTGATTTGTTTTTTAACTCATGGTATTTGTGCACATAATAACTTGGTGTCAGTGGTCAACTTCTCTATATTACTAACAAATGTGGATACTTGGTCAAGCAGGCTTTGTTAATATGGGCATAAAATGGTTGATTCCAATAAGAAGTATTTTAACAACGTCAATTATGCGGTTATTTCGTAGTTCATTTTCAGAAAATTTTCATGTGATTAAATTGCAAATGATGAATCATCAATATTTTAATTTTATGTGATGTCAAACAGCACAATTCACAATAACACTATAATGATGAGTACCTATACTCAATGCGTAAAGATATTTTGAGATGAACACATTCGTACAATACAAATTTGCGTGGAATTTCATTTATCATTTGCCAAAAGATGCAAAACTGAACATGTACAAAACGCCTTTATCATTCATATCCCCTGACTTTAAAGTAGTTAAAAGCTTTTACAACACTTACCGAGTCTTTCAACATTTTGCCCCAAGGGCGTTCATATCGCCACAAGGGCGTCCTTGTTAGGGATTAAACCCCAAACCTCTTTGCTGTGCCTGCTTCCCAATGAGCCATAAACCCGAATGTCTGCATTGGGACCACAGTGGCTAGAATTAGCGTAGATTTATCCTGGTACTACCTCCCTGTGTAGAAACGGACTCCCAGTCATATTTTCAGGTAATCAACAAGTAATTTCACTACCTTTGTTATATAAACACATATTTTGCCGGTCACAATATTTACATTTACAATCCTTTAATGTCATATGTCAAAGACAGACGTTCGGAAATCGACTGTTTTTTATGCGTGTTTATCGATCACATCGATTTTTCATTTATGTTTTAAGAACCAATAATTACAGAAAGCAATTATTTGTCCTTTTATTTGTGTATTAATTTTGTTAATGTTTAACATATTTATTAATTTATAATAAGCATTTGAAAATAAAATGTTGTAAGTACTAACAAATCTCGTAAACTTGAGCTCTACAAACTTCGTAAACTCGTACTTATCAAACTTCGTAAACTTGCACCAATTGTCAACCTCACTTTGTCGAACAACAAACAAACATTCTTTATCAATATTTCTACACATAATTGGTATGAAGGGAAATCACAATAAAATAAGTATACAATTCGTACATTCATGCTTAAATAAAAGAGCAATATATCTTTATTATAACACACATAACGTAAATGCTATGCTGCCAATTTCTGTGTCCATCTCGTGGCTATCACTTCTACTCGACGCTAGATGACATTAATAATTTCAAATCAGCTTCTTCTAGTACCTGTTAAACCTATTTTTCGTTAAATTGATGAATGTAGAACACAAATAAATAATTTTAAATGATATGAATCACACATCCCATGAACTGACGTCTTTATGCAATTTCTCAGATACCATAATAGAATTTTAACAAATGAAATGTACTTTTAACTTTATTCTTTCTGTGATTTTGGCAGCGTCTCCCCAGCCACTACCAAATATCCCAGCATCTCCACCAATTTTGTTCCAAACTCTGGGGAATAAGTTTGGAACAAAAAGAATTAAAACATTGCCTGAATTCATCTCCAAAGGTTTATCACTATAACTGCTATCATTATAACTCAATCTGTATAAACGTCAGTCAAGCAAAGGAATGATTCATACCTTTGGTTAGCAGTGGCTACACTGCATGTATGGAATGACTGTTAGAGCCTTTCTCTAACCGCTGTCCTCGTTGCTTCCACACTGGTCAGCATGACTGGCATCTCAAGATCTGTATTAAAAAGGGGTAACTATGACTTACAAAGTCACTAAATTATCTCTATATAATATCACACATTTAGTTCTATGCAAGTATTATTACAAGGTTAATTTCATGTTATATTCTTTCCATTATAGGTTCTCAAATCTCACTGAAATCATTAATTCCAAGATGCTTATTGAAGTTATTACAGTTCCAACTATTTATCATCATCATCATCATTATCATGACCATCATCATGTTAGTTCCCTTTGGACTACATAAATGTAGTACTTAAATACATATGTAAAGTATCTCAAAGATACTTTCCAGCCACCATTATGGTGCATCAATATTCATACCAAAGTACTACACAAATAATGCAGTAAATCAGTAAACAAAGTCAATTTCTAACAACATTTGTCTTTCATTATAGTTGCTATTATCTCAACTAATGTATTGAGATATATCAACTCAATTCAGCATATTCAGGATACAAAATTCCACATATGATAGTCAAACTCAATATGAAAGCTTTGTAACCATTCTCTCACAAAGTACACTTCTCAAATATAGAGAATAAATGCAGATGGTATATCACATATACAACATCAGATCAGTATAATGTCATCTTAAACATAATCATTGCAATTATCTTAACACCACTCATAAACACAACTATGGCATGTACATTAACACCACACATAGATCAACACATTACAGATTATTAGATATATTTCATAAACAACAGAACACCTCTGTAGTACACACATTATCAAAGCCACTTTTATCTTTCATATACCACAGAAACTCTCTTTGGTAACCACATTATTAAAGCCTCTTTTATCTTTCATATACCACAGAAACTCTCTTTGGTAACCACATTATTAAAGCCTCTTTTATATACATTACAGACTTAAGGCTATACACTTACATAGCGTCACAACGCCCCACATGGCCAGCGCTTGACAAATACTTTTATGGACCCAAACTGTGTACGAAGGTTCGTCAACCTTCCAGAAAAGCGCTAATCTTGTACACATGCCTGACTGCCCTTACAGTGTTCACCATCTTGGGGGGTCCTCCCAGAGGATGCGTGAACCCATGGCCTTCAGGCGTCAGCGGCCGGGTCTAACAAACTCATCCGGCGCTTACCAAGGCCGGGGGCGACTCCAACCCCAGCCAAACTCATAACTTTCCTCATATTAAATAATTATAGCACAATTACTAAGGCTGGACCACACCCCCAGCCTCTGGTTGCGGTCGTACCAGCATCAGAGTTACCCGATGCCTGGTCCCAAACTATTTGGGGCCGCGCTGACTTAATAACAGCCATGATTGCCTTTTGACGCCCTCCATACGCCATTGTGTGTTGCAATCATGCTCTTTTCGTATTGCCGTCTCTCCAGACGCAAAATCTTAATTCTTAACTTAGTCTAAACAGACATAATAGTTATATTTCATAACAATCACCATTGCATTTTATAACTCTGCCTCGGCAGACTCCATCTTATGGTGCAACAATTGTTACGTCTACAAATGTTCTTAATATGAATAAACATGGAATAAACTCCAATTCAACATATTATCAACAACAGAAACACCATCATCGTAAACTTTGTAATAATGCATAGCAATAATATTCAATCATGAGAAGTTAGTTTTAGGTTAAATGAACGAGAACGTTTTGGGAGAATAACTCCTCTTATCAAGAGATAAAAAACACCACTTAGCTTTCTTTGGTGACTCGGCTCCCCTTGATGAGCACTGATTCGAATATTAATTTACATAATTAAATTCAACACGCCATAAAGTGACAAACAGGTTTTTACTGGTTTGAATGGAGGTTGTTTCGTTCAGTTGGTAGTGTTGCCAGGTAACTCGCGAAACGTCGCGACAATGTGATGAAGGTTTTGATATATTGTTCTGGAAATGAGATTGTGGCCTTTTTAAATAAAAGTTGTAAAGTATTAGATAAAAGTTGTAAAAGGTTGAATATGCAATCGACTCATGCTTGACCAACTTTAAGTTTGGAATCTCAGTTGTCTATGTGCAGACTTTTGAGTTTTCAAACGACACTCTTTTGACAGGACTGATGATGTAAACATGTTTGTGTAAATCAATATTAATAAATTATAAATAAATAACGTTCGGATAATCCAAAGTGCCTTCCTATTGTTCCAAGGACCTCCTGTGGGAATTACCACAAGCTCTATGACTCTTGTTTATGGTCCATAATGGCATCACCGTCCATTATAAGGTATTTTGACATTATAGGTACTCGTACATATAGATCAAGAGCCCAGGCCCGCCAGACCTTCCTCAAATTCTCAAGGATGAAACTTTGGGACAATGTAGAGTTCACATCGGCGTTTAATGTGTGCATATTTTCTAGTTCGGCCCATCGGCCAATTTTTTGCTATCAAGTGATGAAGGTGAAAAAAAAAAGTGCTTACTTTCCTTAAATTCTCAAGGCTGATTTTTATATATGTGTTAGAGCACGTTGTTAGAAATTGGTTATCATCAATGCCAGACCGTTTCCGCCGGCCATAACTTTTACCAGACGCGACAAAGTTGGCAAAAAACGACTCTAACTTACCTCATTTTCTCAAGCCTGATTTTGATATATGATATGCAGGGACCTATAACTAGACCGTTTGTAAGCAGCCAGACCAATCGGATGGACCCAACCATTCGCCAGACCGACTTAAAGTTTCGATATGAGCATTAGTAGAATTGAAATATTCCGGGTATATAAAAGCTAAAAACTTGAATTTTCTACATTAAGCTACGTGTATATTGTATACTTGACGTAATAAGCGACTTTCAAAAATTTTACTTCTAAGGAAATAAAAAAATGAAAGTTTATATGTGGTGCAAGATTAATTTTAAGCTATGAATTTTATTTACACTGCGTAAGTACATGTGTATTTTATTATAAATATAACTTTTACCAGACGCGACAAAGTTGGCAAAAAACGACTCTAACTTACCTCATTTTCTCAAGCCTGATTTTGGTATATGATACGCAGGGACCTGTAACTAGACCATTTGTAAGCAGCCAGACCAATCGGATGGACCCAACCATCCGCCAGACCGACTTAAAGTTTCGATATGAGCATTAGTAGAATTGAAATATTCCGGGTCTATAAAAGCTAAAAACTTGAATTTTCTACATTAAGCTACGTGTATATTGTATACTTGACGTAATAAGCGACTTTCAAAAATTTTACTTCTAAGGAAATAAAAAAATGAAAGTTTATATGTGGTGCAAGATTAATTTTAAGCTATGAATTTTATTTACACTGCGTAAGTACATGTGTATTTTATTATAAATATAACTTTTACCAGACGCGACAAAGTTGGCAAAAAACGACTCTAACTTACCTCATTTTCTCAAGCCTGATTTTGGTATATGATACGCAGAGACCTGTAACCAGACCGTTTGTAAGCAGGCAGACTAATCGGATGGACCCAACCATCCGCCAGACCGACTTAAAGTTTAATTTACTTTTCTTCTTTAAATTTATAATAAAATACACATGTACTTACGCAGTGTAAAAAAATTCATAGCTTAAAATTAATCTTGCACCACATATAAACTTTCATTTTTTTATTTCCTTAGAAGTAAAATTTTTGAAAGTCGCTTATTACGTCAAGTATACAACACACACACACAAGTCAAGTGTACACGTAGCTTAATGTAGAAAATTCAAGTTTTTAGCTTTTATAGACCCGGAATATTTCAATTCTACTAATGCTCATATCGAAACTTTAAGTCGGTCTGGCGGATGGTTGGGTCCATCCGATTGGTCTGGCTGCTTACAAATGGTCTAGTTACAGGTCCCTGTGTATCACATATCAAAATCAGGCTTGAGAAAATGAGGTAAGTTAGAGTCGTTTTTTGCCAACTTTTTCGCGTCTGGTAAAAGTTATATTTATAATAAAATACACATGTACTTACGCAGTGTAAATAAAATTCATAGCTTAAAATTAATCTTGCACCACATATAAACTTTCATTTTTTTATTTCCTTAGAAGTAAAATTTTTGAAAGTCGCTTATTACGTCAAGTATACAATATACACGTAGCTTAATGTAGAAAATTCAAGTTTTTAGCTTTTATAGACCCGGAATATTTCAATTCTACTAATGCTCATATCGAAACTTTAAGTCGGTCTGGCGGATGGTTGGGTCCATCCGATTGGTCTGGCTGCTTACAAACGGTCTAGTTACAGGTCCCTGCGTATTATATATCAAAATCAGGCTTGAGAAAATGAGGTAAGTTAGAGTCGTTTTTTGCCAACTTCGTCGCGTCTGGTAAAAGTTATGGCCGGCGGAAACGGTCTGGCATTGATGATAACCAATTTCTAACAACGTGCTCTAACACATATATAAAAATCAGCCTTGAGAATTTAAGGAAAGTAAGCACTTTTTTTTTCACCTTCATCACTTGATAGCAAAAAATTGGCCGATGGGCCGAACTAGAAAATATGCACACATTAACCGCCGATATGAACTCTACATTGTCCCAAAGTTTCATCCTTGAGAATTTGAGGAAGGTCTGGCGGGCCTGGGCTCTGGGTCTAATAGTAGTGTTTACAAAACTACACGGAACCCCACACTGAGCGTAATCCGACATGCCTCGGAATGGTTTTTTTTATGTGACCGATAGTTATGGATATTTATTTATATTTATCTAATTAAGAGTTAAAGGAATTCGCCACCGCACCGCTAACGAGCAGAAAGATTGTCTAATAGTAAGTGATTACCGCTGGCAATGGACACCTAGAACAACAGATGGCAAAGGTGATTTCTTGAAGGGCAGATTTTTTCTATCGTCGGTATTAACTGTTCAAGTTGCAAACTTTTTAATTAAGGGGTTGAAGGAAACTGGGTACGTAGCCAAAGGCACAAACGCTCACGAATCTCACGATAATAATATATCTGTTTCGTAGCTATCCATCTCTATCACTAGAGCCAGACAAATGCCTTTCTGTCGGCGTCTGGCGTCGTCGACGATTGGCCATTCGGCTACGCCGGCTGAAATGGTGATGACATAGCAGTGACAGGTTGCCGGCGCATAGTCCATACCATAATGTAACCCATATACAGTCGACTTTTGCGAAACTCACGGAAGGAAAAGAAGTGGTGAAAGTGTTAACCCGTGACCACTATCTCTATCTCTCTGATCCTGATCATGTTCCTACCTCATGCTGATCCTGGTCTATGCTACCGGATTAAATTGTCAATTTAATCGGTATGGGACGCATAGTCCCGTCTAGATTGGCCTCCATACTTAGTATTTACATTAATATTTTCTTTAGCGTGACCGAAACGAATGCCAGGTGATTATATTCAATCGATATACATACATATATAACAAAGTGCACGAAAAATCGCAGTTGTATACAATGCAATAGTCGTGATGACTCCTGCGTTCTTTATGGTAGTTGTAACTGCGCTGCTGAGCGTCGACGCCTTTCCTTTGGTAAGTGTACGGAGTGTACCTACCTAAATAATAAGTATAAATAGAAATATTTCATTGGAGATTTTATACATATAAATCTACCGATATAGCATATAAGCTCAAAGTTCACGACGGCGTGTGTTATGCTATGTATCTTTGAACTATATATTTATATTTCGTATTTTTTCGTTGCATTTAAGGCAATATAGTAAGTAGTTTTAGTCGAGATATAAGAAGATAAAATATACAGTGCGTATTAAACGTAATAACGGCGATAAATGAAACAAGGCATATACCTAATTTATTAGTGCTATTATTAATTGAAAGGTGTTTTTGAGTTACCTACTCTTAATTTTCACCTTATAATGAATTTTTGAAAAAAAAAACCAGCAGCAATGTATTGTAAATGTGGTTGCGATGACAATCAATGACAATGTTATACTTCCTGAATATATCATTCAATGTAACAATTAAGAACAAATGTGATCTTTCATTGCGAAGTCACTTACTAAATTGATTTAAACAGTCTTTCACAAAATAATATATACGTAAAAATATTTACGGAACACTCCACTATTGGACTACATAGGTATCAATACCAATAGCTCTGTCTCTCTCTAAAACAGCTGCAATCTGCACGTGTTAATAAGCAAACATCCGCGTGATGATCGTGAACTTTATTGCGTAGAGCGTATGAGTGTAAACAAAGCACTTGTGATCTTTTTCTTATGTGCGCAAGTTAATGGCTTTCTGTCTGCATTGTGTCTGCAAAATGTCTGCAGTCCGCGTTATGTCTGTAAAACATCTGCATTGTGTCTGCAAAACGTCTGCAGTCCGCGTTATGTCTGTAAAACATCTGCATTATGTCTGCAAAACGTCTGCAGTCTGCGGTTTGTCTGCAAAACGTCTGCAGTCCGTATTATGTCTGGATTAAAGGCTATAAAAGGGTCGGAGCGAGCCGACGCGCGTCATTCTTAAAATATCTACAAGACTAACAGTGTCTCTGGCTTTCGTGTGTTACTGGTGAGTGAAGTTGTTCTGCTATTATTTCTCTGTTTGTTTTTACTTGGAAATTATTCTAAGTGATTGTAAACTTTGAAATTGTGTCTCTGTTTGATTGTGCGGGGACAATATCGTCGTACAGTTGAACTTAGACCTATGGTGGAATTGCTTTACTGTCAGTTGTGGGGTTATTTTAGTGTTCTATTTATAGTGTAGTGTTACATTTAAATTGATGTGTATAGTGAAGTTTTCTGTGCTTTGTTTCTTGAGTGCCGTCAAGCAATACAAAGACTGGGTCGATGTATGGCTGGTGCTTGGAGATAAGTTTGTGTTTGGTTTTGTAGGGAGTAATTCTTGCAAAATTAAGCTTAGATTATAGCACGTAAAGGAAACTTCACTCGTTTGTTTAGTTGGTCAGTAAAATTGAATTTAGTAATTTTCTATGGGGTTATTTTGTGAAAGTTATAAGCCAGATCATTGTTTGTGACAGACTGTTGTCCGGCTAGGCGCTTCTTCCCTTACGGTGTCAAATAAGAGGCGTTTAGGGGTCTTTTTGTTCCAAGTGGAGGGCTTGGACGCTTTTCTATACTTACAAAAGCGTATTTTCTCACCGGTCTCAAAGAGTCCAACTGTTAGATGGAAGTGAGGACTTTCACGATTGACGAAAGGCATTAGGAGTAATCCTTGCTCACAGAAGTCGGCAGTATTTGAGGCTGGGGTCCTATATATATTTATATTTATTTACTCGGTGCTCTAGTCCATGCTGGCGTTGGTCGCTGGGGATTTCGGTTGTGATCGATCCACATCTAAGTAAAGTTGATCGCAGCTGGGTCTCTCATGTGGCTGGTACTGGTGTGTCCTAGAATACTGGATATATACACGGATAGGGCGATCTACTCTCTGCTACCCTAGCCCGCGGGCAAGAGCAGAGGGGGATAAGAACACAAGCCTATAGGTTGCCTATCTCAGCTTCGCTGGCTGAACTGTACAGCTTATGGTAGGGATACACTTGTGCATATTTTGAACACAAGATCTATGGTAAGTGACGGTCTGTGTTTCAGATATGTTAGAGTAGGGAAAACGATAGGAATAGGGTAAAGTCACACACTATTTCTATGAAAGTAGAGTTTTTTTATGATTGGTCTTGGAATATAATTGGTCAACGTGTATTGTGGAGAAATAATTTAACTACTACTATTTATATGGTTTAAATGGACTTTAAATGTGGTGTTTATTATCTTAATATATGTGGTAAAACTGGTAATTTATAAAATCTCTTATTACTTAATTTATTTGAGTGAAACTAATAATTGTGGTAGCAATTTCTGATTCTTCGTGTAGCATCGAGCCAGTGAGTGTTGCTAACTAGTTTTTCAAGGTAAATTCTATCAAGTTGGTTAGGGAAACAAACTATACTTTGGAATAAAAAGCATAAGTTTGTTATAGGGCCCAGTGGCATGCGAGCGCCGTCCACTGATGACAAGTCAAAAGCTTCAAGGAGTTACTAGACTTACTTACTTCGTTCTCAGTGGTAGCAACTACTCGGAGCCTTGATGATACATTAGAAGGATCGAGAAGTTATGGTCTATTAGCAGTATTGGGGAAAAGGGGGGTTTAGCTAGGGAAAAAGAAAAACAAAAATAAAAAAGGGGTTAGTTTGTAGATAGATAGCCCTTCAGGCTTACTTGCTTAGGATGCCCGATAATGTGGTTTGATTGGGCCTAAGGATTCCAGACGGTATCGCAAGTTCTCACCCCAAACCGGAATCGAAAATAGAGCGTAGCCGATGTTTTCTAAAATATTTTTTAATATTTATTTCATGTAAGTTTCACTCACTAACTTCTTTTCTAAAAATTTCTTCATTACGTCATTAATTTTCTCACTCATAACTTTCTAGGCCTAAATCTGATAAAATACTCTTCTATAACACTATATTATTATGCTACAATAACCTTTATTCTTCTTTAAAATATAAATAAATAAAATTTTAAAAATTAATCAAAAATACAGCTGATACTCATTAAAGGATCTAGGTTATCGCGGTTCACATCGAAGGGTTCTACATACTCACACTGGACGATCACAAGGCCAAATTTACGGGATATATTTAAAGGGGGGTTAGCTATACTGTTGGTTAGTCAAGTAAGTAAGTAAATAAGTAAGGTGAGCGGAGGTTTAGTTACATTTGGTTCCGTGACCAAGGGATCTAAGATGTGCTCTGTAGAACACATCTTGGATACCAAGGTTTACAAATAAATAATAGGAAGTAGCCGTTGCAAGGTTACTTTTGGTGCCGAGCAACCAGAATTTTAATAACCTTATTTTATAGCCTTACCAGGCTACATTTGTTGTTGTGAAAACGAGTGGGTGTGCTGTATTTCTTGACTTATTTCATCTCTAAATAAAACTCATATACCTAATATTTTTATTCAATCGCTATTTCATAAAAACAAAAATAACTTTATTGTTAATAAACACGTCTGTAGTATTTTCTTTCATTGTTAATTCTTGCCGCGTTCCGGGCGAGGTCGTGCATCAGTACAGAATCAATTATATTTTCGTCTTCCTCTGGTATCTGTAAAAATAAAATAATAAAATTAAAGTAGCGTAGTAAACTTAGACAAAATCTATTTCTAGGAAATTAGCTCATAATCGTAGTGGTTGAACTAAATATCGTCCCGATTAGGCAATTCGGGTTGCATTGCTACGTAGCAATTGTTGGCATTGGCACATCTTGACGTTCCCTTGCGCCTATGCGCAGTACTATTATTTATTCTGTGCCTTAATGTATGTTTTTCTAGCTGTGGGATAGGCGGGGCTAGTACGTAAAATACTAGGTACTTATAGAAAAATACCCATGTATCTAAAATAATAGGAGGCGCGGAACTGTAACACTTTAGAAGAGTTTGCCACCTAGTGACCGGAATTGGAAACATAAGTGTGTACACAATGTACAATAGTAATAGAATTTCATGTTAAAACAAATAGTTCTCTATAGGCCCAGTATATTTTCTTAACAGGCTCTGCCATCTTCAGGGCTATTTTGAAAGCTTTACATCACATTTGCGCTTCACATCGCAGCGTCTGGCAGCTTCGATGCTGTCTTATATAGTCCATGAACACTCTAATATGTATATTCTTAGTAGGCGCCTGTTATACAGTACTTCATCCATAGGCAGTGTAACTACTAGTTAGGACAGTAAGTAGGTCGCTATCATAGTCTAGATGTAAGATGATTTTCCTAAAATAATCTAGGATACCTAAGCCCTAGATTTAAGACCTAGTAATACAAGAAGATAGGCTTTAGTCTAATGGTTATGGGGGCGCGATTATTCATTGTCGCGCTGAAGTACAATATTATATGGGGCGTCCCGCCATTTTTCTATGAATGCTGAATAGCTACACGCATGTGGTACTATGACAAGTACACCCTTCGATGGATGGTTTGTTTGCATTTCAGTTGTAACTCTATAATCTATAAATTGGCTCACAGGATTTCATACATCATACAATAATTTGGCAAATTGTTTGTACCAAATATTGTCACTGTAGTGCAGCCGTGAGAAGAACAGGTTTCTGTCTGTTAGGTTATACGTATTAATCATGTTAGGACTAATTTAGTTCATTAGCTTATAAGTCATCATATATTTTCATATTACATCGCTTGATGGTAAGCGGTCACTGTAGCCTATATCTGCCAATTATTTCAATAAATTAAATGCACTGTACGAATTTCAACTTTCTATAGGTATACATTTTTACTGTAGTAATACAAATAAGTATGTATGTATAAATAAGATTTTCAATAGCTCCATATGACATGAGTTCGATACCTCACATGATAAGCTGTAGGCTAGTCTAAAATAGTAAGTGTAAAACCATACAATCATTATGTTCGGTAGATTGTGTACACAGCTTTTATACAATATTTCACAAGTCAGGAGTATGCCAACATACTGTACTTCATTACAACCATGTCAAACATATCCTACGAAATATTAGCATTACCAGCATCTGGGAGGTCGTACCTCGCCATACCCTAACTCCACCACTGCTTGATCATTGTCACAATTGCTTAAATAATTTCATGAAAATTGATTGAAATTTGTAATATTCCTGTTAAGTAGGCATAGATAATAAGCACTATTATCATTATAAAACCATATTTTACTGAGGTTCAGAAAAAGTATGTAGTATGTGGTACGCATTAAGTATGTAAACTTACCTAACATGACCGGGTCCAGTCTGATTGTCGGATTACTTTGTTGTTCAGTAACGTTGAGCATGAGCTGGTAGTGTAGATCAGTGAGCCTTTAGTACACTGAAAGGAAACGTCAGAGATTAGAAATATTCATGTAGATAGCGTAAGAAAAGGGTTTAGTTTTAGAGTGGGGTTCTGCCAAATAGGAACAATATTATTTCACTTATCTACTCACGGGGGCGCGTCGCTTAATTTTGGAACTAAGGCACGCCCGTGAGAAATATTGTGTCAGAAAAAACAATGCATACAACAAAATTTACAAAAGAAGAAAAAAATATATTAAAAAGTTTGAGAACCCCTGCCTAGCAGTTCATATCTACATGAGCTAGGACATAAATTAGTAATAAGTTTGCTTAGCCAATAAAATGATGATGAGTCAGTTAAGTTTGATTTTTATCCGGTCGCTCATGCCTCGCCGTTTTGCTTTACGCTTCACTTAAATTTTCTAGATAATGATGTCATGAGCTGTTCACTTTTAAATTTAATAATTAGAACATGTTATTATAATAAAACATAAGTACCTTTCATTTATATGAAGTCAGTAGATATATGGAAGACGGTCCAACCTGAAGCATGGCCTCTCGGGTAAAACCTGAAATTGTATATATGAAAAAAAATTAGTTAAAAAAAAAAGGGTGTATGTATGTTTAAGGAATCTTATTTATAAATACGTATCATTAAGATTGTTTATATTTATCTAGGCCATTCATGGTTAAGAAAAAAAAAAAGAAGAACAACCATATCCATGTTTCTATGTAAAATTTCCTGCCGAGTCGTTTTACTCACTAAGTAGAGTTAATTAAGTTTAAAAAGTAGCTGTTTAGTGGCTATGATTTTTTGTACTTACTTGAGGATAGTGCTAAAACGGAGTACAGTCCATAAAGGATACACTGGAAAATTCCTCAGTCCACCTGCACATTGCCGACAGCTGGTTGATATTCTTCGAGGATGGTTACCCATTTCATATACTGAAAATTAATACATAAACTATTTAAACTCATTGTAACACAAACAAAATTTATGCTAAGTCTGGATTTTTAGTCTACATAATTTTATTTAAGTATCAGACGTCAAGTTTTATCTTTGAAAAATACAAAGTTAAAGTTTGGACAAGATTCAATGCCTATTTTTAAATGCCATGACATTCGTTTGAGGTCCTACAAATATTATTTTCCATAGCCCATAAGCCAGCGCTTCAGAAAAATAATTGAGAAGTTTATATGTTGGTACGGAAACAACGTTACAATTTCCAAGAACAGTTAGGTAGCCTAGATCAAATAAATTAGTCGAACATATTTTTAATGCTTACCGTTTAACCAAAGTATGTTCAGTTTCTATAAATATTGTTTTCCATAAAATTTGTGGCAGATGTGTAGAAATATCGGGCATTGTAAATTCCAATTAGATGTTGACTGAAAAATCAAACAACCATATAAACCTCTTTGAAAGTAGCAAATATATTTTGACAGTTAGGACTATTTCACGTACATTTAGAATATTTAAGATCCTCTTAGGCAATGTGAAAGTCAGAAAGTACGAGTAACGTGGGGAAATTTATTATCATTAACTTATCTGACGACAGAACAATGAAATAAGCAACATTTCACCAATATATTCGGTCTAGTCGTTGTAGTTCGCAAGTATGTTCTGCTGGGTTTCGAAAACGACGACTAGTTTGAAAACACATCAAATAATAAAACAAAAGCTTACCTTTCATGCAAAACTGCTTTTGAAGTAGGCAATTAGTTCACTTTATCAATTGAGGCATAGCCCGATAAGACATCCTTTGCATGGGCTGTTTGCTCATTAGATCATGAGTATGAGCACTAAATTCTTCTATTATCTTGATGAGAAACACAACAAAACACATGTCCATTGCATTCACGTTTTTTTTTTCCAACAATAATGTCATGTCAATTTCGTAACCTCACTTTCGCTAACGGAAAATTACATTGCAATTGCAGTTCAGAGTTCAATTTGATAAAACAGGCTCACTTTGTCGACAAAATTATTTAGAAGTAACGCGTGTTTAGGGCAAATAATGTTTTGTTTGCATTTTCTTAGTTTGCTAAATGACAAAATGGCGAATATGGACGGTTCATGACCGGCGTCGGCGCAGAATTGCCTGTCGTATTGTTTAAGCAGATTAAAATAAAGCGAATATTTAAATAATTCTAGTTGTAGATCACGTAATTAATAATAAGCTAAAGAAAACAAAAACGGATCTGCCATTTTTTCGCGAACAAGCGGATTAGCGGTAAGCATGACATAGATTAGAGAAAATAATTTAACCACAGATAACATATATCTTCGCCAAAAGGTGTTCTATCGGTGACATTACACAAACTATCATTGTTTTTAAGTTGGTACGCTTGATCGGTCATACAATTTTCGACAAAAGATATTCAGTAATTCAGTAATTTATTGTCCGGTGTTGTCATTTACAAAACTTTACTTCATTTTTCTCTACTTCATTATAGTAAAATTAATACAATAGATGTATTTAAATACAAAAGATTTTGTTAATTTAATTTTCTATTGCTTAAATCACATCAAACTATTCAAGTTGTGTAGATTTTGAACGGTATTTTGTAAATAGGGCCTAACACATGTCCCCTTACAAGTGCGGTCCGACCGTCTGTTAGATCCTTAAAAAATCTCACAATATATTTTTTTTAAACCTGGTCACACTATAATCTAAGTTGCGTACACGCAATTTCCTACGCATTTAATGTTTGTGACTACACAAAACACTATAGTGTGTTTACAATGAAAATACGCCCATGAGGACAATTGTAAAAGAAAAAAAAAACGGTTAAGAATGACAATATTGACAGTGACAGTTCCTTACGAAAAAAAATCTGAGCGCGAAGTTATTAAATTTTATTTAAGAAAACGATTTCACAGAAATTACAGTGTTGTCTAGCTTCCAATAATTAGTATAGTTGATTGTGTAGAAGCACGTGTGATTTTTAGTGACGTCTTATTATCAGACGAAGAGAAATGTGAACTACGGTTTGAAACGAAGAGCTCTGTTAGTGAAAACATAGTAATTTCAATTAGTTTTAGGCCATAATTAGTTAGTTAAAAAAGGTGTTAGTGCAATAGTGCAAGACTTGAGTACATGGAGACAGAGTTAGCAACAGTTTGGACGCGAAAACATGAAGTGAACATTGAGATATTTCGTGGGACGTTCGAGTTGAAGTACCCGGCTTTTGATGTCATCTAACGGAGGAGTAAGAGTTTTTGAGCCTGGTCTCATACCTGCTCATAGGACCAATGTGTTACTGAAGATTTTCAATATGATTATGTTGTTAGTGGTGCCATATTATGCCACACTAAACAGAAGAATGGAACAGAAAATGCCGATCAAGAAAAATACATATATGTAAGTGTTCAAAACCCCAGTTAATTTACCCTATTCTAGTTTTATTGAGCAAACAAGACGGAGTTTTATAGTCTGCAGTAATTTTTGAGTTAGAAAAATTAAAGTCACTTAGCGATCAGACATCATACTTGAGGAAAAAAAAAATAATAATAATAATTGTAGGTGAACGTAAATGAGACGTACGTCTCATATGGTTAAAGTACCTAGATGGTCCTGCAACCTTAGTTGGCATATTTTTTTTTTGGAAAATATTTTAACGCTTGTGATTTTTATTTTATCTTTCCCTCTGTTTATTGGAAGTCTTTAACTTAACTTTAGTTTTAACCTAAGATAGATTCTTACCACAGCAGTGTTCTGTCATTGAACATAGTGGATCAGCGAGGACGGTGGAAACATGCGGTGAAAACTTCAGTGTGTGTTTAAGTGCATGCTTAGTAACGCTAGTGTAATAACAAGTGTTTATGATATTCGATTTATGCAATATTTTATTTTTTGACCAATGATTGGACAAATAAGGACTAGCCAACTTTAGAGTTGAAGAAATATTCATTGGTTTCAAGTTACTTGCTGTGTTCAAAAATAAGTAACTGGATCTTTTGCGGTTATGCTGATTGTGATCAAGTGTGCAACGTGTCTTCGGAAGAGGTTTCATGGTGTCCTGGATTATGACACCGACTGAGAAGAGAATAGTTTGGAAAATTTTGAAATATTACCAGGAGGCCAGCAGGATCTAATCATCATCATTAGCTACTCAAGAACTCATCATAGAACTAGCCAAGTATGAAAAGAAAAAAAAGGAAGAGAGACACTTTAACCAAGTTCCTCAGCCCATTGTCGTGTTTGTTAACAATTTGCAAAGTTTGCTGCAGTTGCAAATGTAATGAAGAAGGAATAAATTGCCCGAGGTTACAAAAGACTTTCGGGGCATGTTATACAATATTGAAGACATAGAATAGGACAATACAAGTTTTAAGCTCGTTTCAAGAAAAAAATCATTATTTTGTTATATTATTATTCAATCAAATAAAAGTATTTTGAACCTACTTATGACATAATTTTGTATTTTATCATAAGGCAATTAAAACCAAAATAAAATTTTGCAGATAGTTTGAAAAAAAAGGGAATATATTTTATCAAAACCACATCAAATTTGATGTTACATTATATTTTACAAAAAAATATCAAAACCATATCAAAATTAAGGATACATCATATTTTGCGGGAAAAAATTGAAAATATGAAAACCACTTCAAAACTGCAATTATTTTTTTTGCAAAATTGTAATATGCGCTTATTATGAACTAATGCATGATGTGTAATATAAGTTCTATAAGTACATTGGTTACAAGTCAATGACTTCTTAGTAAAGAATTTTTATTTATTGCGGCATACTTATGTGGAACATTATTATTTTTCTTTCTTATCATCATTATCATTATTTGAAATATGTTATGAATTCTTGTAAATTTTATTGAGATGCAGTGTTATTATTATAGGGGTGGTAGAAGTCAAAATTTTGTCTGAAATTAATTTTATTTCTATAGTGATCTGTGTGATAAAGGGCTTTATTGGCTAGCACATCGTATAGTTTCTCTGTCATTTAGTAGTTTCGTTCCTAGGATTATAAAATGGTGTATGGTGGATGTAAATTTATAATACGGATTTTTTTTATTATCTAGATAAAGAAGTCGGTTCATTATATGGACAACAATTTTTTTTAAAATCTTTATTTTGTAAGAAGAATGTATTGGATATACATTGTATGGTTAGATTATTTTAATATAACAATAACTGGACATCATAGTAGCTAGTCTGCCTGGGGTAGACGTTAGGAAAATCGAGATCGGTGGAAAAGCTATTTTTCATTTTAGTTATTACAGTTAGCAGTGATATTTATTATTTATGCGTTATCATTTATTACATTATATAGGGTGGTATACTGTACGATATCGGTAATCACCAGTGCAGATCCTCGTTTCTAAGCATAACTCGGTCAGTATTTTATCCTACAAAGATCAGAGTAGGGAGGGCCACTATTCTTTTTTTGCTTACTTACTTTTATAATTTTTTGCATTTTATGCTATCAATTTTGCACTGAGGAATGTAATAATGAACAAAAGACAGGGAAATTGAAAGTAGGGTAGTGTCCTTACAGTAATTGACTCTAATTAAAATGTGAACATAAAATGTAACGTTTTCTTCGTACGAACATTTTATTTTTAGTATGTGCATCAAACAATTTTCACACATTGTCAAATTGTTTGCGGTTAGTAATTATTTTATAAAATTAAATATAGATGTATAAAATGAAACCTATCATAAATAAATTGAAATTTTCTTTGCCTTCGAGTCAGGGTAGAGTGGAGTAAAATGGGATACGTAAACTTTTGAAGTTGTTGTGTAATTTTATTTCCATTTTTATTCGTTATTTTGATTACTTTTAAAAGCGTTGGCTTTCTGTTGAGATCGAGTGAAAGAGCGAATGAGGAAGTAAGAATGGTTACATTGTGTGTGTGTGTGTGTGTGAATAATTTAGAGATGATGAATGTTTATAGATGTAAGAATGTTTTGAATGGGATGAATGACTGAATGATGTGTGTCTTGAATGTATTTTTTATAGAATGAGTGGATTGATATAGACAGACAGCGCTGGAAAGTGGTCAAAACTAGTTTGGTCGGAATTTGCGGGGAATAAACAGCGGGGGGGCTGAGGGAAACACATTAGCCATAAAAAGCTTATCGGTTAGGTTAAAATCCAATGGATTCGACCCATTTCAAGGGTAGTTTTTTGTGGCTACTCACTCTACAATGTAATAAGACCCACACTGAATCCACACACCTCATCTTGAATGGGATGTATTTGACAATCGACATATTTAAGGGCCGATATCGTCTAGTGAGAACGAGGCTCTTTTCAATATTTGTTTCCTTGTTATGTGTTCAAATATGTGAAGTTTAGTATCATCAAATCATTTCTTCATTTGATCATGATATGGTACCGAGTTGAGGTACATGCTTATGTCATTTAAGGTTTGTTTTATAAAAAAAAAAAAAAAACACATCCAAACAGATCTTAAGTCAGTATATTTTATTCAAGTATGAGACATGCGCCAAAACATGTGGCTGGGAGTGATTAGGTAGAGAAATTGGTTTGAGTTCCGACAATGGAGATTGAAGGCTCTGGACTTATAATGAGAGCTCTAAAGGTTTCTTCGTAATTGCGTGGGAAGTTATTGTGAACTCGTTGAAATTATTACGATAATTATTCCGGTCCAACAGTGTGGATGGAATGAATATTCGCCGCGACCGGGGAACGAGCTAGCAAGAACGGGTTAATAGGACCTATCAGATTCACAACCTGGTATCCCTGGCGATGCGTGGACTCTGAGAAAGGGGTTATCATGGTTCATTGTCGAGATTCTAATGAGCTGATTTCAAAACTGAGTCGCTAGCAGTTGCATAGTATTGGAATACACACTACACGATTAGAAATGGGGGGATATTTCCGACTGATCTAGAGATATTTTTCTTTTCTTCAGTTTTATTGCTTCTTTTGCTAAATAAGATTGAAATTTTTTACAAACTACTTTGTATTTTGTAAAAGAATTCCAATCTGGGGGCGAGTTGTAACAGAACAAGCGTCTATGACGAGGAAATTGACTCGTTATTACATATAAAACTTACGGCGAATCAACTTTTCCTTGACAAACTTTTTGGTGCATATTTCCTTCGGGATTTCATTGAATATTTTAACAAATAATATCTGTGATGGTTAATCACATGTTTAGTTACGTCACCACTTATAAAATTCACTATTATTCGATGCACAACTTATTGGAAAAAGCTTATTTACAAACTATATTCACATGGATGGATTGTTGACATTAACAATCTGCTCTGTCAGACGAATGGCGTTCCGATATTGCGTCTTGGTTCCAATTACAAGTCAGATAGGTAATAATCACTGATATTGATTATTATACTTCCTGAATATATCATTCAATGTAACAATTAAGAACAAATGTGATCTTTCATTGCGAAGTCACTTACTAAATTGATTTAAACAGTCTTTCACAAAATAATATATACGTAAAAATATTTACGGAACACTCCACTATTGGACTACATAGGTATCAATACCAATAGCTCTGTCTCTCTCTAAAACAGCTGCAATCTGCACGTGTTAATAAGCAAACATCCGCGTGATGATCGTGAACTTTATTGCGTAGAGCGTATGAGTGTAAACAAAGCACTTGTGATCTTTTTCTTATGTGCGCAAGTTAATGGCTTTCTGTCTGCATTGTGTCTGCAAAATGTCTGCAGTCCGCGTTATGTCTGTAAAACATCTGCATTGTGTCTGCAAAACGTCTGCAGTCCGCGTTATGTCTGTAAAACATCTGCATTATGTCTGCAAAACGTCTGCAGTCTGCGGTTTGTCTGCAAAACGTCTGCAGTCCGTATTATGTCTGGATTAAAGGCTATAAAAGGGTCGGAGCGAGCCGACGCGCGTCATTCTTAAAATATCTACAAGACTAACAGTGTCTCTGGCTTTCGTGTGTTACTGGTGAGTGAAGTTGTTCTGCTATTATTTCTCTGTTTGTTTTTACTTGGAAATTATTCTAAGTGATTGTAAACTTTGAAATTGTGTCTCTGTTTGATTGTGCGGGGACAATATCGTCGTACAGTTGAACTTAGACCTATGGTGGAATTGCTTTACTGTCAGTTGTGGGGTTATTTTAGTGTTCTATTTATAGTGTAGTGTTACATTTAAATTGATGTGTATAGTGAAGTTTTCTGTGCTTTGTTTCTTGAGTGCCGTCAAGCAATACAAAGACTGGGTCGATGTATGGCTGGTGCTTGGAGATAAGTTTGTGTTTGGTTTTGTAGGGAGTAATTCTTGCAAAATTAAGCTTAGATTATAGCACGTAAAGGAAACTTCACTCGTTTGTTTAGTTGGTCAGTAAAATTGAATTTAGTAATTTTCTATGGGGTTATTTTGTGAAAGTTATAAGCCAGATCATTGTTTGTGACAGACTGTTGTCCGGCTAGGCGCTTCTTCCCTTACGGTGTCAAATAAGAGGCGTTTAGGGGTCTTTTTGTTCCAAGTGGAGGGCTTGGACGCTTTTCTATACTTACAAAAGCGTATTTTCTCACCGGTCTCAAAGAGTCCAACTGTTAGATGGAAGTGAGGACTTTCACGATTGACGAAAGGCATTAGGAGTAATCCTTGCTCACAGAAGTCGGCAGTATTTGAGGCTGGGGTCCTATATATATTTATATTTATTTACTCGGTGCTCTAGTCCATGCTGGCGTTGGTCGCTGGGGATTTCGGTTGTGATCGATCCACATCTAAGTAAAGTTGATCGCAGCTGGGTCTCTCATGTGGCTGGTACTGGTGTGTCCTAGAATACTGGATATATACACGGATAGGGCGATCTACTCTCTGCTACCCTAGCCCGCGGGCAAGAGCAGAGGGGGGGATAAGAACACAAGCCTATAGGTTGCCTATCTCAGCTTCGCTGGCTGAACTGTACAGCTTATGGTAGGGATACACTTGTGCATATTTTGAACACAAGATCTATGGTAAGTGACGGTCTGTGTTTCAGATATGTTAGAGTAGGGAAAACGATAGGAATAGGGTAAAGTCACACACTATTTCTATGAAAGTAGAGTTTTTTTTATGATTGGTCTTGGAATATAATTGGTCAACGTGTATTGTGGAGAAATAATTTAACTACTACTATTTATATGGTTTAAATGGACTTTAAATGTGGTGTTTATTATCTTAATATATGTGGTAAAACTGGTAATTTATAAAATCTCTTATTACTTAATTTATTTGAGTGAAACTAATAATTGTGGTAGCAATTTCTGATTCTTCGTGTAGCATCGAGCCAGTGAGTGTTGCTAACTAGTTTTTCAAGGTAAATTCTATCAAGTTGGTTAGGGAAACAAACTATACTTTGGAATAAAAAGCATAAGTTTGTTATAGGGCCCAGTGGCATGCGAGCGCCGTCCACTGATGACAAGTCAAAAGCTTCAAGGAGTTACTAGACTTACTTACTTCGTTCTCAGTGGTAGCAACTACTCGGAGCCTTGATGATACATTAGAAGGATCGAGAAGTTATGGTCTATTAGCAGTATTGGGGAAAAGGGGGGTTTAGCTAGGGAAAAAGAAAAACAAAAATAAAAAAGGGGTTAGTTTGTAGATAGATAGCCCTTCAGGCTTACTTGCTTAGGATGCCCGATAATGTGGTTTGATTGGGCCTAAGGATTCCAGACGGTATCGCAACAATGTCAACGAGGTGTGTTTGCATTACGTTGCAGGCTGAATTAATTTAAACCTGTGATGGATGGATGGAATATTTTAGTTTTAAGTAAACGTTGTCTAATTAAATTTTTTATGTCCTATACTCACCACCACACAGTGTTTTTTTGGCCCAAAAATCGGACATCACCCTTTTAATCAATCAAGGAATAGTACTTGTTCTACCACAAATGCATGACTAAAACAACCGCGCGGATATCATACATGGTTTATTATGTTTAAAATTATTTCGAAAATTTTATCCCGTGAAACGCTAAAAACACAATTAAATATATAACTTCGAAGGCTTAGACGATACGGTAGGGGTCAATTCTCCATACAAACGCTCTCGACTATTTCCTCCCTGGTTTTTGAAGATAGAGCAATGATTTTTTCAACACAAATTGTTATTATTTTTATCTGTGTCGGACCGTTTTGATTTTTTTGATATTCTGCTTTTTAAAGACTCTAGAGCCAATCAAGAATTTCCAAAAACGGCCTTTTTCATTGTGGCGCAAAAAAAACTTACTACTTGTACTTACCTATTCAGAACGCACCTTAAGTAACGTTGTAATCTCAGAACGCGTGAAACGGAACGCACCCAAATAGATTTTTCTTCTTGATTATTAATTTGAAACTTTTGTGGTGTCGGTTAGTGCATCGTGGAAATTGTAATACCTAAACGCAAATTGACTTATTTCCAGTTGTTTTTATTGCGTGTTTCCTCGCTTTAGTGAGATGAAAAGTTATGTGTTACACACGGTGTGCAAAGTTATTTTACCTCGTGTGTATTGCAACACTCTCTGCGCTCAGGATTCTATTTTTGAACTACGAGCTAGCGAATGGATTCTATTTTCGAACCACTCGTTTCGCTCGTGGTTCAACCATAGAATCCATTCGCTAGCTCGTAGTTCAACCCTAGAATCCATTCGCTAGTTCGTGTTGCAATTCCACACTCGGTTAAAATACAACTTTGCTCCCTTGTATAACAAATAACTATTATAAAAACTGTATAAATACCATGGTTGCAATAAAGAATTATTATTATTATTACTAATTACAAGCGCTACTTGGATGCTCTAGGATCTACCAGTGATAAGTAAATCGCCATCAAGTGATTTGATTATTTTTTTTCCGGCTCTGTCTTTTGATTTGGGAATTTCCAATCAGCACGGATCAATAGGTTGCTTGTATAAGTTTATATTAAAAAAGAAACGAAGTTCCTATACCGTGGCCACAGGGAGAAAGATGACATTGAAGAAATCCTGGGATTCCGGGATTTTTTAGACTGCTTTTTACAAAAAGTCATTAAAAAGGTTTCTTTCATTGCTAACAATACTTTGCACTCGTTTTGAGAATGTTATTGATACTCTTCGCTATCATCGTAGTCAACTAGGAACCCTTATAGTTTCGCCATGTCTGTCTGTCCGTCCGTCCGTCCGTCCGCGGATAATTGAATGCTCAGTGACCGTTGAAATCTCAGTGACCGCACTAGAAAGCTGAAATTTGACCCCAATATGTATATCAATCACGCCGACAAAGGGCAAAAATAAAGGCCCTACACGTAAAGTGATGGGAAGTGATTTTTTTTTCATTGCAATCCCAACGTGTGGTATATTGTTGGATAGGTATTTAAAAACGAATAAGGGTTTACTAAAATCGTTTTTTGATAATATTCATATGTTCGGAAATAATCGCTCCTAAAGGAAAATAAAAGTGTGTCCCCTCCCCTCTAACTTTTGAACCATATGTTTAAAAAATATGAAAAAAATCACAAAAATAAAATTTTATAAAGACTTTCTAGGAAAATTGTTCGCTCTTGGCCGGTTTTTTAATATGCCTAAGCGTATACAAGCAACCTATTGATCCGTGCTGATTGGCAATTCCCAAATCAAAAGACTGAGCCGGAAAAAAATAATAACCATAATTTTTAAGAAAAAAAAACCGGCCAAGAGCGTGTCGGGCCACGCTCAGTGTAGGGTTCCGTAGTTTTTCGTATTTTTCTCAAAAACTACTGAACCTATCAAGTTCAAAACAATTTTCCTAGAAAGTCTTTATAAAGTTCTACTTTTGTGGTTTTTTTCATATTTTTTAAACATATGGTTCAAAAGTTAGAGGGGGGGGACGCACTATTTTTTCCCTTAGGAGCGATTATTTCCGAAAATATTAATATAATCAAAAAACGATCTTAGTAAACCCTTATTCATTTTTAAATACCTATCCAACAATATATCACACGTTGGGGTTGGAATGAAAAAAAATATCAGCCCCCACTTTACATGTAGGGGGGGTACCCTAATAAAACATTTTTTCCATTTTTTATTTTTGCACTTTGTTGGCGTGATTGATATACATATTGGTACCAAATTTCAGCTTTCTAATGCTTACGGTTACTGAGATTATCCGCGGACGGACGGACGGACGGACGGACGGACGGACGGACGGACGGACGGACGGACGGACGGACGGACGGACGGACAGACAGACATGGCGAAACTATAAGGGTTCCTAGTTGACTACGGAACCCTAAAAACCGCCGCCTTTGGGGTTCTGGTGAAAGCTACTTGCGAATGTTGGATTATGTAGAAATGTGGAGGTATTTTTTTGAACTGCTTTTAATGCTTTAATTATTTGATCGCAACAAAAAAAAATAACCCCCCCACGCAAAAACGACGGGGTAGTAAGTTTGACGTCTGTGGCATCGTAGCTCCCGAACGGAAGAGCTGATGTAGATTTAGTTTTTTTTGTTTGTCAGTTGAATTTGTCGGGAGTGTTCTTAGCCATGTTTCATGGAAATCGGAGGTTATTTCAAAATTTTAATTTTGTCGTTAGGTTATTCCCTGGAAATGTAGTTAACATGATATTTTAATATCTTTTCATCTAAATCTAGGAGGCGTCGATACAACAGCAAAGAGTGAGGCGACAGGTGCCTGGCGCTCCAAAGACACAGGACCCCAGAGAAGTAATAGTTGGCGCTCCAGGGTTAAAGGACCCCACTGAACCAAAATACAAGAAACTGGCTCAAGAATCCTTCGAGAACTACCGAGAGACTCACCCTGAAGTCAGCCAGATCGTTGTCAACGATATTATAGTCACTAAAGTCACCGGACAGTTAGTGGAAGGATACATAAACCGTATTAACTTTGTGGTGTTCCCTTCCTACGGTAATGAACTTCAGTGCTATTCGAAAATTTATGAAAGCTTTAAAGGTCTAAAGGAATATAAAGTAAATTGTGATCGAGTAAAACTGGGGCAACAGTAGGATCGAAATGGTCCTAACCTAAATATTTGGCGGTAGAAAAATATGAAAAGTCTAACTAAGGAATAAATCAATATTTTTTAATGAAATAAATTGTTACTTGTTTTAAGTAGTCACACTACTATAAGTATATAAATTAATTTCAACTCTTCGGCCGCGTAGACTGACGTGATAACTTGGACACCACCTCGACCGTCATGGTACCCGTTGATAATTCTCTGGTGTATTTTATCTTTGAATTTAATTATAAATAAATAATTTTGTCGTGGTTTTAATGTGTTTTTTTAATACTTTATTAATGCAAACCTAATAAACGTAAAAGCGTAAGTGATAGGTAGTGTAAGGACGGTGATGCCATAATGGACAAAAAACAAAATCCTTAAAAATAAGTATCTAAAATTAGTGTCTAAAAACTGACGGCATTGTATCATAAACAAGAGTCATAGAGCTGCTTAATTTTGAAGTTTCATTTAATTCGGTTATTTCTGAAGGATTTGGCGGCAAGTCATCAGTTTACTGAAAAAAATATCAGGACGAATCCTTAGCAATGTTGCTAAGAGAGTTGAGTTCATGTATAAAATAATAAATAATTTTTAAGAAAAAAAAAACCGCCTTCCTTTGGGGTTCTGGTGATAAATACTTTCAAATGTTGGATTATGTTATCCATTCGTCTGTATATTTTTAATGTTTGTTATTCGATATCTCCGTCATTTCTGAATTTGGATGATTCTGAAGTACTTACAGATGAGAATGATTATCAGAACGGAACTCTAACCAGGGACGGCTCACTCTTCATCAGCAGTTCCACTGCACCAAATGTCACTGTTCTGGACGTAAGTGCATGCTGTTCTTATAAAAATACCAAAGTCACTATAAGTGTGCCGTTCAGATTTGAGGAGTTCCGTTCTGACCATCATCAGCAGTTCCACTGCACTAAATGTCACTGTTCTGGACGTAAGTGCATGCTGTTCTTATAAAAATACCAATGTCACTATAAGTGTGCCGTTCAGATTTGAGGAGTTCCATTCTGACCATCATCAGGAGATCCACTGCACCAAATGTCACTGTTCCGTACGTAAATGACTGCTGTTCCTTTAAAAACACAAAAATCACCATGTGTATGCCTTTCAGGTTTGAGGAGTTCCCTCGATTTCTCCAGGATCCCATCATCAGAACTGGGTTCTGAGAAAAATGGGACCAACCTGTATGAATATACATTCAATCAAAAAAAAATTTTTCAAAATCGGTCCAGTAACGACGTAGATATCGAGGAACAAACATTAAAAAAAATAAAAATAAAAAACAAAAAAAAAATACAGACGAATTGAAAACCCCTTCCCTTGAGATTTGGAAGGCGGTTAAAAATAATACTCGGTGTAAACTTAAATGAGTTTTACATAAAGACTGTATCGTTAAGTATGAAGACAACTTTGAGTATCGGCTCGGAGTCGGCCTGCTATTTTATCACTTATCGCGCGACCATAATTGCCTGCCAGGATCTGTGTATGGCGGCTATTTAGAGAATGTCGCATGGTGCTTACTCTAACTCCGACTTTGATGTCGAATTTAACTATCATACACTGTTTATATCGATCTGGTTTAGACACTGTTCAAACACCATGAATGTCAATTAGACTTTGGCCTATGGCTAATTTTTTTATCTGTTTCTCTCATCCTGCTTGCATCAAAAATTTACGGCAATCTGGAACGTTGCTCAAAAATGCGTTTTTTTTAAATTATATAAATTCACCGCATTTATTCTGCAAGTACCCAATTGAAAAACCATGAAGAAGGACTCTTAAAGAATATATTTTGGCAGCACATTAACCTTTGTTTGTTGAAATCGTACAAAGAGTCATTGAAATATTCTCAAATTAAGCCAGTGACCGTATGCTTGTTTGCTACCGACGTAGTATAAAAAAACACCGAGTATTACATTTATTATTTTATTCCTACATGAATTATTCAGCTCTCTTAGCAACATTACTAAGAATTTGTCCTGATATTTTTTTCAGTACCTACTTAAACTGTTGACTTTTATCTTGCCGCCAAATATAGTCCATAATGGCATTACCGTCCATAATAAGGTATTTGACATTATAGGTCATTATAGGTCATCATAGGTCATTATAGGTCAGAAGTACTCGAAACCGACGAGCGTGTATGAGAAACGTTATGAAAGCGTGTGAAGCGAAAGTGGTTTGTCAGGATCGTAGTAAATGGAAATCCGTGATCTCTGCCTAAGTGCCTACCCCTCTGGGAAACAGGCGTGATTATATGTATGTATGTATGTATGACATTATAGGTACTTGTACATATTATGGTAGTGTTTACAAAACTACACGGAACCCCACACTGAGCGCAATCCGACATGCCTCGGAATTTTTATGTGACCGATAGTTATGGACATTTATATTTATCCAATTAACACCGCTAAGCTACCAACGTTCTTTTTAATATAGGCGGCTAACGAGCAGAAAGATTGTCTGATAGTAATAAGCGATTACCGCTGGCAATGGACACCTAGAACAACAGATGGCAAAGGTGATTTCTTGAAGGGCAGATTTTTTCTGTCGTCGGTTTGAACTGTTCAAGTTGCAGGGCCACTTTTTAATTAAGAGGTTGAAAGAAGAGTACGTAGCCAAAGGCACAAACGCTCACGATAAATAATATATCTGTTTCGTAGCTATCCATCTCTATCACTAGAGCCAGACAAATGCCTTTCTGTCGGCGTCTGGCGTCGTCGACGATTGGCATTCGGCTACGCCGGCTGAAATGGTGATGACATAGCAGTGATAGCAGTGTGTGATGAGTTGCCGGCGCAACGCCCACACCACAATGTAACCCATATACAATCGACTTTTGCGAAACTCACGGAAAAGAAGTGGCGAAAGTGTTAACTCGTGACGTTCCTACCTGATGCTGATCCTGATTAAGTCTTTGCTACCGGATTAAATTGTCAATTTAATCGGTATGGGACGCATAGTCCCGTCTAGATTGGCCCCCATACTTAGTATTTACTTACATTAATATTTTCTTTAGCGTGACCGAAACGAATGCCAGGCCCCGTAGCCGAATGGCATTTCTCCGACGCCAAACGAAAGCGATACGCCGCTGGCTCTGTCGCGCCAATACGCAAGCGCGATAGAGATAGATATCTACTAGCGCTTCGTTTCGTGAGCGTTTCGTGAGCGATT
This sequence comes from Leguminivora glycinivorella, assembly GCF_023078275.1. Taxonomy (NCBI): domain Eukaryota; kingdom Metazoa; phylum Arthropoda; class Insecta; order Lepidoptera; family Tortricidae; genus Leguminivora; species Leguminivora glycinivorella. Next base: position 7,830,008 of record NC_062983.1, read on the forward strand.
GTGCCATTCGGCTAGCCACCCTGGTGATTATATTCAATCGATATACGTACATTACATATGTACCTATATAAAAAAGTGCAAGATAAATCGCAGTTGTATACAATGCAATAGTCGTGATGACTCCTGCGTTCTTTATGGTAGTTGTAACTGCGCTGCTGAGCGTCGACGCCTTTCCTTTGGTAAGTGTACCTACCTACATAATATAAATAAAAATATTTCATTTGAGCTGTTATACACACGCGCTTTGCTTCTTCTTTTCTTATGCGCACTGCCAAGGAGTGGAATTCCTTGCCGGCGGCTATATTTTCGAGCTCATATAACCCGGCAACCTTCAAATCAAGGGTGAACAGGCATCTTCTGGTCGAGCTCACTCCATCGTAGGCCACGTCTTTGCCTTTGGCTAGTCTGTGGTGAAGAGTACCTAAGCCCATTTATGAAAAAAAAAATATAAATTTACCGCCACAGTATATAAGCTCAAAGTCCAAGAAGGCTTTAAACATTAAAAAACCGCCCTGATGCATCAATGTCCCAGAGACAGCTTAAAAAAAAAACTGTTTAAGGCATAATATATATATGTTTGTACTCTATGGTAAATTTACTACACGTTTACTGCAACTACTGCAAGTTTACTGAGCGTGCTACACTCTGACGGCATAAAGTTGTCGTAGAATTTAATCTTATTGCGGAGTTGACAAATAAACTAGTTTTCCACTGCTGCTTGTGAGACATCTAGTGTTAAGTAGTAGTACTGATAATTCGGCTACTCGCCGCTAGATGCCGACCACGACCAGCGGGCCGATCTTTGAGTCTCACGCGTTCGAATTCAGAAAATTGTCACTGAAAATAATAGGCAAGTCACCGTTTTCAACCGGTATTTTAGTGACAAAATTCCGTATGCGAGATTCAAAAATCGCCCTCCAGTGCCCTATTTTACAATAGTAACAATTGTCGCCCGACAGTGACACTTCGCCATTCATTGCTAGTTCAACAAGGGAATATTGACGTTGAGTAACAATGTTACTTATCAAATCAAACATAGGCACAGAATTGTCAGTGTCAAGTGTCAATGTCACAGTGGGGGAAACTACCCACTGAGATGGGTTACACCCTGTGGCCCATTTCTCAAAGCTGAAAGTTACAAGTTACAAGTGGATGTCTCTTTTCAACTTGTCATATTAAATTAGACAATGACTATCACTAATTGTAAATTATAACTGGTAGCTTCAAAAAATGAGCCACTGGTTAAGTCAAGTAGTCTAATTATTTTTTTTCGTGATATATCTAAGTTATTTCTCCCTGGAAATGTAAGCATGATATCTATTCTAAATATATTTTCACTACATCAACTGGTAAAGGCTCTCTTTATTATTGGGAACTTCACATTTGGGAACACGTCAAAACTTTATTATTGGGAAAGGGTTCAAAATTAAAAACAGATGTATAGATATCTATGAAGGTAGCCGACCGTAAATAGGATATGATGATGATGATTTTGAATCATCTTATTGAATAATTTGATGAATTTGATTTACAGGTAGTTTGATGTTTTATAGTCAGTATTTTTTTTTTATTTTTTATTTTTTTTATTTTATTATTCACAAAAAATAAACTTATAATTAACAGTTTACAGGAATCCTCGCCAAACTGTAACGTTTGATGGCGGTCAAGACATTAGTTACTTAAATACAGTTTTGATATAAAACAGAAACGTAACTTAATACTCTAAGATTAATATTTAACGTTTGTAACTTAATACTAATTTAAAAATTTTGTTCGTGTTGATGTGGTAAAAAGTTGTGTTTCACTAGGCTGCAAAATTTAACATTCGTGCCTTGAAACCCTCGCGACGCTCAAGGTTAAACAACAACTTTGCTTCCCTGTTTAAACAAATAACTATTTATCTTTAATTTTCTAGGAGGCGTCGAGCGCGATAAAACAGTAAAGGGTGAGGCGACAGATAGCTGGCGCTCCATGGTAGGAGGATCCCACTCAACCAAAATACAAGAAACTGGCTCAAGAATCCTTCGAGAAGTACCGAGAGACTCACCCTGAAGTCAGCCAGATCGTTGTCAACGATATTATAGTCACTAAAGTCACCAGACAGGATGTGGCAGGATATATGGACCGTATTAACTTTTTGACGTTTCCTTCCTACGGTAATGAACTTCAGTGCTATCCGGAAATTTATGAAAAATTCAATGGTCAAAAGGTATATTAAGTAAATTGTGATCGAGTAAAACTGGGGCAACAGTAGGATCCAAATGGTCCTAAATATTAAGTAGTTGGCGGTAGAAAGATAGGAAAAGTCTAACTAAGGAATAAATCAATATTTTTTAATGAAATATATTTTTAATTTTTTTTAAAGTTTTTACACTACTTACCAAATAAAACTATACACTAAAGAAAAAAGCCACCAAGTCCACCACTGGTCGCAAAGAAAAGCCGGGAATCGAACCCGGGTCTTCAACTCTTCAGCCGCGTAGACTGACGTGATTACTTTTACACCACCTCGATCGTCATGGCAAGCGGAGAAAATTCTCTGGTGTATTTTATCTTTGAATTGAATTATAAATAAATAATTTTGCCGTGGTTATTAGTAACTTGACCAGATCTTGATTGGCCAGATGTTGCTCCAAACAGGGATGAGTGGAAAAAGAGGGGGGAGGCCTTTGCCCAGCAGTGGGACACATTAGGCTCTAAATAATATTAGTAACTGTTTTTTTAGTACTTTATTAATGCAAATTACCTAATAAACGTGAAAGTGTAAATGAGAATAGGTACTGATAATGCTCTAGTTTTAGCAATCTAGTTGTGAGGCTTTTCCTTTGTAAAGGGGAACGATGACGGCATTGAAGGCTTTGCATCAGTTCCTTGGTAACTATTATACAACATAGGTGGTCAACCACATACTTAATATGAATACAGACGAAGTGCTAAAAAAATTTAGGTATACAGAAATTTATTGCCTGTACAGTGGAGTTCATAAATGGGTGAATTTTTTAGGGTTCCGTAGTCAACTAGGAACCCTTATAGTTTCGCCATGTCTGTCTGTCCGTCCGTCCATCCGCGGATAATCTCAGTGACCGTTAGCACTAGAAAGCTGAAATTTGGTACCAATAATTTGGTAAAATAAAAAGAAGAGAAAAGTGTTTTGTTAGGGTAGACATGTAAAGTGAGGACTGTTTTTTTTTTAATTCCAACCCTAACGTGTGATATATTGCTGGATAGGTAAAAATGAATAAGGGTTTACTAAAATCGTTTTTTCATAGTATTAATATTATCAGAAATAAACGCTCCTAAAGGAAAAAAAAGTGTGCCCCCCCCCCTCAAACTCTTGAACCATATGTTTAAAAAAATATGAAACAATCACAAAAGTAAAACTTTATAAAGAATTTCTAATGTTTTAAACTTGACGGTTCAGTAGGGTTTGAGAAAAATATGGAAAACTACGGAACCCTACACTGAGCGTGGCCCGACACGCTCTGGGCCGGTTTTTTAAACTTACTGGTGTCTATACAGATTTTGGCACTTTGTCTGTATTCACAGCTTGGTTGCTGACTGTACCCGGCCGGTACCTACTGAAGCACAAATTGATAGGTGATAGGTACAACCAGAGGAGCCTCCCTTCGCGATTTTTTCGCTGAAATACAAATAAAGCTTGACCAGAAATATATGACTATTGTCAGGAGGGCGCTCTTATTGTGATCTATGGGATGACAGTTCAGCAGTATAGTATGAAAAAAATAGTTTTAAACAAATTCCGCAAAATGGCACGTAGTCATGGCTTTACAGTATGTCGGCAGCCGCTAATGTGCGGCGCAGGGGGCCGATTTTTGAGTCTCACTGTCACTAAAATACCGATTGAAAACAGTGAATTGCCTATTATTTTCAGTGACAATTTTCTGAATTCGATCGCGTGAGACTCAAAAATCGGCCCCCAGATCTCAATGTGCAATGTCGGCTGCTCACGTGCGGTCCGTTTGTTAATATAGGTAACCTTTCAATGGACTCACAATTTCGTTCATGCGGGTCCTTTTCAGTCTTTCAAAATCCACACTAATATTATAGATGGGAAAGTCTGTGTGTCTTTTTGTTTGTCCCTCTTTCTAGGTAAAACGGAGCGACGAATTGACGTGATTTTTTAGGTGGAGGTAATTGAAAAGATGGAAAGTGACATAGGCTAGTTTTTAGGGTTCCGTAGTCAACTCAATAAGGGTTCCTTATAGTTTCGCCATGTCTGTCTGTCCGTCCGTCCGTCCGTGGATAATCTCAGTAACCGTTAGCACTAGAAAGGATCCCATCATCAGAACTGGGTTCTGAGAAAAATGGGACCAATCTGTATGCATATACATTCAATAAAAAAAAAATTAAAATCGGTCCAGTAACGACGGAAATATCGAAAAACAAACATAAAAAGAAATACAGACGAATTGAAAACCCCTTCCTTTGAGATTTGGAAGGCGGTTAAAAAGTAGCCTATTATGTCACTCTCCATCCCTTCAACTATCTCCACTTACAAAAATCACGTCAATTCGTCGCTCCGTTTTTCCGTGAAAGACGGACAAACAAACAGACATACACACTGTCCCATATTAGTATGGATTATTTATATTTATGTAGTCGCCCAGCATCCAAAGCACAAGCTTTGCTTAGTTTGGGGCAAGATTGGTCTGGGTAGGGTTGCTCAATATTAAAAAAAATATAGATATAATTAAATTTATGGTAGCCAGTAGCAGTATTACTACTAATATGACCATGGGTATGTCATAAAGTATTAGTGCGTTTTCATATTATCCGATCCGATGTCGATTATAATAAAGGCGTCGCCTTTGTCATTTGTTTTGACATCCTTCCTACATCCGGTATCGGGTCGTATAATGTGAAATAAGTAGCGCTTTGTGTAGGTATATCAACTTGTATGGAATTAATGAGAAATTGGCAAAATAAATAAGCTGATCGAAGGCTTGGTAACATCCTTAATTTGAATAGTGTAGAAAATTGAAGCTAGAGACCGGTGAAAATTACTTGATTGGAAAATAATTTTCAATTTTCATTTACGGAAATCGATATAAAGTGTTATGTTCGATTGCAGACAACCATTAACCACAATATAGTGAGCTGTAATAATATGCGTTTAGATATATTATTAATATTTCTGCTCAATACAGGATGGGTAAGTAAAGTGTGTATATATTTATATCCTACGGGACCCGGGGACAAGTGTAAAAAAAGTCAGTGTCGGCGTACTTTGTAAGTAGGTTTCACATTCCTACTAACGACTACTTCGTAAGTACAAATTTGTATGCAAGGGAGTCTACTTTTCTCTGCAGCTGATTGTACAATACTGTACATTGGTGAGCATTTCTTTTATTTTTTGCCACTTTTATGAAGTCTGATATTTTTGAAAAAAAAATATGCTATTTCTACTCAGAATTACTAGCTTTTTCAGTCCTAGTAGTTAAAAAAATTGTCCCATACAATTTTTTCTTATTTTGTTACCATTTTCCGTACATGTTGTATGGGGTAACAAAAGAGGAAAGTACCAAAAATGTATGGAAATTCTGGGACACTTTTTGTCTCCCAGTGAGAGATTGAAAGTACTCGTGATTCTGAGTACAATTGACCTAAAATTCCCTAAAACAATCAAACATTTTTAATTGGCAAAAAAAAAAAGAAATGATCACGTACAGACACCGGCATAAATAAGTGATGATTTATGTACCTGGTCGCTTTTAATCATTTGATAACTTTGTATGACATTTCAAACAAGATGTTAACGTGACAAGGTACAGAAACCATCACTTATTTATGCCAGGGACTGTACATGTACAATGTACATAGTTGTTGCAAACTAATTTGAATCTTTTATGAACCAAATAAAATGTTTCTGCATTCCAAGGTTCGAATTCAAAATGGGAAATCTAACTATGGTGGGCCTTACGAGGGAGTCTATGGTGTGTTTGTGATATTTACCGGCGTTTGAGAGAAATAGATTTTTGTAGTAAACATTTATTTATCTGGTTGAGTTCAATTTTCGTAGAAAAAATTTTTCTTGTATACTCGTACTACTTGTGTACCTACTCGTATCTACGCTGATGAACATATGTACTTGTAAGAACGTTACAAACATTATGGTGATCAATGATACAATTACAACGAATGCTAACGCTGCTGAAATGCATTCAGTGGTGCAATGGTATCTGATGGTTCAGACGATACAGGAGGGGTCAATTCTCCGTACAATCGCTCTCGACTATTTCCTATTTTTTAAGATAGAGCACTGATTTTTTCAACACAGATAACATTATTTTTATCTGTGTCAGACCGTTTTGAATTTTTTGATATTCTTGTTTTTAAAGACGCTAGCGCCCATCAAAATTTTCTATAAACGGCCTTATTGATTACGGCGCAAAAAAATGTGTGGTATTCAAAATTGGTAACAATCAGCCAAAAAAACTAAACGGTCCGACACAGATAATTTCATTGTTATTCAGATTCTCAAATTTCGTTACGATTGATTGAGTTTTGAAGAAGGAAACAGAACGCTTCGAGTATTGCGTACATACTTTAAATACTTTTACATTGACACACAATCACGGATCCGGACGACGAAATCTCAGCGGACTTCGAAAGAAGGGCCGCTGAGCGTGCGACGTCCGCCGCGGATACAACGCGTAGGTACACAAAGGCTTGCCCGCCGGCGGGGACGCCCACCACGCGACCACATTGACACATTCAGTCCCCTATCGACCCGGTACCGCCGTGTACCGGATGGCTTCACTCCGACAGCGGTCGGGCCTAGCTGAGTCTCTTGCTGGAGTCTCCTCAGCTGGGCTAAATAGAGAACCAGTAATAAAACTCCGCTTTCCCTCTACACACACAGATCTAGTTAAGACCGCTCAACTGATCTACGTTGGGGATCATTAACGCTTTAGGAGTATTCCAGCTTAGCAAATACATCTAGAGTGCGGCGGAAGGGTCCTGGACTTTCCCCCGGCTACCTTCCCCACACACAGTCCGTTTGCTCTTACGGCCCAAAAAGCCATAGAGTCCAAGTCAGGTTTAAAAAGAAAGCCATCGCGGCAATATACACGCGATAGAAATATCACCATATTCGGAGGCCTGCCATATTAAACAATGTTACCTAAATAAATAATTTTTACGAAAATAAAACCGCTGCTTTTGAGGTTCTAGTGAAAGGTACTTGTGAATGTTGGATTCTGTAGAAATGTGTAAGTATTTATTAAAACTGCTTTTAATGGAAATCTTGGATTATTTGATGGATACATTGGAGACACAAATGAATGTAAGTATACCGTTAATGTTTGAAAAGTTTCCTCAATTCCTCATGAATCCCATATCCGGTAATAAGAAATGGAGCTTGACAAAATTTGACTTGAAAACTCAATATGCTTAACAAACATAACAAAGCGAACAAATCTCCTAACACATAAATGTCATTGTTCTGAACATAAATGCATGCTGTTCTTATAAAAATACCAAAGTCACTATAAGTGTGTCGTTCAGTTCAGATTTGAGGAGTTCCGTTCTAGTCATCATCAGAAGTTCCATTGCCCAAATGTCACTGTTCTTATAAAAATACCAAAGTCATTATAAGGAGTTTATGATTTTCATCAGCAGTTCTACTGCACCAAATGTCACTGTTCTGCATGCTTTTCTTATAAAAATACCAAAGTCAACTATAGGTGTGCCGTTTAGATTTGAGGAGTTCTGTTCTGACCATCATCAGCAGTTCCACTGCACCAAATGTCACAGTTCCGTACGTAAATGCATGCTGTTCTTATAAAAATCACTATATGTATGTCTTTAAGATTTGAGGAGTTCCCTCGATTTCTCCAGGATCCCATCACCAGAACTGGCTTCTGATAAAAATGGGACCAATCTGTATGTATATTATACAATCAATAAAAGAAATTCAAAATCGGTCCAGTAACGACGGAGATATCGTGGAACAAACATAAAAAAATACAGACGAATTGAGAACTACCTTCCTTGAGATTTGGGGCGGCGGTTAAAAATTACATTGCTCTTTGAAGGGCCATGCTCTGTTGTACCCACATATAAATGTAACTAATATTTTTAGATGTAGGGAACAAATCAAATCAGCCAAATAGCACTAGACCCTACTCATAGTGTTGTGTTCCTGTCGGTGAGTAAGGTTGCCAGAGCTCAACGAGGGTGCGGTGTGCTGATGACGGGAGGACTTACGGAATTAACTTGTTCCGTTTATTGTCCTTTGAGTCGTCGGCAACCCGAACCCTCCTTGGAACTTGTACACTCCTTTTTGCTGTGTACTTAACACAGCAAAAGGGAATGTACAAGTTTCTAATGGGGTGGCAACGCGCATGTGACACTGTTTGAGTTGCAGGCGTCCATAGGTTACGGTGACCGCTTTACATCAGGCGGGCCGTATACTTGTTTGCCACCGACGTAGTATAAAAAAAAAAAAATTTATTTTATGAAATATTTTTTTAATTTGTTTTTTAAGTAGTAACACCACTATATATAAATTATAATATAAACTGAAATAGATACCATACACTAAAGAAAAAGCGATCAAGTTACCTACGCTACCAGTGGGCTTGATCGTTTTTTTCTTTAGTGCATTGTATCTATTTCAGTTTATATTATAATTTATATATAGTGGTGTTACTGCTTAAAAAACAAATAAAAAAAATATTTCATAAAATAATTTGATTTCTTCCCTACATCTAAAAATATTAGTTACATTTATAGTATATAATATTTTTAGATTTACCCTAACTATGGCTTACACTCTTAAAGTCAGGCCCCTAATAATATTCGTAAGTATTTTATTCCTATACAATACGACTTCACACCTCCAAATCGTCTTTAACTAATGTGACCTAATATTGTCTTCGGTTACCGCGATAGTTACTCATGAAATAAAACTATGGAAACGGATTAAATCGCATATCGATCGCATTATTTGTGGTCGTGGTTCGTTAATATTTCTAATATGTGGGTAGCTTTTGCACATTGTAAAAAAAAAATTCCTCAGTCACCCGTTGACCACGAACGCTGTAAAGAGTTCGAAACGTCGGGATGTATTTTAAATTCATTATACGCGATTTAATCCGTTTCCATAGTTTTATTTCATAATGTGACCTATTTTTAACCGTCGCCCCAAATCTCAAGGAAGGTGGACCTGCTGATGATGACCAGAACGGAACTCTTCAAATCTGAACGGCACACTTATAATGACTTTGGTATTTTTATGAGAACTTTCTAGAGATACGTTCTGAACAGTGACATTTGGTGCAGTGGAACTGCTGATGATGATGATCAGATCGGAAGTCCTCAAATCCGAACGACACATAGTGAGTTTAGTATTTTTATAAGAACAGCAAGCATTCACGTTCTGAACAGTGACATTTGGTGCAATAGAACTGCTGATGATGATCAGATGGGAATTCGTCAAATCTCAATGGCACACTTATAGTGAGTTTAGTATTTTTATCAGAACAGCAAGCATTAACGTTCAGAACATTTGATGAAGTGGAACTTCTGATGATGATCAGAACTGAACTCCTCAACGACACATAGCTCATGTTAAGAGATTTGTTATTATTTTTATCCTTTATTTTTATTATTGTTATGTTTGTTAAGCATATTGAGTTTTCAAAACACATTTTATCAATATCTGTTTCTTATAATTGGATATCGGATTCATGAGGAATTGAGAAATTCCTCAAACCTTAAAGGTATAGAGGTACGTACGTATATTTGTATTTTCATCAAATAATCATATTTATATTTGAAAAAAAAAAAAATGAAAAAATGAAAAATATCTTTATTTAAATAATAACATATGCTTAATACAATTTGCTGGGACTTCTCTTTAGGCTTACAGCGCCTGTGTTGAGACGACCCGCTCATCCAACGCCTGATTTCGAAAGTAGTACAGCATGTATTTAATATATATCTAAGGTACACATATATATTTAGAATCCTTACCTACAGAAGTACAGAATAGGAGAATACAGAAGATGTCAGATTTAGATTACAGTAAAAGGTGTAATACCATATACAAGTGTGCGTATCTTCGCACGCGGTGTGTGTGAGTGTGTGTGTGTGTGTGTGTGTGTGTGTGTGTGTGTGTGTGTGTGTGTGTGTGTGTGTGTGTGTGTGTGTGTGTGTGTGTGTGTGTATGGATCAAAGATTTAAGAGTTGTTCAGTCTCATTATAGGTTTTTTCTTGTAGCCATTTAGGAATTTCTTTTTTGCAGTGATGGTAATTATTTTCGTATATATTTAAGTGCCTGTTAACAACATTATAAAGGTGACTAGACAGTTTAGAGTATTGTTTTCTTGCAAATTGTGTTCCAGGTTTCGAGATTGTTATAACATTTTTTCTTTTTCTTTTGTTTTGTATACTAGGATCATATGGCAAAGACTTATGTACTTTCAAAACCGTGTTTTTAATATAAAGTTGTCTAACAGTAAGGAGTTTAGATAGATCATACAATTTTTTTGTGGAGAAAGTACGTTTTTTGAAGTACATAACCTTAATTATTCCTCTTTGAGAGCGCTCTAACTGAAGGTATTTCGTTTTAGCCGCCCTATTTACATTAAAAGCAGTTTTAAAAAATACACATTTCTGCATAATACAACATTCGCAAGTACCTTTCACCAGAACTACCAAAGGGGCGTTTTTTTTTGCTTAAAAAATACTCAGGTGAACTTTTAGAATAATTTCAACTATTACGATTTTTCAGATCTACTATGGACATGCAGCGGACGTTTCACCTGGAGGGCAGCAGGTACAAAATCCAAAGGACCCTAAATATCAAAAGATGGCCGCAGAGCTTGTACACTCCTACTTACAACTAAAAAATACTAAAAATGTAACAGTTAATAAAGTTACAACACAGGTGGTTGAAGGGCTCACCACTAGAATACAATTAAAAGTTGTCCTGGTTAATGGAAAATCATCACTGTGCAATTGTACAGTATATGAGAAAAATTCGGAAAAACTAAAATTTGTAACTTTTAAATGCGACTCATTTTTTACTAATAAACTACTAAGTTCCACAGTTAATTCTCGACCTGGTCAGGACCGGGACCCTAAAAATCCGAAGTACAAAAAATTAGCAAACTTCGCTATAGGTAGTTTTTTCAACCAGCCTGGCAAAAAACCTTTTAAAAAAGAAGATGTAAAAACAATATCTGTATCAAAAGCAAAAGTAAAGATTAATTCCAAAATTATGACTGTCCTAACTATTGATGTCATGACTATTAAAAATGTTCGGTTCAAATGTAAAGGTGTAGTTGTAGAAACACCATGGGAAACTATAGAGGCGACTAAAGTTACCGACATAGATTGCGATATCAATAAAGGAGAAACCCCAGAGGACACGCAACTTCCTGAATCGCAATCACCACAGGCAGAAAATCCAGACGAAACACAACTTACCGACTCGGAACCACCAAAAGAAGAAAGTCTAGATGAGACACAACTTCCAAAACAGGGACAATCTCAAGATGAAGATGAGACCGCCGCGATTGTTGCCCCGTCGAATAAAATTAAAACAGGTGGCGAACAACTTCAAAATCCTAGTAGTAGTAAGTACCTACACTTAGCGGAAGAATCTTTCAAAAGGTATACACAGAAACACCATCATCGACCTTTGTCGGCTGATTATTTTGTAGTGACCAAAGTGACCACTCAAGTTGTTGCGGGATTAATTACTAGACTCGATTTCAAGGCAGTTATAAAGATAGGACACTCGTTACAATGCCATTCAGAGATTTTTGAACCGCCTGGACAAAATTCTCGAGATATAAAGGTTAACTGTTTGGATATACCAGGTGGCGAAATAAGTGAAAATCCCAGTAATCCAGAATATAAACAATTAGCCAAAGAATCATTTGAAAAGTATCTAACATCTCGTAATATACGCAAATTTAAAGTGAAAGAACTAAGAGTCACTCGGGTAACAACCCAAGTAGTTTCGGGAGTCATCTATCGGATCAACTTCAAGGCGATTCCAACCAAGGGCAACCCTTTAGAATGTAATTCTGAGATTTTTGACCAACCATGGCGACACTACAAAAATATAGAAGTGAAATGTATACCACCACGTTCTGCTATTAAGTTATCTGCAAGCAGTGGTATGCTCGATGGCAAAACGAAACAAAATCCTAGTGATCCAAAGTACAAACGATTAGCAAAAGAATCATTTAAAAAGTATGTTACGTCTCATAATATACGCAACTTTATAGTGAAAGAACTAAGAGTCAGTCAGGTAACAACCCAAGAAGTTTCGGGAGTCCTTTATCAAGTCGATTTCAAGGCAATTCCAACCAAGGGCAACGCTTTAGTATGTCATTCTGAGATTTTGGATCAACCATGGCGCAAGTACAAAAATATAGTAGTGAAATGTATACCAACACTTTCTGCTACTAAGTTATCTGCGAGCAGCGATAGTGCTTTGGATGGTGGCGAAATGGAGCAAAATCCCAGTGATCCAGAGTTTAAACGATTAGCAGAAGAATCATTCAAAAAGTATAAAACGTCTAATAAACTCAAATTTATAGTAAAAGAACTTAGGGTCACTAAAGCAACATCCCAAGTAGTTTCAGGAATCATTTTTCGAATCGATTTCATGGCGATCCCAACCAAAGGCGTCGGTCTACTATGTCATTCTGAGATTTTGGATCAACCATGGCTAAACAATAAAAATATAGACGTGACATGTATGTCACCATCTAATACTAAGTTATCTGCAAGCAGTATGAAAGCAGGTGCCGATCTGTTATCTGCAAGTAGTGGTATGCCCGGTGGCCAAACGGAACAAGATCCCAGTGATCCAGAGTACAAACGATTGGCAGAAGAATCATTCAAAAAGTATAAAATGACTAATAGATATATAGGCAACTTTATAGTGAAAGAAATAAGGGTCACTAAAGTAACAACCCAAGTAGTTTCGGGAGTTCTTTATCGAATCGATTTCATGGCGATCCCAACCAAAGGCATCGGTGCACTATGTCATTCTGAGATTTTGGATCAACCATGGCTTAACAATAAAAATATAGACGTGACATGTATGTCACCATCTAATACTAAATTATCTGCAAGCAGTATGAAAGTAGGCGCCAATCTGTTATCTGCAAATAGTGGTATGCCCGGTGGCCAAAACCAACAAAATCCTAGTGATTCAAAGTACAATCGATTAGCAAAAGAATCATTTAAAAAATATCTAACGTCTCATAATATACGTAACTTTAAAGTGAAAGAATTAAGAGTCAGTAAGGTAACAACACAAGTCGTTTCAGGAGTTATTTATCGGCTCGATTTCAAAGCAATTCCAACCAAGGGTAACGCTTTAGAATGTCATTCTGAGGTTTTGGATCAACCATGGAGGAACTATAAAAATATAGTAGTGAAATGTACACCACCACTTTCTGCTACTAAGTTATCTGCGAGCAGCGATAGTGCTTTGGATGGTGGTGAAATGGATCAAAATCCCAGTGATCCAGAGTTTGAACGATTAGCAGAAGAATCATTCAAAAAGTATAAAACGTCTAATAAACTCAAATTTATAGTAAAAGAACTTAGGGTCACTAAAGCAACAACCCAAGTAGTTTCAGGAGTCATTTTTCGAATCGATTTCATGGCGATCCCAACCAAAGGCGTCGGTCTACTATGTCATTCTGAGATTTTGGATCAACCATGGTTAAACAATAAAAATATAGACGTGACATGTATGTCACCATCTAATACTAAGCTATCTGCAAGCAGTATGAAAGCACGCGCCGATCTGTTATCTGCAAGTAGTGGTATGCCCGGTGGCCAAACGGAACAAGATCCCAGTGATCCAGAGTACAAACGATTGGCAGAAGAATCATTCAAAAAGTATAAAATGACTAATAGATATATAGGCAACTTTATAGTGAAAGAAATTAGGGTCACTAAAGTAACAACCCAAGTAGTTTCGGGAGTTCTTTATCGAATCGATTTCATGGCGATCCCAACCAAAGGCGTCGGTGCACTATGTCATTCTGACATTTTGGATCAACCATGGCTAAATAATAAAAATATAGACGTGACATGTATGTCACCATCTAATACTAAGTTATCTGCAAGCAGTATGAAAATAGGCGGTGAAAAAAATCAAGATCCCAGTGATGCACAGTACAAACGATTAGCAAAAGTATCATTTAAAAAGTATGTAACGTCTCATAATATACGCAACTTTATAGTGAAAGAATTAAGAGTCAGCAAGGTAACAACCCAAGAAGTTTCAGGAGTTCTTTATCGAATCGATTTCATGGCGATCCCAACTAAAGGCGTCGGTCTACTATGTCATTCTGAGATTTGGGATCAACCATGGCTAAACAATAAAAATATAGAAGTGAGATGCAAGTCACAATCTAAAAGTAAGTTATCTGCAAGTAGTATGAAAATAGGCGGTGAAAAAAATAAAGATCCCAGTGATGCACAATACAAACGATTAGCAAAAGAATCATTTAAAAAATATCTAACGTCTCATAATATACGCAAGTTTATAGTGAAAGAATTAAGAGTCAGCAAGGTAACAACCCAAGAAGTTTCAGGAGTTCTTTATCGAATCGATTTCATGGCGATCCCAACTAAAGGCGTCGGTCTATTATGTCATTCTGAGATTTGGGATCAACCATGGCTAAACAATAAAAATATAGAAGTGAGATGCAAGTCACAATCTAAAAGTAAGTTATCTGCAAGCAGTATGAAAATAGGCGGTGAAAAAAATCAAGATCCTAGTGATGCACAGTACAAACGGTTAGCAAAAGAATCATTTAAAAAGTATCTAACGTCTCATAATATACGCAACTTTATAATGAAAGAATTAAGAGTCAGCAAGGTAACAACCCAAGAAGTTTCAGGAGTTCTTTATCGAATCGATTTCATGGCGATCCCAACTAAAGGCGTCGGTCTATTATGTCATTCTGAGATTTGGGATCAACCATGGCTAAACAATAAAAATATAGAAGTGAGATGCAAGTCACAATCTAAAAGTAAGTTATCTGCAAGCAGTATGAAAATAGGCGGTGAAAAAAATCAAGATCCCAGTGATGCACAGTACAAACGGTTAGCAAAAGAATCATTTAAAAAGTATCTAACGTCTCATAATATACGCAACTTTGTAGTGAAAGAACTAAGAGTCAGTAAGGTAACAACTCAAGAAGTTTCGGGAGTCATTTATCGGATCGATTTCCAGGCGATTCCAACCAAGGGCAACGCTTTAGTATGTCATTCTGAGATTTTGGATCAAGCATGGCGGAACTATAAAAATATAGTAGTGAAATGTATTCCACCACTTTCTGCTACCTACTAAGTTGTCTGCAAGCAGTGGTATGCCTGGTGGCAAAACGCAACAAAATCCTAGCGATCCAAAGTACAAACGATTAGCAAAAATAGCATTTGAACAGTATCTAACGGATCATAATATACGCAACTTTAAAGTAAAGGAAGTAATAGTCAGTAAGGTAGCAACCCAAATAGCTTCGGAAGTCATTTATTGGGTCGATTTTAAGGCAATTCCAAACAAGGGCAACGCTTTAGAATGTCATTCTGAGATTTTGGATAAAAATGGCGCCGGAATTATACTATAATAGTGAAATGTAAACCATCACGATCTAATACTAAGTTTCACGGCGACCTCAACTAACGGCCACAATTTAATATGTTCAGCTCGGATTTTGGAGAAATCAAGGCGAAATATCCAAATACAGACACTCGCTTCTTTTCCTCCTGACACTAAGGCTATCTCAGACTGCTAGCAACCCTAGAACTATAGGAGATGAGATAGCTTAATAGATGAAGCAGTTATCGAATATTTTAATAATAAGCAATTGACAGTAAAGCGCATTAAAGTATCATTAATAGCATAGGTAAAAAAACACAAACAGTAGGAGGTAACAAAAACAAAACACAGATAACATAGACGTGAATACGACCACACTATTACTGACCCTTAAATGTGCATCCCGAAATAATTGGATTGATCCGGCCCCCATAGACATAAACTGTATTTTTAATCATAAAAGTTCCAATTTTGGTTGGTTTCAACGTGAGTGGGTGAATCCTGCTCGTTCAGAGTCCAAGCATTAAATTATGACATTTATGACCGAAAAAACTCTTATCCAATTTATTAAATCATCAAAAAATAGGATTGACCTGAGAGGAAAAACTGACGCAAGAATTACTTTCGGATCCACTAAGTAAGTGCAGGAATTGGTAAAACTTGTCGCTCGACCGCTAAAATTATAGATTTGAAAGGATTGAACTGCTACACAAAAATTGTGGAACCCTTGGAACACAAAAAAACAATTCAAAGAAGAAAAATATAAATGAAATTATTTAAAAAAATATACTGCATAGGTACGAGTAAAAAAAAAACAGTATAAATGATATTAACAGTAGTCTTTACATAAATGATTTACTGGTTGATGATGATGTTTATCTGCCCTGAGAAATGTATACAGATTCTTATCTATATATTTGCACCTGTAGGTAAAGGTTTAGAAATCTAACGATTTGATTTTGCTTGAATACATAATGTGAATAATTATAAATAATAATATTTAATTATACATTCATATTGTGACAATTTTTCGATGATGTTCCAACATAGCAAGTAAGTACTAAACTTGTCATCATTATCGCTTTGTACCAAATAAGAAGCTTTTGAAATAAATAAAGAGTTACAATTGAACCTGTTTTAATATTTTTTCTGTCCCGGTACTTTTATTTGTCATTTATAGGATCGTGCACACATCTTTACAAAGTGTCTAGCCTCAAGCCGCAATCCTATAGTGTTGATTGAGTGAAACTGCCCTGGCTGAAACTGGCTGAAACTTATAGCTTTCTTATGTGCGCTTGTTTGTCTTGTTATAAGATATCAATTTACCAAATTCCAATCTCAGAATTCTCTTGGTTTTTCTAAAAAAAAGAATTTAAAAAATCGTTTTTATATTTTTGTAGCTAAAGTAATAAAGGGATTTCTTTGAAGTTTCGATATTTACTCATTAAAAAAAAAACAAGGACTGGCTGAAACTTATAGCTTTCTTATGTGCGCTTGTTTGTCTTGTTATAAGATATCAATTTACCAAGAATTCTCTTGGTTTTGCTAAAAAAAAGAATTAAAGAAATCGTTTTTATATTTTTGTAGCTAAAGTAATAAATGGATTTCTTTGAAGTTTCGATATTTACTCATTAAAAAAAAAACAAGGTTTACAAGTTTAACACTTTTAACTTGTCCCCAAGTGTCAGGGGCAGTTTCACTATAGTTAGTACTAATAGGATCCTATAAGATTACAATCCTGGTAGAATTGCGGCTAGACCCTTTATAGTAGTAGTAGTAGTAAAACACTTTATTGTACCAGAAAATAATACAACACACAGGAAAAAGAGCTTATTACAAGTACAAAGGCGAACTTATCCCTTTAAGGGATCTCTTCCAGTAAACCTTTGAGCAATTGAGGGAGAATTGGAGATGGTAGGCATACAGTACAAACGGCGCAGGAAACGGATTCTAGGTAATAATAAATTATAACTTACACTAACATGCAATATATACGAATAAATACATAATATACAACTATACAAATAGAAAATAATATAAATATATATATATATATATATATATATATATATATATATATATATATATATATATATATATATATATATATATATATATATATATATATATATAATATATAGATTAAATATATATTTACATAATAAAAACGACAACTACAAAACCGCATACATCCAATACCTTAGTTTTCATCAGAGAGCCAAAGCTTTTTAGATTTGCCCTCAGCGGCCTTTATTCTCTAAAAAACTACCCATAGTACAAGCTTTGCTTTGTTTGGGGCTAAGTTGGTTTGTGGTAGGTAATTTAAATATTTAATTTATGTTATAACATAATCAAAAATGAAAATGTCACATCTAACTAATAGTAGGGAAGCACAGACATGTTTTTTGTTGGTTGTCTAGAAGGAGAACTTTGTGTCAAAATCCAGTAAATAGTGTGTATTCCTAGAAAGATATTCTACAAAACTATTTAAAAAAAAATATATTCATAGAAAAGTAATATATCCAACGTTGTTTAAGTGATTAACAAAACACTAGCGTCGTTTAAAAAAAATCAGCTTCGCTACACAATACATGGTTATATCCATAGCTGGACACCGTTAATCAAATAGTTAACTTCGATAATCGTTAATCCGTTACTTAAGAAGTTAACTTCGTTAATCGTTAAAGCGATACATTTCGGTAGATTTAACGGAAGTTAAAGTTAATCGATAATCCATTAACACGTCATAAAAATAGGACTTCACTGTAGGTATTGTGTATTTGTATTTACTAAGTATCCACCAAAAACCATTAAAACCTGTGACGCAATCGGTAAAAAACCGAAATGTAATAATTACGGTCTCTTCGGGCTTTTACTGGGATTGAGATTTGAGACGACAACTCGATGCTGTGGGCCATGCCGGACTCTAACTCGATGCATCGGTTGTGCGATTTGTCCTGTCATGCCTGATGATTGCACTCTATTCCCAGGTTAGTGATCGATCTAGCACGCCTAATAAGATTTAGAAGATCTCGAATAAGTGATACAAAGTCGCCAATTGGTCTTTAGACTGTTTATAACTCTGGATCTGCTTTTACCGATCAATCCTAGGTTTTGCCGTACTACGGGCTTTTACAGTAGCAGTCAGGACGTGGTTTTCGCGGCGCAGCGAGCCGCTTGGGATTCTGGATTAACGATTAACGGACTCGATGAAATTTAACGGAAGTTAACGAATCCGTTAACATTTTTTTAAGTTAACTTAAAAGTTAATCCGTTAACCAAAATGTTAACTTCGTTAATTAACGATTAACGGATTAACGAGTTAATGCCCAGCTATGGTTATATCCACGCCACTTGCCTTTATTGACCTCTCTAAAACAACGGTTGCATAAAATACGAAATTCATTTTTCACCACACCAACTCTTGACTATTCGAAAATGGATAGAAAAACTGCACTTTGTGCAAAGTAATTTCATACAGTATTGGAATCTTTTGCTTGCTCGGGTATGAATTTTGGCAAGTGCGGTAAAACTTTTCGTAAAGGGGCCTTTTCTACCCTGCTAGAAGGGAGCTAATGGCACTTTTCCTCCCTTATATCAGGGAGCAAAGTGAGCGTTTTATCTACAAAATTTTTGTACATTTATTCCCCGCGGCTTCGCTCGCGTTAAATTTTAAAATTGCGGAATATTCCATACAAACTTCCACCCCCCCATTTTAGAGATGTAGTGGGGGAGGATGGATAGAGAGTGGGGGGTTGGAAAGAGAGAAAAGGTATCCTATGTCACTCTCCACCCCTTCAACTATCTCCACTTAAAAAATCAAGTCAATTAGTCGCTCCGTTTTGCCGTGAGAGACGGAAAAACAAACAGACACACACACTTTCCCATTTATAATATTAAGTATGGATTTATTTTTGCAAACATCTTTATTGGTTTAAATATATAAGAGAAGAAACTTGTGATGTGTAAGCATACCTAATTAGATTAAGTAGGCTAGATGCTTTATATATGGAAACTGTATTACTCATAATGATCAGCTTATTCTATCTGTATTCTAATCGACATTACATATTGATGCCTTGGAGAGTCAACATGTGTTTCATTTATTAAACTCTACTACATCCCTACCGAATAGAACATGCACCAATAGCTTCGACCAATACATGGCGACCCTGCCAAAGCGTGTCAGCGTGTTGAGGAACTACGACCACTAAGGCTTCTCTGCAGCATTTCGTCGGTTTGCTATTTTCAAGATGGGGAAAACTGTGTCTAGAGTGGAGAAGGAAGAGGTCATCATAGCTCAGGCCGGTCAGGGCAATAGCGCCAGGACGAGTCAGGACATCAGCCACGCGGATGGGCAATCATACATAACGATGGCTATGGGAGTGATGATCACCGTTATCTTCGTCTATCTCGTCTGGAAAAGGATCCACAAGTGTCTGACGCAGAAGATCGAGCGCCAGGCGGCTGCTATGGTGATGCGCAGGCGTGCGTCCGTCTAAGGTGGCGGGCAGCGGCTGTCGTGGGGATTCCTGGAGCGCTGCGGATCGGCAAAGCAGTGTGAGTGTCCTACCACGAACTAAGTGACAAAGACTTTCATCGGACTACCGGAAAAATCATGTAAGTGTAGTGAAGTGACAAAGACTTTCATCGGCCTGCCGGGAAATCATGTAAGTGTAGTGAATTATTTTCCTATGGACTGTAGACCTTATCGTGTGGCGTTATATTAGCTTAAGGCTCGTTATAGTTATGCCAGATGTTTTAGAATTTTATAAGCGCATTAATTATTTTAAGGAATATTTGCTTAAGCTTGGGCCAGTTAGAAGAAGCGAGAAGTTAGGGCAGGAAAAATTTTCGGAAGCAAAGTCGGTTTATAACGAGTATAATGCCTATTTAGAGATTTATATTTCAAAGGTAGAAAAGGGGGAAGTGCCCCTCGACAATAAGGTACAACAGTATATTGCGGAAGTCGAAAGAGCATATGCTAAAATATTGCAACTGTTCGGGGAATCGCAACAATTAATTAATTCAAACATGGGTTCCAAATCGAATTTCGACTTGAAGACGGCAGTCTCTCTTTTGCCCGTCATGGATGATACTGAAAAGGTTTCTTTGCAATTAATCGACGCCATAGAGTTGTATGGGACAATGATAGTCGAAGCTGACATCCCGGTGTTGATAAATTTCGTTTTGAAAACACGTTTGTCTTACAATGCAAAACTGCGGTTAACAGGTACCTATACCACAGTAGCGAGTTTAATTGCAGATATGAAACTTCATCTGCTAACTCGGAGGTCGGATACCGCTTTGCAGAAACAGTTGCAGACGGCTAGGCAGGCGGGAAAGAGTATAGAGCAGTTCGGTAGAGATTTGGAGGATATTTTTGTCAAGCTGACAATTTCACAAGCCAATGGTGATTCGAGTGCTTACAGTGTTCTAAAACCCCTTAATGAAAGGCAGGCTATTCACAGGTTTACCAGTGGTTTGCGAAATGACCGGTTAAGTACGGTAATATCGGCTCGCAATTACACGTCTCTTAAAGACGCAATACAGGGTGCTAAGGATGAAGAGATTGCGATGACACCAACACCCTCAGAGCAGGTGTTCGCGGTGCGCGGTAGGGGTGCAAGAGCCCAAATAGCTTCGGGTCGTGGAAATGTATATTTCAACAGTAGGGTAGGTGCAGCGAGACACCCGCAGTACGAGTACAGGAAAACCGAAGGACGCGCTTCCTACTTGCCCAGAGGCAGAGGCGGTGGCGCTTTCAGGGGTGGTTTACGCGGCCATGGATATCGTAAGAGCTACGGGCATAATGGTAACGGTTTCGGACCCCGTAAGCCCCATAATAAGCAGTACGTAAACACGGCTCGTGAGTGCAATGACACGAACGAGTCACCAGCCAGATCGTCTGATCTTCAGTTTTTTCGTAACTAACACCTTACCTTATATTATGGCCTTCGGTAACGTGAATTCAGTTCAGCTTCACGTAAATGGAAAGTCGTTGACATGGCTATTGGACACCGGAGCGTCATTGAGTGCAGTCAAATATGGTTCGATAAGACCAACAGCTCCGATGATTCACCCACACACAACAAACGTAAATGGGCTAGGCGGTGTAATTACATCTGTTGGTTACAGCTATCTCGATTTATTTTATGAGACAAATGAATCATTTAGTCACAAATTTCATGTTTTTGAAAATTTACCGGTTGACGCGGACGGGATCCTGGGTCAGGATTTCTTAAAAAAATATAGAGGCAATATAGATTTTGAAACGGACGTTTTGAAATTGAAAAACGGTAACCGCACATCCTTTATACCGGTACGCGTTTACTCTACACATAGCAGTAACGAACAATCATTCATTGAGTTACCTTCGCGAAGTGAAATTTTTGTAAAAGTTCCCATTAATGTCGCGGGAGATTTTGTTGTTTATGCCAGCGAAGTATGCGAGGGTATTTTCATAGCAAATTCTTTGTCTAGAAGTACGGATGGTAATTTGACTGTTAAACTATTGAACACGCGAGAGCAGGTTGTGAGGATTAAGTGTGTTACTCCCGAAATTAGGCGACTGGAGGAATTTGACGTTCTTAATTTTGATGAATGTCTAAATAACGCCGAAAGAGTGAAACTGTTGCTTTCTTTGTTAAAATTGAATTATTTAAATTCGGAAGAAAACGCCAGCATCTCAAGTATTTGCGCTAAGTTTGCCGATATTTTTCACCTACCAGGTGATAAGCTGAATACCATGAACCTTTACGAACAAAAAATCCATTTAAAGCCTAATGAATCTCCAGTTTACAGTAAGCCATACAGATTGCCTCACTCTCAAAAAGCGGAAATTAAAAAACAAATCGATCAAATGTTACGAGATGACATAATCGAAGAGTCCTATTCGGAATGGGCTAGTCCTTTGTTAATAGTACCTAAAAAAGCAGATTCCAGCGGGGAAAAGAAATGGAGGGTCGTAATTGACTACAGAAAAGTTAACGAGCGTATAGAGAATGACAAATTTCCATTACCGAATATTACCGAGATATTGGATTCACTGTCTGGTGCAATTTATTTCAGCACCTTGGACCTTAATCAAGGATACTATCAAGTAAAACTCGACCCTAAGAGTAGGCAATACACGGCATTTTTGGCTGATAAGCACTACCAAATGAAGCGCCTCCCAATGGGTCTAAAAACGAGTGCTAGTGCGTTTAGCAGAGCGATGACAGTTGCAATGACGGGTTTGAATTACTTACAATGTATCGTTTACCTTGACGATATTATCGTCATGGGACGAAATCTTCAGGAGCATAGCAAAAATTTAATAGACGTATTTTCGAGGCTGAGGAAAGTCAACTTTAAACTTAACCCACTAAAATGTACGTTTCTAAAAAAGGAAATTTTATATTTAGGCCATTTAGTTACGTCAGATGGAATCAAACCAGATCCAAGCAAAATTTTAGCGATTAAAAATTATCCAACTCCAAAAAATGAAGATGAAGCTAGAAGGTTCGTAGCGTTTGCGAACTATTACAGAAAATTTATTCCGAAGTTTGCCGAAATAGCTCAGCCAATAAATAATTTATTTAAAAAAAACGTAGACTTTGTATGGACTAATGAATGTTCAGATGCATTTAATACCCTAAAAACAGCAATGAGTAACCCACCATTGCTACAATATCCTAACTTTTCAGAAGATAACGAGTTTAGAATACACACCGATGCGTCAGGGATAGCGATAGGCTGCGTTTTATCAAACGGAGATGGTTTACCTGTTGCTTACGCCAGTAGACCCCTGAACAAAGCGGAGAAAAATTATCCCACCATTGAGAAAGAGCTTTTAGCTATTTTGTGGGGAATAAAATATTTCAGACCTTATTTATTTGGACGACGTTTCAGAGTAATTACGGATCATAGGCCGTTAGTCTATTTATTTAACATGAAGGATCCCTCCAGCCGCCTAACCAAGTTCAAATTGTATTTACAGGAGTACGATTTTGTGGTAGAGTATTTGAAAGGTAAAGATAATGTGGCTGCAGACAATAGCTTCGACCAATACAAACTGAGTGACTGACATATCAACGCATAGCCGAAACCCCTGGTCCTAGAGATTCCAAATTTGGCACTTAGGTTTAAGGTTTAGAGGAGCACATAGATTAATTTATCAAAATTCACCTCCTAAGGGGTGAAATAGGGGTCCAAGGTTTGTATGGGAAAACAAGATTAGATCAGTAGGCGGGCGAAGCCGCGGGAAAAAGCTAGTATAACATATACAGGGTGTAAACCTAATACGGGCGAACCTCTTAACGGTGGTGAGTATAGGACATAAAAAATGGAATTTAGATAACTTTTACTTAAAATTGAAATACTTTTTTTATCCATACAAATTAATTCGGCCCGCAACGTAATGCAAACACACTCGCGTTAAACGCTCGTTGACAGTTGTCATTAATTGTCATCGCAACCACGTTTACAGTACATTGCTGCTGGGAAATTTTTCAAAAATTATCTTTGGGGTGAAAATTAAGAGTAACTCAAAAACACCTCTTAATTAATGATAACAATATTGAATTATAATTATTCCTGGTTTCATTTATCGCCCTTATTACGTTTACGCGCTGTATACATTTCCTCCTAGCCCTCATAACTGATGTGAAAAGCACAAAAGCAGTGTGTGTCTTTATGGTAGCTAAATTAAATGCACATTCGGCGTTAATACTTTTTGTACCGAACTCTAAAATATTAGATATGTATACGATGTAGACAACATATTGTTGGCGTTACGTAAAGCCATCAAAAATTCTCAACTGTGGCAAATTAACTAATTAACTATGCCCGTGGTTGATTACCAATTAAAAAGTACGAATAACATATCAGAATCGAACGGAAATCATTATGAATCAAAATTCAAAACTATAATCACTCTGGCAAATATTTCATTATTTTGTTTTTTATTTTTGGT
Source organism: Leguminivora glycinivorella (assembly GCF_023078275.1). Classification (NCBI taxonomy): domain Eukaryota; kingdom Metazoa; phylum Arthropoda; class Insecta; order Lepidoptera; family Tortricidae; genus Leguminivora; species Leguminivora glycinivorella. The sequence continues at coordinate 7,854,574 of NC_062983.1, forward strand.
ATAAAAATGCAAGTCATCGTTATTGTCTTGTTGCTAATCTGGCGTGGGGTAAGCAATACTTAATTCATTAATAATTCATATACTTACCTAAACAGAACAAAATTGATTTCATTCACATTCTTTTGTATTTTTTTAAAGTGTATGCATGTACCGTGTGTGCATTTAACATAATACAAATTTTGAAGCAGACATTTTAGTACCCAATTCAGAAATTGACCTTCTTAATAAATAGATTTTTTTAAACGTTGCTCCTTATTAACAACTATTGCGTTTCATTCAGGTCTGCTACGGCGATGAAAAAAAAATTGGTGGAGTACGAGAGCAAAATGCAAGTGATCCTAAGTATCAAAAAATGGCAAATAATGAATTAGTACGTTATTTTCTAAATGTTAAAGACCAAGATATACAAAGTGTTAAAGTGAACAAAGTGACGACACAGATGGTTTCAGGAATCGTCACCAAGTTACAACTCCGTTTGTTCTTGATAAATGGAAAATCGACAAATTGCAATTTCAATGTATGGGTACAAAAATGGAAGCATGTAAAACATGTAACTCATAAATGTGATTCACCGTTTGGTGAAAAATTGAGTTTCAGTCATAAACGCCGACCTGCGAAGCAACGAAACCCTAAAGATAGTAAATACATAAATTTAGCACAACTATCTGTTGATTCACTATTTAATATGACTGGCCATAAACCTTTTGATAAAAATGATGTAAAAAAAATACATATGAGCAAAGTGAAAGTAGAAATTAATTCTGAAATTAAAATGACTATCGACTTTTATGTCATTACAGTAAAAAATAAAAAGTTTGAATGTAGAAGTAAGGTAACGGAAACTCCTTGGGCACAAGAGAATTCAGAAAAAATAAATGAAGTAAACTGCAGGCTAGCTAATGGTGATAATGAAAATGAACTGGGTGACATTGAAAACCAAAACCCTAACGATCCTAAGTATAAAGAGTTAGCGATAAATCTTTGAAAAACTATAAACCGACGGAGAGATTTAAAAAGGTAAAAGTAACTAAAGTGACCACGAAAGCAGTTTCAGGAAAGATCACTAGTATAGATTTCATTGTTATTCCATATAAGGGAAAATCATTTTCCTGCCATACAGAGATTAAAGAAAAAACCGGGAAGATTTTTAACGTGTCCTGTGATAAAAAATCTAGCTCACAGATGCCCGGCGGCGGCGGCGTAATACGTCAAAATCCTAAACATCCAAAATATAAACAATTGGCAGCAGAATCTTTTGAAAAATATCAAAAAGATAACGGTTTCATACGAATTAAAAAATTGGAAATAACTAAAGTAACCACGCAAGTAGTAGCTGGGATAATCACTCGGATAGAGTTCATTGTGATTCCAACTAAAGGGCGAAGATTTGCATGCCGGTCAATAATTACAGAAAATGGGTTGATCACTAATAAAAACATTGGTATCACGTGTGATGATGCTGATAATAAACAAAATCGACCGATGCACGGTCATGAACAGCAAAGTATTAAAGACCCGAAATATGAACAACTAGCTACAGAATCCTTCAAACAATATCAAAAACAAAACCGTAACATACAAGTAAAACATCTCACAGTAACTAAAGTAGCTACACATATTACTGGATCTATCACAATAGAGTTCGATGTGGTTCCTATTAAAGGAGAACCATTATCATGCCATTCAGCGATTGGAGAGCAAAACTGGTTTACTAACATCACTTGTGACAAAAAGAAGAGCCCATCGATTCCTCGCGGTAAAGTAAGAGAACCTCAAAAACCTAATAATAAAAGCACAAAAAATTAGCAAAAAAATTTTTCCAAATTTTCCAGGAAATAATGGTGTTATTAAAGTAAAACACATGAAAGTGAAGAAAGAAGAAAAAAATAATATTAAGTGATTGTTTTGACATTGCTAAAAGAATATGATTTATTTTATACCTTTTTAGGCATAAAACATTGGGCCATTGGGTACATAAAAAAAAATTAGAATCAAGAATTGTATAGGCAGTTATTGTGGTGTTGTATGTACACCGACAACAACCATAGGTATATAATATTTAATGGGTGGCTGTTTGCATGGAGCATTCCACAATTTTCGACTTTTAGCGCGAGCGAAGTCGCGGGCAAAAGCTATACCTCATTTTTTTAGCATTAGAGAGAACGTAATAGTACATTACATCAGAGGCCGGGAAAATGAGGATTTCCGGCCAAGTGGGTATATACGGCCGAGCGAGCGTGCGAGCGAGGCCGGATAGGGATACGAGGCCGGGAATCCGTTTTCATGCCGAGGCATGTATAGTGCTTTTCTCAAACATACAAGGAAATAAAAAAAAATGCTCTAAAGGACAATATTTTATAAAAAAAAGTTACTTTGCAGGCCTAGGCCTGAAAAATAATATGAAATCCCTTTACAGTCCTCTCGAGTTGTTGCGCCCAAAAAGCGATACTTCCCAGCCCATTTTAAGGAACGTAAAGACAATATTTCATTGCATGTTTGAGAAAAAGCGTTTTTCGTGAAGCACGAGGTCTTTTATATGAGACATTTTTGCCACAACTGGCATTCATCAACTGTGTATCATAAACAGACAGTTTAATAAAATACTCTTATTGTTTTCTACACTAAAATTACAAAAGTGTGTTTGATATTTTAACAAAATAATACTTACAATAATACATTTAATTTGTATTTTTATTTTAGTATTTGTTTTAATCTGTATTATTTAAAATTTCCTAATTTAGTTCTGGAAAGGTTGCATATTAAAAAACCTAAAGAAGCAGACATTAGGGACTATCGGTTCATTTTATGAGCTGTCAATCTTATCAATGGTATTTATTTATTTATACATATTAAGCTGGGCCCACACTTGTGACATGGCGACGGACCGGACTACATGACATCGAACAGGACATGTTACGCTAAATGTGGACGATCTAAGTTGTGCTGACACGGTCACAATCCATGTGTACGACGAAATGTTACAAGTGTAGATGCATGGTGGCGAACTAGACTGCTGCGTGGCGTGGCACGCACAATTTTTATTCTTCCTTCCAATAATTGCTAGGGACTTAGTGGACGCACCGCCAGGACGTCTTGACGTGATCCACTTCTATCCCGTGTCTGTTCCATGTCTGTATCTGTGTCATCTGGCGAACTTCGACACGTGTCAAAAATGAAAGTGTGGACGTGTCCTGGTCACGCGGACAATTAGCGAACATCCTTTGGAAAAAAAACCGACTTTCGATGGATCGGCTTGAAACACTTAACTTTGATGCGTGACAGTACACAGATCAGCGTCCACATTGGGACTGGTCAGTAGATCGTAACCTCATTGTCCTGACAGTTATCCTGTGTCCGAGAGTTTCTTCCAGTGTTCGGAGTGGATTGTGCCGTACCACAGCTTGTAACAAATTGTTCGCGTAACAAATAAAAGACGTCCACATTAGCGGTACTGACACGTGTTCGTGATACGGTCACGGGATAATGTTCGGTAAATTGTCTCAAGTGTGGACCCAGCTTTAGGTACGTTATTTTTTGTATTAAAGTACAGAATTTTATGATGCGAGCACTTATTTCATTACTTTATAATTGATATTCTATTTTGTACTGTGTGTTTGGTGGCATTCGACTGCGATTACTGCAATGGATCAGCCAGAGGTTGTTTAATTGATTGTATAAAAAAACATAATATTGATCTGAAAGATAATCAACCTTATAGCAGAACGGATTTACCTACGTTTTGAAGTTAAGCGACATAATTGAGCATTAGCGTGTCGTACAACGGTACTCAACAAATATTTAAAAAAAAATCCCTGGTTATAATAGACCTATTGTAAACGCCTTGACAAATGCGTACAATAGTTAGATAGATGTGTAAAGATGTGTAACCTCGTTCAGTCGTCGCCCCAGTTCTCGAGGCCGCAGCCGGGACACTGTCTAGGTGAGTAGGTGCGCTTAGTGTCCTACTATAGTTCCACAGATCTACACCTGTGTACGTAGCCAAATGGCACAAACGCTCACGAAGCGAAACGCTCGTAGATATCTATCAATATCGCTCTTGCGTATTGGCGTGATAGAGTCAGACTACCTTTCGCGGTATTTCGTTTTCGTTTCGCGTCGCAGAAATGCCATTCGGCTAAGGCACCAGGCTGTGTACAGTTAGAATCTACCGAGTGTCCCTAAAACCAACTCCAAAGCGACAGGACAACTCATTAGGTATGACAAAGTGAATTTGACCTTAGGTAAGGAAAATGTCATGGTTTTTGAAATATAGGCCGTTTTATTTATAAAACGTAAAAAAGGGCCAATTTCTCGTAAACCATGACATTCATTAAGGTAAAATTCGCGTAATGTGATTGTTAGCATAGAGGAATAAATAAGGGATGAGTTGTAACTCTATACATCAGTAATTGCGGGTTATTTGTAGTGACATCTAGCGACAATCACGCGTCAATCACGCGTCGAATAGCGTACATTTTCAGTACTGCTACTTGTCAATAGATGTCGGAACGAAGTCTTAGTGCGTTTTCACATTATCCGATCCGATATCGGATGTCGGACCGATATCCCATACATTAAGGCGCCATCTTGGATTCTTTCTATTATAGAAATCCTTCCGACATCCGATATCGGATCGGATAATGTGAAAACGGCCTAATACTCATCCCTTTTTAGCTAATACCACAATAGTATTAAGTAATCAGTATTCTAAAAAAAAAGCACCTACTTAACTGCTTGCCCTTAGAGTTGGTCAAAGACGCCTAGTCTTACAAAGATGACATATAGAAGAGAAATTTCGACGGCTTCCGCTGTGGCGAGGTGGCCTAGGGGTTCATGGCGTTTGGCCCGGATTGCTAAAAGACGCCGATTCGAATCCGGCCTTCACCACTGGTGGTGCTCGTCATTTTTTTTTCTTTAATATATGACATCTTATTTCGATTTTTAATTTATATATAGTAGTGTGACTACATAAAAAACACAAATCAAAATATTTGTTAAAGTAATTTGATTTATTCCCAATAGTTTTCAATTCCTTCTGCTTGTAATACAAATTGTGAACTGGGGCCCGTTTCTCGAAAGGTACAAGCCTTGTATTACAAGTGTGTTGCCATGACAACCCATACGATTTGACAGTTCGCGCACTTGTAATACCTTTCGAGAAACGGGCCCCTGTTCTAAAATAAAATTTTGGGCAGACGAGACACTGTTGACACCTAGTATTGAGTAGTGGTACTGATAAATTTACGGTATTCGACGCGGGATTGTCGCTAAATGTCACTGCAAATAACCCGCATTTACTGATGTATGGAGTTACATCTCTTCCCTTTAGAGATGGGTAGTGAGTAAATACTCAAGAGTAAATATCGAGTAAATACTCAGTATTTACTCAAAATACCCGTATTTACTCGTTTTTACTCAAATTGGTGGGTATAAACTATTTAGCGTGCTGAAATGGAAATACAAATTAGAAATATTGGTGTATTTTGTTATCGGCTACTAAGTTAAGTAATCAAATTTATATGAATTTTATTTTAAAGACGTGCTCTCCATACATGTAACTATTTTTCACAAAAATAAAATTCAGAAATTATATACATCATCTGATAGGTCATTAAAAATTAATTGAATATTTCTAAAAAAGTTTTTTAATAATATGAACAGTTTTGGAATAAAACGATAATTAAGGCCGAAATAATGTTTATACCTTTATAACTTTCGAATTCGTTGTTGGAAAAATATCCAGAAACCGTCAAATTATTGCCCATATAATATAAAACACAAAACTAGTACTTTAAACGTCATCAGCTGAGCCATTATTGAGTTTCCTTTAGAAAACCCTTAATAAAAGGTCGTAAGTGCCATATTAACAATCACTTCCGAACGTCATGCATGCATACTTTTACTGTAAATACCTGCTTTTTTAAAACAGAACAGCTAACTAAACATTGTCACTATTTTTTTCTCACAATTACTATGATATTTATATTATTAGAAGCTTATGAGAGTCTTAGTTTGTCGAATGAGAGGTAATTATCTCTTTTTCGACAAACTAAGACTCCCATAAGCTTCTAATAATATAAATATCATTTAAACATGTTCACACAGTTAAAATAAACACGACTAAGTACTTAAATCTCATTTTATAAATTATTTTTAGGTAACAGTTTCTACTCACCCAAATGAGTAAATACGAGTATTTACTCGGTGCTTTGAGTAAATTACGGGTAAATACTCAGTATTTACTCACCCCTACCCATCTCTGCTTCCCTTACTTATTCCTCTATGTTGTTAGCTAATGACACTAATGTGATGTCCTATCATCCCTTTTCATTTTGGAGTTGCTATGGGACACCCTGTAACCCCGTAAAATACCTATTAGTTTCTGAGTTTCGTAGGTTGTATTATCTGAGTTGAAAAACAAAGAAATTTTCACTTTAGTAGCCACTCCAAACATAATTATATCTACGGCAGGAAAAAAGTATCACTTTGACGTAATAACATAAGCAAATTTGGTAACTAGTCAGCGAAAATCTGTGTTATTTTTCGGTCGTTTGTATAAAATTTTGATATACAGGGTGTTTAATAAGACACCTTCCAAAATTTACCAACTGAATATATATTAGACAAATAGGTAGCCTATGTAGGTCATTGAGCAATATTACTATGAGGCCATCCGTGGAATTAAGCTAAAAACACAACACAAGCTGTAAAGAAGCGTGCGAGAACTGTAGGGCTAAGGGTCTCCCCAAACTCGATTCCGCGTCGATAAGTTTGAGAAAACCCCAAGCATGTCCCGGTTTAAAGAACTATGATCCCAACTTCATGTATTTGAACCGTACAATAAACTTGGAAAATACCTAAGATTGCCTGGTCTTCAGCTCATCGGTGATACTGTCTGCAAATCTGACCTTGACCTTGGGGTTTCGGGGACCACTCGGGCCGCGGGCACTCTGAGGTCGCCGGTCCTCGTGACCACCGTCGAAGTATTGCGAGGCTTCGGACACAGTGCAGATGTCTACAGAAAAAAAATATTTTGTCACTATGAAAATAATCTCGTACTGACACTGCTACTTTAAAGTTGAAACGTAGTACTCATACTCATTTATTTATAATATTGTTACATATAAGTTACACGTCACAATTGATTTAGGTACATAATTATTATATTGGTATATTAAAACTATTATATTAGTATTTAATACATTTTTAAATTACATTAAGGAATATTGAGCATTACATAATAGGTATTAGAATTAAATGAATAGAACTACGAGTACCATCCTGCTTAGAACATCTAATTAAAATTTATGTGAAATTCCACCGTACTCAGCCGTTTTTGAAGAATCAAGAAATCCTTTAGTTGGTGTTGTGAGAAATGTTTTAATTAGTTAGACAGAATTCATTTTTAGGGTTCCGTAGTCAACTAGGAACCCTTATAGTTTCGCCATGTCTGTCTGTCCGTCCGTCCGTCCGTCCGTCCGTCCGTCCGTCCGTCCGTCCGTCCGTCCGTCCGTCCGTCCGTCCGTCCGTCCGTCCGTCCGTCCGTCCGTCCGTCCGCGGATAATTCAGTAACCGTTAGCACTAGAAAGCTGAAATTTGGTACCAATATGATATCAATCACGCCAACAAAGTGCAAAAATAAAAAACTAAAAATATTTTATTAGGGTACCCCCCTACATGTAAAGTGGGGGCTGATATTTTTTTTCATTCCAACCCCAACTTGTGATATATTGTTGGATAGGTATTTAAAAATGAATAAGGGTTTACTAAGATCGTTTTTTGATAATATTAATATTTTCGAAATAATCGCTCCTAAAGGAAAAAAAAGTGCTCCCCCCTCTAACTTTTGAACCATAAGTTTAAAAAATATGAAGAATCACAAAAGTAGAACTTTATAAAGACTTTCTAGGAAAATGTTTTGAACTTGATAAGTAGTTTTTGAAAAAATACGTTACGGAACACACTGAGCGTGGCCCGACACGCTCTTGGCAGGTTTTTTTCACCAAACCAAATGATCAAGGCTTTGCTATTCGAAAACAGAAAAAAATTGCATTTTATCCACAAGAGTGTAAAGTAATTTCAGACAAATTTTAACTTGATATCTGGTAGAATTTACCCATAAATGATGATTTTGAATCAAACATATTGAATAAATTGATAGATTTGATTTAGTTTGATCTGAGTTTGATGTTTTATAGTCAGTATTTTGTTCGTGTTGGTGTGGTGAAAAATTTTGTGTTTCACTCGGGGGCAAAGTTTGTTTAACCTTAGTGCCTTGATACTGGCACGTGCGGTTAAACAACCACTTTGCCCCCTTGTAAAACAAATAACTATTGTCACGTGAAATTAAAACTTGAAAGTCACCACCAACCCAAGACACAAGATAAAAACTCAACATTTGCACCACTTTAATAAAGTGCACTATCTCATATCTATTACACTATCTCATTAGTTTTTGAACAATCGATGGATCCTGTACAGTCGACTACAAAGACATGTATCCATTTTTTCAACGTATTGCATTGTAATATGGTGAAAAAGTGTATACATACATATCTTTGTAGTCAACCGTACCTGTTCGTGTGGTCAAATATATTACCTTAAGTAGTACATACCTTTAATCGCCACCTTCAGCGCGCGTTTCACATTCAACAACTCCTTCTTGAGCCTGTCCACCAAACTCTGCTTAGATTCCAATAAAACATGTAACTTCTCATTCTCCAAACGCAAGTCCAGCGTCGTTGCTATCCCTTCAGATTCCCGCTTCTGAGCCACATCTAACTGTTTCTTCAATTCCCCTGTTACAGCTTCGAAAGTTCTTCTAGAAGTTTCTATATCAACACTGGCTTTTTCCAGATCATTTTTCAATCTCTTGTTCTCATTTTGGAGCTTTTTAATGGTAATACCGCGTGTTAAGCAAAGCTTATCGACGTTGTATGTATGTGACGAGTCTTTAACGTCCACGTCTATTGTATCGAATTCTACATGGCTATTGGTTACTTGTTTATTTAGTGCAAAAGATTCCAGCTCGGGTTGTATGCTGTGTCCTAAATTATTGGCCATGCCTACAATAACTGAGTTGATTTGTTTACAAGAACTCTAAAAGTAAACACATCTCCCCAAAATACCATAAAAGTCTATAATATAAACACATTCTGACAGAAGACATGCCACTTTAATGTCACCAAAGTAAGTAGCACCAAAGAGTCAGCAGTCCAAGGTGCAATGAGTACTTATATCTACTATTCCTACTCTTTAGAAAAAAAAATGTTCTATGGCCTATCAATATCATCAAAGATAATAGAATTTCATCTCTTTTCATTCCTTAGTCTATGAATATCATGACGTAGAATATCACCGTTGAATAATTCGTGATTCGTGTTTTGGGACGGCTGTTCTATTTAATTTACTTACTTAGCTTAGGTGGTATTTTGTGTGCTTATTCAATGATCACAGTGGCTTTAATCCGAGAGCAATTATCAGCAAAATGGTGAATATAATAATATCTAGAGGCATTCTGGGAACCACAACCACGGCTATGATTAGTTGACCGCAGGGACGTTATTCAGGTCAGTACTGGAATTGTTTAACAAACCACTTTGCTGCGAAATTATATTATTGTTTGTTTATTATTATATAAGTACTTAGTAGTAGTAGTAGTACTACACTTTATTGTACAAAAATAAAAACACATACATATAACAGGAAAAAAATCATTTGTACAAAGGCAAACTTATCTCATAAAGGGATTTCTTCCAGTTACACATTTATTACATTTTAAATAACAGTCAGAAACATAATATAGAACTCTTATAGCATTTATGTTAGGTATATGTTCACAATTAGTGGAATACCCTTGCTAATGTTTTTGTTTGTTTTGATTAGAGAGTATTGCCAACGTAGGCCATTGTACCAAAAACTTGTTACGGACATTATTTTCGCAATATCTTTTAGCCTGTGTGGTGACGGGTTAAGAATTTCACCACCCCCTTTCTTCCCGTGGGTGTCGTAGAAGGCGACTATGGGATATGGGTTAAATTGTGGCGTAGGCGAGAGGCTGGCAACCTGAACAATGACACAGTTTCGTTTTCTTTCAACCCCTTATTTGCCAAGAGTGGCACTGAAGCTTTAGTAGTTTCATGTGTTCTGCCTACCCCTTTATGGGATACAGGCGTGATTGTATGCATGTATGTATCTTTTAACTAAGTTGTTCTTAATGGACATTTTTTTCCGATAAATCTATTTAATAACACTAGTATATTTAACTGAAATTCCCAAATTTAAAAGGGGACTCCTTTCCATTTTAGCACTTTTCGCTCCCGTAGCGTCTTAAGTTCAAATTGCGCTGATCCTTACTGACTACCGGCGACGACATCAAAAAGCCCCTGAAATAAGTAAAACCCATATCCCTGCAAACAGTGCACCGGCTAGCACCGGCAAGTGCAGGGCGCGCCGGCCGTTCACCGGGCCGCCGAACCGGGTCACCGGGTGACCGGGCCGCGCCCTCGGCCCTACTTCCACCAGATCGAACTCAAATTCATTTCAATCACGGTGGGAAAATCGGAGCTTGAGTTGGGACTTGTAATTATAATTATTGCAGGCAAATTATACATTACCTGACTTTAGACTTATATTGACCGGGGTATAGACCGTGATTACCTTTTTGATTTTTATTAAGCTACCGATATTTCGACGTAGTTACATGCATCATGGTAATCACGGTCTATATCCCGGTCAAAATAAGTCTAATGAAACTAACCGTTAAAAATAATGACTGGGCGTAAAATTTACACATACTTATATACACCATATTCATTCTGAAGTGTTCTTATCATAAAGGAGGCGTGTAGGGCATGCAAAGATTCACAGCTCTGACAGGACTCAAACCTACGATCTCTTGGCACACAACGATCTCATGGCGAAGAGTCTCGACCAACATCTTGAGAGGTCGCTAGGTGGCTGGATTAAGAGTCAGGTGGTGATCTTGGACACTGCGCCGATAGTCCGACGGCTCCTCTCTCTGCATCTGCAGCCCTAATCACCGGCAGCTTGGACCCTTTCGCTGCTGGCAGCACGTTAGGTTAGGTTTTTTTACAATGTCTTTTTATTTTTATATTGTTCTGCGCCCGCAGCATGGTCGCTCGATAAGTGATAAAATATCAGGCCGTCCCTATCGCACTTACAAATAGTGCGATTGGGACGGCCTGCTATTTTATCACTTATCGAGCGACCATAATTGCTTGCCTGAAAGTGTTTTATATTTTATTTTTATACACCGTGTCTTTTGTTCTCCGTTAAATTTAACACGGCGTTAGGTTCATTATCAGGAACTACCCTGATCTATATAACTTTTAGTTAAATTCGCAAAAAAAGATTTTTCATGATTTTCATACATATTAAATTAATTAATCACATGCGTACCTATGCAGTAATTATTTTTATTTTTTTAGTAACTCGATAACCGTATGAGTTAAGACGTTAGTGAAATACGGTGTATACACTCTATTTTTATTGAATTCCGTTAACTTTAAGGAAGGGTTCTTTAGATCAAATACAATTAATTTCTCTAAGAACCTAGCGTCTTGACTCTTGCGGTTATCGAGTTATTAAAAAAATAAAGATAATTACTGAACACGTGTGTGCCAGCCTTTATCAATTTCTAATGTTATTTGTTTTGACATGTGCCGTCAATCACTTGACACTAACTTGAATGTTATTCTCAAGGGTCTCTCAGTCTCTCACTAATAAATCCATTTGTTATGTATAAAAATGATGAAATTTTTTTTCTGCGAATTTAACTAAAAGGGTGGTTCCTGATAATAAACCTAGCTACGTGTCGAATTTAACGGAAAACAAAAAAAAACACAGTGTACATATTGTAGGAATCCTAACCTTGAAAACGAAAACAAAAAAGAGAAATAATAAGGCTGTAGTAATTAGCGGGATATTCTACTAGTAAAACAATAGATGTGGGTCAGTCCGGCTCTCGGATACAATTTATCCCGGACTGTAACAAACACAGGTCAATCATGTGTCGATTTGGCATGGTGCCCGGGGTAGTAGTTATATTTGCTTACCGAATGTCTAGTGATAGTAGTCTAGCCTAGATAACAATAATTATTATGAAATGGTACCTAATCGAAATAGTATACGGATAAGAAAATAATAACTTGATTTTTCGTAGCAAACATAGCGTTAATAGCATATCAATCTGGTATCGTGATTTGTTCACTACATTTCGAACACTAGTTTCTAAATTCTAATGGTCGAAATTAAGAAATCGGTAGCCGTAATGTTAGGTAAGTACAGGATTTAAAAATATTGTAATTTTTTGACACATAATTATAATGTTTCTAAAAGTACACTGAGAGATATTTGCATTGTGAATTTAACAAATTCGACTTGTTGCGGGTTTATCCGTTTGAAACAAAAGTATTTTAATAAACGGAATAAATCACATTGACGATACAAGTCGAATTTGTACGAACAACAAGGTCAAACTTGTTAAAAGATATTTGATTGAATCAGCCAAACATATGTTTAAAACAATATGTGTCATGTTGCTTTTATAAATTCGACTTGTTGATTCAAATGACGAGTAACTTGTAGAATGTACTAGTTACACTACAAAAAAACTAACTTGTTGTTTGAACCAAAGAACACGTAGGCGCTATTTTAACCAAAAAACTTGTTGAACTAACCTGAAAACTGGTTGTTTTTTCAGTTTACCCGTACAAAATATTCCTAACTATGTATCCTGTAAAATTTTCCTAAAATTTATTTTTCCAATTTACTCGCGTTGATACATATGATCATATCGTACTGTAGCGCTGCAAGCAATAAGAACAACCTGCCCACAAGTTCAATAAAACGGATATTTTGCAAATTGACGTTTAGAAAACTTTCACTCTTATTCTCTACATATACGTCTCAAAATGCAAATAGATTTGTTTGCTAAATTGATCCCTTTGTTTAAGGCTTTCGCGATGGTAGGTTGAGTACCTAATCCTTTTATTTTCATTTGTGGCAGGGCCGTCGTGACCCAGACGGAAAATCCCTTATTTTTTTACTTGATTGATATAAGATTACACTTCATATTGGTAATAATAAGATATATTAGGCCTCCATGATTATTGATTTGACCTGCAATCTAACCAAAATGGGAATTTGTTCAATCAATTCTGTTAAAAATAAAGAATAATTGAAACATCTGCTGAGTTTCATGTGCTCTGCCTACCCGTTTTGTGAATAAAGGCGTGAGTTTGTGTAGGTATGTATGTACCTACCTATAGTACCTATGTCAGTTAGATTATCATTGAATATTAGACACGTATTTTTTCTTTTTTCTCGTAAACGAAAAATGACGCCTAGGTACAATTTTTACTTAGAAGTGACGTCACAAGCCCCCACTCCGGAACTTTGATATCTGGATCCGGATCCGGATCTTTGTATTTTTTCGGTAGTTAGAAAAAGCGAAAAATATGTGTTCGCTTATTGCGAAAGACAAATAAGCGGCTTCACCGTATGACACACTTGCACCCGTTTAGCAAGGCTATTAATACGAGTCAAGGACTTAGATGAGAACAGTGAACCGAAACCAACACTAACTACTTCGCGGGAGCTAGGATCATATTTACAGAACTCTCTTAATTAAAATAGGTATTCGAAGTCGTGAAATATATTGAGAACTTGTATATATGACATAAGGACGGGTAGTTTTTCTCGCCGTGACATAATCTCGCGGCAATCAAACCCCGAGGTTATAGCGAGATACTATGATTTAAGGGCTACTTACAAATTACAACTGATTAGACGCTGCCTAAGCATTTTCTGGAGCATAACATTCGTAGAACATTTAAACTTAAGCGCCCTTTACACGAGCAAACACATCTTATTTTCCAACCTCTTACTTCCCATTCCTTTCACTGGAATGAAAACTTTTATAAGAAATATTTAAGGTTACTTTTGCATTTTAGCGGTGTTAGAAATTTGAAATACTTTTGCTGACATTTAAATTTGAAGTAGTGACCTAGATAAAGATGATGGTTGACCTGTGAAATGGTTATGAGATTTGTGACATGATTACTGAAGATCTCTTAGAATGCCAAATTAGTAAAATAATATTAAGGACTTCTTACACAGATTGACTGAGTCCCACAGTAAGCTCAAGAAGGCTCATAAAGAGGAGTGCATATAAATTACCCTATGTTCTTATGCAGGACAGTCGCCCTAGCCGAAGTGACATTAGTGCTATGTGGCGATTGGCGATCGAATACTACTCGTCTACTAGATCTGTCGCGCCACTGAGCGATAGTGAGGGCTAACTGCGATAAATATCGTTTCGATCGCCATGCAGCGTCAGCGCCTGTTGAAAAGCCGCCGACTTAAAAGTCTGTCTTATATGATTAAGTACTGTCCAATTAACCGAAATAAAATACCTATTACCATATTTTATTATGACTTAAAAACAGCAAAAAATATTCTTAAAGTATACTTTTACGTAATCAGTCGAAAACAATATAGTCATATTAAACTATATGTAGATTATCTGTGCATCAGGCCATTCTACTCGAAACAACATTTTCTGACTTTTTAAGTATGAAAGGTGATGAAGGCATAAAGTTTAATATGTCAGTGATTGTTTTGACATGCAGTAAGTTTCGAATACGATGACGTCACTACATCGCTGACAGCGTTTTCGGTCACAAAATAAATAAAAAATTACACACATTTTTAATCGAAAATACGTAGTCATCATACACATTTAGTAGCCAAAATCTATAAATATTGTTTTTTTATGTCAAATGCTACAGAAGAAAATCATTTATTGTGCCAAATTCGATATACCCTATTTATCCTTTTATATTTGGCACCCCACCATCCAGCTCTTCCAGCTCGTTGTTATTCCTGCATCGCCAGTTTCTATCTGAAATAAAAATTTTTAGCTAAATGTAATGTTGTTATTGATTTGAAATGTATCTTTGAATTTGATCTTATTGCTTCATTTGTTGACTTGTCGGTTTTGGTTCGTAGAAAGTTTTTCAATCATTTCTGTTACTAAGTCCGCCTTTATTAGATTTTATCCGAAGGTAAACTATATTGGCTAAGAGTTTTGTTTGTGTTTGAACCGGGTAACTGGAGTACTAATAGGAGCCCACACCCGAGTTTCAGTCAGATATGTATGTACGGTCATTTTTACGTTTATTTTGAAGGCACGGAAGATGTCAACTGCGACATACGCATAGAAGATATGATATTGCCCAAAGTGTCGCACTTCAAATATCTCGGTTCAGTTGTGACGACAAATGCAAGCGTGGATCATGACGTCACCCATAGAATTAATTCAGCGTGGTTAAAGTGGAGATCCTTGTCCGGCGTTCTGTGCGACCCCAAAATGCCAATAAAGACAAAAGGGAAAATATATAAAACCGCCGTCAGACCCGCAATGATGTATGGAGCTGAATGCTGGACCGCTAAGAAAGTGCATGAGCAAAAACTCCACGTGGCGGAAATGAAAATGCTTAGGTGGGCCGGCGGTGTCACGCGGCTGGATAGAATCCGCAATGAATACGTACGTGGTTCATTCAAAGTAGCACCTATTACCGAAAAACTCAAAGAGAGTAGAATGAGGTGGTATGGTCATGTTATGCGAAGGGACGAAAACTATACAGTGAGGAAGGCTATGAACATCCCAAGCAACTCTACAGGACCAGGCAGAAGACCGGCAACCTGGTGGTCCAATGTCGAGAGAGATATGCGGACACAAAACCTGACCACAAAGACAACCCAGGATATATTGTCCTGGCGCCGACGTACGAGGAGGCCCGACCCCAGCTGAACTGGGAAATGGGCTGGACAAAGAAAGAAGGAGGTCATTTTTACGTTTACGGGCCTTAAAACGTTAAAACTGAGCTTCTACCGTGTGATCATAACATACGTACATATTAAAATACATTACTAAAGAGCGTAAACATCTTGGAAAGTGACATTAATTATACGGAGAAAGTGAACAGAGCCCTCAAACGGTTACTAAAACCAAAAACTTCATATATTTTTCGAATTTTTTTGGCAGGGGCTCTGAATATAAAATTCTATGCTCGTGTTTAAATTATGAACTTTCGCTTTAATAAAAACACCTATCGGTAAAAACAACATTTTGCCCTTTTCATGGTCAGCGCAGTATGTCTTTTGCCCTCTTGGAAATCTAATAACTTACATTACACCTTCAAATTATCACCAAAATTCAAATAATGTTCTGTCGTATTAAATGCCGACAAAAACAAATCACGTTGAATTGTCAACGGGACCATTTCAATACCGTGGCAATTAGTGATTCTCGTAAACAAGTCTTGTTCGGCCTGGCGACCCTTTCCTCATTGTCCTGTGGCGTCATTTCAGACGCCCAATAGGGATGAGAGTCTTAGGCCTAGAGAAACCAATATTGTGAAATGATTACTATATTATGCTTATCAGGCTATCATTTTACAAGTAATGATTACTTGCAAAATAAAGTAGCACTACACGTTACATGTGTCCAAAAATAAAATAATTTAAATGTATAATGAAATCGTATTTTTCATCACACCAACTGTAAAGATCCTCTTGCAACTTCAAAAACTGATAAGAAAGTTGCGTTTTATACACAAAAGTGCAAAGTAATTTTCTAAAAATATTAACTTGATTCTCAAAGCTGTCTGTTAAAATAGAAGTTTAAATAATGATGTTTAATCACAAATGTTAAATAAATTGATGGATTTGATGTATATTTAATTAGTTAGTCTCGCTACGCTCGCGGGTCAATATTGGAATCTTTCGCAGGCTCGGGTATCAATATTGGCAAGTTCGGTTAAGACAGCTTTGCTCCCTTGTAAAACAAATAAGTACCTAACTATTATGTTCATAAAAGTGGTATTTTCATACTTACTTACCTACTTCGCTGGCTCAGCGGCCCGAAGTGGATCTTGGCCTCCGACACTAGACTTCGCCATTCGCTCCTTTCCTGTGCGATCTGATGCCATTCAGTCACTTGAACAGGTCTTTCTGGACCTCGTCGATCCATCGGTACAGTCAAGTGTAAAAATATGGGTGTACACATCTTACTCAAAAATATGTCCCATAGCATCTTAGTCCGGTGTAATAAGAACGTAGTACCATATTTATGAGACGATTATTTCGATGCATACACTGAGAGAAATTTGCATTCTGAATTTAACAAGTTCGACTTGTTGAGTTTTATCCGTTTGAATCAGCCAAACGTATGTTTAAAACAATATGTGTCAGGTTGTTTTTATAAAATCGACTTGTTGATTCAAATATATTGCCGATTCAAATGACAAGTAGCTTGTTGTTTGAACCAAAGAGCACGTAGGCGCTATTTTAACCAAAAAACTTGTTGAACGAACATGAAAACTGGTTGTATTTTCTCTCAGTGTATTTTTGCACTTGACTGTATCTGGGCCTTCCAGCCGGCCGTTTCTCAGTGGCCACAGGTAAGATCTTTTGGCCGCACGATCATCTCCCATTCTCTCCACATGCTCGCAGTATAATAAAGAATACTATCGTACAGTATGGCCACTCCCGCTCCCCGCTGAAAGTGCCACCCACCCCCTCTCGGTTACACAGTTACCGCCTGTCAAAAACGCGAACAGTAGGCCTAGCACATGATTGCCGCGAGAGTATGTCGCCGCGAGATAGACTACCCGTCCTTATGTCATTAATACAGTTAGAAGAAGACGTGTCATCTATCTCGCAGCGACATACTCTCGCGGCAATCATGTGCCAGGCCTACCGGTCGTTTCAAAACCAGTATAATACTATTACGAATTGTCAGATAAGAATCGTGCTCCCAGTTATTGTGCAAGGTCGAACATCACAACTTACATGGACTCTAAAACTTTCACAAAGAGCTTTCCAAATTTGTGAAAGCTTTTACAACTGCAAGGTCATTAGATAAACGTACACGTGTAATTATGTCTTTACTAGCTACCCGCCCCGGCTTCGCACGGGGCATAAAAATGATTATAGTAATTTATGCTTAAAATATTGACATATGACTTTGCAAATTTTTTTTTAGAATACCTACATATAAAGGAGGTAAAATTCCACCCTACATTTATATCTCAACCGGTATTGGCAGATTAGGTAATTATTCGATTAAAACTAGAAAACTTGATTTTATCTGACTTGTGTAGTCATGTTTCAATCAATTTACAGAAAATCTTTTTTTTTTTTATACTACGTCGGTGGCAAACAAGCATACGGTCCGCCTGATGGAAAGCGGTCACCGTAATCTATGAACGCATGCAACGCAAACAGTGTCACATGCGCGTTGCCACCCCATTAGAAACTTGTACATTCCTTTTTGCTGTAAAACAAATAAGAACCTCAGAACCTCAGAATACCTTCCTCAATAACAAATTACAGTTACAATTTACAAGTTGGAAACTTGTCATATTGGACAGGACTTTGTAATGAAATGCCGTATCCCCATGCAAAAACCGACGGCCCTTACAGTTACCAAGCATACGAAAAATCAGGTGTAAATAACCGCGACAATAACCCCAAGAGACTTTCGTGTCCGCTTCAAATAATTAAATTTGGTTAACCTAGGTTATTAACCGGTTATAACCGGGATTTTTCAGTAAATGGCCGTAAATGGCGCAATAATTACCATTACCTTTAAGAATTCTAATGTTGATGATATCGTAGCAGGTACTACTTGCACGATGAAGATCATTTTTATTCAGTTTTTGAAAATTTGGTAAATGCGGAAATTGCTAAAAAAGGCTTGTGTGGTTTGAATGTGATTCGTCAGTTTTGCGTTTTCTAGGCATGTCGCGAAGGTCTACAGCTCCCAGAGCCCCTAGTAATACAAGCAATTGATGTAAGAAAACCAAGATCTCTATTTTACCTTTCTTTTAAAAAATATAGTTGGAAATATACGGTAGACTCTAGTTACCGCTGATATTACGTCGCACTAGCCGGACGTCGTACAAAACGAATTTCACTTCTTTTAATTAAAAGTAATATCTACATCTCTATTATGCACTAAAACATTTCAATCAATAGGTTTATTTACAGGGTATTATTATCATAGTATTAATACCTTATTTTATTGTGAAATTATTTAGTTAGAAAAGTCCTTTTTAGTATGCGTGCTTGCTCATCAGTAAGTAAAGCTAGTTTATACGCAATCGAAAAATACAAATTGGGTTCTATTTAGCTTATAAGATTAGACCCGAGGCGAACAAATTGTTGAAATTTTAAAAGCAATACTTTAAAAAGTTACATGGCCACAATGTAATCTTGCTACTTGTTGTAGGCAAGACAGGGGGCCGTGGTCGGGGGTCGGGAAGTAGCTTTGTTTCCTCAATTTACTAGTAAAACTAAAAACGTTGTCGCTCGTCGTTGCAACCGGACTTGACGGACGGATTCTGTGTAAAATGTGTCGTAAAAAGCGGCTGGTCGTTAAAATCGGAGTCGTAATAAACGGATGTACTTCCATACTATCACATACGAAAGCCAAATAAATACCTGTGGTTATGTCGTTGTAAGAGGTTGGACGTTAGGTCTATGCGGAGTCGTAATATACTAACCGGACTTTACTGTATTGTATAAAATGTATAATTGAGTAGACTCGGGACTAATTTTTAAAATAAAATCATTACAGATAATAATGTTGTCAATGAAAAGGCATGAATAAATCTTTATTATTACAAAACATTAAATAATAACGTATTTTTGAATCTTTTAATGCCTAATTTTCCAAATTTTGAGAAAAAAATACAGTTTCGGTTATTAACCGGTTAGAGACTATAAAAACCGGTTTTTAACAGAGGCCAAAAAGTCTCGGTTAACCGGTTTTTCGGTTAACCGGTTAACCGGTTTGCACACCCTAAAACTAATCAATCATTTAACTTAGTAAACGTAAGTAGGAGGTAGGGCATAGCGAATGATATTCCGCTTTGTGTGGTAGGGCACAGCACAGCGGATATCGTCTCGCTCGAATCTAGAGCAGAGCCCAACTGGGGTAGTACCTCCGCCTTACAGAAGACCGCAGCCAAATAGCACTAGACCCTACTCATAGTGTTGTGTTCCTGCCGGTGAGTAAGGCTGCCAGAACTCAACGAGGGTGCGGTGTGCTGATGACGGGAGGACTTACGGAACTAACTTGTTCCGTATATTGTCCTTTAGAGTCGTCGGCAACCCGAACCCTCCTTGGAACTTGTACACTCCTTTTTGCTGTGTACTTAACACAGCAAAAGGGAATGTACAAGTTTCTAATGGGGTGGCAACGCGCATGTGACACTGTTTGCGTTGCATGCGTTCATAGGTTACGGTGACCGCTTTCCATCAGGCGGACCGTATGCTTGTTTGCCACCGACGTAGTATAAAAAAAAAAGTAAAAATGCACAGTTTAGTTTTTTTATGAAGATGACGTACATACATACATACAATCACGCCTGTGTCCCATGAAGGGGTAGGCAGAGCACATGAAACTACTCAGGTTTCAGTGCCACTCTTGGCAAATAAGGGGTTGAAAGAAAACGAAACTGTGACACAATTTAACCCATAACCCACAGTCGCCTTCTACGACACCCACGGGAAGAAAGGGGGTGGTGAAATTCTTAACCCGTCACCACACGGGCACCGGGAAGATGATGCACACTAAAATCGCACTTCTTCCAAGTTCATCATCAGCTCCATCTCATGACCGGAGGCCTAACTGCTCACCTAGAGGATTCTAAAAAACCCACACAACATATGCCGTTCACAAACCAACTATGAGTTCCGTCGCACTTCTTCCAAGTTCATCATCAGCTCCATCTCATGACCGGAGACCTAATTGCTCACCTATAGAGGATTCTAAAAAACCCACACAACATACGCCGTTCACAAACCAACTCTGAGTTCCGTCGCACTTCTTCCAAGTTCATCATCAGGTCAAAGGTGAAACGTATTTATTTATTTATTATTTTATATATTATTTAATGTCACATTCACATTCATGGTCTTTTCCTACTTTGAATAACTGCTAATATTTCGTTTTAAGTAATTATTGTGTTAGTACCTCCAAAATAATCCTTCTACTGACTAATAACTAAACTATATTATGCATTTCTACTTACTGAATACCAACTATTCTAAACTAATCAACCAAGTAAATAAAACTACAGATTCTAGATAATTATTCTCAATTACAAATCACCTCTCTTTTATATTTCATTAAATGGTACCATATGGTACGAACGGTAGCACGAAGTTCCCGCAACAGACATAAACAAACATGGCCCCCATCCCTAGTCGTTTACGTAAAAGGGATAGCATATCGCGTTCCCAACTTGACGGATAGGGATGGGCATACTTCGGCGCCGCCCTGTACAACCATATTACCCAGTATAAAATGAACTCCGCGGATAATAAACAATATTCAACAAAATAATGAATTTGACTTACCTGTGGAATGTTATTCCATCTTTTTTATATGTTGAATTGTTAGTTGATTTGCCACACCACTTTATGCTACAGGACACCATTTTAGAAACCAAATTTGATTCTTTTTGATTTTTTTTCCAACGGACATAGGAACTGTTAGCGGGTCGTAAGCTTGGGCGCGACTGACCGGTGTCGCGCGCGTTCATACTTATATAAACCTTATTTTTCGTATGCGTGGTGACCGCGAGTCGCCTTGTAAGGGCCGTCTTGTTGTTTTGGTCTGTGTATTGGACATTGACAACCACTTCTAAATTGTAACTTGTAGCTTCGAGAAATGGGCCCCTGCCGGCATATTATGCATCCTATTTTATCACTTATCCACGTGGATAAGACATATATATGTCACTCTCACACTGACATACTTGCCAAAGCGAGACGGATACTTTATTCACATAGACAAGTGATAAAATTGGAAGCATAATGCGCCGGCTGGACTTTGAAGAATGGCGTGTCGCACTATATATTGCATTTATTCATTCGCATTCATATAACGTACAGCGGGGCAAATCTCGACTGGGGGTAGTTGTAACTGATCCATTTTTTCCATTGTTACACTATGATGTTGAGTTCTACATGTATCCACTGAACACGCCTACCATATATAACCGGTGGACACTCTGTTTAATAATGCAAACATTGTAAAACATGGAAAAAATTAATCAGTTACATTTGCCCCCCCAGTCAGGATTTGCCCCGCTCTACCTTACCTACAATCATTTTGAAAAAAGGGCACTGTTGTCAAAATAGAAATGTAGATGATCTGGGACTACGATCAAAAGGAATTATACCTATATTAGGTACCTATATGCTGACCACATGACGTCGTAAGCGATTTAAGAGGGCTTTCGTGTGAAAAACAGTGAAATCGCAACCGAGAGCTCGATCATACCGTGTGTGGTATCAAATTAAAGGGCTTTGCAAGTGGTTTACAAATATATATCACATTATAGGACTTTTTCTACTTGGTCTAACAAAATATGAGAAAATGTCCAAAAGTGGTAACAATTGTACCGGTGAAGGCTCATTTTCAAAAAATTGCCAAAAATTAATAATAGCAATTTATAATTACTAAGGCATAAAAGCAATTTAAGTAAACGTTGCAGATTAATTAAGTACAAAAATTACTTCGATGTGATGTAGATTTTCAAAGAAATTGACACTTAATTTTGGGTGATTTCTGAAAAAAATTGAATTCGTCTTAGCCTCGTTTACTCTTTTTCAAAACCTTATAATAAAAATGTAGTCTGAAAAGATTGCAGTACAGGATATACTAATTATAAATTTACCTGTTTTAGTATTCAAAATTGTCCAAATTTTACAAATAAGATCGACTAATTCCGCTCTATATGTGAGTTTTTCTAAACGTGCATTAGAGAAAAATTCATAATTAATTCAGTGAGTTAGTTTTCAAAAATCCAGTCTTACAAAAATTAAGATAATAAGAATAAGAATAAGAATAAGAATAAGAATAATTTATTGAAAAAACCTTATTGCTAATGTTACATTTATGCGTTTACTTATAGTACGTGCAGTGTTACGTGCGCCCGAACTAGGAAAATAATCCTGTATCTCGGGCAAAGAGATAATGTCCTAGTTTAAAACACAATTTAATGTAAACAAATTAAAATCATGAGAACATGTACATAAATAGGTATTAAAAATAAAATTAATTACACTTGGAAAACATGTGTTGCTGCGTCAGCGTTTATAACATCTAAAAAATAGATCGATCGTGTATATTTTATATTTTTACATTGTTATTCAAACTACCTATCTTAAATTGCAAGAACTGCATTTTAAAAGTATGTAACTTTACGGTTAGTAGGACAATTTTTTTTTTTGATAAATAGACAAAGTATATCTACCTATTGATTATAAAGTTATACAAAACATGAAACGCTTGTGAAAATGTTAAAAAATGATTGATCAGTAAAATGACAAAAACTGGCAATAACTACAATCAAAACTATTATTAATTCAAAGTTGGCAAAAAAATAATAATAATCAAAGTATCAGTAATTTAGTCTAATCTGTTCGTGTACTTAAATCTCACCATAATCAATTGAGTTTATGTATCGTCGTTCAGCCGTTTTCCTGACGGGACAGTCAGGGTCCCCAGTTTGATGGTTGCTTGGTTTTTTGAAGAGACTGCATGTGGCACATTTCGGGTCTTCTGCTTTATTGGGGCATTCCTTGTCCGAGTGGCCTAGATTACTGCAATGTCCACACGTCAGTTCTGGCTGTCTACATGTTTTCGCAGCGTGGCCATAGAAATGACACTTCAGACATCTGGTAAGGGTTGTAAAGTCTTTCACGAGACACGATGACCAGTTAATGAATGCTCGGTTCTGAGATACGAGAGCTCTTCGTATATTGGCTGGGACTTCAATTATAAAATTACAAGTTTCTAAATCTTTTTTACCTGACTTGTGGCTTAATTTAATAGAAGCTAAGAATTTTTCCCTAGTTAAGTTTGGAAACTTATCGGCTATATTCTGCTCGTATAAACAACTGTAGACCTCTTGTTCCCGCATAGTAGACGGTACACCTAGTAGAATGATCCTGGGCCTGCGCTTGAGGGGTTCATCGATGGTCAGATTCGGGGATGTGTTTTTAAATGTTAATTTCAATTTTTCTATGTCGTCCTTTGTATCGGTGCTAATAATAACCCCGCCATTTTTGACTTTGCGCACCGCTCTTACGTGCAGTTTCATTTCTTCTGGATTAATAATTTTTTGCACCAGGTTTTTCGTTTCCTCACTGGACTTTGACTGGTCTTTAGGGTAAATTGCGACTGAGCTCAAATTTACAGGGCGGACTTCTTTTTTATTGCTAGTTTTCACCATATCAGCAAAAGACAGAGCGTTTGTAGTTGGAGTAGTAGCGCTAACGATGCTGTTCTTGAGGGCTCGGAAACTTTCTGACAGGTCGAGTTTTTCTTCCAGAGATTGAAGGTCGTGGTGGTTTTGGATAGCCTTTTGTTTGAGGCTTTGGTAGAGGACTGCCATGTTTGCGGAACCATGGGAAACTTTTCGGCAGAGGCTTTGGATCCTTAGCTTCTGGTCGGCGTTCAATTTGCCTTCCGTCGAGATGCTGCTAATTTCAGAAAGATATTTTTCTATGGTGCTCATCCAGTTCTGAAGGTCTGATGTTGATACCACGTCAAGGGTTGTCTGATCTGGTCTTGTTTGTTGAACATTTTCATTCCTGGTGTCCGAGGGCAATGGTGTTGATGGTGGACTTCGCTGAGTTTTGGAGCTACGGCCGAATGGACTATTATTACCACTCATTTTGTATAAAGTTATTGATAACTAAACACTGACGTCATAACTACTTGCACAGCACAAGGCACATCGCATGACACAGTTTTTCAATATCGAGGTCAATGCATATTGCACATGATTTTAATTCGTAAATTAATAAAATATTGCAACGTCTTACACGTCTGCTCACACCGATCGCTAGGTATGAGAATAAGACGCTCTAACTGAAACTTGAAGTAAATAAATCCATTGGATAACGGAAAGTGTAGTATTTCACCAACTAAAACTATCAATTTTACATTATTTTGACGTTTTTTTTGAAAGCAGCCTTAATCGGAGCGTACGGCGGGGAGTGCAGCGGGGAGGGCGAGCGTGCGTACGAGGCGGCCAGCGTCGACTCAGGACACTTGTCATCATCATTCTCCTTGCGTTATCCCGGCATTTGCCACGGCTCATGGGAGCCTGATTTGGCAAAGGCATAGGCACTAGTCTTTACGAAAGCGACTGCCATCTGACCTTCCAACCCGAAGGGTAAAAGCGACTGGCAAATATCAAATGACATTTCGCACATAAGTTGAGAAAAACTCATTGGACTTACGATCCGGAGGTCGCGGGTTCGACCCCGGCTCGTAAGTCGCACGCTCTTACCGTTAGGCCACCAGCGCTATGACTCAGGACACTGACACTTGTATTTTAAGTTTCAATTGTTTGACATGCACACCCCTCCCCGTTGCACGCGTCCAATATGAGCGTACACCCAAACCTTACACTTATTTTTTTTATTTTATGGGATAGGAGGCAAACGAGCAGACAGGTCGCCTGATGGTAAGCGATCACCGCCGCCCATGGACACCCGAAACACCAGAGGTGTTGGAGGTGCGTTGCCGGCCTTTAAGATGGGTGTACGCTCTTTTCTTGAAGATTTGAAGGTCGTATCGGTCCGGAAATACCGCAGGCGACAATTCATTCCACAGTTTAGCTTTGCGGGGCAGGAAGATTCTGGAGAAACGCACAGTGTATGTACTATCAG
This sequence comes from Leguminivora glycinivorella, assembly GCF_023078275.1. NCBI lineage: Eukaryota > Metazoa > Arthropoda > Insecta > Lepidoptera > Tortricidae > Leguminivora > Leguminivora glycinivorella. Next base: position 7,880,362 of record NC_062983.1, read on the forward strand.
CTACAAAAGTGAATGCAGATATTATGAATGAATTCATTGATAAATTCGCCATGCACTTTTGCGGCTGATGGTACGTGGTGGAATGCTTATAGTGACCCTGCGACACTCCACACAAGGCGGAGACGGAATTCGTTGGTGGTTTTAGACAGTAGTTCTCCTGGTTAGCCCGTCATCGCCCCTGGTCCCCCGGACCGGATGGCATGCGTAAATGCATTTCCCCAACGTTAAAAAAAATCGGCCAAGAGCTTGTCGGGCCACGCTCAGTGTAGGGTTCCGTAGTTTTCCGTATTTTTCTCAAAAACTACTAAACCTGGTTGAACCTAAGTTGAAAACAATTTTCCTAGAAATTCTTTATAAAGTTCTACTTTTGTGATTTTTTTTCATAAAGTTAGAGGGGGGGGGGGGGGGGCGGACACACGTTTCGTCCTTTAGGAGCGATTATTTAAGAAAATATTAATATTATCAAAAAACGGTTCTTATTCATTTTTAAATACCTACAACTCCAACTCCAACAATATATCACACGTTGGGGTTGGAATGAAAAAAAAAATCAGTCCTTTTTATTTTATCACTTTGTCGCCGTGATTGATATACATATTGGTACCAAATTTCAGCTTTTTAGTGCTAACGGTCACTGAGATTATCCGCGGACGGACGGACGGACGGACGGACGGACAGACAGACAGACAGACATGGCGAACTATAAGGGTTCCTAGTTGACTACGGAACCCTAAAAAAAGGCCTTACACTTATACTGGTCAGACCGAATTCTCGTCGCCAATAGGAACGAGGTCAGAAGACAATACAATTCAATTTATTTAAGTAGGCTTATATTCTGTTCGAGGGAGAATCACAATAAACTCCGTAGAACAGCTCGGATAATGTACGGTTGAGTTCACAATCATCTTTGCTAGCCAGTGTTTCATTTAAAATAGTTATTTGTTAACAAAGGGCTTGTTGTTTAAAACCGCTTGTGCTAATATTGGTAGGTACCCTAGCTAACGAAAGTTTGTAAGATTTAATTGGACGTAGTTACGCAGAAACGTTCCAATCCACATGAAATTGTCATTAAGTTTTAGACCTTGTATGAAAAACAAAAGAAAAAACAAAAAACAAAAAGTTCAATGACAATTTCAGATGGATTGGAACGTTTCTCCGTAACTACGTCCAATTAAAAGCAAGTGATTCGAATAACCACAAAAATTTAATTAAAAAAAAAAAAAACCGACAAAGTGGATCGATTTCCATCAAACATGGCTAAGAAAACTCCCGACTAATTCAGCTTTCAAACAAAAAATTACTAAATCTAAATCGGTTCATCCGTTCGGGAGCTACGACAGATAGACAGACTTATAACAGTCCGTCGTTTTTGCGTCGGGAGTTAAAAATGGTACTTGAGATTATCATACTAGCAAGCACTAGGAAAATACTAACTGTAAATCCTTGAGTGTTGCGAGGGTTCCGAAGGCACGTAGTTCTTAAGCAGGAGTGTTTGTCTGGATGGCTGAGAGGACACAGGTATCTGCCGCGATGGTAGAGTACGCTGGTTCGGTTCCAGCCTCAGGCACTGAAGGCTTCGGTCACTTATCCATTGATTTGTGTAATTTATTTCAGTTTTACTATATCTAATTTAGATATATACATACATACATACATACAATCACGCCTGTATCCCATGAAGGGGTAGGCAGAGCACATGAAACTACTCAAGTTTCAGTGCCACTCTTGGCAAATAAGGGGTCGATAGAAAACGAAAGTGTGACATTGCAGTGACAGGTTGCCAGCCTCTCGCCTACGCCACACTTTAACCCATATCCCACAGTCGCCTTCTACGATACCCACGGGAAGAAAGGGGGTGGTGAAATTCTTAACCCGTCACCACACGGGCTAGATATATGTATATAAATAAAAATTGTGGGACACGTTACACAGAACTACCTAGCCTCAAACTAAGCAAAGCTTGTAACTACTATGGGTACTGTGCGACGATATAAATAAATAAATATTATAGGACATTCTTACACAGACTGAGTCCCACGGTAAGCTCAAGAAGGCTTGTGTTGTGCTGTTGTGGGTACTTAGGCAACGATATATATAATATACAAATACTTGTATACATAGAAAACATCCATGACTCAGGAACAAATATATGTGCTCATCACACAAATAAATGTCCTTACCGGGATTCGAACCCGGGACCGCGGCTTAGCAGGCAGGGTCACTACTGACTACGCCAGACCGGTCGTCAATAAATTTGGATGCAAGAGTTCTACAACATTGCTACGAGTTACGGCGTAGAATTGAATGAGCTCGGCTACAATTCAATTTAGAAAATCTCTACTTTGAGATTTATTGAGATTTGAGACTTTTCAGACAGCACAGTAAGCTGCAGAATTAATTGGGGTCTCTCCTCCTTCTCCTGCATATGTTTTTGCAGGAGAGGGGATTATGTACTTAACTATGCTCCTGAAATGACAAATATATGGTCTATGTTGAGATAAATAATAAGTTTTATTGCAAAAAAATCATTTTTGGCACAAGCTTTTATCCCCGACTGTACTTTTCTTTCAACAGTCATCTACTGCTCCACAGTATAATAAAGAGTACTATCGTACAGTATGGCCACTCCCGCTCCCCGCTGAAAATGCCGCCCACCCCCTCTCGGTTACCTCACAGTTACCGCCTGTCAAAAACGCGAACAGTCGACCTGTCATATTGCACTCATACAAGTATAGTACGCGTTCACCTACACGAGCTTAGACTGTTTGTTAGGAATGCGCCTCTTTCATATATTTGATCGCCAGTGTCCGAGGTGTGACTGCTCTCCGAGAAGTTTTTAAAACCCCCTTACTCGATGGGGATACGACGTTTCATAACAGAGTTCCTATGACCATCGTTCTGCTCGATAATCAGATCAGCACCATGATACCATAATATTTCATTGTCACGTGATTTGCATATGTGTGCAAAATTTCAGCTCAATCGGAAACCGGGAAGTGGGTCAAATTTAGCTTCTACGTTTTGACCCATATTAACAAGGCAAGTTGAATAAAAGCTTGTAAAAAACCGAACGCTGTCTTCCGCTTTTAGATTCGTGAAATAAATGGCAGGAACGCCAGTTGTTATATTTATTTTATAAGGTTATGATTATTTTATTAGGCAATAACAGACGGTATTTAGAAAGAAAAGCCATTTATTTAAAATTATAATTTAAAAGTTTTACTATAAAATAAACATTGGTTTTATTTAACTCAAATAACGTAGTTGCATACACAGTAGGTTAATAAAGCCAAGACAACAATCAAATAGATCTATCTACCTACCTACATTTTAAATGGACTAAGAAATACCTACCCGTCTCCTGAACAAAGCTAACACGAATGAATGGAACAAATGACTTCTTCCATTTGCTGCCATCCTAATCGTCCAATTACAAAGTATTGTTGCGTAAAAAAGATTCATTCAATCTCTTTCATTCATACCAATTCCTGTGAATCGGCCTGCCTTTAATCGTTAAATCCTAAGAAAAACCAGCGCTTATTTTCCCGACGCCAGGCCGCGTTTATACGGAAATCTCTTAAACGAAGCGTCAACGTAGCTCCTAATCCCATCTCGCGAACGCAACATTAAGAGGATACGGTAGCGAAAATGCTAAAATGGAAAGGAGCCCCCCTTTCAACTTGGGAATATTAGTTAAATATACAAGTGTTATTAACTAGATTTATCCAAAAAAAATTGTCCATTAAGAACCACTCAGTCAAAAGATATTTCAAAAAAATCTTTAAAATCGAGGTTCCGCTCTCGACTCTTTCCTCCTTCAAAACTTAGTAAATCGGAACGAAATTTGAGAATCTGAATAACAATGAAATAATCTATGTCGGACCGTTTAGCTTTTTTGGTGAATTGTTACCAATCTTGAGTATCACACCTTTTTTTGCGCCACAATGAAAAAGGCCGTTTTTGGAAATTTTTGATTGGCTCTAGAGTCTTTAAAAAGCAGAATATCAAAAAAATCAAAACGGTCCGACATAGATAAAAATAATAGCAATCTGTGTTGAAAAAATCATTGCTCTATCTTCAAAAACCAGGGAGGAAATAGTCGAGAGCGTTTGTATGGAGAATTGACCCCTACCGTATCGTCTTAATGCATTTTTATCAGATCACAAAATTGAGCATCAAAATTGACTAAAAACATTACTCACTCTGATGGACTCCGCGTCCTAGTCAGAAAGGGCTAGAGCCCGGAGATGCCCGAGGGCCGCCGAGCGCGCCCGAGGCCCGACCGCCGTCCCGACTAGTCGCTAAACAACCTCCGCCGACCGCGCTACTATCCGACCTCCTTCACTTTACACATGTGATAAACTTTTTTTGTAACAGTGCAGTGACCGGTATACAGTTCGATATTCAAATTTTGAATTTGGATTTTTTTTTAAATTGCGCGATGGGTTTCGCTGAAACGGCCAGACGGCGACAGTAGGTCGTATACTTAAGGTTCGTGTATATGTTAGCCTAGGTCTATAGTAGACTAGATTTTTGTTGTCTTTGATAGTATTTATTTTAAGGATTTTGTACTTGTTTGTTTATTATATCATGTTTACAGCGTAAGTATTTATGAACCCTTAAAATACCCGGCAAAATATAGTTCATTTAAATTTAAATAATAATTATATTTATATGAATTATGTATTCATTCATAAAGTTAAAAAAAAAATAGACGAAAACTCTATGTTTGTTCAGATTTTTTATCAATATTAGTAGGTCAGTAGGTAATTTATCTAAGTGAGTAATAATAATAGTAAATAATCTATGGGGACTTACAGTAGGCATTTTCATTAAAAATATTAATTAGTTTTGCACGAAACGGTGAAGCATTAATATCGTTTATTTCAAAGCTTCTACCAACCCAGATTTCTATTTGCCAAGGCTGCCGTACATCATGATTATACATAAGTCGAATGAGAGTAATAAATTAATATATCTGTTTATTTGATGTATAGGTATGTTGTAATTACTTTGCCTATAATTGAATACTATTCAATAATACTGTAGGTAATCTTGATACATTCACACTCGATTAATATAAGGTACAGCGGGGCAAATCTCGACTGGGGGGCAATTGTAGAGCCAGACTACCTTTCGCGGCGTTTCGTTTCCGTTTCGCGTCGTAGAAATGGCATTCGGCTACGGGGCCTGGCCCCGTAGCCGAATGGCATTTCTCCGACGCCAAACGAAAGCGATACGCCGCTGGCTCTGTCGCGCCAATACGCAAGCGCGATAGAGATAGATATCTACTAGCGCTTCGTTTCGTGAGCGTTTCGTGAGCGATTGTGCCATTCGGCTAGCCACCCTGGCCCAGTCAGCTGGAGTTTGTCATTTGAGTATGTTCAAAGGTTTTTACAGTACATCACTAAGTCATCATCATCATCATCCTCCTTGCGTTATCCCGGCATTTTGCCACGGCTCATGTGAGCCTGGGGTCCGCTCTGACAACTAATTCCAAGATTTGTCGTAGGCACTAGTTTTACGAAAGCGACTGCCATCTGACCTTCCAACCCGAAGGGTAACTAGGCCTTATTGGAATTAGTCCGGTTTCCTCACGATGTTTTCCTTCACCGAAAAGCGACTGGCAAATATCAAATGACATTTCGCACATATTATGTTCCGAAAACCTCATTGGTACGAGCCGGGGTTCGAACCCGCGACCTCCGGATCGAAAGTCGCACGCTCTTACCGCTAGGCCACCAGCGCTTCACTAAGTATTCATATCACTACATAGTATAAAAAATAAGCGCGTTACAAAACACGGAGAAACTAAAAAGCCAAAAATAATAAACCTTTCAATTCAGATTTCTTATCGTATTGCAATAAGCTAAACATCCAAATTATAAACAAATCAATTATTTTTGTAGTCGGTACCAGACCTGTTCGTCGCCTTGCTATTGCCTGTTTGCCCCACCCAACCATACACAGGCTGGTACCGACTCCAAAAATAATTGATTTGTTTATAATTTGGATGTTTAGCTTATTGCAATACGATAAGAAATCTGAATTGAAAGGTTTATTATTTTTGGCTTTTTAGTTTCTCCGTGTTTTGTAACGCGCTTATTTTTGAAGGCGGTTTTATTTTTTGTTAAAAAGTTTATTTATTTGTTGATTTTTAGTGGTTCCTAGTGATATTATATGTATCAGTCCGAATACATGTACAGTAGTGAAAGAATTATCCTTTAACTCCTAACCATTGAGGAGTTGACCTTCCATCATCAGCTCAGTTGATTTTTAGTGGTTCCTAGTGATATTATATGTATCAGTCCGAATACATGTACAGTAGTGAAAGAATTATCCTTAAACTCCTAACCATTGAGGAGTTGACCTTCCATCATCAGCTCAGTTGATTTTTAGTGGTTCCTAGTGTTATTATATGTATCAGTCCGAATACATGTACAGTAGTGAAAGAATTATCCTTTAACTCCTAACCATTGAGGAGTTGACCTTCCATCATCAGCTCAGTTGATTTTTAGTGGTTCCTAGTGATATTATATGTATCAGTCCGAATACATATACAGTAGTGAAAGAATTATCCTTAAACTCCTAACCATTGAGGAGTTGACCTTCCATCATCAGCTCAGCCACATAAAATTATTACCATCAGACGTAAATACTGGTGTACCTTTGAAAAATAGACTAAAAACATTACATGTGCCTATAACATTTGAAGAGTTCCCTCGATTTCTCCAGGATTCCATCATCAGACCCTGACTTGGTGCCAATGGGACCATCTCGGGGTTATACCGGTTCGATCAAAAAAAAAATTTTGAAAATCGGTCCACGATTCTCGGAGATATCGAGTAACATACATACAAAAAAATAATAAAAAAAAAAACATTCAGTCGAATTGAGAACCTCCTCCTTTTTTGAAGTCGGTTAAAAACAAAGTCGCTTTCTCTGTCCCTATGTCCCTATGTATGCTTAAATCTTTAAAAATACGCAACGGATTTTGATGCGGTTTTTTTTAAATAGATAGAGTGATTCTAGAGGAAGGTTTACATGTAGGTATAGTACCCGTGCGAAGCCGGGGCGGGTCGCTAGTCATATTATAAAGGGGAAAGTGTGGGTGTCTGTTTGTTTGTCCGTCTTTCACGTCAAAACGAAGCGATGAATTGACGTACTTTTTTAAGTGGAAATAGTTGAAGGAATGGAGAGTAACATAGGCTACATTTTGTCTCTTTCTGACCCCCACTTCCCTAAAATGGGGGTGGGATTTTGTATGGAGCATTCCGCAATTTTCGCGAGCGAAACCGCGGGAAAAAGGTTTATATAATTTTGAGTCTGTAAACAACTTATGATTTCAATATTCCTAACTTTTCATACACCCGCTAAAAGCAAACTTAGGCTATATATTATGAGCTTTAAGGACAAACGACGATGTCAGTCGATCTATCTTAATTAATTAACCTTTTCAATACGAAAAATCAATACAACCTTTGTGCTTTCAAGCCAGAATATTGACAGAATAATATTTCTTATTGTTAACAATAGTATCACGGATCGCGTAGACAAGTGGCTAGTCGTTCACCTACTTTAGGAAAAAAAAAAGGTTTATTTATTCTTTTCGCGAAAATGCCCATCGAGCCGCATGTGCATGAGAAAACGCTTGTTATAGAATAGAATAGAATAGAAATGTTTTTATTCGTAAGCACTTAACAACGACGATAACAATATAATATACTTACACAAAAATTAACGACACACAAACAAGTAATCATACATCCACACAAAAGTTATATATACGCGTCGGAAACTACTTATAGATATTTACTCAAAAGCGATCTCTCATACATAAAAAAAAACAATAAACTGCGGCTCCATGCTAATTAATACATAGTACTTCCATCCTTAAATCCGTTTTCACGTCTCGTCGGAAGGATTCCAGGGGAAAAATACAAGATGGCGCCTGTAATGTATGTGACATCGGTCCGACATCCGATATCGGATCGGATAATGTGATAACTCACTTATTCGGAAAAGCGATAACTGGGCATTATCGCGAGAAGAATCACCAAAAATATCACTAAAGTGGTACATATTATGTTTTTTGTTCTCACAGGCCCTTTCGATCTAGGACAAAAAACAAGGGACAAAAAATGGTCCCAATTTTTTTTTTTTTTTTTTGCATAGTACCACTGCACAAAGTGTTTGAAAAATGGTAACGGAGTGGAAAAAAAATGTTACGCTTTTTTCGCCCAGTAGGAATGAAAGGGCTTGTGATCCCGAGTACCTAGGTACTAAAATCATATTATTTACCTATTTTAGAAAAATAATGTTTTCTGGATTCTTCTCGCGAAAATAACTACAATACGGGGTGTGAATGTTTGGTCATTGTCTAGGATCCCTTGAATAGTCAAGCACAACAGCCATTGAAAGAACACACGAAGACGTCTCACTCACATTTTGCTAGGTCAATAATCTTATGACTGTAATATCATTAGAGCTCAAAAGATGCTGAGTAATCATGCATGGATCTATACAAGTATTATATTCTCTTCGCCTTCTCAGCAGAAAGTAGCGAAATAAATTAGGTACAATTTAGCAAAGTGTTTGAGAGGGCGGGCCCATCGCTGCCATGTGACGCTGGTACAGTCGAGTACATAAATATGTGTACATTTCTTCACCTTAACTCTTATGCCATAAGATGAAAAATGTACACATATTTATGAACTCAACTGTACATGCAATTATTTATAAAATAGGTAACTTCAAAATTAGTAAAACGCATGGTAAAATACAGCGTGTGTATCCCATACGGTGGAATATCTGAATAACGATTAGTATCGGACCTAAGGAGCCTAATTACATGTTTTTTTTTAATAGATGAGATATTTTTTTCATACATAATAATTCAGCACGCAATGTATTACGTCCACACCAATTAGCGTACCTACCTAAACGTCATTACGACATGACGTTTATGTCATGTCAAATAAAGTTGGACGGGGTACATTGCTGCTTGGTCAGATTTAAAAAAATAATTACTCTTAATTAAAAACACTTTTTAACAAAATGTTTATACTATACAATTCGTATGATTAGATACTATACTGGATACATTATTCGCCCGTATGGAATCCACACGCTGTATACATTTTAATTAAATGTACTTTTTCAAATAGGTCGGTACGAGTATGTGGCGGCTTATTTTTGATCACCAAACGACTTTCGTTTTGGTTAGGTATACATACTTTACTACTTACTTACCTCATATCAGAATCAGAGCAAAACCATAGGCACCCAATATATGTAGATAGTTAAATACGAGTAAATATCAGTCTAACCTCATCATAGCATGAAATACATGTCGCCTATTTATTGCTTGAAAATAAGATAAATATTTAAATGGGATTTCCTATTGCTTTTGCCGCAATTATACGTGGTGGGAAATAATCGAAATGGCCGTACAAATTGTACAAAAGGAGATATCCGGGAGACCGTTTTACTCAGAAAACATACAGTGTGTAAATCTAATACGGGCAAATCTCTTAACGGTAGTATAGGACATAAGAAATGTACTTAGATATTTTTTACATAGAGTTTAACTTTAAAAAATCATCCATAATACCAAGGATAATTTATATAGGATTTATAATCTTCATACTAAAAATTGTAGGTACCTCGATTTTTTAGCGCCACCTATTAATTACTATCATAACTACACTGATGATGCCTACAAATTGATTTTTTTAAAATGTGTATTGACGTGATATGATATTAAAATAAAGAAGCATGTCATTTGTTCTTATAAAAAACAAAAACACGCAAAGGTATTTGGGGAAAATATGATTTTCGCCACTTCCAGGCTGCGAAACAGCGCCACCTAGTTTTAAGCCTAAAAGGCCCGTACTTTTCAGGGGTACGCTTTTTTGTATGGGCTTTGTCGCTTGTTTGGGCTGTCCCGTATTATAACTATTGTACCTACCTACCTAACTATTATACAAATTATTAAGTTAATATTACGTCTTATGTCTGCTGTCAATTTACTTGTACAGTGGCGGTATTCCGCATCTGTTTGATATTTGTGCTGTCACTTATTTTAGTTTAGCTCTTAGCTTAGTTTATTTAGTCCGGGATCTGGGACCTACTGAAAATCAGCGCTTCGGCATGCCGTGGCAATATGCTGAGCGGGCTCCCAATTTAACATCTAGATTGTGTTGTATTTATCTTTGTTATATTTGTCCAAACTGATGTTAAATAAAAAATATTCTATTCTATTCTATTGTCCTTGATAATACAAAATAATTCGGCCCGCAATATTATGCAAACACACTCGTGTTAAACGCTTGTTGACAGTTACTTTTTAAAGCTCATGTAATGGCATTAACTGTGATCGGAAACAGGCAGGCAAGCATGATCGCGTGATAAATGATAAAACATCAGGCCGTCCCTATCGCACTATTTGTAAGTGCGACAGGGACGGCCAGATTTTATCATTTATCGCACGACCATACTTGCCTGCCAGGTTTACAGTACATTTTTGCTTTTCAATATGGACGAAAATATATAAGCGAATCTTCAAAATATTTTTCACCACACCAACTGGTAAAGGCTTTCTTTGCTATTCGAAAACAGATAGCAAAATTGCATTTTATTCACAAGGGGGCAAAGTAATTTCATACAAATTTTAACTCGATGTGTTAATCTGGCTGCTAGATTTTACCTTTGAATGATGATTTTGAATCATAAATATTGATTAGATTGATAGATTTGATTTAGTTTGATGTTTTATAGTCAGTATTTTCAATTTTGTTCGTGTTAGTGTGGTGAAAATTTTTGTGTTTCACTCGGTGGCAAAGTTTGTTTAACCTACGTGCCTTGAGACCCTCGCAACGCTCAAGATTCCACTTTTTGAATCACTCGTTCAATATTGGAATCTTTCGCTTGCTCGGGTATCAATATTGGCACGTGCCGTTAAACAACTACTTTGCCCCCTTGTAAAACAAATAACTATTCCCTTCCCATACACAATGTGTATACTGTATATCTCATCTGTAAAGCAGTATTATCAGTATTGACATTTGTAATTTGCCCGCTTTTCACCGTCCCTTGTACCGGTTGCACGTGGTACGGTCAGCATCTATTTGTAGCAGTTACAGACAGCCGCAGAACAATACCGTCAGCATTCCCGTGGACATCTGTAATTTGACCGGCTTCAATTCAGTGTCTGCTCGTTACACGTGGCATCGACAGTTTTGTAAAATCAATTCTAGCCATATTGTAGGTATTTCTTTGATTCCGAAGTTAAAAATATAATAATGGAGGTTGATTTCTTGTTGTGATACTTATAATATGGACTAAGTAAATATTCTACATAAAATACTACCTATTGCCCGCGGCTTCACTCGCGTTAAATTCGAAAATTGCGGAATACTCCATAGAAACTTTCACCCCCTATTCTAGGGAAGTGGGGGGTTAGAAAGAGACAAAAAGTAGCCTATGTCACTCTTCATCCGTTCAACTATCTCCACTTAAAAATCACGTCAATTCGTCGCTCCATTTTGCCGTGAAAGACAAAATATGCTCCCACCATATTTTTTAAATTACCTAATATTTAAAACATTATCTAGATTCCAATACGTAGTCACATGAATGTTAACTATCCAAAGCGATTAGGAGATTTGAAAATGATAAGTTTTATTAATATAAACTAACATTGACGCAACTCACACCGTTCACAAATAAAAAAATCTGTCCATGTAACACTTAAGTTTTCAAGTTTCGTACACATATTTAAAGTAACTTTCTACAGGTTGAACGTGATTAAAAATAAAATAATTTTATATTTTTCCCGACATTTCGCCAGTCAGTGCCCAACCTGGCCGAAACGTCGATAAAAAGGTAAAATAATGTTATTTTTTAATCGCATTCGACCTGTAAGTGACTTTGAATTTTTTCCCCTCACTAGCTCGGAAACACGTGTTTTGTCCTTTAATAGCAGCGGGTAAAAACGCATTTTATCCACTAGTGGGTAAAGTAATTTGACATTGAATAAAGTCAAATTAAGTGCTTTAAAATTGATAAAAGTAGGTGAATCTAGTAATTAAGATGATTTACCACCTGTGGAACTACTGGAAGTAGTGATAAACGCATTTTTTTGAGTTGTAGTTTCCTCGCTATAGTGAGGGGAAAAGTTGTGTGTTACACTCGGGTGCAAATGTATTTTACTTCTCGTGTGTTAAAAAACTCGCAAGTTCAGGATTCTATTCTCGAACCACTCGCTTCGCTCGTGGTTCAACTATAGTATCCTTTCACTTGCTCGTTTTTCAATTCCACACTCGGCGTTAAAATACAACTTTGCCCCCTTGTATAACAAATAACTATTAAAAATCTGCTCGTTGTCTACAATAAATAAAATCCCAGCATTGTTACAAAAAAAATTGCTAACATTTGTATTTTATCAATATGTACCTAATAATAATTGATTGCGTGATATTCTATCAAATCATTGACATTTGTTCCACCAAATGTTTGTAACTTTTGGGTCAGTACAGTGAACGAATCGGGCCCAGAATATGTGTATGACCGTCAGAAATCAAATAATGGGCATTAAAAACTTTGCTCCGCTTTCCATGCTTCGCTTTTCGAAGTTTATATTCATATTCATATTCATTTATTCCATTGTAAATCATGTTCATTTGTACAGTTTGGTATTACATTTGGTCAGATTGAATGATTACCCTGCTAGGGTGTACAATATCGGATTTTAAAATAATATTAAATAGCCTACTTCACATTAATAAACGACAATTCATGCATAAAATATTTACATCTAAAAAAATAATAATAAAAATGTCAATCATACCGCACTAAATTTTACAATAAAAATACCAATAATAATCCTACTAATCATAACTAAATTAATTTGTATTATATAGTCCAACTTTCATCGTTAAAAAATTCGTTCATTGTATAGTACGATTTATCTATTAAAATGTCTTAATCTCTCACAATCTATTTTTAAATAATTTGTTACTAGTTTCTAGACTGAGTAAGCCAAGCACTTTATTCATGACTTGCACGCATCGACAGTATTAAGGGCCGTTTCTTACCATTGCTAGTTTCGACGGTGGTAATACTAGTTGGGTACAGACAGGTTTTCGATTTGGTCGTGATACTTTTTAGGGTTCCGTAGTCAACTAGGAACCCTTATAGTTTCGCCATGTCTGTCTGTCTGTCCGTCCGTCCGTCCGTCCGTCCGTCCGTCCGTCCGTCCGTCCGTCCGCGGATAATCTCAGTAACCGTTAGCACTAGAAAGCTGAAATTTGGTACCAATAGGTATGTATATCAATCACGCCAACAAAGTGCAAAAAAAAAAAATGGAAAAAAATGTTTTATTAGGGTACCCCCCCTACATGTAAAGTGGGGGCTGATTTTTTTTTCATTCTAACCCCAACGTGTGATATATCGTTGGATAGGTATTTAAAAATGAATAAGGGTTTTCTAAGATCGTTTTTTGATATTATTAATATTTTCGGAAATAATCGCTCCTAAAGAAAAAAAAAGTGCGTCCCCCCCCCTCTAACTTTTGAACCATATGTTTAAAAAATATGAAAAAAATCACAAATGTGGAACTTTATAAATACTTTCTAGGAAAATTATTTTGAACTTGATAGGTTCAGTAGTTTTTGAGAAAAATACGGAAAACTACGGAACCCTACACTGAGCGTGGCCCGACACGCTCTTGGCCGGTTTTTTAATCTCAAACAACTTATTCACGTGGTACCGTACCGTCAGCAATTATATTGTTATTGTTGGTTCATTAGATGATTTTCTATAGAATACTAGCTTTTGCCAGCGGCTTCGCTCGCGTTAAATTCGAAAATTGCGAAATGCTCCATAGAAACTTCCAGCCCCCATTTTAGGGGAGTGAGGGGTTGGAAAGAGGCAAAAATAGCCTATGTCACTCTCTATCCCTTCAACTATCTCCACTTAAGAGGGCTTTCGTGTTAAAAATAGTGAAATCGCAACCGAGCGCTCGATCATATCGTGTGTGGTATCAAATTAAAGGGCTTTGCGAGTAGTTTATAAATATATATCACATTATAGGACTTTTTCTACTTGGTCTAACAAAATATGAGAAAATGTCCAAAAGTGGTAATAATTGTACCGGTGAAGGCTCGTTTTCAAAAAATTGTCAAAAATCAATAATATCAATTTATAATCACTAAGGTATAACAGCAATTTAAGTAAACGTTGCAGATTAATTTAGTACAAAACTTACTTCGATGTGATGTAGATTTTCAAAGAAATTGTCACTTAATTTTAGGTAATTTCTGAAAAAAATTGAATTCGCCTTAGGCTAGTTTACTCTTTTTCAAAAACTTAAAATAAAAATCTAGTCTGAAATGATTGTGGTACAGGATATACGAATTATAAATTTACCCGTTTTAATATTCAAAATTGTCCAAATTTTACAAATAAGATCGACTGATTTAGCTCTATACGTGCGTTTTTCTAAACGTGCATTAGAGAAAAATTCATAATTAATTTAGTGAGTTAGTTTTCAAAAATCCAGTCTTATAAAAATCAAGATAATAAGATGCTCTAACTGGAACTTGAATTAAATAAAGCTATTGGATAACGGAAAGTGTAGTATTTCACCGACTAAAACTATCAATTTTACAGTCTTTTGACGTTTTTTTTGAAAGCAGCCTTAAAAAATCACGTCAATTCGTCGCTCCGTTTTGCCGTGAAAGACGGACAAAGAAACAGACACACTTTCCCATTTATAATATTAGTACGGATTAAAAACATTTTCGGCTATGTTAAATTTTATGCTAAAACAGTAATAAATTACTGTAGCTACACTGAGAGAAATTTGCATTGTGAATTTAACAAGTTCGACTTGTTGCGGTTTATCCGTTTGAATCAGCCAAACGTATGTTTAAAACAATATGTGTCAGGGTGTTTTTATAAAATCGACTTGTTGATTCAAATATATTGCCGATTCAAATGACAAGTAGCTTGTTGTTTTAACTAAAGAGCACGTAGGCGCTATTTTAACCAAGAAACTTGTTGAACGAACATGAAAACTGGTTGTATTTTCTCTCAGTGTAACTAACTTAAAGTAGGCCCTTTTGTAGGCCCTACAAAAGTGATAATGTTGCTTTTAGGAAAGGTATCTATAGTCCTCAAGTCATGTCTCACAAATGACCGGACCACGTCTCAAATCACCAAGGCCAAATCACCGTTTATTTCTATTAGTTAAAATTTAATAACATAACACTCAAGTTCTAGTTAACGGCTTATAGTGGGTAGTCCAACAAGGACGACTAACTTCATGACATTTTGATGATAAATAATTACAAAAAAAAAAGTTCCTATGCTTTTTGAGTGATTAACCACTTTCTAGTGTACCTAGACCTAGCCAGCGCAGCGTCACAATCACTTAATCTTCGTAAGCGTTGCGTAGCCCTCTCTATCCCACTTCATTAGTGGTGCGATAGAGCCATACTGCATTTCGATACGTTGCGTCAACAACGATTGTCACCGGCTAGCCGACAATGCTTCTCTCTGCAGTCTACAGCTAGGTACCGTCAGCAACTGTATGTGTACTCCGTCGACCACGACACAATACCGTCAGCAATCCCGTTAATGGACATTGCATTTTGTGCATTAGCAATAATTGGGAGTGGTCGGATGGACGCTGATGAATTGGTGTGTTATAGTTTTTGTTATCAGCGTCATTATACGCTTGTAGCTCGTTGGATGACCAAATAGGTGCATAAGTAATAGGTACAGCAGGGCTAGCAAATGATTTGCGGCGGAGTAAATATGTCGCCGCTAGATAGATCACACGTCTTTTTCTAACTGTATTTATGACATAAGGGCGGGTTTTTCGAGATCATATGTGATAGATAAAATATGATTAAATACCCAGTGGATAATGCACCTACTATATGTTTTTCGATTATTTACAGGTTCTCTGCTATCTATGGGCTATAACATAATTAATTAATAACAATTGTGAAGAATAGAGCGTTTTCTCTGTATTATACTTTGGTAGCAATCAATGTCGCTTTTGTTAAATATAAGGTTAAGTTTGTCTTAGTATAAGTTTGTTAATTAGTTCCGATCACAATGCTGTCCCTATAACTACTGCCATACCTCCTAGTGGGAATTGTGGTAGGATGTAGGCTATAAGTAAGATTTTATAACTTGTCTGTAAATATTATTGGACTGTATCTGTTTTTTCCCCGATAAAGAAAAATAAAAGAATAGAGTTTCTGCGGAAAGAAAAGAGTCACAGATTGTCTAGGGCCCTATACATCCTTGACAGACGTTTCAAAGGATGAGGAATGTTCGTTTAAAAACTTTGTTATATAGGTACGCGATTATTCCCGTTTGTAATTTTAAGTAGGTATATGTGTAATCGTGACAGTTTAAATCTGTATGTAAATATTCACAACTTTGTTCTAAAAAAATTCGAGCGCTAGAGTTGGGTTTCATTTACAACCTTCTAACGTTCGTTTAACAAAACAAAGAAGTGGCACATCACTAGAGTGAAGGCTACAAAGCTACGTCACACCACACACATTGTAGTAGCAGCAGCAGCGTGTGGGCATTGTGGCTCGTACTCGTAGTAAACAACTTTTGTTATTCCTATCGCTTGGGCGAGATATGTGCAATGCACATACTCTGAAATAGTACATTACTACAGAGGCCGGGACAAAGGGGGTTGCCGGCCGAAGACATATAGACGGCCGAGCGAAGCGGGGCCGGATAGGTCTGAGGCGGGCAACCCCATTTCCCGCCGAGGTATGTATAGTGCTTTTCTCAAACATGGTATGAAATAAATAAAGTCTACTGAAAATAGTAACTTTGGATGGCTGTATCTCCTAAACGGTGCGTCGTAGCGCAAAAATAATCGAATTTTCGTTCCCCTTTGATGCCCCTTATACGCTTATAAAAAAACAAAAAGTTAAAAAAAAATTCAAAAAAAAAACGAAAAAAATTTTTTTTTGTATGAAAACGCACCCAAAATCAAATATTGTCTAGGGCCCGTACCAGTTGCAGTTGGCACGTCTATAAAGCCCCTTATAGTTTTTTTTTAATTGGCTAAATACCTGGATGTTATGTCACAATTATCTGTGTTTGGAAATTAAAAAAGAAGACTTTGCCGGCCTTGGCCTGCAAGGTTTGTATGAAATTCCATTATCTATCAATCGTCCTAGCCGCACCTGCAACGTCATACTTCGCTGCCAATTATAAGGCACATAACATCAATATTTCATACCATGTTTGAGAAAAGATTTTTATTTGGTCTTGAGCTAGTGTATTTACAAGCAGCTAAGTACTTAACCTTTGAATGCCAAGAACCACTAAAGTTGTCGTGTGGCGTCACCACGCCAATAACCACTAAAGTTGTTAGAGCTGACGCTGTCAAAACAATTGGCTTGGTAAAGTTTTCTGATAGAATACGTTATAAGGATCACGAAAAGGTAGTTATTTTATTTTTATTTCGTATAATTTATCTATTATCTTTTTTAAGTGACGTTTCTGAAATTTAATGGCAGATGAGGTGACAATGCCTTTGCGCATGCTGAATTGTAAGAAATTAGGGAAAAAAAAAACACCAATGACAGCTAAGTGACACTTACAGATGACATCGCTTTTTTTCTAATTTCATATATTCGGCACGCGCAAACGCATTGTCAATTTGTCACCTCATTTGCCATTAAATTTCACAAACGTCATTTCGGTCACTTAAAAAAAAGATAATAAATAAATTATACGAAATAAAAATAAAAGAACTACCTTTTCGTGATCGTTATCGATCGTTACGCTCGTAGCATGCCTTTTCTTAATCTTTATATCCACTATACAAGACTGCGTTCGATCTAAGTTCCTATATTCATATTCATATATCAGGAGCAAAGTTCATATATCAGGAGCCCATTTCTCGAACATTTCATATCTGTCGCATTTGTAAATTTGACCGTAAGTGTGACAGAGAGTTGTCTCTCAACTGTCATGTCCAACGTGGTTCGTCGTAAGCCGTCTGAAACGTCTAATGTTATTACACTAGTGGTAGATCATGGTTGATCTCTGATGCCGCATTGTTATTCTGTTTTCTAGTTCATGCTGGTCTAGAAGATAGGTAGTTATGCAATAGTTGAGTAATAACGCCTGCCTCGACTTTTCCTCGTAGGATTACGCTAACTTTTAATTACTTTCGTAGTAAATAAGCATATTGTTTTTTTCTACTCTGTACTTTAATCTGTCAATTAGGATACCACATACTAAACTATACGTGCTGACTTTTTAGTGTTGGATAGTCTTTGACACTGTCAACTATAATATTTCATTGCACTTCACTTTAGTTAACTGAAAAATTTCAAAAATAGAACTTCTTATAAGTTCTATACAAATTTACGCTACCTGGAATTTTTTTCTGCATCAAAAATATTTTTTTTAACCGACTTCAAAAAAGGAGGAGGTTCTCAATTTGACTGAATGTTTTTTTTTATCTATCGCGTTATCGACCAATCAGAGACGGTTATTACCATGTTATTACCATGTTATTACAAACAATTGGTTGCCAGGTAATTCGATGTTGATACAACGGTACTCAGCAAGCTTCGTGGCCTAAACATGGTACTCGACTGAAAAGCTTTGTATTATATCACGATTGTATAAAATACTATGATCGTCGGTATACGTTTTTGGGAGTGTTCACACTCGGCATTATTCCGATTTTCACATTTCCGAAAAAAGTAAACACACCAAAGTAAAATGTACCAGTACTCGACACGTTAGTTTCCAATAGATGACACCTTTCTGTCATATTTATTGACAATGACTTATGATTGAAAATTACACCCATATTTTGTTACTTGACTGACTTGATTAACCAATTCAAACCTAGGCCACTGTAGAACCTTTTCACAGTAAACTTCAGCGTTACTTCTACGGCAAATAGTGCACGGTGTCAATAAGACATGGTTCTAGAGTGGCCTGGATTGTCTTGGTTAACCGCATCTACAACTACATGTAGAATTGCATATTCGTGGAAGCTTTTAGCAGATACGTTGTTTACAGTGCGGGCTCGATACCGCCGACCGGGATCGATTTATTGATACGTCGTCGGTTAGGCGTACGAGAATACGTATCTGAAGATCCGATAGTGGTTTATAAAATATGCACTAGCTTTTGTCCGCGGCTTCGCACGCGTTAAATACAAAAATTACGGAATATTCATATTCATTCATTTATTTCCATAAAAACACATAGACATACATGCAAAATACAATATTTACACTACAGCTAAAAATATGACAAAACAAATTTTACAAGAATTAAAATCAGAATGAAATACATAAAAAAAAAATCTTAGTTGAATATCAGGTACATTAGTGAAATACAATTTTAACTAGTAAACAAATAATTTAAAATACTTAAGACAATAATAATTAATATAAAGATTTATAATAAAGACATAATAAGAATCCAGTAAAGTATATAAAAAAAGGAAGGAAAATAGGTAATTGTATTCTATTATATTCTATTCTAAAATTAAAAGAGAGATGTCAGGTACATACAAATGCTCCATACAAACTTCTTCCCTCACCCCTCTATTTTAGGGACTAGGGGGGTTAGAAAGAGACAAAAAGTAACCTGTGTCACTCTCCATCCCTTCAACTATCTCTACTTAAAAAATCACGTCAATTCGTCGCTCCGTTTTGCCGTGAAGGACGGACAAACAAACAAACACACACACTTTCCCATTTATAATATTAGTATGGATGAGTGGGAATCCTGTTAAAAATCAATATATTATACGGGAGTCGAGTCCAATGCGCGCAGCGATATAGACGCGATGATGAGTAATTAAAATAAATTGCGAATTTAGCGCGGCTCGAGCCGTGTTGGCGATTTGACGCGATGGATCTCTCCAAACTGAGTCAACCCATCGTGAACGAGCGCCTTTCTGCAACTAAAAAACAAGCTGTTGCGGGAAGGAAAGATGGTTGCAGCTGCTGCTATGCAGATAAGTTCTCGTGCGTCGAGTTTTACCATCGAAGACATCTGCGAAGCGAAGCAAGTGCTGTGCCAGTCCCTGGGGATCGTCGGCACATATGTACCTCACCGGAGAGGTGATGAAACCGGGGAGAAGACCCTTCAAGATATTAAGAAGATCCTGAAGGAGAATGAAGACCGGATTCTGGAGTTTTTAGCGACCGATACCATCCTGACGTCGTGTGAGCCGGATTAAGTCGACGTTCGCTGCTTGGAAAAGGAAATCGTGGCCCTTAATCAAGTTAGCGGAAGTTAAAATTAAATTTGAAGCGAGCCTAATAACAATAGCCGAATTACGCAACGAAATCGCTACTTTGCGGAATGCCCCAATTCGGACGGCTGATTCATTCAAATATTAATATGGATATAAAGCGGCCTGACACTCCTGAAAAAGTGCAGCACGTGTCGCCGCTCCGCGCCCCCTCCCCCCTGCGCGTGCGACCGCCCCCGGCAAACTCGACACTACGTAAGCGTGCTTATGCTGATGTTGTGGGTCAGCCTCGAACAGCTGACCGGGTCAAGGCATCTACTAAGGTGTGTGATGATGAACGGGCCCCACTCAAGAAGTCCTCCCGCGCTAGTGTAGATAAGGAGAGATTCACACTGGTGAAAAGAAAAAATCAAAACACCTTGCAGGGCGCCTCGAAAGACCGCAGAGCCGGTTAATTCTGGTCTACGGGTCGCAACACCGAGTAGGTCGCTCTATGTGTCACGCCTCACCTGCACTACTCCGCCGTGGCAGATGAGGTGGTGAACTACGTTCGCCGGAAGATTGGCTACACGCTGCGGGTGCAACTGCTGCAGTCGCGTCACCGCGTGCACTTCAGCTCGTTTGTTGTGCGCGTGCCGCGGCCCCTGCAGGACACCATCGCGAGCGCAGACTTCTGACCGAAAGGTGTGGTTTTTCGGCGGTTCAACCTGCCGAATCCTACACCGGGGTAAACGACGCAACGGAGCCACGCTGTTACGTCATCGCCCAAATCAACTGTTCAGTTGTAAACTTTTATTGTTTGTTTTTTTTTTCATGTTCTTAATTACTGTTTTTTTATATTTAAAATTTCGTGACGCATTAGATTTATCTGCAATATCATTGAAATATGTTTTCAAGTAAATAAATGAAATATATTTGAGACTTCTTCAAGAAAAAAAGGTACGAAATTGTCGCTTACCATAACGGCGAAATTTACTCGTAATTTTTTATATAGCTTTTTAAACCGTCCTGTTTGTGACAATTTCTTGACAGTGCCACATTTATTATTTTTTATTTAAGACCCCTTACTCCTTAGAGCGCTCATCAATTTCACGAAACGGCCATCGATAGATGGCGTTGGCGCTCGGTACGCGAGCACCGGCAACTCAACGCGCGTTTCAACGCAGACACGAATAATCTTGATAGTTTTGAATTAAATTGCTAATAACATAATTTTCAATTTTATATGGGGACTCTTTATTTAATTTCATATTCATGGTATGGTAGTAGTAAATAAGGTATATGAATGTAGTAAAAGTATAGTATTAGTCTACATGTACATATATAAATTCAGGTTTCTTAATTGATTGATTCAACAACCAACACCGCTGAGCCGAAAAAGTTTGTAGCGGGATCAATTTGTTTTTTTTTTTTTATTAGGAAAATTTTAGTTAGGAACTTGAAATTAGAGAATAGTTTAATAGTGATTTCTGTTTTTTAGGGTTCCGTAGTCAACTAGGAACTCTTATAGTTTCGCCATGTCTGTCTGTCCATCCGTCCGTCCGTCCGTCCGCGGATAATCTCAGTAACCGTAAGCACTAGAAAGCTGAAATTTAGTAACAATATGTATATCAATCACGTCAACAAAGTGCAAAAATGAAAAATGGAAAAAAATGTTTTGTAGCTTTCACCACAACCCGAAAGGCGGCGGTTTTTTTTTCTTAAAAAATATTAAACGTTTTTTTATGGGATAGGAGGCAAACGAGCAGATAGGCTGCCTGATGGTAAGCGATCACTGCCGCCCATGGACACCAGAAGCACCAGAAGTGTTGGAGGTGCGCTGCCGGCCTTTAAGATGGATGTACGCTCTTTTCTTGAAGGTTTGATGGTCGCATTGGTCCGGAAATACCGCTGGCGACAATTCATTCCACAGTTTAACTGTGCATGACGTGACCAAATTTGCAAAACGTTGCGTCTTAGAAACATTTTAAAGGGTGAAAATCAAAATATGTACACCGTGTCCAATAAGTTTGAATACAGCACAAATAGCCAATAAAACAAAATGAACAAATAGTTACTACATTATTATTATATTTTATGAATGGCACTCTTATTTACTACATTCACAACAAATGTTTTGGAATAACTCCAGCATTAACTTGTTTACCAGCCTCAAACGCTTCTCAAACGGATCACACGCGGCACGCACCGTTTTCTTCACATTTCATCCCAAATACTCTCAATAATCTTTTTGAAATGATCTAGGTTTATGATTTTATAAAAATTTAGTCTTCAAAGCATGTATGACCATACAAAGTAGTCTAATACGCCTAAACCTGGAGGCCTGGGTGGCCACTCATGTTTCGGATAAAAAACTGCCAAATTAGTCTGAAACTACGCTAGAATACCATTTGCTGAATGTGCTGGAGGTGCGTCTTGTTGGGACACATGATACTCATTCCCAAGCATCCCTTTTAACTTTAAGGCATTTTTTTCTCCAAAACCTTGGTTTTAAAGAAAAAAACGTTGATTTTAACGCTTTTATCTGTAAGTACTGAAGGTAGTTTGCCTCGCTTACATACTGCATCCCACACCTGGGCCGATGGTGAGCTCTGGAACCTAGGCACATTTTTCTAGTTGCCCGGAACGTTATCTATCCTCGGTACCCATAATAGTTTATTTTGGACACGTGGCGTCTGTTTTATCACATACAGATTCTGCTTATAAAAAATAACTCGTCACCTGCGTGCCGAGCAAGTATTTTGTTGGCACTTTACCTCTTTGTTTTTCTTAGACACTTCGGAAATTTCATGAACTTTGTGCTTGTATTTTATTAAAAGGAATATACTCTTCAGTTTAAATAAGAATTTGATGGCCTGTGATCCCTATATCTTTAGAACTGAGGTAAAATGTGAGTATTCGGACTTATTGGACACGGTGTACATGTTCGTTCTAAAAGTAGCTGATCAAGCATCGTCGGTTTGGAAAGCCTGCGGTAAAATTTTTGCTCATTACTATACATATTCGATTTAAAGGGTTTTGAGATTTAGGAAATAAAACAACGCTTCATTAGATTTAATTTAATAGCATTATGTAATTATAATCTCAATGTAAGTGCAAGCAGTCTTATTTACAATAAACTTAAAAGCGGAAACAAATATATGCAGAAAGAAAAAAAAGAAGCTGTCAATACTGAATCCCCTAGGGTGGCTACATACATATGAATAGCACAGAAAAGTATTAAAATAAAATAAAAACCGGCCAAAAGCGTGTCGGGCCACGCTCAGTGTAGGGTTCCGTAGTTTTCCGTATTTTTCTCAAAAACTAACCTATAAAGTTCGAAACAAATTTTCAAAGAAAGTCTTTGTAAAGTTCTACTTTTGTGATTTTTTTCATATTTTTAAACATATGGTTCAAAAGTTATAGCGATTATTTCCGAAAATATGAAAATTATCAAAAATCGATCTTAGTAAAACCTAATTCATTTTTAAATACCTATCTAACAATATATCACACGTTGGGGTTGAAATGAAAAAAAATATCTGCCCCCTCTTTACATGTAGGGGTACCCTAATAAAACATTTATTATTATTAACGACCTTCCACATATTTATAATGAGCCCAAACATGATGGGGTTATGATGAGGAGAATAGCAGTTCTGTTGACCACCTCCTGACTCCATCATGAAAACTTGGACCTCGTCTAGTTCGATGGTGCTCGTCAGCCCAAATCTAATGAGCCCGAACATGATGGGTTTATGATGAGGAGAATAGCAGTTCTGTTGGCCACCTCCTGACTCCATCATGAGACCCTGAACCTAATCTAGTTCGATGGTGCTCGTCAGCCCAAATCTAATGAGCCCAAACATGATGGGGTTATGATGAGGAGAATAGCAGTTCTGTTGACCACCTCCTGACTCCATCATGAGACCTTGGACCTCATCTAGTTCGATGGTGCTCGTCAGCCCAAATCTAATGAGCCCGAACATGATGGGGTTATGATGAGGAGAATAGCAGTTCTGTTGGCCACCTCCTGACCCCGTCATAAGACCTTGGACCTCATCTAGTTCGGTGGTGCTCGTCAGCCCAAATCTAATGAGCCCAAACATGATGGGGTTATGATGAGGAGAATAGCAGTTCTGTTGACCACCTCCTGACCCCGTCATGAGACCTTGGACCTCATCTAGTTCGATGGTGCTCGTCAGCCCAAATCTAATGAGCCCAAACATGATGGGGTTATGATGAGGAGAATAGCAGTTCTGTTGACCACCTCCTGACTCCATCATGAGACCTTGGACCTCATCTAGTTCGATGGTGCTCGTCAGCCCAAATCTAATGAGCCCGAACATGATGGGGTTATGATGAGGAGAATAGCAGTTCTGTTGGCCACCTCCTGACCCCGTCATGAGACCTTGGACCTCATCTAATTCGATGGTGCTCGTCAGCCCAAATCTAATGAGCCCAAACATGATGGGGTTATGATGAGGAGAATAGCAGTTCTGTTGGCCACCTCCTGACTCCATCATGAGACCCTGGACCTAATCTAGTTCGATGGTGCTCGTCAGCCCAAATCTAATGAGCCCAAACATGATGGGGTTATGATGAGGAGAATAGCAGTTCTGTTGACCACCTCCTGACTCCATCATGAGACCTTGGACCTCATCTAGTTCGATGGTGCTCGTCAGCCCAAATCTAATGAGCCCGAACATGATGGGGTTATGATGAGGAGAATAGCAGTTCTGTTGGCCACCTCCTGACCCCGTCATAAGACCTTGGATCTCATCTAGTTCGGTGGTGCTCGTCAGCCCAAATCTAATGAGCCCAAACATGATGGGGTTATGATGAGGAGAATAGCAGTTCTGTTGACCACCTCCTGACTCCATCATGAGACCCTGGACCTCATCTAGTTCGATGGTGCTCGTCAGCCCAAATCTAATGAGCCCAAACATGATGGGGTTATGATGAGGAGAATAGCAGTTCTGTTGACCACCTCCTGACTCCATCATGAGACCTTGGACCTCATCTAGTTCGATGGTGCTCGTCAGCCCAAATCTAATGAGCCCGAACATGATGGGGTTATGATGAGGAGAATAGCAGTTCTGTTGGCCACCTCCTGACCCCGTCATGAGACCTTGGACCTCATCTAATTCGATGGTGCTCGTCAGCCCAAATCTAATGAGCCCAAACATGATGGGGTTATGATGAGGAGAATAGCAGTTCTGTTGGCCACCTCCTGACTCCATCATGAGACCCTGGACCTAATCTAGTTCGATGGTGCTCGTCAGCCCAAATCTAATGAGCCCAAACATGATGGGGTTATGATGAGGAGAATAGCAGTTCTGTTGACCACCTCCTGACTCCATCATGAGACCTTGGACCTCATCTAGTTCGATGGTGCTCGTCAGCCCAAATCTAATGAGCCCGAACATGATGGGGTTATGATGAGGAGAATAGCAGTTCTGTTGGCCACCTCCTGACCCCGTCATAAGACCTTGGATCTCATCTAGTTCGGTGGTGCTCGTCAGCCCAAATCTAATGAGCCCAAACATGATGGGGTTATGATGAGGAGAATAGCAGTTCTGTTGACCACCTCCTGACTCCATCATGAGACCCTGGACCTCATCTAGTTCGATGGTGCTCGTCAGCCCAAATCTAATGAGCCCAAACATGATGGGGTTATGATGAGGAGAATAGCAGTTCTGTTGACCACCTCCTGACTCCATCATGAGACCTTGGACCTCATCTAGTTCGATGGTGCTCGTCAGCCCAAATCTAATGAGCCCGAACATGATGGGGTTATGATGAGGAGAATAGCAGTTCTGTTGGCCACCTCCTGACCCCGTCATGAGACCTTGGACCTCATCTAGTTCGATGGTGCTCGTCAGCCCAAATCTAATGAGCCCAAACATGATGGGGTTATGATGAGGAGAATAGCAGTTCTGTTGACCACCTCCTGACTCCATCATGAGACCTTGGACCTCATCTAGATCGATGGTGCTCATCAGCCCAAATCTAATGAGCCCAAACATGGTGGAGTTATGATAAGTAGAATAGCAGTTCTGTTGAACATCTCCTGCCTGACTCCATCATCATGAGAACCAGAACCTCATCCTGGTTCCAAAATATAATAATAATTCAAACTCTCAACAAACTTCACGTATAACTTAAAATCCAAAATCATATGAAAAGCATGTCGAATGCTAAAATTGCATAAGGTGTAAAAAGGATCAAGATTTGTTTAGTCGCAGTTTACGGCACTTCTCGGAACTATCGAGCTGCTTACGAAAGCTAGGTGCGCCGGACGATCAAACGCAGGTCCGTTGTCTTCGAGCGCTCGGCGCAGACTGAGCGGGCTCGCGTTAGCAGTGTCTTTTATTCGAATTTTAGGTGTTTTAAAAACATATCTATCGACAGAAAGGTATGTCTTATATGTATGATTTTTTCTTATAGGTCAATAAGAAGTTCTAGTTTAGGATAATATTATTTAAGAGTTACAAAAAATGCAGGAATCGCAGGAAAAATACATAATGTAAACCTCTTTTTATCGAAAAAATGGGGAGGATACGGAAGGTTATTTACCACCATTTCAAGTAAATCTTAAAATGTCAAAGTATTAGCTAACTAGTACAGGATATAACAAATAGGATTGTGATCATTTATTACCCCAAATAACATTTTTAACAGCACAATCACGATTCTAAACGAGCTATCCCACTATGAAAATTGAAAACGTCTTCCGAAAAAACTGATTTTTCGGAAGTATAAAAAGACATATTTTAAAGTAGTACCAATTGACTTTCTAGCTTAAGATATGTACTTTTAGGAACATTATCATTTTTTTAATAATCATTTATAGTTTCTTTATAATTTTGAATGAAAAAGGTTCTATTTTGCAAAAAACGCTCGTCTTTAGGAATAAGGCCTCTTAACATTTCCGTAATGCCGCACTTTCAACGTCATTTTATAGACAGCATAATGTTCGCGAAACGCCAGTACAACTTTATTTCCGCCATAGCGCTCTTACAGACTTTACAAAGAGTTGAGGAGTGCCTTTTCAAAAAGGCTTCTTGTTATAGCTGTTCGTAGAGACATAAGCCCTTTTAAAATATACTCCTGACGTTATGTTCCGTCTCTCTGACAGTAAGCCTGATTGCTTAGAGATTAAAAATTGAATTTTGAAATGGCATTATGACATAAGATTTGTTGAGAGACTCGTCGTTTTCAGAATAGCTGGGCCAATTTTTTTTTGCAAAGTTGTCCACCTCCCTTTTTTTGGATTTGGAAATTTTTATGTGGTTTCCACTCAGAATCACGAGCTCTTTCAATCCTAATAGGAGAAAAAAGTGTCGTTCAATCGTTTAGAATTTCTTCTTTTACAAACTTGTTTGTATCTAGTAAATACTTCAATACTTTGTCCTTAGAAAATTAATGCTCCTTTTATCCTAAATACGAGCATTACGTTAAATATTAGGTACATTAAATCCAATAATATTATTTGTCCGTCTTTCATGGCAAAACGGAGCGACATATTGACGTGATTTTTTAAATGGAAATAGTTGAAGGTATGGGGAAGTGACATGGACTACTTTTTGTGTCTTTCTAACCCCCTTCCTAGAATGGGGGGTGGAAGTTTGTATGGAGCATTCCGCAATTTTCGAATTTAACGCGAGCGAAGCCGCAGGCATAAGCTAGTATGTAATAATACTAATAGATAGTTCCTCTCTCTGCAGCCCTAACCACCGGCAGCTTGGGCTTTACCCCGCTGTTGGCGCCACCCTCTAGGTTAGGTTTTTTATTCTTTTGTAAGTGTTTTTATAAGGTGCATTAGGGTAATTCCGAATGACAGAAATGCTCTAGTAATTCCGAAAGGGGAATCTTGATATGACGGAAATAATGGTGATTTTTGTGCGACGACATTAGACGACTTTCGGAGTTACTTAATACCCTAATGCACCTTATTTTATTTTTAAATGGTACTTAAAAAAATCCTGTTACTTAATAAAGGAGCTAATAATGAATATTTGTCGCAGGTCGAGCCCGGCAGCATGTTTTCTCTGTGTCGCCGGTACAAAGATGAGCACGGTACGTCCATTCATCATTATTAATTAATATTAATTTATATTAACAGCGATAATTAATGAATGTCGGCGATTGGAGGAGGCTAAGAATAGTTATTTGTTATACAAGGGGGCAAAGTTGTATTTTAACGCCGAGTGTGGAATTAAAAAACGAGCAAGTGAAAGGATTCTATAGTTGAACCACGAGCGAAGCGAGTGATTCGAGAATAGAATCCTGAACTTGCGAGTTTTTTAACACACGAGAAGTAAAATACATTTGCACCCGAGTGTAACACAAAACTTTTCCCCTCACTATAGCGAGGAAACTACAACGCAAAAAATGCGTCTATCAGTGGTTCCAGTAGTTCTACAGGTGGTAAATCATCTGTATTACTAGATTCACATACTTTTATCAATTTTAAAGCAGTTAATTTGACTTTATTCAAGGTCAAATTACTTTACCTACTAGTGGATAAAATGCGTTTTTACCCGCTGGTATTAAAGGACAAAACACGTGTTTCCGAGCTAGTGAGGGGAAAATATTTAGGTATAGTAGTAGACTATAATTATTATCCTCGTAAGACTGATTTTGTTATAAGTAAGTAAGTACACAAACAAATTTTACAGCTAGGTATACCCTGGATGTTTTAAGATGGGTCGTGTGACATTTCATTAGTTTAATTATTCGGTGTATTGGCGTATGCTGTGATGCCGTTTAAAATATTTGAAATAAATATATAAATATAAATATAAAATTTTTCATAATCACGTTTTAAGTAAGTTTGGTCGGCATTTTTTTGCCGTTGATCTAACTTTCATAATCTTTGAGAAATCAAGATAATTATTCCAATGTTTTAAATATCTTTTTTTTAAAGTGATTTTTACTATAAGTACGTAACCAATTAATACATGTCATATTAAAATAATTGTAGTCACAAATTAAAAGAGTGTGCCAACAAAAATATATCAAGTAAGGTAAGGTGGGGAAAGATCGAAGGGATTTTCTCAAGAAAAACCCTTCAATCTTTCCTCAACTTAACCGACTTGTTTCACTCATAATTATTATTAAATTAAAACGCGTAAAACTAACGTTTATATTTAACCCGACGTTTCGGACATGACATTACGTCCGTGGTCACGGGTAGACTGGCTGGGAGTTGTATCAACATCTTCTAGCTGTACGAGTTTTTTGGACTATCCGCACTTGATTATCATTATTCACTTTTACGCTAGTTCCCACTCTGCCTACATACAACACTCACGACATCCGATGGCATGGGACCGGAAGTTTTCTCACGTTTACACTTGCTAATCACCGGATTCCACGAAGATGAAATCCCTTGCCCTTAATTCTAATAATAATATTTTAATTTGATAATTAATTATTATTTATTTTATTTTTTTTATTTATTTTTATTTCCATTTATCAAAAATTAAAAAAAATCTAAAATTATTTATTTGTTCAAAAAAGTACAATTAATACAGTGGCTGGTGTCTCCTTTTAAGTTATTTACAAAATAACTTGTGCTAGGAGGCACCGCTCTTCCATTTACGTAGTATTACTAAGTATAATATGAGTGAAGATCGTGTTAGTTTAAATCAATATATTGTTTCACTCATGTTTTAACGCGTGTGTCTTCATTTAAGTGGGCTTTGCAACGTTTTGTCAACTTCCAATCAAGTCGGAACGTCACACAAAACTGTTCTAAACATCAACAGCTTTCTGAATTCTCACCAAACTACGCGGTGTGGCATGAGTAAGGCATGAGGAAACCGAAAGATTTTAACTACGCATTTCTTAGGGCAAAGTAAAGACAAAATGTTAAATGACGTCAAGCTAATTGCACTTAAAAAATGCACTTAAAAGAAAATAAAAATACTTTTTTGCAATGAGTTACTAGTTACTTTTTGATATCTATCAACAAGAATAATTAGATTATGTCCGCCAAGGGCATCATCACCATCAGAACAGCGTTTTGTTCTGAGAAATAAGTGATTGTAAGTTTTTTTAATGCTAGGCGAAATCCAGAAAAGTTTAAAATATGACATTTTACTCTTCTAATGTGATGAGGAATATGCTGTTAAAATTATTCTGTTTCCTCATGTTATGTTCCACCGTATATATCGAAAACATAAACATTTGTTCAGACTCTGTGGCGCGTTTAAGCAGATTAAAAACTCTTAAGAATTAAACTTTGTGTCGTTTATATTTAACCCTTCTTTACTTGGTGATGGATTTTTTCCAAGCATCACGAAAATTGAATCAATAGTAGATTTAGTACAGTTTTTCACGATAAAATACTAAGCAATATTCGAATTTTTCAATATGCTATTAAAAATCATCTTTTTTAGTTACGTTGTTTCATATTAAAAAAATGGTGATAGATTTTTTCATTATTTTTCCAGTGCTCAGCATATATACCACCATGGTGTCATATATCTGTAAATTGTTAAAAAAGTAAAATCATGCAATTAAGGGTTTATTGACAATGGAGTGCCTCTCTAATTTATATTTCCGCAATGGGTACATCGATGGGTAGATTTAAATAATAACATTTTTAACCCCCGACGCAAAAAACGAAGGGGTGTTATAAGTTTGACGTGTCTGTCTGTCTGTCTGTCTGTCTGTCTGTCTGTCTGTCTGTCTGTCTGTCTGTCTGTTTGTCTGTCTGTCTGTCTGTCTGTCTGTGTGTGTGTCTGTCTGTGGCATCGTAGCTCCCAAACGGATGAACCGATTTAGATTGTTTTTTTTTTGTCTGAAAGCTGAGTTAGTCGGGAGTGTTCTTAGCAATGTTTCATGAAAATCGGTCCACTATGTCGGGGTCGGGGGTTTTTTTAAATTTAATTAAATAAATAATTTTATGACTTTTATGTAATTCCCAAAAGATTTGACAATTTGTAAATACATAGGTAAAGAAAATATTCGTTCTACCTGAATATGACGATAGTTACCTACGTTAAAAATAGAGCGCTTTCGAACTACGTCCGAACCGAATCCGATAAATTCGTGAAAATAAAAAATATTACGCACTATTATGGACTATGGACGGAAATCTGGCAGGATTTTGGAGTAGGCCCTTGAGGCAATCTGCTAAGATGCTTCTCTTATCATAGTCAACCTCAGGTCCGCAAGCTGGCAGCTGGGGAGCGGGGCTAAATCGACAATCGATTATATTTTTAAGACGATACAGGACGGTTCAATTTCCATACCAACGCTCTCGGCTATTTGCTCCCTGGTTTTTGAAGGTAGACTGATTTTTTCAACACAGATTATTCTATAAATTGAAATAGACATCATACACGAAAGAAAAAACGACAAGGCCCAAGGCAACAATTAGTGCTTGCACCTCCTATATGAATCCATTTGCAGCATTACGATATAGCGAAAGACTATTTTTAACCCCCGACGCAAAAACGAAGGGGTGTTATAAGTTTGACGTGTCTGTCTGTCTATTTGCCTGTTTGTCTGTCTGTGTGTGTGTGTGTGTGTCTGTGGCATCGTAGTTCCCGAACGGATGAACCGATTTAAATTTAGTTTTTTTGTCTGAAAGCTGAGTTAGTCGGGAGTGTTCTTAGCTAAGTTTCATGAAAATCGGTCTACTATGTCGCGGTCAGGAGTTTTTTCAAAATTTTAATTTTATTGTTAGGTTATTAAATAACAAATCAAAAAAATTTTCAATAAAATAATTTGATTTGTTCCTAGTCAGATTGTTATTAATTATTAATCTTATCTGTGTTGGAACGTTTTGATATTTTTATTTTTAAAGACGCTCGAGTCAATCAAAAATTTCCAAAAACTGCCTTTTTCATTATGGCGCAAAAAAAGTGATACTCAAGATTGGTAACAATTAGCCAAAAAACCAAAACGGTACGATATAAATTTGATGAAAAACGTGTGACCTGTGCCTTTAAAAAAGTAAAACAGAAAAACGTACGTCGTTTTCGTACGTGTTTTCACTACGATCAATATGCAAATGGATAATTTAGTAGGCAAGTTTTATTTAAATCGATTAAATCGTAAATAGTGGCTTGCAGCTAAAAATAATGTTCAACTGGAAAAACCTAGGTACGTTTTTTCGCTAGAATCTACATTTTAGTAGGAAATTTTCTTAAAAATAGATTAAAATTAAACTGGTACAGATTTTTTTAATTAGCCCGTTATACTGCCCTACTGCTGGGCAAAGGCCTCTCCCCTTTATTTCCTCAACTCCCTCTGGTGTTATTTTTCCGGCCATGCAGTCACTCATAAAGGCGTCCAAGTCGTCTCACCATGCATGCGACAGACCAGACGTGGCATGCACAAATACACTTCAGCATGGCGGTTTTCTTCCCTACTTACTTTAATATGTACAGATCATTTCTGTCGTAGATCAATTTTAGCTGTAGACCACCGTTAACGACTAACTTACGAAAAACTAAAAAATGTTTACAACATGTCGGTGTGTACCTTAAACAAACCATGTAAAAAAACCGCTTCCTAAAAATAAGCGCGTTAGAAAACACGGAGAAAAAAGAAAAAAATAATTTTACATTGCAATAATATTGATGATTAGATTTCCTACCTAAACCTTTGAAATCAGATTTCTTAAGACGATACGATACAGGTCAGTTCTCCATACAAACGCTCTCGACTATTTCCTCCTTGGTTTTTGAAGATAGAGCAATGATTTTTTCGACACAGATTATTATTATTTTTTCTGAGTCGGACCGTTTTGATATTTTTTGCTATTCTTATTTTAAAAGATGCTAGATCCAATCAAAAATTTCTAAAAACGGCATTTTTCAATATGGCTCGAAAAAGGGATACTCAAGATCGGTAACAATTGTCCAAAAAATCTAAACGGTCCGACACAGATTATCTCATTTTATATTATTCAGATTCTCAAATTTCGTTCCGTTTAAATAAGTTTTGAAGGAGGAAAAGAGAGCGGAACCTCGATTTCAAAGATTTTTTCGCAATATCTTTTAACTGAGTTGTTCTTAATGCAAATTTTTTTTTCGATAAATCTAGTTAATAAAACTAGTATATTTAACTAAAATTCCCAAATTGAAAGGGGGACTCCTTTCCATTTTAGCATTTTCGCTCCCGTAGCGTCTTAATGTATTGCAATAATCTAAACATCCAAATTATAGACTAATCAATTATTTTTGTTAGTAATTAAATTCCGTTCCGTTAGGCCGTTTTCACATTATCCGATCCGATATCGGATGTCATAAGGATTTCAATGGAAAAAATACAAGATGGCGCCTGTAATGTATGGGATATCGGTCCTACATCCGATATCGGATCGGATAATGTGAAAACGCACTTACGATTCATTAAATTTTGAAGGAGGAAACAGTCGAGAGCGGAACCTCGATTTTAAAGAATTTTTTCGCAATATCTTTTAACTGAGTTGTTCTGAATGGACAATTTTTTTCGATAAATCTAGTTAATAACACTAGTATATTTAACTAAAATTCCCAAATTGAAAGGGCTCCCTTTCCTTTCCATTTTCGCTCCTGTAGCGTCTTAAATACCTAAAAGTACTTAAACACCTAAAAGTACTTAAATACCTAAAAGAACAACCAGCGAATCGTGTCATCACGCACGCACACAAGGGTAGCTTAGCTAACAACTGCGACACGGCCGGCCGCCGCGGCACGTTGCTGTATCGTGCAAATGCCACATTGAGCGGTGTAGGCCGTTTTCACATTATCCGATCCGATATCGGGTGTCGGACCGACATCCTACATCCGATAAACGCTTCCGATAGTGTCGGCTGTCGGTCCGATAAAACGCATTGTTCCAAATCAATGAAGTATGATTTTGTATCAAAAAATATTTTTAAAAAGTTTTATCTTATACTATTAAACGAGCAATTCTTGTATATTTATTTATTTATTTATTTATTTATTTATTTATTTATTTATTTATTTATTTATTTATATATACCGACGATCTCGGAAACCGCTCTAACGATTTCGCTGAAATTTGTTTTGTGGGGGTTTTCGGGGTGAAAAATCGATCTAGCGTAGCCTTAGATCCCGGAAAACGCGAATTTTCGAGTTTTCTTGAGTTTTTCCTTCGCATTTGTAAACGTAAAATATGGTCCTTAATTTCGCCGCGCGCGCATCGATTCCGCGTAGCTCAGTCGCACGAGGTCGGTCTAATGTACGCAGATAGATCGTAGGTGTCAGGGTTTCGAATCCCGGCCAGAAATTAAGTTTTTGTTTTTTGTCTTTTTTTTTGTTTTTGTATTTATAAGAGTTTTTTTTTTATCTAAAGACGTGATATATTAAAATAGAACCGAGCGAAGCTCGGTCGCCCAGATATTATTTAATAATTATAAGCACTATATTTCAAATATTTTATTGTAAAATTAAAATAACGAGCATAAAAATACTCAAGAGCGGCAAGTAAAATAAATACTTATAATTTTACATTTAACTATATCTACTAAAAGATGAAAAAATTAGTATCCGCAATTCGGACCGATGAATTACAATCTTTTTGTTTTCAACAGAAATTCATTATTAACAGCAGCTGTTTAATAGACGCCATTTTTGTCACGCACACTACACTACAAACGTATACCTACATTAAATACGCACACACACAAATATTATCGGCCGACAGCTGGCGGGGGGTCCGGCATGCCAAAAATGTCGGAAGCGTCCTGCCGATATCGGTAGTTCGGTGGTGCCTCGGACAAAAACTGTTCTAGGAGAGTGCCATCTGCATTAAATCCGCAATTTTTGCGTTTTATATAGTTTTTTAGTAATAATGATCTATTAAATACATAAATAAAAACCTAGAAGCGCATAAATCTTACATTTTACATCCTTCCTATATCCGATATCGGATCGGATAATGTGAAAACGGCCGTAGGGTTGCCAACCGTAGGTAGTATACACAAAGACAGGAAAAATGCTCTGAGGAAAATGATATGATATATAGTATTGTAAGTAATATATTATTTTGGTTCAGCGTACTGTAATTATTTTTAATTTCTGTACCATTTTTTTTGTAGGTACTGTACTGCACACAATTACACCGTCATATTTAAAATAGATACCTAACTTGGATAAGTACTCGACACCGATAGCAATAAGAAGTTGCAGGGCAATCATGGTCGCGCGATAAATGATAAAACATCGGGCCGTCCCTAGTCGGATATCGCACTTACAAATAGTGCGATAGGGACGGTCTGATATTTTTATCATTTATCGCGCGACCATAATTGCCTGCCTGCTGTCTATAAGGCTGTCCTTTCGTTCTTTGTCCACATTAGGATGGGCCGAATATTCGATAAATATTCGGTATTCGGCATATTTAGTTAATCTCAGCATCTCCAGAGGTCCGACAGGTTTTCTAAATATATATCGTTTTTTTATTCGAGGTGAGATTTTAAAGACCAGTTCTTCGAAACTTGCTATTGTCATTCTGAAATATTCTTTGAACTTCACTTCACTTGTCTTTAATGCTAGTAGAGCGGCAAAAGGGTCTCGGAAAAAGTTGATGTGACTGGAGAGTATACTGCTGACAAGTGGTATCGTTGTGATCGGTAGACTTTACTGAGTACGAAATAATGACTTGTCGCATTCTCAGACTGTGGGGGGGTTAACTATGACGTCACAAAGATCGTGGTCCCGGGTTTCAATTTTTTGCCAATTTGTCTAGAACCCCTTATCCAATTTTGAAAAATGAGGTGTCGATTGAAAGCGTATAACATGCTAATTAAGATTTCTTATATGTGAAAAGTATAGTTTTGTTAGTTATTTTTTAATTAACAATAATGCAAAAAATACTTTTTTTTTACTCTCTTTTTTGATTTTTGTGACTCAAAAAGGCAATGAAAACGGCCACTTAGCTAAAAAATATGTTATATAAATCATTTAACTACATTATTAAGCTATCTGTTGCTTTTTAAATTTCTACGATCGGATAATAAATAAGCAAACTACAACCACATACCTGTAGGCGGGGAGTACCGCTTGACACGCGTTCCCATACATTCGGCGTCTACCAAATTACACCTCGCGCAAAATTCGTTTCAAGGAGATATACTTACCTCTAATCTTATTCATCGTAACCTACCAATATTGGTATCATTTGAAAGTACAATTAAAGTACTTTAAGAAACAATGTCAATCATTTTCTTAAAATCAATAATCGCCAGTCTGCGGTGGTTACAAAGGAAAAAAGTGGGTATGCAATTTGACTGGTTTCCTAGGTTTGATACCCTAGACGACTTTAAAAGGGGAGGTAAAGGTGACATATGGGTTGTTCTCTGGCCTAATAGCTACACACGAGGGTCAGGGGAGTAAAAAGTAGGGTTTAAGTTTAGTTCTAAGTTATTTTTTCTTTTATTTGTTGATTTTATTGTGTTTAATTTTTTTTGTAATTTTATCAAGGATACACGTTGGTTTCTTTTGCTGAAAAATCCCTTTTTTATGAGAAATGTTATGAATTTCATGGCATTTTCCGATGGAGACTAAAATTAACTTTCAAATAAGGCCACATAGTCATACTTTTACTTATATAATATTAAGGGTAATAGCACAGAATATATAATAGTCCAAGTACAGAAGGCCCACTGCTTTGATGTTCACGAAATGCCGCCTTTTTAAATGCCTACAAAATTCTAACAAAGAAACGAGCCGCACGTGCGCAGCGTCGAATGATAGGGTTGCCTATGGATTAAAACGAATTAATTCTCAGATAAAATGTTATACTATAATATCCAAGTCTTGGGTACTTTCTAGGTAAATATACAGTATTTATATATTTTTGTTTAAGCCTTCTGCATCACAAGCCTTATTGAACTTTTCCGTGGGACTTAATCAATAAGATCAGTGTAAGATTGTCCTATTTTATTCACGATGTCTATTTAACTAAGCATTATTAGCCATTCCACACGTGGACATCGCATACGAACCTTGAAAAAAACTCGCTACGTAATGTAACAATTGAAAGTGCGAACGTGCGTTCCGTGAGAACGCGCGCCACCCCTGATTAGGCCGCGAACTCGCGGCCGCCAGCATGTACTTGTAGCGCGGCGATAGAATCGCGGAGTGAGCCGCCCCTGGTAATAGCCCCGGCGAAGTAGTGCAAGCGGGACAGCAGTGTAGCAATCCATAGACCTGACTTCACTGGTTCCTCAGGGCCACACATAGTCTTACGAGGCGGCCTGCGTGCCCTGCTCTCTAATATGTGGGTCAATACTGCTTCAACGCAAACGATTGAGATGTGTGATTTTTTTGACACTGAGTGTATTTGCAGGAGCTGCATGTACTTAACAAGTGTACCTCAACAACTATTTCATATTTATAACGCATTATTAATAATAAATATGCTCTTAATGTTATCTTGACTACTGTTGAATAATTATGTTTTGAGAAAAGTGGCTAAAAGTGAGGATTATAATTACTAAAACATTATAGGTAACTTCATTTTAGTGATTTAATGTGTATAACGACCGAAGTCCAATCGTTTTGATTTTACGATTACTTTTTAATACCTACTGGGTCAAAAAACCGCACCTCTAAGTCGTTTGATTTCAAACGGTATTACTTGGTATTACCCTTAATATTATATAAGTAAAAGTATGACTATGTGGCCTTATTTGAAAGTTAATTTCTCGGTGAATATATCAATACATCATATAATTATATAAAAATACATTATATTACAAATATTTTAATATAAAAATGAATTATGAAATAAAGCATGCACGACCGCTAATTAACTAATGTTTAAAGTCCCAGTTTAACTGGCCCAATACTTGTTTGTTGCACTGAGCATGTTACCATGATTGTTTGTAAGTAGTCACTCGCAGTTTTGCATGCTACCCTCTCTTACCTAGATATAAGCAATAATATTATGTTTTCTCAGTAAGTGATTTATTATGTAAATCTTATGAGAATAAAATATCTTAAACCATAAACCATAATTTTAGTCTATATCGGAAAATGCCATGAAATTCATAACATTTCTCATAAAAAAGGGATTTTTCAGCAAAAGAAACCAACGTGTATCCTTGATAAAATTACAAAAAAATTAAACACAATAAAATCAACAAATAAAAGAAAAAATAACTTAAAACTAAACTTAAACCCTAGTTTTTTTTCCCCCTGACCCTCTGTGTAGCTTTTAGGCCAGAGAACAACCCATATGTCACCTTTACCTCCCCTTTTAAACTCGTATAGGGTATCAAACTTAGGAAACCAGTCAAATTGCATACCCACTTTTTTCCTTTGTAACCACCGCAGACTGGCGATTATTGATTTTAAGAAAATGATTGACATTGTTTCTTATTAGTACTTTAATTGTACTTTCAAATGATACCAATATTGGTAGGTTACGATGAATAAGATTAGAGGTATATCTGCTTGAAACGAATTTTGCGCGAGGTGTAATTTGGTAGACGCCGAATGTACTCCCCGCCTACAGGTATGTGGTTGTAGTTTGCTTATTTATTATCCGATCGTAGAAATTTAAAAAGCAACAGATAGCTTAATAATGTAGTTAAATGATTTATATAACATATTTTTTTAGCTAAGTGGCCGTTTTCATTGCCTTTTTGAGTCACAAAAATCAAAAAAGAGAGTAAAAAAAAAGTATTTTTTGCATTATTGTTAATTAAAAAATAACTAACAAAACTATACTTTTCACATATAAGAAATCTTAATCAGCATGTTATACGCTTTCAATCGACACCTCATTTTTCAAAATTGGATAAGGGGTTCTAGACAAATTGGCAAAAAATTGAAACCCGGGACCACGATCTTTGTGACGTCATAGTTAACCCCCCCACAGTCTGAGAATGCGACAAGTCATTATTTCGTACTCAGTAAAGTCTACCGATCACAACGATACCACTTGTCAGCAGTATACTCTCCAGTCACATCAACTTCAAAACTAGACGACTTTTTTCAATTCCGCCGCCTTACTATTCCTTTCAAAATGAGTTCCGTCATTATTCATTTTATATATATACTAGCTTTTACCCGCGGCTTCGCCCGCGTAATAAAAGTATTCATTAAGATTTGCATTTGGATCCGTAGGTTTCTCTGTAGGTATATTTATCTGCGATTATTTCGATTGCACATAATACTTTTGCTTGCAATGATTGTAGAAATATTACACATCGACCACAGCGTAGGTAATTCTATATACGCTGGGGAAACCTTTATAAACATCCCACATAGCCCGTATTTCGACACTATGATCGGTGGGTAAAAAGTACTTTTTTCTATTATCCCTTACAATTTTTTACATTTTGCTTATACTTATCGCAAACGTAATCTTCAAGCAAGCAAACAACGATCGTCTTAGAGCACATTGATTGTAAGAGACCGCCGACCGATTATCCGTATCCCTCTAACGATACCCATATTATCCGTATCCGTATCCGTATCGCTATCCCTATCGCTATCCCTATCGCTATCCCTATCGCTATCCCTATCGCTATCCCTATCGCTATCCCTATCGCTATCCCTATCGCTATCCCTATCGCTATCCCTATCCCTTATCAAGATAACACTTTAAGTTCTCGCGCTTTGTACACATATTTAAAGTCACATACAGGTCGAACGCGATTAATTAACATTATTTTTACCTTTTTTCCCAACGTTTCAGCCAGGTTGCACTGGCCGTGGTCGCGGAAGACTGACGTCCCAGCAAAATGTCACCGGAGATGTAAACAACACAAAACTACCCGATACTAATTTATATAAATGTTCGGGGTAGACAAATAAATATAATCTACCCGCTTTTAGTTAATGTTTATTTCCCACCGCACGACACACAAAAAAAAAAGAAAAAAAAAAGGTTCGACCTTATCAAGATGTTTAATGATTTCTTATCAAGTGCTAAAATATAAAGTTTATTGGTTTTATCTTTTAAAATTAAGAAATCCCATACAAACTTTCAACCTCTTTTTCAACCCCTTCATCCCTTTTTTTCGAAATAAAAAGTAGCCTATGTTCTGTCTCAGGGTCTAAAGATTGTCTGTTCCAAATTTCATCAAAATCGGTTGCGTGGTTTAAGCGGGAAAGCGTAACAGACAGACAGACAGACAGACAGACAGACAGACAGACAGACAGACAGAGTTACTTTCGCATTTATAATATTATACTAGCTTTTACCCGCGGCTTCGCCCGCGTAATAAAAGTATTCATTAAGATTTTGATTTGGATCCGTAGGGACCGTAGGTTTCTCTGTAGGTATATTTATCTGCGATTATTTCGATTGCACATAATACTTTTGCTTGCAATGATTGTAGAAATATTACACATCGACCACAGCGTAGGTAATTCTATATACGCTGGGAAAACCTTTATAAACATCCCACATAGCCCGTATTTCGACACTATGATCGGTGGGTAAAAAGTACTTTTTTCTATTATCCCTTACAATTTTTTACATTTTGCTTATACTTATCGCAAACGTAATCTTCAAGCAAGCAAACAACGATCGTCTTAGAGCACATTGATTGTAAGAGACCGCCGACCGATTATCCGTATCCCGCTAACGATACCCATATTATCCGTATCCGTATCCGTATCCGTATCCGTATCGCTATCGCTATCGCTATCGCTATCGCTATCGCTATCGCTATCGCTATCGCTATCGCTATCGCTATCGCTATCGCTATCGCTATCGCTATCGCTATCGCTATCGCTATCGCTATCGCTATCGCTATCGCTATCGCTGTCGCTATCGCTATCGCTATCGCTGTCGCTATCGCTATCGCTATCCCTATCACTATCGCTATCCCTATCGCTATCCCTATCGCTATCCCTATCGCTATCCCTATCGCTATCCCTATCGCTATCCCTATCGCTATCCCTATCGCTTTCCCTATCGCTATCCCTATCGCTATCCCTATCCCTATCCCTATCCCTTTCCCTATCCCTATCCCTTATCAAGATGTTTAATGATATAACACTTTAAGTTCTCGCGCTTTGTACACATATTTAAAGTCACATACAGGTCGAACGCGATTAACATTATTTTTACCTTTTTTCCCAACGTTTCGGCCAGGTTGCACTGGCCGTGGTCGCGGAAGACTGACGTCCCAGCAAAATGTCACCGGAGATGTAAACAACACAAAACTACCCGATATTAATTTATATAAATGTTCGGGGTAGACAAATAAATATAATCTACCCGCTTTTAGTTAATGTTTATTTCCCACCATGTTTATTTTAAAGGTAAACATAATGTTAATTAATCGCGTTCGACCTGTATGTGACTTTAAATATATGTTTAATGATTTCTTATCAAGTGCTAAAATATAAAGTTTCATGGTTTTATCATTTAAAATTAAGAAATCCCATACAAACTTTCAACCTCTTTTTCAACCCCTTCATCCCTTTTTTTCGAAATAAAAAGTAGCCTTTGTTCTGTCTCAGGGTCTAAAGATTGTCTGTTCCAAATTTCATCAAAATCGGTTGCGTGGTTTAAGCGGGAAAGCGTAACAGACAGACAGACAGACAGACAGACAGACAGACAGACAGACAGACAGACAGACAGACAGAGTTACTTTCGCATTTATAATATTAGTATAGTATGGAGTATGGATGGATGGATGGATATATATAATATATATAATATATATATATATATATATAATATATTAGTATATTAGTATGGAGTATGGATAGTATGGAAGTATGGATGGGTTGACCCAGCATCTTCTTTTCTAAGTCCCGTCAGCGGCCGCTTCGGTGAGGCGTTTTATTAGAGACGGCCAGTCTGACCAAAAAGAGTAAGCTACAGTCAACAACACAGCTGTGAATACAAAGTGCCAAAAATATGTGTACAGAACTTTATTGCCTGTACATTAAGGTGTGTATTACAATACATATTTTTGGCACTTTGTCTGTATTCACAGCTGCGTCGTTGACTGTACAGCGGAAAAATCTCGACTGGGGGGAAATTGTAACTGATCCATTTTTTCCATTATTATATTTTCCACTATGATGTTGAGTTCTACATGTATCCACTGAACACTCCTACCATATATAACCGGTGGACACTCTATTTAATAACGCAAACATTGTAAAACATGGAAAAAATGGAATTAGAAATTAAAAAGTGGCGACATTGTTATAGTGCAATTTTGATTCCTGTGTAGAAGAAAA
The DNA here is from genome assembly GCF_023078275.1 of Leguminivora glycinivorella. Lineage (NCBI taxonomy): Eukaryota > Metazoa > Arthropoda > Insecta > Lepidoptera > Tortricidae > Leguminivora > Leguminivora glycinivorella. The sequence continues at coordinate 7,922,809 of NC_062983.1, forward strand.
AAACATATTTCTGAGCGCTTTTCTTAGGGCTCAGTACCTCAAAAAGGAAAAACGGAACCCTTATAGGATCACTCGTGCGTCTGTCTGTCCGTCTGTCACAGGCGTCACAGCCAATTTTCTCCAAAACTACTAAACCGATTAATTTTAAATTTGGCACACACATGTTAACCTGTGACCAAAAGACTGAATCGAAAACGAGTGGTTATTACCACTAGTTTTAAAATTATTAGCCGTCCTTTTTCAAAAATAGCATATACGTCGTTTTCCACAGACTTAAGAACGGCGAATTCGGGCGTTCGAAATTCAATAATCGATCCCCTGGCTCTATTTTTTCGAACGCTAAATTTGAACCTTATTGCTATCATGATAGTTGCTTTTTAACTACAGTGAGACTTTAGCACGTGCTGTGGAAACGGGAGCTAGCCGCAGTGAATAATAGAAACAAAGGCCTTTGTTTAACAGATTACGGCAAAAGCGAAACGTTCATCTCAGAAAATTCATACTATATATCGCCGCGAGATAGATAACACGTCTTCTTCTAACTGTACTAATGACTTAAGGACGGGTAGTCTATCTCGCGTCGACATACTCTCGCGGCACATGTGTTAACCCTGCAGAAGAGCGATACGAATCGTTGGCTTCCCCATCAAGAAATGTGGGTCCATCGTGTTATGTCTTACGAACTTTCTTATATGGTGTTATGTCCTTTCTTTGTGTATTCTGTCTTTAGGGATTAGCGTTAAGAAATAACATACATACATACAATCACGCCTGTATCCCATAAAGGGGTAGGCAGAACACATGAAACTACTAAAGCTGCAGTGCCACTCTTGGCAAATAAGTGGTTGAAAGATAACATAACTGTGGCATAACGACCCGGAAAATTTTATTGACACATTGTCAACACTCGTCAGGGCATTTCATTATTTGATGTATTTAATATTTTGTCTTAATTTTCTAAATAAAACTGCGCGGGATTTTTTTTAATGTAAAGTAAGTACCTCTATAGCGTTGCCATATTTACTTTGTACGTACTAGTACGGTGTACTTATGGAGACGGCCGCTATATAACAGCACCGATTCTAAGAAACTAGAGCATTAAGGTATAGTATTTTATGCAACTGGTGGTTAAAAGAGGTCAAAAAAGGTGAGTGGCGTGGGTAACAATTTGAGGCGAAGCCGAAAATTGTTAATAAAGACGCCACGAGCATTTTTTGACTCAGTTAAACACCGTTGCATACAATACTTTTTCTACGACCAAGCACTTATTTTGAAAGAAAATTATAAATCAACAAATACCTACTTTCAGTCATCTTAGTTATCTAGTGGACCGCCTACCATTTTGAATATGCAGTTTGAGTGCAAACATGAAAATAAAACTGTCTATGGTATGGTTCTTTGAAGCCTGGCCACTAAGACGAATCGAGCCGAGTTGAATCGAGTTCTCATACATTTGAATGCGATTCGACGCGTTGCCAATGAACGCAGCAGAAAACGAAGGAGTCTCGACTCTGCGAATTGGTTTGTTAAGTTGGTAGCAATGTATTTACTGAACTGTAACAGCTATATCGTGCTACTTCTACTAAATGTTTTCAGGGTATAGACTAGATAGACTTGTCCTGACATCTTTTATGTAGGGTTTTTAAGTTCTATGCACGACCTTGTAACTCACGAATAACAGTACGGGAGTAGAAAAAATATATTATAATTATCCAACACGGGATCTTTTTGGAAAATAAGCGGGGAAAATTACCTTGTACTTGTATTGTACTGAATAATAGAGCTCATTTGTGAGTGTGTTTAGTAAAACGTCCCACTTTGTCGGTTACCATTAAGGTGAGATTTACTTGTATCTTTGTATGAATAAACTGAAAAAGCGGCTTTATAGCAATCGATAAAGTTAATAGAGATTTAAAACGTACTATACATTTTTCCATTTATTTACTCTATTTGTAAACCCGGATCTTTTTATTTACATTCTTATTTCAAACTCCAAGTATCTGCCAACTGAGCTTAAGAAGGGTCTGTCTTAATATAAAATTCAGAGGAGGGTTAAAGTACCAACACTCTTCGTATTTAGTGGTTTGTAAAAGGAATCTCCAACGGAATGAGAAACGATACAATGTCGATTTCTAGCGAAGTAGGAGTAAAGTAGCGAGAGTTCCTGGCGCCTTACCACAACTTCTCGCGCGCGAGTCCATACATCAAACGTGACTTCAAGTGTCGACTCGCGGGCGAGAGTGCAAGTTGTGCTAGACCGCTTGAGATCATATTATTCAGACATTTTCGTCATTCTTGATAATAGAACCTTGTTTTTTTTACGATCACGGATTTTAAATGTATTTTCATAACAGTGCATTTTTATATAAAATTTCTTTAACTGGGGGCCGATTTTTGAGTCTCACGGCGTTCGAATTCAGAAAATTGTCACTGAAAATAATAGGCAATTCACCGTTTTCAACCGATATTTTAGTGACAGTGAGACTCAAAAATCGGCCCCCTGGCCATCTTTTAATGCCTAAGTTATGCTAAATTACTTATGTTTAGGTACCAAATACACAACTTCATTTTTAGTACAAGGAGGACAGTTACTGGCATACCCTATCACCTTAGTTTATTAGACTGACAAAAGTTTGACACTTTTTGTTCTGTTACATGAAACAATAACAAATTGGTAAAGATTTATTCAACGTTTCCCGGGTACAGGTTAACACGTTCGCTGCGGCAAGCCAAAACCTTAACCCAAAATCTAGTGCGTTACGAGGCCCAATCCGCCCCGTAATAGTTTACATCGTAGTGCGTTACGGGTATAAAAGTGCCCCGTACGCCTAAGTCTGTTAAAAGTGCTGTAAGTTCCTGAAATATTGGATTTTCCAATATTTTTTTCGACTAACTGTAAGAGTATGAAATTTCCTACGTCTCATTATCCCCGCACGTGTATACGATAAAAACTCAGAAAATTATATAGAAAGGAAAATACGGGGTTATTTTATGAAAAAATACGGGGTTTAGTACACCCCGTAACGCATGTAATGTATTAAGGTCGATAAATTAGTAGTGATGGGAAATAAAAAAATCGATGTATATGCTGTTTTAATAAAAAAATTACACATCAAAAATATGATACTTCGCACTCTTGTATTTTTGTAAAAGTAGTTAATATAATTAAGTAACAAAGATAAATAAAATAAGATAAACCACCACCGTTTTTACATATTAAAAACATATATCTAATTAAGGTAACTGTCCCATATTACGGGAACTTAAGACGTTTCCTACTTTGAGTGAGGATTGTAAAAAAATGCGAAGTTTCTAGTCGTGTTAATTATTTTATTTTAAGGATAAGTCTTCTACGATGGATTTAAGATACAATTTTCCATCGTAACTTCTAATTTATAGAAATTACCGTTGTTTTACTTAACCCTTAGTTTGCCCATTATTCCGGGATACAATTTTGGTATGGCTTCAATTCCGGGAGTCGTTGTACGTAATTACGGGATACCTTTAAAGTCGACGTTCTTTAAGCATAATGTAAGAAAATGAATTAAAAATGTTGTTTACATAAATATATAAATGCACATATCGTTTTAATAGATGCTTATACACAGTGTATTTTTTTATAATTAGCAATGTTTTGATGGGTTGGGGTGGGATGGGAAACATGATATTTTACGGTATAACGATTGTATGATATAATGTCAGGGTGTTATAAGTTTTACTGTCTGTCTGTCTAAGGCATCGCTTACGAATGGATGAACCGATTTAGATTAGTTTTTTTCGTTTGAAAGCTGAATTAGTCGAGAGTGTTCTTAGCCATGTTTGATGAAAAACACTTCACAATGTCGGGGTTTATTTTTTCAAAATTTAATTTCAATCCAGAAGCTCTTGCCGGTTATAAAAATGCAAGGTACTCGTGAAAATTTCAGTTTTTTGTTACTGGTGATCACTGAGCTACACCGTATACATATATGGTGGTGATACGTCATTCAAGTATGTATATATAAATAAATAGTACTCAATAAATATTATAGGCCGTTCTTACACAGATTGACTGTCCGAAGAATTTGTACTATTTTATATTTATATAGCTTTCTAGTACTAATAATGATTGAGCTAAATTGTAGACGGACAGACTGACTGACGGACAAACCAATGTGCGGTATAAAGATTTTTAGCTAACTAAGGAAGTTTAAAAACATAATAATAGTCGGGTCTCTATACCTTATTTTGTGTTTTTATATTTTAATATACTTTATATGGGCATACCGGAATAAGATACACTCATATAAAGTCGTGTACTTAATTACGGCAGTCAAAACGAAGGCTATATTAAAAGACAAACAAGATTTTATTCTTAGTACATTGGAAGATTATATAACAATTATACTCAAAACATCGAAATAAGTAACCTTTGTGCTTTAATTTTATGAAATAAAACAAATTTAATGTCGATGCCACACTCCAATATTTCGCACGTATTACTCAACGAGTATACATTTCGTACTCAATTATGAGACTAAAATCTAAAAAATATATGTGCCGTAAATATGTCACTATAAATCTGAAATCTTTACTCAATATATTTACATCAAATATATAATTATACTTCACCGCAAATAGTAATAAAACATAAAAACATTACATAGACTGTGTTTCCGTTATTCCGTGATACTCCCGCAATTATGTACACCGCGTCAAAATGGTGTACATTATTCCGGGAGCGGGTATTTTAATTAAAATATGCTTTAAATTAATTTGAAAAGATGATATAAATGTTTTTTAATAAGTATAAGACCATTATGATACAAATTTAATATAAATAAACTTACCCGCATCACAGTAAACCCTTAAGAAGTTCCGCTGCCGCGTTAAGCTCACCGTCAAACACGCCCATAGAAACCACTGCGTGGTTGCGACTGACGCGTTTGGAGGTACCTCACGGCTTCAAAAGATATGATACATATTCGAAAATCGACTTTTTCGGTTCTATTTGATCTATAGTTAATAAAATACTGCATTAAATTATGATTTTACTGATAGTTTCCTTAGTTTGCGACAAAAACCAAAGTATCCCGGAATAATGTACCACATTTTACTATCCCGGAATAGTGTACAGTTACCTTACCTGCCTGCAATTAGATGTCAATTTGTGGTGATTTTGACGTTTATTGTGTGGGATAACCTTTGTTTTTGGAATATAGTAGTTCTAACGTGTGGTTCGAGCGCTTCATTTTTAATTTGCCGATAACAAGTGTTTCAGTAAGCACTGCACTAGCGATACTGTGCCCACAACCCCGTACGGGCCAGCAAATTCTTTTACGGGGCTCACGGAGACCCGTATCGCACTAGAAGATAATTTTTGTCCCCTGGTCGGTACGGGGTTCCTGAGACCCCGTATATAATTAATATATGAATAAATAATACTTTTGAACAGAAATCCAAATGTATATTTGTCATTTTCGTAGTTGTAAAAATGACCAAAATACAGCTTCCGCACCAGCGGAGTGAACACGATTTTTCTCACCCGCACTGAGTGATGACAGCGTACGGGGTTCAAAAACCCCCGTAACGCAGTGAACGTGTTAACTGGTAATATATGGTCAATTGTCTCAGACTAAAACATTCCCCATCACAATAATTACAAACGAAAACACTTACCCTAATCTAAACAGAGCCGTTGATAGCAACATTATTTGACTGAAGCACCCATTAACCGTCTTACCCTGTTTAGAAGAGAAAGGGTGAGATTATTTAATCTTTCAACTAACGGCCGAGATAAAATTTGGGCGCAGTTTGTGGGTCTTGAGGTGCTTAGATCGTTATATGTGACTGTCTTTGCCTAAAGGGTCCTATTAATGTTGATATATGTATTTTAGTACCAACATAGTACCTACTTATATAATAGGCAGTCGTGTACTGAATATGTGTTTTCCGTGATCATGATGCGTCGAAATATCGGGAGCTCGACGAAAATCAAAACATCAAAAAAGGTAATCACACTCACAGTCTATATACCGATTAATATGTATAAGTCTAATGAAAATAACCGTGAATCCTTTGAAACTCTTGTGTTTATATCTACGCGTTTACACGGATGCTCATTTATACAATGCAATATCATTTCACTAATTGTGAATGCATTTAAGTACTCAGACAAAAAAACAATTAGTTAAGTATTTATTTCTGACATACCTATTTTATTTTATATGATTTTTTAGAAGTGCAGTTACTGCAAGAACGTATTTAAAATACAAAGAAAGTCCAAAATATTACACTGCATGCCATGATACAAAAAATCAAGAGTTATTTGGTTTGTGTCTTAATGAATAGGTATTTTCTGTAGCTGTAAGCATGGATATCTTGGACAAATTATAAAATTACAAATAAACTAGTGTCAAGAACATTAAAATAATACATTTATAAGGGAGCTGTAACAAGACAAGTCAGTCTCAGTAAATGTATAACACATAACTCAGAAAATATTGTTTTCCTCTAATGCCCTCTTAAACCGAAGTGGTCGTTAATTTAAATCCATACTAAGGAGTTAATTCTCTAATGGCAACATAGGGTGTTAAGAGGCTGACAGCTCTTGATGACTTTGAATTGATGTTACTTAGGCACAGGTCCCACCGCGAGCTAGTAAACTATGAGCTATCGGCTATAAAAACGAACAAAAGATAATCACTCCCGTGCAAATAAAAGAGACACGGTAATGTTTATAGTTACTCGCCCAGCGGTGAGCTATTAAGACGATACGGCAGGGGTCAATTCTCCATACAAACGCTCTCGACTATTTCCTCCCTGGTTTTTGAAGATAGAGCAATGATTTTTTCAACACAAATTGTTATTATTTTTATCTGTGTCGGACCGTTTTGATTTTTTTGATATTCTGCTTTTTAAAGACTCTAGAGCCAATCAAAATTTTCCAAAAACGGCCTTTTTCATTGTGGCGCAACAAAAGGTGTGATGTACTCAAGATTGGTAACAATTAACCAAAAAAGCTAAACGGTCCGACATTGATTATTTCATTGTTATTCAGATTCTCAAATTTCGTTCCGATTGATTAAGTTTTGAAGGTGGAAAGAGTCGAGAGCGGAACCTCGATTTTAACGATTTTTTTGAAATATCTTTTGACTGAGTTGTTCTTAAATGACAATTTTTTTTCGATAAATCTTGTTAATAACACTTGTATATTTAACTAAAATTCCCAAGTTGAAAGGGGGGCTCCTTTCCATTTTAGCATTTTCGCTACCGTATCCTCTTAAAATCACCGTGTCTCTTTTATTTGCACGGGGGTGCTTATCTTTTGTTCATTTTTATAGCCGATAGCTCATAGCTTACTAGCTCGCCGTGGGACCAGTGCCTTAAGCAGTGAGGTTTTTAAGAAAAACTATTAAAAAATATATTTATAAATTATAATATTTAAAATATCATAAGCATTTTCGATATAATAGTAAATTTAATGAAATAAGTAGGTTCGATAAAAAAAACTACAAATGATTATCGGTTCTACGTGTGTGTGGCTTAATAATCTAAAATTATTTAACAAACATTTGTAAAAATATGACCATTTCAGGATTTTCAGGTTACACAAATTAATCCTTTTTTTGCTGTCGCAGGTTTCTTCTCATGTCTCATTTTCCGTAAAATAAAACAGACAGTGAGCGCGATTTAAGTATGGTTTCCCTCTTAACGGTTTGGAGGCGCCGAACGAACAAGTAAATACTCCGGAACTTATTAAATAATAAAACAATTAAGATAAGTTACGTGGGCTTGGTAAGCGTGGGCTAGCACGGGTGAATGAAAGTTTACTCCGTGATGCCGATTCTGGCAACTGGCTTTTGAACCTCGAACGCACGATTTCGCCATTCGGAAGTCTGTGGAAAACGAAGATGGTATACCGCCAACATGACCGGTTAACAGCGAGCTCCTACATAAAAGTAACACCGGTAGACAAATTAGACACTTAGAATCGCGAGCTCTTTCAATCCTAATAGGGGACACTTTTTTCCTCCTAGACAATGAGACGAAATTATCTGTATTGTCGCAATTTGTCAAAATTGTTTAGCCAGATGCCAAGGAAATAAACACACGCCGCACAAGCCTCAAGCGAAAGCTATCTAGTAATTGAATAAAGTAGGACAACAGTGGAAGCCTCAGGCACTCGAAACAGTTGCGAACTTTAGCGTGGTATGGAGCTAAATTTACTATGTTTTGTATTGTTCTGATAGTATTTGAGCATGTTCATTGTAAATACAATCAGCGGCAATCATATTAGAAGACATCGGAATTTAGGGAGCAAATTTGAGTGACAGTGACGGATTTACTAAATCGATGGTTTTTTGACATACTGTGTGCGTAGCCGAATGTACGAACGCTTCACGAAACGCTCACGAACCGTGAGGAACGTGAGCGAATCGTGAAGCGTTTGCATGCATCTTAATTATAAGATGTAGGTAATGTTTTGAAAAGAAGTGGCCCGCCGAGTTTCTTTTCTTGCCGATCCCTTAGTGAATACCCCCCTACTCCCAACTGAGGGGAACTGAAATCTTCTCGAGGCTGAGGCGTAGGGTTAGAGCCGGCGTAGCTTTATTTGACGTTCATATGCGCATTGTAATATGCCCACCGACCCGAGTATCATTGAGACTGAAGTCGTTGACCCCAATTAAGTTAGATGTAAGGCCCTGCGCACCCCGCGTGCGTATGGAGCACCGTCCACTTAAAGAGCAAAGGGCGTATAGCCGCCCGGCTCAGAAAGCCCATTTCCAAAAAAAAATTGTAATATGCCTACTTGAAAAATAAATATGTAATTTTCATTTTCATTTTCATTTGGGCATTCGGCTACACACACTGGTCTTAGTGTAGTTAAAGTATATGTAAATCGAAGCATATGGCCGTGTTCGGACAATGTGTATCCAATCCAATCCACGTTATTTTTTTATTTATGGGAACTACAAATGAGAAAATGGGAATTACAAATGGGAAAGTGTGTGTGTGTGTGTTTGTTTGTGCGACACGAATTGATGTGATTTTTGAAGTGGAGATAGTTGAAGGGATGCATAGTGACATAGGATACTTTTTGTCTCTTTCTAACACCCCACTTCCCTAAAATGGGGGGTGGAAGTTTGTATGCAGCATTCTCTATTTAGTTCGTTGACCATTGGATAAAATTTCTTATTGACCAAATTGTACATAAAATCGATAGCAATCCGTTCGAGCTACCAGTTTTATTACTTGGGTTACGATTGATTGAGTTAGTCATATCGTAAAATAGTTACGGCGTCAGTTTACTATCGACAACTGTCTCTAACGACATCTAGTGGGAGTTACTCTTCGTGTCACTGAATCCATACTAATATTATAAATGGAAAGTGTGTGTCTGTTTGACGAATTGACGCGTTTTTAGGGTTTCGTAGTCAACTAGGAACCCTTAGTTTCGCCATGTCTGTCCGTCCGTCCGTCCGCGGATAATCTCAGTGACTGTCAGCACTAGAAAGCTGAAATTTGTACCAATATGTATATCAATCACGCCGATAAAGTGGTAACATAAAAAGTGGAAAAAAATGTTTTGTTAGGTTAGGTTAGCTCATTTCAGTATTACAGGTTTTATCAAATGTAGGTATGTGTATTGAATGTTCTTCCTATAATCGCTAACTACAATAAATCACATAACTACATTATCTTCTTATAACAGCAGTTTTTTAATTGTGCCTGCTATGTGAATTAAGACACATAGCTATATTTTCGGAAATATTGTACAAAAAGATGTGTTAGATGTTTGTGCCCGATTTGTACAATCTCATACGTAGCAAAATTTGCACGCGCAGCGACGATATGCTGAAGATTTTTTTACCTACGTATGAAGGCCTCAAACTCAATTCGGAGTCATATTAGCTAAATCATAGTTGACTTACGTAATGTGATGTCAGAACTAAAATTCTAAAGAGGCTCAACAATCATAGACCTTGACTGAAAATAGGCTTTCATCCAATCACATAACTGCAAACGTTACATATTACATACTGGTATGGTATTTTTTTTACAAATAAAATATTTTGCTGCTTATCACACACTCCACATCTACCCCACCGCGTAAACAAGTTGGAGGCCAAATCAAACTTATAAACATTTCGATGATAGAACGATGTCGTTATATGCTGTATGTACATGCACAAAAAAAACTACACTCGAAACGGTACACTACTATACGATAAGTATGCCAATTTTCATAAGGATTTAATTGAACTCATACAATTTTATACATTTAGAGATGACATCCGACGTCAAAGTCACTAAAGATTACATACCTAAAACTTTCATAGCTTTAGGTATGTAATCTTTTTATCATAGCTACATCTCTACTAACGCTGCAAATAAGTCATGCCACTGGAATCTTGTAATCAAATTGCCTTCTCCGATTTTGCATAACGCAATCCAGACACAATACCCACAGATTGCAGACATTCAGCTCACCATCTGGCTATATTTAGGCTCATATGTTCAGGTGCGTCACGTCCCAAGCCGAGGGCGGCCATTCATAAAACTAAGTCGGATCGATAAACTTCTCACCGAGGAACGTCAATGTAATTTACTGCAACCAGCGCCTCAATGAGCACTGCTCTTTAACCTTTCAAGACGCAAAAAATGTCTACAGCAAAAACGGCGATGGACAATGTTGCTCTAAATTTAGTCGTGCGACGTGATGTGAACTTGAATTCTTTTCAAGTTTAAAAGTAAAAGCGAAGGATATTAGTTCGCTCGTTGACGTTTATTAAAGTTAATTTGGAGCTTAAGGCGATTATTTATTTTTGTGAGATGTGACGAAATGAGAAAGGTCCAGCTTGGGATATAGAAGGAGGGCATTTTCACGAGAACAATCACCAAAAAACTTTTTCTAAGGTACATTTTATGTTTTTCCTACTCAGAATCACGAGCCCTTTCCATTTAGGACAAAAACAAGAGACTAGAAAAATGGTAACGAAGTGGAAAAAATAAATTTAGGACGCTTTTTCCGCCTAGTAGGATGAAAACGGCTCGTAATTCTGAGTAGGAAAAACATTAAATTTAGCTATTTTAGAAAAAAAAAGTTTTTAAATCTTTTTTCGCGAAAATGCCCAGGAAATATTTAATAGGTTAATCTTTGAAAAGTTGGCGTAAATTATTGAGCGAAAGCATATTCTATCCCTAAAAGTTTGTACATTTGGATCACGTCTCCGATTTTGATAAAAATTGGTAGGCTGATAGAGTCCATGATGATCAGCAAGATCCACTAGGTTTCCCAAAAGGTCTCAAGGTGTTTGTATGAAACCTTCCTTTTTAGTTAACAAATTTTTATACATTTTCGGTATCAAGTGTTTTTAATGTTTTAAAATATTCATGAGACATATTTTAAAACATTAAAAACACTTTCGGGTGTTCATGGGCGGCGGTGATCGCTTACCATCAGGCGACCTGTCTGCTCGTTTGCCTCCTATCCCATAAAAAAAAAAAAACTTGAGGGTGCATCCCCGTCAGATTCGAAACATGTCACACAATAAACAAAATGTGAGTAACAGTCATTTCAATATTTTAACAACTGATGTTAATTTTATACGAGAAAACCATTAAAAATTCGCTCTCATCAACAATTCAATATTTAAATTGACTCTGCAATCAGGGCGATAGTTTTCGCATTCTCTCGTGACGAATAAAGATTGGATGCGGATCATGCGAATACTACCATGCTCGCCGCTTTCATATTTTTAATGAGGCAACTTATATTTTTTATTGAAACAATATTAATATGAGCATGACACTGGTTCCCTGGTAGTCGGGTCGACCCCTCTGGGACGCCATGTGTGAGATCTCCTTCACGCCATGCCATCTAGTTGTAAGGTTGTTTTGATTTGCGGGTAAATATAAAATCGGTTGAAAAGTCATCTGACAGTTGGAACTGGTTGGGTAGGTGGCAAGTAAAAACATGGCGGGCATTCTGGTGTTAACGGTCGGTCTGGTCGGACGCTTGAGGACGACTAGCGACCTGAGTTAAATTGGAGTGAACAATTGTACGACCCAATGTGTTGTGTTTAAGAATAATAAATTGTATATTCATTTGTATTCCGGTGTTTTACTACAGTTCAGACGTGGTAAGTACATGCCCACATATCTGTGTTTTTATTTATGACGTAATTCAAGTGTGTGACACGTGTCTAAATGGGTGCTATGGCCATTAATATGTTTATAGTTCAAAATAACGACGTTTTGATAATATTTACATTATATGAGTTGGAATTTTAACTCAATTTGGAACTGTAAACTCAATTTTATTAAATTTATTTTCAAGTAAGGGGTTTTTATTTGAATTTAATCTCCGTTATATATAGTCGAGAAGTCAACGGTCGATACAGCTAGATTAAAGCTACTTTCACTTGTTTTATGTAAATGATTCACTTTTACAGCTAAGTATGGCCATAATAAATGAATTTTATATCGTTAATAAAATTAATTATCATTGTACTTGTTTTATCCCGCCAATGCGATACGGCTCATGAGAGTCTGGTGGCCACTTTGATAATAATCACAATATTTATAGTTGGCACTATACATTTAAAATAAATTATATAATAATTAAAACTAACATACGTATACTTGGTGATATCAACGAAGAATGAATGAATGAATGAATGAATGAACTACTTTATTGCGATAAACATGGTATACATCAGGTGGTACATTATTATTATGGTGGTATATTATATGATGATGATTTACTAGATATGATTTCCATGTGATAGGTCAAATATAGCTGTATCCTTCTCATCTTAATTACTCAAATGATGACACTCAGAAACTTAGTAATATGATGATGATTATTTTTCATGACCCCATGTGGTAGGTTTCTAGGAGTGTGGGGGTGAAAATTTGGTTATTTTTGTGCTACGACGCACGGTTTAGGAGATACGGCCCCATATAGATATTTACCTGACATTTAACATTTCTGATACTATAATAATAATAGTTGACATCACTGTATATAAATAAGCACATTAGCAGTGAAACGCGATGATAACTGATGAATTGAAATTAAGACATGTTATTGTTTCCGAGTTCCAGATTATGAGTGACGAGGAGCGAGAGCGCAGCAGGCGCTTGCGAACGCCTTGCGCTCGGCGCGAAAGCAGAATGAGGGACGACAATCGCACTACCCGGACAAGCCGAAATCCTGAAAGACGAGATGACTCTCACGGACGGCGCATGCGTAATCGAAGCCGCAGCCCAATTCGGGAAGACGAAAGAGGTGACCGTCGCAGTCGAAGTTATACCAGACGCAGCGTATCAGATGTAAGTCACACTCGCCATAGGAGTCGTAGCCCTGATAGACACAGCGGAAGTCGTCCAGGACCAGAGGACCTGCAACGAAAATGTGAAAAGCTGGAACATCTAATGGCAGAGATTCGTTCAGAGCAGCAGAGGTTGCGTGGTACTACCAGCCACAACTCCGGTGTGACAAGGCCGGACCACGCAGGGCATTGGGGTCAGTCTTCGCAACCACGACCAGCAGAGATGCGCAGTACGCGTGTACGTGAAGAGGATCGGAGCCGAACGCGGGGAAAAAGGTCAGCTAGCCCTGGTTTTTCAGCTAAGGATGTAGCGAGCATTTTAAATTCATTTAAGAAAATTAAACCACATTCGTCTCAGCCGCAGTCTGTCTCATTCGATTATAACAGCGGGAAATTAAATCATAAAAATATTCTACCAGAATTTGACCCCTCTGTGAAGACGCAGACTATAGACACCTGGCTTAAAAAGGTTAATGAATGTGCCACAGTCTACGGCTGGGATGATAAAACGATAGTACATTTTGCAGTGCAGAAGCTTCAGGGATTGGCCAAAACCTGGTACGACAGTTTACAAACCATTCTGTTCACTTGGACAGAGTGGCAGGAGAAGCTTAGAGAAGCATTCCCGTATGAACAGAATTATGGTCAATCCCTCGAAGATATGCTCAGGCGTAAGAGTAAGTTCAATGAACCTATCGAAGTCTACTACTATGAGAAAATTGCTCTCCTGAACCGATGTGGTATCGAAGGTAAACATGCGGTAGATTGCATAATACACGGATTAAATGATAGAACTATGAGATCTGCAGCCAACGCTATTCGATGCTCACAACCCGATCAATTGCTACAATTTTTGTTAACAAATAAAGATGCTCCTCAGGGTTTTGAGCGTCCACAATTTAAAAATAGATTGGCTGCAGATGCCAAGTCTAGTAATAATACAGATAATAAAAATGGTGACAAATTTAAAATTAATAACCAAATTACCTGTTACAATTGTAAGGAGAAAGGTCACCCTTACTCGAGATGCCCCAAACCCTTATCAAAATGTACAAATTGCAATAGGTTTGGACATACGACTGACACCTGTCGAACTAAGCTAGACAATACCGAAAGTAAAGACGAAATAGCTCGCAAGCAAATGTGCATTAATTCGACTCGATCAAACACAAAGTATTATAAAGAGGTTTTGTTTAATAACGTTCAATATCCGGCTTTTATAGATTTTGGTAGTGAGGCAACCCTTATAACAAAATCCGCGGCAAATTCGTTAGGACTGTTGTCTGATAATGCTCCTGTCCCCTTTAGAGGATTTGGCAACAAAGTTGTACAGTCATACGGAAGCCTAATTGCTGATTAATCTGTTGATGGTGTATCAGCACAAATCAAAGTACACATAGTTGACGATGATCTTCTTGATTCCCCGATACTAGTAGGGCAGTCATACACGGAACTACCCCACTTACTTGTCATTAAAGACCACCGAAATCTATTGTTTTACGATATTGGGAAAGAAATTCCAGCGCCACATAACGTGATGGATGATGATAGGACCGTGAAGGTTAAAGTTACGTCATGTGTTAACATCAGTGGACCTGCTACTGTTAAAGTCATTACTGAGCCGAGTATTGATGGTGAAATTCTCGTGAGTGGCAAGGTTCTTGGAAAGCCGAGTCAGCAGTATTATATTTGCGAGGGAATTTGTCAAGTTAAAAATGGTCAAGCTTATCTAAATATTTTACCCACTTCAAGCAGAGTCCAGCTGCTGACCGGAATGACTCTTTGTCGCGCAGAAAAGGTTCAGATTGTCAATCGTATTATTCCTGATAGCTCTTCGACCACATTGCCGGAACAGTTAGACAAGGACTTAATTCACGTAGGAGAATATGCTAGCAATGGGGATAAGCAAAGACTTTATGACATTTTGCATAAATACAGGCATTGCTTTGCATTTGAATTAAAAGAGCTAGGTTGCACTAATGCGGCTGAAATGTCTATTGAATTAAATAACAAGCGCCCTGTAGTTTATCGGCCTTATCGCCTATCGCACAAGGAACGCGAGCAAGTTGTAGTATGGTAAATGATATGT
Organism: Leguminivora glycinivorella; assembly: GCF_023078275.1. Classification (NCBI taxonomy): domain Eukaryota; kingdom Metazoa; phylum Arthropoda; class Insecta; order Lepidoptera; family Tortricidae; genus Leguminivora; species Leguminivora glycinivorella. The sequence continues at coordinate 7,938,217 of NC_062983.1, forward strand.
TAGAAGCAGATATTATACGGGAGAGCACTTCTGAATTTGCGAGTCCAATAATATTAGTACGTAAAAAGGATGGTAAACTGCGCATGTGTGTCGATTATAGATTACTAAATTCAGCTACGGTTAAAGAACGTTACCCGATGCCAGTAATTGAAGATGAGATTGCAAGGCTTTCAGGACAGGCTTTCTTCATCACGCTTGACCTGGCATCGGGCTACTATCAGGTCCCAATATCGGAATCATCCAAAGCTCTGACGTCGTTTGTAACACCGGACGGGCAGTACGAATTTAATCGTATGCCCTTCGGTCTTGCAAACGCGCCCGCTGTATTTCAGCGGATGATGAATAGAGTATTGGGGTCAGCCCGCTATAATGAGGCTACTGCTTATATAGACGATGTGTTGATCTATGGTAAAACTAAAGATGAATGTCTGGATAGGTTAGACAAAATCCTGGGGTTGCTTGATGAAGCCAATCTGACATTGAATTTGGGGAAGTGTAGATTCTTACAAGAGTCAATAGATTATCTTGGGTATGAAATAAGCGCTGCCGGGGTTAGGCCGGGTGATAAGAAGATACAGTGTGTCCTAGATTTCCCTCGACCCACAAATCAACACTCTGTTCGACAGTTCTTGGGTTTGGTCGGATACTTCCGCAAATTCATCAAATATTTTGCCCAAGTAGCGCACCCATTATGTAAATTATTAAAGAAAGAAGCTGTCTGGACGTGGACAGATGAACAAGAAACCGCGTTCAAACTTCTGAAAGATAGACTAGTAGAAAGACCTATACTAGCTATTTTTGACCCCAATGCCGAGACAGAGTTACATACGGACGCGAGCAAGGTAGGAGTAGGCGGTATACTTTTTCAACGTCCGCGAGGTAGTAACGACACTTTCCGTCCGGTGGCCTTTTATAGCAGACAGACTAGCCCGGAAGAAAAACATTTCCATGCTTACGAGCTGGAAACGTTAGCAGTAATATGCTCCCTAAAAAAATTCCGCGTCTATTTGATAGGTCAGGATTTTAAAGTCGTAACGGATTGTAGTGCTTTAAGGAGTACGTTTTCTAAGCGAGACATCATACCACGTGTGGCTAGGTGGTGGCTGCTCTTGCAAGAGTTTCAATGCTCCATCGAATACCGCTCTGGTTCCAAAATGACACACGTGGATGCTTTGTCTCGAAATCCTATTCCAGATAGAGAGACACTTGATACCTTAGAGTCGTACCCGTCGGTAATGTCTATAACTAGTGACGATTGGCTGCAAACACTTCAGCTAGGGGACACTGAGCTAAATAGGATTAAAGATATAATTTCTTCAGATATAGATGTTGATGAGTTGAAACATATTAAAGACAGTTACGTAATTCAGGACAATAAGTTGTACAAATGCATAGATGGCGACAAAAGTCAATTGCGCTGGGTGGTGCCAAAGGGTGCGAGATGGCAGTTGTGCCGTCTTAACCATGATGAGATAGGTCACTTCGGTGTCGAAAAGACACTTGATCGAATAAAAAGTACTTATTGGTTCCCGAAGATGGCAAGGTTCGTCAAAAAGTATGTTAACGCCTGTGTGCAGTGTGCTTATGCCAAGAAATCATCTCATTCAAAAGAAGGACACTTGCATGTCATTGAGAAGGTTGACATTATTTTCCACACCGTGCACATCGACCATCTCGGGCCCTTTGTGCGGTCAAAACGGGGAAACACTCATTTATTAGTCTTGGTAGATGCCTTTACAAAATTTGTCTTTATTCGTCCCGTCAGGAATACGAACACCGCGAATGCAATACGAGCGTTACAAGATGTATTTTATACATTTAGATTTCCAGACAGATTAATAAGTGATCGGGGTTCTTGTTTCACATCCCACGCTTTTCGTAGATTCTGTCTTGATAAAGGAGTAAAGCATATTTTGAATGCCGTGGCAAGTCCGAGATCGAACGGTCAAGTGGAACGATACAATCGTTCCATCTTGGACTCACTTACGGCACAAAACTTAAATCATGACGAGAGGGAATGGGACGAAAGAGTTGGTATCGTTCAGTGGGGACTTAACAACACTAAGCAAAAGACCACTGGTAGGGCTCCTTCGGAAATCATGTTCGGAGTTTCAATGAATACTGAGGTTGATCCGAGGCTTAATGAGATTAGGCAAAGTGTGCAAAAAGATAGTGACGTGACGGAAATAAGAGAAGAAGTTAAAGATAAAATCAAGGATAGCCAGATAAAACAAAAAGATAATTATGATAAAAATAGGAAACCTGCTAGGACTTACAAGATAGGAGACTTGGTAAAAATAACCAAGGTGTCTTTCAATAATGATGGCAAAAGTACGAAACTCATGCCATCATATATTGGTCCTTACAGAGTTGTTACAGTTATTGGCCATGATCGTTATAAATTGGCTGCTATTCCGGGGTTAACTGGTAGTAAGCATAAGCGATCTACAGTTGTTGCTTCAGACCGTATGATGCCTTGGGTGCACGTGGCTGCCCTTGAGGTTCAGGATAGTGACTCGCAGGATGACATAAGTTGTTCAATGTCAGATGTTGATAACATTGATGTATAGTGTTTAAGTTTTCAGAAAATAGTAATTGATTGTGGCAATATTGCTGTTCTTATGTTTAATTGGTTATGTTAAGTACCTAATCTGGTTAAACATTTAAATGGAAAAAGTGTTTATGTGTTAATTATGATCTGATGATAATATGGATAACGATATGGATGATTTATGAATAATGTGGCTAATGGTATGTTAAATAGTTGTTATGATACCTAAATAGCTAATATGGACTGATTAGAAATTTAAGGACTGATGATAGACTCGTGACAATCGATGGGTTCACGAGATCTACCTTGATTGTGTTTGCAACGAAATACATTTTACTAGAATTGATGGGTTAGTAAAATGATATTTCTTAAAATTATGGTACCTTGTGAGAATGTATGGGTTCACAAGTTTTCGCTAAAAGAGAGAAAAATGGAAAATGGAAAAGTTGATAAGCGAAAAAGAAAAGAGAGAAAGAGAGAAAAATGGAATACACTTTTACAATATGAAATGGAGATTGTCTTAATACTTGTTTGTGTTTGTTTTTTTCTACTGGCTAGATCATTTTGATTAGATAAATTAATGTTTAGATTAGTATCAATATTGAAAAAAAAAATGTTTAAAATACTTTTATTTGAGCTGTTTGTACTGTTAACCCGCTATGTTCTTACTTGCCGAGTGTAAGGTTAATTTAGTTTTCTTTAATACAGGCAGCCTGGCTTCGTGTATGGGGGCATACACGTGGTCAGGATGGACGAGTGTAAGGTTGTTTTGATTTGCGGGTAAATATAAAATCGGTTGAAAAGTCATCTGACAGTTGGAACTGGTTGGGTAGGTGGCAAGTAAAAACATGGCGGGCATTCTGGTGTTAACGGTCGGTCTGGTCGGACGCTTGAGGACGACTAGCGACCTGAGTTAAATTGGAGTGAACAATTGTACGACCCAATGTGTTGTGTTTAAGAATAATAAATTGTATATTCATTTGTATTCCGGTGTTTTACTACATAGTCAAGAGCTCTTTCTAATTTGACAACAGCAGCAAGTCAAGACAACTTGTCTCATAATTTTCTTTATTATTGGCAATTTATAAAAGCTTATTTTAAGATTCTATAATGCCCTTTTAATTCGTTAATTATGTTCGCTGAACCACAATGGATTTCAAGCGGTGACAAACGTCCCAATTCGAATACCTCGTATAAGATTGCGATCGCAGCGTTGCGATCTGCCAGTGTCAAAAAAGTGGTTCCAAGTGCAGAGATTGCGATTATATTAAATACTAGCTTTTTCCCGCGGCTTCGCTCGCGTTAGAAAGAGACAAAAAGTAGCCTATGTCACTCTCCACCCCTTTAACTATCTCCACCTAAAAAATCACGTCAATTCGTCGCTCCGTTTTGCCGTGAAAGACGGACAAAGAAACAGACACACACACTTTCCCATTTATAATATAATTATGGAAGTATTGATTCAATTACTGTATCGATATATTCCCAATAAATTATTTGTGCAATAACTTTAACAAAAGAAGAAACTAACTGTAATAAAATATAACTATAGTGTCCTAACTAGATATTGCAATATTATTTCAGATAGAATTCCTTGTAAAATGAGCAATAAATTTGTTACATGGCTGCAAAAGATGCAATTAAGTCTTTGAAGTTCGCCGACAATTATGGAACGAAAAGTAGATATTGGAAAAAGTCTTGAGTTCAAAATACATCTATTACAGAGTTTCTTTTCAAAAGAAGATTCTTATTCTTAAAAGTTCTTTTTAGTTTTTTAATAAAAAAAGTGTTTTTTTACGTGAATAGATGATTTGTCAACAGTAGGTACAACAATAATTAGTATAATTACCGTCAGTATAAAAAAAACGGAAAATTATTAAAATTTGATATGGCCATAGAATTTGAATTTCAACCCATTTTCTAGTGGGTTTCAAGCTTAAAGACGAATAATTTTTCGTCAACTTAAAATTCACGTTGTGCTGCCCTTTTTCCTTCTTATAATCTAAAATCAATAGTTCTAACTAACCAAAAGTATTCTTCGTTACTTAAGCCTGTTCATTAAATATCTAACCCACATTTTGCCCAGAAAACTAATTAATTGTTAGTTACTAAAAATTCAAGTCTCGTCCAACTTTCCCTAATCACCGGTTGCCGATGCGGCCTAAGATCCTAAATAAGGAGAAATTCATGATACTTTTTAGGGTTCCGTAGTCAACTAGGAACCCTTATAGTTTCGCCATGTCTGTCTGTCCGTCCGTCCGTCCGTCCGTCCGTCCGTCCGTCCGCGGATAATCTCAGTAACCGTTAGCACTAGAAAGCTGAAATTTGGTACCAATATGTATATCAATCACGCCAACAAAGTGCAAAAATAAAAAATGGAAAAAAACGTTTTATTAGGGTACCCCCCCTACACGTAAAGTGGGGGCTGATATTTTTTTTCATTTCAACCCCCACGTGTGATATATTGTTGGATAGGTATTTAAAAATGAATAAGGGTTTACTAAGATCGTTTTTTGATAATATTAATATTTTCGGAAATAATCACTCCTAAAGGGAAAAAAAGTGCGTCCCCCCCCCTCTAACTTTTGAACCATATGTTTAAAAATTATGAAAAAAATCACAAAAGTAGAACTTTATAAAGACTTTCTAGGAAAATTGTTTTGAACTTGATAGGTTTAGTAGTTTTTGAGAAAAGCACGGAAAACTACGGAACCCTACACTGAGCGTGGCCCGACACGCTCTTGGCCGGTTTTTACCATTGTTAACAAGTAGAAAAGTAAGAAACGGTTAGTAAAGTTGGATATTTTCATATACATACGTGACGACCGGCTTGGCCTAGTCGGTAGTGACCCTGCCTGCTACTCCGCGGACCTGGGTTCGAATCCCGGTAAGGGCATTTATTTGTGTGATGCGCACAGATATTTGTTCCTGAGTCATGGATGGTTTCTATGTAAATAAGTATTTGTATATTATAATATAATATAGTTTGCATGTACCTAACGAAACTCAGATACAAAATTGTAATTGGTTCCCCGCGATACAGGTGTAACCTAGTGCGGGGGCCTCTTGTAACTAAAGATTGTAAAAAAACCTTTAGAAAATAAACTATTCTAAACTATTCTACAAAACTATTCTAATTATTATCCATCTTAAATATAACCTCCGGTGAAAGTCCAAAATATTTAATTCGAGTAATTTTTGAAAATAATAAACAAATAACCAAATCCCCAGAGGCATAATATTAAATGAAGTGACACCTCATTCATCAATCTTCAGCTGATTCTTTACTAAAACAAAAACAAGTTTAAGAACAATTTAAGACTAAAATCAGGGACTTATTCTGCTAACATAATATCCATACTTCCATACTTAATATTATAAATGGTTGTGTGTCTGTTTGTTTGTCCGTCTTTAACGGCAAAACGGAGCAACGAATTGACGTGATTTTTTAAGTAAAGATAGTTAGAGAGATGAAAAGTGACATAGGCTACTTTTTGTCTCTTTCTAACCGGGGGGTTAATACAAACCTCCCTAAAATCGGGGGTGGAAATTTGTATGATGTATTTTCCAATTTTCTGATTTAACATGGGCGAAGCCGCGGACACTGAAGCTTTAGTGGTTTCATGTGTTCTGCCTGCCCCTTTATGGGATACAGGCGTGATTGTATGTATGAAGCCGCGGACAAAACCTAGTTCTGTTATAAAATGGAATTTGTAGGACTTCTAACATACTTATTCTTGTGCATAGTATGTATTGTAGGTCATACAGTTAACGAACTTGCTTGTTCAACGCGAGCTCAGGTGCCATTCACAGAGTTCACCGGGTGGGAAGCTCCCTTCAATTGTAAGGGTCAATACAGACCGACTGCAATAAAACTCAAATTGTTTGGAAACTATGCAATCGGCGTGCAGTCAGCATGCTGTTTCTAAATTAATTGTAAATATCTGGGTGACCGAGCTTCGCTCGGTTCTATTTTAATATATCACGTCTTTAGATTAAAAAAAAACTCTTATAAATACAAAAACAAAAAAAAGACAAAAAACAAAAACTTAATTTCTGGCCGGGATTCGAAACCCTGACACCTACGATCTATCTGCGTACATTAGACCGACCTCGTACGACTCAGCTAAGCGTAATCGATGCGCGCGCGGCGAAATTAACGACCATATTTTACTAACGCGAAAGAAAAACTCATAAAAACTCGAAAATTCGCGTTTTTCGCGATCTAAGGCTACGCTAGATCGAATTTTCACCCCCGAAAACCCCCACATAACAAATTTCAGCGAAATCCTTAGAGCGGTTTCCGAGATCGTCGGTATAAATAAATATACAAGAATTGCTCGTTTAAAAGTATAAGATATCTACTTGTGAAAACTTGTGGAAAGAACGGTCGCCCTCGGCATATCAAGCTCCTCCTATATCTCCTGTCAAGCTTGAAGTTTCGTCTCGCACTAAACGAACGTTTCATATCTCCTACGCTAACACTAACTTCAGGAAGAACTCCTTTATTATAAGAGCCACTAGGTCTTTCAATCAAATTTGCAAGATGCGAGACATCATCGATCTGTGCTGTGACAGTTTTACATCAGTACGAAAACTACTGACTGATTTCTCCCACTTTTAACTCTCAAATAACACTGTAAATAGGTTACTGCTTTTTTCCTTTCTCTTATTGTTTGTTTTCAATCATTGCTCAAACTCATTATTGCTGTAGGTACTTCACATACTGACATGTAGTACAAAATCTTTAAATATACTAAAAAAAAATTTCTGTATTTTTGCACGCATGTAAGTACTTTGCCCAATTTCTATCTGTGGAAACTTGTTATTAGCTCATTGTTTCTATATGTAATAAGCCTTATTGTAACTTTAGCTATAAGTTTTCCTAATAAATGAAAATAAAATATCAAACTGTCAAGAAAATCCCCTGACTGACTGTCTAGCACAACTGGCGCTCTCACCCGCGAATCCATAATTCCATAACTTTGACGACCGGTCTGGCCTAGTCGGTAGTAATCCTGCTTGCTAAGCCGATCGTCTTGGGTTTGAATCCCGGTAAGAGTATTGATATTTGTGTGATGAAGATACGAGTAGATATTGGTTCCTAAAAGCTTCTAGTCTTTATTTCATGCTAGGTGTGTATGATATAGTTTATTTTAAATAAGTTAAATACCATTTTCCTACATTTCAATGTACATGTTAGGACTTATTTCTGCTAGCGCATGCAATCGGAATACTCCGACTCAACAGTAGTTAGAGGACAATTAGCGCCGCACGACACACTTTGCGTTTTCCGGAATTCTGAAGCCCTAGTGGTTACCTAGCTTGTCGTATAATTGAATAACATGTGGCTTGGCACCATAAAAGGATCCTAGTATGTCCATATGTAAAGATGACACGATTTTGACGACCGCTCAGGGCTAGGGGTTAGTAATGACCCTGCCTACTGCAGTGTTAAACATGAAGCTCAATTTCAATATATCATCATTTAATTAAATATCAATTTTATGGGCATGGAGTAAAGTTTTAATGAAATAAGTAAATTGCAAACACTCTTGCAGATGACATGCAACATTGTTATTTACATACATACATACATACATTTATCCACGGCTGTATCCCATAAAGGGCTAGGCAGAGCACATGAACTCCTAAGTTTCAGTGCCACTCTTGGCAAAAAGGTGTTGAAAGAAATCCAAATTGCGACATTGCAGTGACAGGAACATTGTTATTTATTTTCGAAGTGTCCAGAGAGCTTTGGTGTAGTGAAAATGGTTATTACTGCACTTGAAGTATGAATTACCTTCGGTGATGGAAAGCCTCGTCCACAGAACTTCGTGGAAGTAGTGGAGGTTAAGTTGACATAGTTGATTCATAGTTAAGCGGAACGTGACTCCGTGTTGTGGAAATCTAAAATACAGTAATACCTATACCTACTGTACCTACAAGTATGTACGTACGTACTACATTAAGTTAGTAGTAGCAAGAACGATATAATACGGAACTGACAAAGCCCATACAAAAAAACGTACCCCTGAAATGTATGGGCCCTTTAGGTTTAAAAACTAGATGGCAAAAATTTTCCCCAAATATTTTTGCGTGTTTTAATTTTTTTATAAGAACAAATGACATCCCTATTTCTTATTCTTATCATGATATCACGTCAAAACTCATTTTGTAGGCATCATCAGTTTAGTTATGATAGTATTTAATAGGTGGCGTTAAAAAAATGAGGTACGATTTTTAGTATGAAGATTGTAAATACTTATATAAATAATCCTTGTTAGTAGTCTGTTAAGGCCCACTTGCACCAACCACTTAACTCAGGGTTAGTGGGCTGTCATCTGTCAAATTCCATATAAAATGGAGGGTTAACCCGAGGGTTAAAATGAGGTTAAAATAGAGGTTAAAGTAGAGGTAAACGCTGCGCAATTAAAACCGCTAAAGTTTCAATAATGCTACACTTGGTAATTAAAGTGTTAAGATCCGTCTGATCTCCCTTCCTACCTTATATATCAGTGGGCGTGAGTTTACGTATGGGCACACCTCGGACACTGGCGATCAAATATATGAAAGAGGCGCGTTCCTAGCACACAGTCTAAGCTCGTGTAGGTGAACGCGTACTATGCTTGTATGAGTGACATATGACAGGTCGACTGTTCGCGTTTTTGACAGGCGGTAACTGTGAGGTAACCGAGAGGGGGTGGGCGGCACTTTCAGCGGGGAGCGGGAGTGGCCATACTGTACGATAGTACTCTTTATTATACTGTGGTATGGGTGTACTATGTATATCTAAAACATGACAATGTACCAAAACTGTTATCCTTTTGACTCAGCGCATCCCCGAAATCCTATTATTTCCAAACGGAATCGTGGACCGACTTTGTGGAAGGTCACATTTTTCCCAAACACCGTCTAATCTGATTATAAATACGTTCCTCGAAAGTTTCCCGGCCATTTGTGGATAATGTAAACAGGATAAAGGCGGTTGTTACACCGTGGTCGTGGAGCTCATGCGATCGCGTGAATCGTGTCACTAAGCTTGTGTACTAATAGTACAAAAGACACGATTCCCTGCGACACACGACTGTACTAGACCGAACTACTCCCAAATGATTCTGCTCTCTAGTCCATTTAGTACACTCACACACGCGCAACAGAATGGGAGCGAAAGGAGCGAAGAGCCGAGGAGTGACAATGACATCAAAGCGATTCGTGTGATCCGACCGCAACCGAACTAAAACCGACTGACTCGGACCGAGAGCGCGCGAAAACGGCCGATCAGCTCTCGGCTAGTACGAGCGAGCGTTACTGTACGCCATATGCACAATTTGTCTCTCGCTCTCTTGGTGTACTACTGTACTAACTGTCCTAAAAGAACGAACTAGTACATTAGACTTATATATTGACCGGGATATAGACCGTGATTACTTTTTGATTCGACAAAACAAAAATCTAAAAAACGTCTATATCCCGGTCAATATAAGAAAAATAATGTTAATAAGGCGTAGGGATGTGACGACCCCATCGCCCATTGGTTTTACCAGTGCAATCAGTCAACGCAGGGCAGCTTGTGGCGAGCTGTTGGGGAACAGCGACCCCACGTATCCGAGTGCTCCTGGGGAGTTCTGTTACCCGTAAGGCGGGTGGGTGGGACAGTACTCTCTACCTCTGGCTTGCCTTGGCTGGCCGTCCAGAGTGGAGTCGTTAGGGCTACATGCCCCAGGGGTGGAAGTGAAAATTTGCATAAGGCGCGAGTTGGTACAGTGGCTTAACAGCCACTGGGCAGAAAGCGGTGTACACCTCTCGACACCCTTGAGTTCTCATACCGGTGTTGCCCTTGAGCCATCTTGGATGTCGCTTTTTGTGGGGGCCCATCTTGTGGGGACGAGTCACCGTCTGCCGGAAATAAAATTGGATACCGTTTTATTAGGCAGGCGTCCGGTTTTTTATCCATAGCCCAGTATTTAGTCCATCACTTTCATCAAAATAGACCAGTTCATTTTAGATTCCATTAACTCTCAAATAGTCCTTACACCCTGGCGGGTGTTGCCTCTGCGTGTGTCCCATGATATGGGCAAGGGCAACATCCGCTCGGTGTAAACCTTACATTTCATTAAAGTGTCGAAAGGGCCTCTACGCGTTGGCTTCGGCCCCGCGCACGCCTCCCAAAGGTCCGGAATACCATTGTTCCGTGATGGGAAAGACATGTTAATTAATCGCGTTCGACCTGTATGTGACTTTAAATATAATATAAGTCTAATGAAAATAACCGTGAATCATTCAAAACTCGAATTAGTACATTTCGGAAATCATACTAGTTGGGAGCGATCTTTTCAGTGAACGAGCAGGCACAACTTTACGTGTCACGATCCGATCCCGAAACGATGTTCTGAACGTAAACGCAAGCTGTTCTTATAAAAATACCAAAGTCATTATAAGCGTGCCGTTCAGATTTAAGGAGTTCCGTTCCGATCTTCATCAGCAGTTCCACTGCACCAAATGTCACTGTTTTGGACGTAAATGCATGCTGTTCTTATAAAAATACCAAAGTCATTATAAGCGTGCCATTCAGATTTAAGGAGTTCCGTTCTGATCTTCATCAGCAGTTCCACTGCACCAAATGTCACTGTTCTGGACGTAAGTGCATGCTCTTCTTATAAAAATACCAGTCACTATAAGTGTGCCGTTCAGATTTGAGGAGTTCCGTTCTGACCATCATCAGCAGTTCCACTGCACCAAATGTCACTGTTGCGTATGTACGTAAATGCATCCTGTTCTTATAAAAACAAAAAATCACCATCCGTATGCCTTCCAGATTTGAGGAGTTCCCTCGATTTATCCAGGATCCCATCATCAGAACTGGGTTCTGATAAAAATGGGACCAATCTGTATGCATATACATTCAATTAAAAAAAAAATTAATTAAAAAAAAACAGACGAATTGAGAACCACCTTGCTTTAGATTTGGGGCGTCGGTTAAAAATAAAATTTTTGATATTACACACAACACAACGCGATATACATAACCTAACCACAAAATTAAAATTTTGAAAAACCCCCGACCGCGACATAGTAGACCGATTTTCATGAAACATGGCTAAGAACACTCCCGACTAACTCAGCTTTTAGACAAAAAAACTAAATCTAAATCGGTTCATCCGTTCGGGAGCTACGATGCCACAGACAGACACACACACAGACAGACAGACAAACAGACAGACAGACAGACAAACATACAGACAGACACATCAAACTTATAACCCCTTCGTTTTTGCGTCGGGGGTTAAAAATAGTATAAATCAGCAACCATACAAATATTTATCATTTTAAAAAGCATTTCACGTCAAAAATGTGACGGTAGAAGGTACTAAAGAAGTAGTGTCCCCATTTTTTATTATTTTATTTTGCACTACAATATATTTAAAGACCTTACCTGAAAGAAATCAGTCGCAATTCATACATGCAGGTACCGTAGTTATGCGAGCTGTGCAAACGAGATATCCTGGGACATTTCAGTACAGCCACAGAATATATAATAGTACAAGTACAGAAGGCCCACTGCTTTGATGTTCATGAAATGCCGCCTTTTTAAATGCCTAAAAACGAATTAATACTGAGATTAAATGTCATACTTTTATATTCAAGTCATGGGTACTTCGTATGTATATATATATATATAGTATTTTTATATTTTTGTTTAAGTTCTAACAACACAAACCTAATTAAACTTTTCCGTGTGTTAATCAATAGTAGATCTATGTAAGAATATCCTATGGTGTTTATTTTATTCATGATGTCTATTTAACTGAGCATTATTAGCCATTCCACAGGCGGACATCGCATATGAACCTTGAAAAAACTCGCGACGTAAAGTAACGATAGAAAGTGCGAACGTGCGTTCCGTAAGAACGCGCGCAACCCCTAATTAGGCCGCGAACTCGCGGCCGCCAGCTTGTACTTGTAGTGCGGCGATAGAATCGCGGAGTGAGCCGCCCCTGGTACAGCGAAAATCCTCTCGTTCTGGGTACAATACGGTGTAACAGCATCCATTCTTAACTCAGGAATCGAACGTGTGACCGATCCGAGAATAAATCTAAGTAGAAAAGATTTATAGGAGAAGTTTTGTAAGTCTCCCGATCGACTTTTTTGGTTTGTCTTTGAATTTGTTTTATCGTGTCGAACAATGGGTTGGATAAAGGATAACTTTGTGTACGGGGACGAAAACATTATTGTAAATAACATTCAAGGTTTTCAGTCCAGTTTTTCTTTTTAGACACCTTATATACTTAATATATCACAAATTTCTTGAAACAACGTTTTTCAAAACAACTAGCTTTTGCCCGCGGCATCGCTCGCGTTAAAAAGAGACAAAAAGTAGCCTATGTCACTCTCCATCCTTTCAACTATCTCCACTTAAAAAATCACGACAATTCGTCGCTCCGTTTTTCCGTGAAGGACGGACAAACAAACAGACACACACATTAGACTTATATTGACCGGGATATAGACCGTGATTACCTTATCCCGGATATCCCGGTCAATATGTCTAATGAAAATAACCGTGAATCATTCAAAACTCTTAGACACACACATTTTCCCATTTATAATATTAGTATGGATTAATAAAGATTTACACTCTTTATAGAAGAAAGACCCACAATTTGAGCATAAGAAGTAAAGAGTATAACTACATGCTTCCTTATAAAACTGTTCACACTTTCCCTTCCATTTGTCCTGACATTTTTTATACCTCTAAACGACTATCTCGTAATATACAGGATATCCTTTTGGGCAGCAATATCCGACAGACCGACGTAGTCCAAAGGATCAAAGTACCTACGTAATGAGAAATTTTCCTGGTGTTCAAATATTCCCATTAGGCCTTCTTACTCGACTATGGACAATTTAGCTGTAAATATTGTAATATTGGAATACTATTTATCAATAAAATTGCTTGGTATAAATTGATATAAGTACCTAATGTCTATAGACATTTACTAAAAAAAATATTTTTGTACCTAGTTTTTTTTACACATTTTTTGAGTTAGGATTTTTTACAAAGTTTGTTTTAACCCCCGACTCAAAAACGACGGGGTGTTATAAGTTTGACGTGTCTGTCTGTCTGTCTGTCTGTCTATCTATGTGTGTCTGTCGTAGCTCCCGAATGGGTGAACGCAGAGGCATTAAACACCGTGTTTTTTTTTGTTTTCCGTTAAATTCGACATGTTGTTAGGTTCGTTATCAGGAACCATCCTGTATAAGTGTATATCACTTTTAGTTAAAATCGCAAAAAAAATGTTTTCATCCTTTTCATACATAATAAATGAATTAATTAGTGTGAGAGACCCTTAAGAATAATATTCAAGTTAATGTCAAGTGATTGACGGCACATGTCAAAACAAATAACATTGGGAAGTTGTAAAGGCACACACGTGCTCAGTAATTATTTTTATTTTTTAATAACTCGATAACTATAAGAGTTTTAAGATGCTAGTTTCTTAGAGAAATTAATTGTATTTAGTCTAAAGAATAATATCCCTTAAAGTTAACGGAATTCAATAAAAACAGGGTGTATAATGACATTATAGTCTCTAAATGTGGTCAGGAATACACTTAAAATCTATCGGGTTATTCAGGCCGACTGTGTATATTCTATGTCAACGATTGACTCTTGGCTACGGGCCCAGGTCCATAATTCAGCGGCCGCAGGTGCCGAGATATTGGTTTTATGGTAATCCTGTTGACTCCGCACTCGCGGACGTGGCCAGCTAAATTGCACTTTTATAAAATTCTGGCTACGTTGATTCCTGGATTTTACTAATGAAATTTTGTTCAAAGCCTACTTGCTTTTACCCACAGAACTAGATTTAGATAGAAGAAGCAAGTTCATCTATTTGTATGGCGGCCGAGCGTGTCAGATTTTGTACTGAAGTTGTTACTTGTCTGTGATTTTAAATGAGAGTATGTCTCAGGCCCTTGAGTGTTCATCATTTTTGTGTTGTTGCAATTAAATATCAGGTGATGGGAAAGTGTGTGTGTCTGTTTGTTTTTCTTTCATGATTTTTTAAGTGGAATGGTTGAAGGGATGCAGAGTGACATAGGCTACTTTTGTCTCTTTCTAACCGGGGGGGGGGGTGAAGTTTGTATTTTCGAATTTAACGCGAGCGAAGCCGCGGGCAAAAGCTAGTATGAACATAAAATATTACCTATATTAATATTTCTAGCAAGAAAAACAAACACGTATTTTAGTATCGTTCAAAGTTTATTTACTTTATGATCAAATTTAATCACTCCTAGCTATATTTGACTTCAATAAAGTTATTGTTTTGAAATATGAAAGTTAGCGATTGATTTTCATAAGCGTTATCACTACATAGTATAAAACAAAGTCGCTTTCTCTGTCCCTATGTCCCTATGTATGCTTAAATCTTTAAAACTACGCAACGGATTTTGATGCGGTTTTTTTTAATAGATAGAGTGATTCTAGAGGAAGGTTTACATGTAGGTATAGTACCCGTGCGGGGCGGGTAGCTAGTTATTTATAAAATAAAATAGAGCGTTAAGGCGAGATGATCTGTCAAACTAACCAATCCAAGGGGGTGAGGTGCGCGGCGTCCGGGCAGCCCCGCCCGCGCGGCGATGTTCGCTTGTCGCACACGCGGGAACTCAAATTCGCGCGGTAGCATGACACAGACGGATCGCAGTCATAATGATCGCCGTATTTTAACTGGGCTTTCTTAGTTTTTTCATGAAATAGGAGGCAAATGAGCAGCTCATCGCCTAATGGTAAACGATCACCGCCTTTATTTTTTTTATTAGGTTTCATCATTTGTGTAAGTAATACTAATGATTTATAGTTACAGTGTGTTTGGTCAGAGTTGTCGGAGCTTTTAAGGACGTACCTAAAGTACAATCAATTTTATCGAACTTCTTAGTAATCGCACTTATCTACAGATCGACAGGGTGAAATAAAAAGGACCATTCAAACTTTGCATAGTGACTTTTGAGGTCATTATGAACAACGTTTATTAAGGGTCCAATGCTGAAACATATACGAAAAAAAATTTGGATGTTCCATAGAAATGAGCTGTATCATGACAGTCGAAATGTATAAAATAGATATTTTTTTTGCGTTTTCAGCATTAGTCCCATAGTAAATAGAAACACAATTTGATTTGATTTGAAATTACGAGTTACAACTATTTACCTGCAAATATATACTGTGTAGAGAATTTTATGGAAATATACCTACTTCTCCTAAACATCATAACTGTAGCTTTTACGGTTTTCCTGAATATATAAAAAAAACTGAAAATGGGGACATAAAAATGGGGAGGAGGGTGAAGATTAACATCTCGGCGAGTTTTCTACTTCATGGACAAGTTTTTTCTTATAATAAACCTATTGTTAACAGAACACAGTAACCGTCAGCTTCTTTGACCATAAACTTTAGGTAAAAAGATATTATGTCATGTCACTGCTGTTTAAAAATACACATTATTTTTTTCAGCCGTGAATAAATAACGCTTTTTCATTTTCATATTGAAAGCCTTTAACCTGTATATTTACTATGTATACATGCCAAAGTTTCGAATTTTATTCTTGTTGTTCATGAACCTACTAATAGCAGGTTACTTAAGTACTCGTATATTTTGATGATCATGATGAAATCACTCATCCAGTCACTGATGAAATCTGTGCTATTTATATTAAGATATGAATAAAATCTAAAGTATGAAAACTATGCAATTGAAACTTTGTCTATTTAATAAAGTTGCTATTGATATCATATCCTGACAATTATATTTATCTGGTTTAAACTAGACCCCAAATTCGAGGATTCAGAAGAACGACAAAATGCTTCAAGAAAACAGCTTTTCTCTTCGCTTGACTCGTGTTGGTGGTGGTGGCACTACCGCCACTAATATCTCCAAATAAAATACAACCCAGCACAAGATAAAGTATCATACTTCATAATAATTTATTGATAAATCAATACCATTCTATGCCTACCTCGAATTCTCAAGTATATTTATTTATTTATTTATTTAAACTTTATTGCACAATATAACAAATAAAGTACAAATGGCGGACTTAATGCCTAATGACATTCTCTACCAGTCAACCAACAGGCTAAACAGAAAGAGTAGTGGGTGCAGGCTTTAAAAAAAAGGTAACTGAAAATGAAACATAAATGTAGCAAATAATACATATTGTCAATAATAAACTATACACACATATATATCTATAAAATTACATAAACTTACATATATATATATACATATATATACTACATATTTTATGTACCCAGTGCAAAGAATACTATGCCTACGATAAACAAATTAACCAGTGAGCTTGTCAAAAAAATGCTTGCGCAACATGCGCTTAAATGAGAGCTTAGTTTGCGCCTTTCTGATCTCAAGCGGAAGATCATTCCAAAGCCGGATCGCCTGAACGGTAAAGGAGTTAGAGACAAATCCAGTACGGTGAGAAGGAACTGCAAGCTTGAGACTACGGGATTCGCGAAGAGTGCAACCTGTTCGGGCGGTTATGAAATTAAATCTAGATCTGAGATAGTCTGGCGCACACGGGTCAAATAACACAGAGTATAATGTGGAGAGAATTCGCAAGGACCTCCGTTCCCGGACAGGAAGCCAGTTCAATCGACGGCGATATGCAGATATGTGGTCATATTTACGAAGTCCGAAAATAAAACGTATCCCGTTATTAAGAAGCCGATCTAGTCTGTTTAGAGACACTTCTGTGATATTCGTGTAACACACATCAGCATAATCTACAATAGGTAATACGAGAGCTTGAACAAGTAAAACCTTAGTGCAGATAGGAAGGAAATTTTTAAACCGGTATAAAGCTCTAAGTGTATTGGTGACCCGATGACATATGTCAGAAACCTGCGGCTCCCACGTCAGGCCGCTGTCAAAAATCAACCCAAGGTTCCTCACTTGCGATGCCAGTGGTACAGGTATGTTTTCATACACAATAGGAGACAAGTGAGTAAGGTCAGCCGTAGAGAGTAAACGGGGGCTTCCTAATACAATGGCCTGGCATTTGGACGGATTAACCGAAATACCAAAACTCCGAGACCAAACACAGATGCGATGCAAGTCCTCGTTAATTTTCGTTATGGCACAATCCAAATCGTCAATGCTACTGTGAGTGTACAATTGCAAATCATCAGCGTAAAGATGGTGAGAGCATGCAATATGCGGCGCAATCATATTAATAAAAGCGGAAAATAGAAGCGGAGACAGTATGCCGCCCTGTGGGACACCGGAAGTGAGGTCACACCAGTCAGAAAACGAGGAGCCGTCTACGCGAACCATCTGACGCCGATCTTGTAGATATGAAGCGAACCATTTAGCTGTTGGTGATGATACATTTAAGTGCTTTAAAACAGCTAATAAGAGGTCGTGATCAACTGCATTAAATGCGTTTGAAAAATCGATCAACACCAAAACCGTCAGCTGTGTGGACTCCATGGCTAGCCTTACATCCTCAACGATTTTAAGCAATGCGGTGGTAGTACTGTGACCTGGGCGAAAACCTGACTGAAATGGAGTGAGAACATGGTTGGAGTAGATATGAGCTGATAATTGTTTGTGTACAACGGCTTCCAGGACTTTCGACAAAAAAGGGAGAATTGAAATGGGCCGGAAATCTTTGAATGTGCTGGGATTAGAAACTTTTGGCAACGGAATAATATGTGCTTTACGCCACAACGACGGAAAAATCCCAGTTGAAAGTGAGAAGTTTATAACATGGGTTATAATTGGGAGAATACATTCCAGAATGCATATTAACATAAATCTACTAACATCGTCGCAGCCTACAGCATTGGACTTAATAGAGCTAATTACTTTAGCAATCTCATCATCGGTGGCCAACGTAAAAGAGAAACTTGCATTACAGGGGCAGGGCAAAGCGGAAATGAGAGAGAGACTATGAGACTTAGTTACAGGATCTAATGTAGAAGATTTAGAGAAATGAGAGTTCAGGTCATTTAGAGAAAAAGAGGAAAAGGACACGGCCTGACTCTTTTGTTTACCAACCCCGATCGAATTTAAAAATTTCCACGTTTCCTTAGGCGACGAAGGAACGATGTTATTGAAAATATGTTGGCGCTTCGCTACTCTCACCATCTGATTACACCGATTCCTTGCTATCTTATACAGGCACCAATTTTCCTCCGAACGAACCCGTTTATATTTTTGAAATGCCTTATCCCGCCTAGTCATGGCCATGCGAACCCCATTTGTAATCCAAGGCGCGGGTGGGCGCTTTAGTCTTACCGAACGAATGGGCGCATGAGCATCATAGAGCTTTACTATACTACTACTTAAAGCCAATACCGCCTCATCCACTGACTCTGCCGACAGCACCGCTGACCAGTCCTCTCTACGTGCATCTTCACGTAAAGCTTCCATGTCAAGCCTCGCAAAGCTGCGAAGTCGTAAATAAATGCAAGGAGGTTTTGGAGGTTTAATCTGGTAACTTAAAAAGATTAAATCGTGTCGTGAGAAACCTGGGGCTAGTAATTGACCGCATTTTTTTACATGTTCAACAGATGAAGTACAGATAAGATCAAGCCAGGAGTCTGATGCGTCAACATTGTGATGAGTGGGTTGGAGCGGAAGGACATTTAGAGCAGCTGCTTTCAAAATTAAGTTTAGCCTACGTGTCCTATTGTTCAGTAATCAGTAATTTATTGCAAATTCATAGGTACATAAAGTTATTACAGTATTTATTTTGTGAACATCTATGAACCCTGTAAGGGCACTGCAAATTTGTATCCTTATTGCTAGCTTACTATCTAAATTCTAATTAGTAAACTTATTAGTCTTATTACTAGATATATCTTTATTTATAACTATATAAGTTACAGTAATATTTATGAGATCTCTTTTAAATTTAATGTAGTTTAACTTTCAAAAAACTCTTGCATATTATAAAAGGTGTTTTCTAATAAATATTTAGTTAGTTTTTTGGTGAATACTTTGTCCAATTTTTCATTTTTTATTTCTATGGGAAGTTTATTGTAGATCTTAATGCACATAATATATGGACTGGAGCTATGGATGTGCAAATTTGAAAATGGGACGGGAATATTATTTCTAGGGCGTAGATGTGAGATGCTCGGATCTTTTGGTACTGGAAACAAATTATTATTTTTCCTTTTAAATTTACATATTTCGAGTATGTATAGAGAGGTCAGTGTTAGTATGTTAAGTTTGAGGAAATGGGGTCTGCAGCTATCTGTTTGTTTTAAATTGGTTAGGATTTTTATGCATCTCTTTTGTAAGATAAAAAGATCGTGAATGCTTGTGCTGTTGCCCCACAAAACTATGCCGTATCGGAGCCAGGAGTGCGCAAAAGCATAGTATGCAGATAAAGCAGTTTTAAAATCTGCATGTTTTTTTACTTCTCTCAGAGCGTATGTAAAAGAGGACAGTTTAGATGTAATCTTTTGGATATGGAGTTTCCAGTTTACGTTTGTGTCTATTTCAAGGCCCAGCAGATAAGAGGAATTTACACAGTACAGGATTTGATTATTGTATTCATAGTTGATGGTTAAGCTACGTTTTTGGTGCGGCTTAAATTGCATAATTTTTGTTTTTCCTATGTTTAATTCAAGGTTATGGAAATTTAACCAATCAACGACTTTAATGAGGGTGTCGTCCAAAAGCGTCTCTAAATTTTTTTCATGTGCAGAGTATGGAAAAACTATGGAAATGTCATCTGCGAATAGGATACTGCTATGGTTTATTACTTTGGGAAGATCGTTGATGTAAATTAGGAATAAGAGGCACCCGAGCACACTGCCTTGTGGGATAGATCCTGACATAATTACGGGTTTTGATTTTACTTGCTCTATCATCTTATTTTTTTGATTATGGTATTCTATTTGGACGTGTTGTTTGCGTTTTGATAAATATGATTTAAACCATGTATGAGCTATACCCCTTACTCCTATATTGTACAGTTTGTCTAAAAGAATCTTATAATTTACTTTGTCGTAGGCTTTGCTTAAGTCTTGTTTTCCTTCAAAAGGTCTGTGTTAAAGTCTCCCATGATCACCTGATGACTATACTCAGTGCTGAGAGAGGAGAGAACAGTATCAAGAGCATCAAAGTAATCAACGGCCGGGGGACAATATACCACTCCGAGAGCTGCCTTAGTGCCTCTAACATTAATTTCTAAAAACAGATGTTCCAAGGAACCAGAATATTGAGACGGGGAGGAAGATAGAATTTTGAAGGAAATATCACTGCGGAGGTATATGGCAACACCACCGCCACCTTTGCCTGTACGGTCATTCCGCAGTAACACGTAGCCGGGAAGGCCATACGAAGTAGAAGGAAGATTGGGTTTGAACCAGGATTCCGAGACAAGGATGGCATGTACATTACAAGAAGTGAAAGTGTCTAGAAAGTCGTTATAGTGACTGGGTAAACTTTGTGCATTTATGTGACATATGTTAAGTAATTTGTGTTCTTTTTGAAAAGTTCGTTTGATGCAGTCGCCTAACGTGTCCGGTTCAGATGAATTAGTGTCAACGGAGTGGAATGATAAGGACATGTCGCAAGCAGAATGGTAAAACTCATCGTCTTCGTCATCGCCGGTCATAGTAATTTACACTAGTGGGTACATAAAATACTAAATAAATATAAATAAAAAAAATATAAGTATGAAGTGCAAAATAGCACAGATAGCCGAGATTCTATTCTAAATTTAATTGGTTCTGTTTACCCTGCCAGTCGGCCCTTTACACACACAAAATAAAAATAAAAATCAATATAAAGTGCACAAAATAAAATAAACAGGGGTAGGAAAAGCAAATTAATTATAAAACTAAAGAAGCACCAAAGTGCATATACAAATGTAAAGAAAAAAATCAATAAGCAGTTACGAAACGCAACTATAGACTATGACACATTGTCAGTTTGACATTTGACAAGCGTGTGAAAGATCCATCAAAACAATCGAAAATAAATTAAAGCTGAAGACGGTAGATCTTTAGAGTTATACAAAAATGTTAACTAAAAACAAGTGACGATAATGTAAAATACCCCATGTAGAATTGAAAGGTTATATTTTCATCTTCCTACTTGCTAATCATATAAGGAAAAGGAAACAAGCATACATAACCGCCAGAAACAATGTGAAATTGAATTAAACTTGTTTTACAATACTCATTTCCTCTTCTTGCCTGGGATGTTTGTCGACGCTGTTGCCGTAGCCAGCGCCGCAGGTGCCGGCGCAGGTCCCTCCGGAGCTGTTCCCTCCGGAGCCTCCGGCGGGGCTGGGGCTTCGGAAACCTTGGGTTGCATGGGCCTAGATGGGACTACAGGGTCGTGCTGGGACTTCAAGACTTCAAGTTGATCTTCACTGGACAACCGCACCTTCTTTCCATCCGTCAATTTTATAAAGATGTTACCATCTGTAGTCCACACCTTGCGAGTGCCAAAATGTCTTCGTGCTTCTATGAATAATGACTGACGCTGCTTAGTGAGGAACTCAGTGAGAACAAATGATGAGCCCTTTAAAGCTTTCTTATTTGCCCAGGCAGAGTTACGCAGCTTCAGGTCATTAAATCGGACTAAAACTGGCCTTGAATGGCTACTGTTTACCAAGGCTGATTGCATACCAAGCCTATAACAAACCAAGATGGATTCTTGCGACACTGAGTGCAGGGAGAGTTTATTTTGGCATACATCAGTTACCTTGCTAACAAGATTCTCGCCGGCCTCCTCCGGTATACCATTAAAAAGTAAAAATTTCTTCCGATGCCGCATTTCAATGGAGTCAACGGTACTGCTGACAGCATCAATTTGTCTTCTCAGAAGATCCAGCATAGATAACATATGCACCTTGAAGCTGTTCACTTCTTTGGTCAGACTGGCGATAGTTGGATGTGTATGCGGAGATGCTGTCTTAAGCGCCGCCTCTAGCTCCATAAACCGCTGTGTAAATTTGGTCTCCAGGTCCTTTTGAGCCTCCTTGATGCTACTTAAGCCATCCATGATCAGCTGATTTGTGTTGATAAAAAGTGACAAGTGACAGTGCAGTTCTTAGGTGCAAAGGTCGACAGGCAGGTCAGTAGCAATATTTCACCTTATTGTCATGGAAAATATTTCCCCACACAATATGTAACGTCAATACTTAGTTTATAAATAATTTCCACCAAAAAAACTATTTTAAATAATTAAATTAAAATAAAATAAATTCTGTAAACAGAAGTGACATGTATTACTTTCTATGCCTACCCGCCGAAAAAAGTATATTCATATCAAGTATCAACTTTTGTCAAAGGAGTCAGACAGCTTGCTGAAGGATTCGTATAATCTTGCAAATTAGACAAATATCTGTAAATATAAAGTACCGGAATCATACCCACCAAATAAAAATAAAAAAAATTGTCCAGCTTTATCAATGTATGATTAATTTGATTATTCATCAAAATTTATTGAGAAGTTAAAATACTGAAATCTTTTAACTATTATGGAAAAATGGCGACAGTTGACAAACAAAATTTCTGTCAGGCTGGCCACATGTTTGGCATAGACACAGAAAAAATATAGACGGAGGGTAGCACGATCTAATTAACCTTATACCAAATTTTGAAAGACAGAAATACCTACCCTACCTGATCTTCAATCAGTACTGTATCTACCGCCGCCTTTTCTTTCGAACAACTCAATATGTTTATGAAAATTATACGTATGTTTGTTCACTAGCTGGACATCAGTCATATATTTTCTAAGTGGAAAGTTGTGCTGTAATGACGTCACAGACGCGTCATCTAGGGGTTTCTAAAATCTATGATGTTTAGATATCGTAAATGTCACTTGATAACATCATATGAAAATGAAATACTTACGAGTATATATAAATTATCATTTTCTTACCTTCTCAGAGTCTTTGGTTAGAATTTTCTTTATTTATTTGTTTTCTAGCACGCAATTATTTTTTCTGCCTCCTCAAAGCTTTGTTCCCCATTGTTTCATTGACACGTGACCACGCGGAGAAAACTGACACAGGTCCATCCTCTGAAAGCGCCGCCGCGCGACTGAAGAGGCCATAAGTGCCATCGAAAATGTTTTCAATTTCAAAAAATTTTTCAAAATTTTTTTTTTTTTTGCAAAAACAGGATTAGTAACGGGTCTTAAAATTGGGTTCATAGTTGTTCCATCTTTCCTTTGCGGATTTGGTAGTATTTGATAAATATTATATTATTTTAATGACGCTACCGGAACAAACTCATCAGATTCATCTAGATAATCTTATTACCTATATATTGAAGTAAAAAAGAAGTCAAAAAAGTTTTTATCCCAGCTATGGGAACGATTTATTGTTAAAAGAAGAGGGAACTTTGGGGTCATTTTCTATCGAGCGAAGTTGTAACATTCATGTTGTTCAAGTCCATAACATACTCACCAGATCCTGAAATTTAATATATATCGTTTTCAGATTTTTCCATTGCGTTTTCCTATGTTTTTAACGGCTTCAAAAAACGAGTGCGCGCAGCGTCTACGGAAATATATCGCCTTAATGTGTTTTAGTAGTAGTAGTTGTAGTAGTAATAAACTCTTTATTGTACACTTAATAACAAAAAACACAGTAATTACAGTAAAGAACAGAACAAAGGCGAACTTATCCCTTTGAGGGACTTCTTCTAGTTAACCTTTGAGTGCATGAGAGGATAAAAAGAGATGAGGGTGACAAATGCAGCAACATGTACAACAAGGTACCTACTACCTACCAGAAAGACAAATAATTAAATAAATACACACATAATTTATGGGAATAAAAAAATATTACATAAAATAAAGGAATGGAGAAATTACATTAAAAATGGGAAAAGAACAATTGATAATTGACAATTGATTGTTTTATTGTTAAGTTAAATAATTACTTAAATAATAGACGTAGCTCGGAAAGCGGCTAAGTTGAAGTGGGACTGCGTGTGTAGCCGAATGCACAAACGCTCACGAAACGAAACGCTCGTAGATATCTATCTCTATCGCTCTTGCGTATTGGCGCGACAGAGCCGTCGTAGAAATGCCATTCGGCTGCGGGACCTGGGCTGGCCATGTCTGCCGAATGCCGGACGCGTTGTGGGCCAAGATAACCACAGAGAAGGAGCCGCACGGAGTCAAACTGGGTCTCCGGCAGACCACGTCGGCGATGGCGGGATAACCTGGACTCATTTTTGATTGGCTGGCCAGAAGTAGCACTAGAAAGACAAAAATGGATGGAGTGGAGGAGGATGGATGGAGTAAATAAATAAATAAATATTATTGGACATTTTTTTTACACAGATTGACTGAGCCCCACGGTAAGCTCAAGAAGGCTTGTGTTGCAGGTACTCAGACAACGATATATACAATATACAAATACTTATGTACATAGAAAACATCCATGACTCAGGAACAAATATCTGTGCTCATCATACAAATAAATGCCCTTACCGGGATTCGAACCCGGGACCGCGGCGTAGCAGGCAGGGTCCGCAGGGTCACTATCAACTGCGCCAGACCGGTCGTCAAACCCCACCGTCGGGACGGGGGTCGGGTCGGGGGGTCGGGAGTAGGTTCTGAATAATATATAAATAATTGGGTAGGTTGCTATTTTCATTTCGGTAAATAACGCCGTGTCTTGCGTGGGCGACGGTCGCGCGACCGTCGCCGTCGCGTCTCATACTTCCATATCGATAAGGTTTGATTTCGTATGCGCATCGCCGTCGCGCGACCATCGAGCGACCGTCGCCCACGCAAGCCACGGCGTAATTTGAGATTTGTCGTTTTTTCGTGAACAAAGTCAGTACTTACACCGAACTGCATGATTGCGTGCAGCGTCTATGCCACGTGTCAGTAGACCATGTTATTTAGGAGTATTATATGTATGTTTTACTATGATATGATACCGTATATCGTACAGTCAACCAATTGGAACCCTAGGCCACTCTAGAACCATGTCAAAATAACAAGCAGTAAGAGTGTCTTACAATCTGATTTGTAACGTCACTATGACATAGTTCTACAGTGGCCTTAGGATTCCAATTGGTTGACTGTACCTATTACAATTTTTATCCATTTACTCCGTAAAGAACACAGGTAAGTACTTAACAAAATTTCATTTTGAACAAAGCTGACACGATTGGGCTTTTAAACGATGTCCTCTGTCCCTTTCTTATCGCATCGATAAGTTGAGACAGGTAGACGGGCAAAGATTTGCGATAAAGTGCCTCGTTACAATTTTATATTGATATTCGATATCGGAATGGTTTTGGCTTCATATTTAATTAACTGCTATAGGGACGGGCTGTTTGTTTGGCGAACAGCCCTGCGAGTAAATAGAAAAACGTACAGTACAATTATCTGGCGGTTTAGCACAACTTGCGTTGCCGCGCGCGAGTCCATACATCAAGCGCCTATGGAACCTATGGACTCGCGGGCCGGCATTTTCGCGAGAACAATCACCAATTTTTTTTCTTTAAGGTAGGTAAATTTTATGTTTTTTCTACTCAGAATACGAGCCCCTTCGATCTAGGGCAAAAAACAATAGACAAAAATATGGTCCCAAAAATTTCTATTATTTTGCATACTTTCCACTTTGTAACCGTTCACCGTTGTACAAAGTGTTTGAAGAATGGTAACGAAGTGGAATAATTAAACTTGGGACGCTTTTCTACCTAGTACTTAGGATCGAAGGGGGTCGTGCTTCTGAGTAGGAAAAACATTAAATTTTCCTTAAAAAAAAGTTTTTGAATCTTTTTTCGCGAAAATGCCCGGGCGAGAGTGCCAGTTGTGCTAGACCCCGTGTTTCCAAACTTCCAAAGACAGTAACTAATAGAAAATCGCACAAGTTGAGCCTGAGCAGCTAACAACTTTCGGAACAACCCTCGTAGCAGTGTACAAATATATTTTTTTTGTATGGTGTTGGACATTTGCAGTTTGTTTTTGTCAATTTGTGTAGATTAATTGGTTAATTATTTTTTAACATAGTAATGGTAAATTTTTTGAATATTGTATAACTAGCTTTATTAATAGTGTCTGAACCTGCCTTAAAAATCTATATTATTTGTGGTCATGGTTCGTTAATATTTCTTGTATGTGGGTAGCTTTTGCACATTGTAATTTTTCCTCAGTCACCCGTTGACCACGAGCGCTGTAAAGAGTTCGAAACGTCGGGATGAATTTTAAATTTATTATACGCGTACATTACATTTAATCCGTTTCCATAGTTTTATTTCATAACCCTCGTATAATAGCTTTGTTTGATAGAGGTATAACATATATTTACCTGATTGTTACGGTTTTGACCATGCGTGCAAAAATCACATATCAAGTAAGGTACAGCAGGGCAAATCTCGACTGGGGTACAATTGTAACTAATAATTTTTAGGGTTCTGTACCAAGAAAGTACAAAGGAACCCTTATGGCGCCGCTCTGTCCGTCCGTCCGTCTGTCTGTCTGTCTGTCGGTATGTCTGTCTGTATGTCTGTCTGTCACATTATTTTCCATACACTGTGATGTCGAGTTCTACATGTACCTATCCACTGAACACGCCTAGTCGCCTACCATATACAACCGGTGGACACTCTATTTAATAATGCAAACATTGTAAAACATGGAAAAAATGGACCAGTTACATTTGCTCCCCAGTGGAGATTTGCCCCGCTGTAGGTACCTTACGTATTATCCTATACAGAGTGTAACAAAAATGGTTGTGATCCGTTTAAGGGCGTACTCAGTATCGTATTCTTATCAGGAAAAAGTAGGAGAAAATTTTTTTTTCGCTAAAAAAATTTTCACTTTTGTATGAGCCGGGCCGCGCGAATCGGTCGAATCTCCATACAAAGATAAAAAAATTTTTTGCGAAAAAAAATTTTTATCCTACTTTTTCCTGATGAGAATACGATACTGAATACGCCCTTAAACGGATCACCACCATTTTTGTTACACTCTGTATATTATCCTATCATATCATTAATTAGGTACAATTTAACAAAATCCTTTCCAGTAATATTTCAGCTCATTAAACATTCCCAGCAGGTCACTGGGCCAGTACTTTACTAATAACCGCTCAAGTTTATGTAAAAAGGGGCTGTCAAAGTTTCCTTATTAATAACCAGGGGCCTATTGCATAACAATTTACAACTCATATTACAAGCGGTAGTCCCCCTCCAATTCATTTTATAAGAAAGAGAGTTCCACTTGTAATACAAGTTGTAAATTGTTATGCAATAGGCCCCAGGAATCGGCTCCGAGCTTATAACAACAACGAGCAGATTTTGAAGCAAATATAAGCAGAATAATATTATAATACATACTATGATTGTACTATTCTTCTCAGGCCCACTTGCACCAACCACTTAACTCAGGGTTAGTAGGCTGTTATTAGGTTAAATAGTGGGTTAACCCTCGGGTTAACTCTCCATTTTCGTTGGTGCAAGTGGGCCTCTGAGTTTTAATTCATAAGTTAGCAGTACCGCCTAAACAAAACACGCTCGTTCCCTTCTTTCTTTTTGATATTTTTGTATTGACCAAGTACAACTAGGTACAATCAGATATGATTGACAATCAGCGCCACTCTGTCACGCACGTTTCCAATAGTCATACTGTAGGCATCCCGCTTAATTTTATAAATATTTGACGATACCCATAGCTCACTTTTGAATTATAAACTGTCAGAACGAAGCCATAATGGACGCAGCAACAATGACGGGTGATTGGCGTTTTCATTAGCTCCCGACGAGGCGAAGAGCTATTGCCTTGTAAGGGTTGTAACGTAGACTACACTATTCAAGACTCCGCATTCTGCTTCTGCTTCAACGTAGCTCCATCTCGGGCTTCGTTAGGGTCCGCTTTCGCATTTCTTTACCCTTCTATTGATATCACTATTGTATTTCGAATCTATTATTATAAAAAATATGCAATTCTTGCCCTAATGTCATTTAAAAGATACTTATTTAATGACACCTTCACCGATAGCATAGTCGCGCGATAAACGATAAAACATCAGGCCGCCCGTATCGCACTTACAAATAGTGCCAAAGGGACGGCCTGAAGGCAGGCCTGTTTACAATAGGTAAACGCAAAATATCAGCCCCACATAGGTACTTGATTTTTTTTTCTCTGCGTTACGGATATCTTATTGTGTTTATACTAAAGTATCTCAATAAAAAGTAGGTATTCTGTTATTTTACCTATATATTTTATGCAGAGGTGTATGTATAGAAAAATAGTCGAAACGCTCTCAAATCCTGTCAACATTGGGTTTAAAATGGTTGCATGACACTCGATCCGCTCAAGACAGGTCCAAATAATAAAGAAAGCTACCCCACGGAAATGGTAATGTAAAACTAGAGCAAGGAAAATATTATACAGTAAATTTAGAAAGAAAGAAAGAAGTATTCAGAAAACGCTTAAATTTTGGAATCACATAGACAGTAAGACTAATTTATTGTTAAGCGTCACTGAAAGGGTCTTCACTCAGCTTAATGTCAAGATACCGCTTAAGGATCTACACGCTGGTCTTCCGTGGAAACCCTTCCAAGATTTGCTATTCACTGTACGAACGTTACTTGCTAACCATGTATCGTCATGACTGTCATGAGACAATAATACGAGTATCATTCCTTTGTTAGCTAGCTGTCTTTTTTTTTAGGGTTCCGTAGTTTTTTCTATTTTAGTAATTGTTGAGAGTCAATCGGTCCTCGCTAGAGATACGGGCGGCCGGTTGCTCTTGTCGTACATGATTTGCCTATCAGGCCAGTAATCTGTGACTCCTAGCAGCCGGCACTATCTTTGTCTTTAATTGTAATATTCAGGCTTAGACAGGCTATTTAATTACGAGTGTCGAGAAGAGTAGGTACTATAGTGGACAAAATTTCAGTTGTAATTACTTTTCTTGTGAATTGTAAATTTGACCTTGTAGGCTTTAAGTTCATTGCTACCAAGTAATATCTACTAGCTTTTGCCGCGGCTTCGCTCGCGTGAAATTCGAAAATTGCATACAAAATTCCACCCCTCATTTTAGGGAAGTGGGGGGGTTAGAAAGAGGCTAAAAGTAGCCTATATCACTCTTTATCCCTCCAACTATTTGCACTTAAAAAATCACGTCACGTAATTTGTCGCTCCGTTTTGCCATGAAAGAAGGCCAAACAAGCAGACACACACACTTTCCCATTTATAATATTAGTATGGATTAGCATTAGAACACAGATACATTGTATAGTAATGATAGTTGAGTATGCGATAGTACCGCTCGCCTGCTGACATGGAAAACATTCACTTACTCGTACTTATATGGTTTGAGAGACTATACCTCGGTATATAACTACAAAGCGAGTCACAAATTTTTCATCACTGCAACTTCTAACGTGATCCGTCTCGATTCCCGATTTTTAAATTATGCTATACCTACATACTAGCTTCTGCCCACTACTTCGCTCTCAATAAATTCTAAAATTGGGGAGTGCTCCATACAAACTTCCACCCCCAATTTTAGGGAAGTAGTAATAGGGAAGAGAAAAAAAGATGCCACTTTCCATCCCATCTACTATATAACTACTAACGTCAATTCTTCGCTCCGTTGTGCCGTGAAAGACGAACGAACAAACACACACACACACTTTCATTTATTATAATGTGATGTTTAGGTATAATGTAGTATGGATTATGGTTGCCAGATTTCGTGCGTTTTATTCAATCGTATCCCTAATAAAACAAGTGGTAGATATATACTACACTAGGATTTCAATGCCTATCATTCGTATTTCAATAGCATTCTACAGTTTTCCAATTCGGAGTGACAACATTGTACGGCGTACGCTAGAAATTCAAAAATCTGCTTCATGCACGAGCTTTGCTTCGCACCTCCCGCTGAATATGAAAATAACATTCTAAAATCTACTTCAAAATATTTTTTATTCCTATACTGCTACTTGCTCTCGGAATCAATTGTGAATAAAAGTTAAAATTCAGGCACAAAACTCGCGCTCTTCAAAAAATATTATCTCTATTTTGCAGGGAATTTTGAATTCCAAAGTAATTTTAATTGAACATTCAGAACGAGTTCTTCGCAAAAAAAGTTACGAAACTTTTTAACGAAAAAGGAATTTATGTTTTGTAAGAGGTAAAGTTTTGAAACTAGTAATAGGTAACAAAATGAAGGATTTCGCCAGGCAACATAGAAAGAAATTCTTCTCTGAAAACACTTTTATAATAGGATATACCTCTATTATTTTTATTTTACAGTTTTACTAGGAGTATGCTTTCTTAGATGTACAACGACTAGTGTAGTTGTAAGTATGTTATCTATACCTAATTAACAGTAATAACTAAAAGTTACTTCGAGGATTTGTCATAGTGACCATCAACCCTATGATTCTAGAACATGTCTCCTATTTGTCGTAAAGCAAACAGTACCTACCTAAGAAATAAAACTGTGTCCCCGATTTTGTTGCTCACATTACACCACTTACCCCAACCACAGTATAATAAAGAGTACTATCGTTCGACGATCTGTGCAAACCCTCGATCGTAACACAATTTTAAACAGCAAATTATTTGTTTCAGAACATGGCGGCACACAAATTAAGGGAGGCTACATGCTGCGGTACAAGAGT
Organism: Leguminivora glycinivorella; assembly: GCF_023078275.1. Classification (NCBI taxonomy): domain Eukaryota; kingdom Metazoa; phylum Arthropoda; class Insecta; order Lepidoptera; family Tortricidae; genus Leguminivora; species Leguminivora glycinivorella. Next base: position 7,969,425 of record NC_062983.1, read on the forward strand.
GAGTATTTATTACCCTGTTGCACTAAGAAGCTTTCATTAAATACGTATTTCCGGGAAAATATTGGAGGCAGCAACAAACTTATTAACCTCGTAAGGCCCACCATACTTAGTTTTCCCATTTTGAATTTGAACCTTATTCTATAAATAAATGGGTAAGATTTTCGTTTGTTTCAAAAATCAATGTAACATATGTAATGTACATTGGGCCTTACGAGGATAAGACGATCGGTCTGGCCTAGCGGGTGACCCTGTCTGCTAATCCGCGGCCCAGGGTTGTAATCCCGGTGAGGGCATTTATTTGTGTGATGATATTTGTTCCTAAGTCATTGATGTTTGCTATACATAGAATCTATGCTATGTATATAAGTATTTGTATTTTATAAATATCGTTGTCTGGGTAGTGAGTAACCACGACACAACCCTTCTTGAGCCTTTGACCGTGACAGTTGATCTCTGTGTGTGTTGACGACCGGTCTGGCCTGTTAGTGACCCTGCCTGCTAAGCCACGGTTCTGGGTTCGAATCCCGGTAAGGGCATTTGTGTGATGAGCACTGATATTTGTTCCTGAGTCATGGATGTTTTCTATGTATGTTAGTATTTTGTATATTGTATATATCATTGTCTGAGTAACACAAGCATTTTTGAGCTAACCGTGGAACTCGGGCGATCTGTGTAAGAACGTCCTATAATATTTATTTATAGATGTTAATTCACTTTAAGAATGCATTAAAAACGGTATTAATTTATAATTTTTGTTATTATCCTTAGCCCATTAATGCCCATTGTACTCGGTTCGGTCCAACTGCATTATGGCGTTACATCATTAACCTAACATCATTAGAAAAACGGGGGTTCCCAAAGTGAGTTTAGGCACTAATGGGTTAATAGACTGATGATATCGCAGCCTGTACCTTACGTACAAAGTGTCTTGCGGCTTTCTCATATATGTATATTTGAATCAGGCCTTTCATCAACATTGTGGCTGGACCTTAACGTTTATAAGTCACGATAAACCAGGCCCCGCAGCCGAATGGCATTTCTGCGACGCGAAACGAAAACGAAACGCCGCGAAAGGTAGTCTGGCTCTGCCGCGCCAATACGCAAGAGCGATAGAGATAGATATCTACGAGCGTTTCGTTTTGTGAGCGTTTCGTGAGCGTTTGTGGCATTCGGCTACGTACTCAGGTCGGGCTGGGCAGACGCTTTCCACGCTACATTTTCTATCCGTTCAACCAATTTGAATCCTAGACCACTTGAGAACCCTGTCTTATTGACACCGTGCTTTGTTTGCCACAGACGTCACTTTGATTTTGACTGTGAAAAGGTTGTACAGTTGCCTAGGATTTAATTTGTTTGACTGTCCATCACGTCATCGCCAGTCATCTGTCAATCCTGGCAGACTAGTAAAAGACGAAGCATTGGAAGCTTAAGCCTGGAACAGTTCTGACCTAACGTCTGTCATTCTTTAATTTAATAAGGCCTTGGTCATTCTGACTCGTCACCGTCACCCAGTTCTGACGTCACACGCGGCACGCGAGAACAACCACTCCCGAACATTTTCTAATAGCACACAGACCAGCTGGACATCGCCGGCGACGGGTCAGAACGAATCAAGGCCTTATAAGTAAAGTTGTAAATAAATGCTCTGTCAACAGGGAAATACCTGTGGAACTCGTGGTCGGAGGAGTGGGTGGTGCTGTACGACGACTCAACTATGGCATGGTTCAAGGTACGATTTAAACTAAGGATCTAGATCCACTATTGACGACCGATCTGGCCTAGCGCGTAGTGATCCTGCCTGCTACGCCGCGGTCCCGGGTTCGAATCCCGGTAAGGGCATTTATTTGTGTGATGTGAACAAATATTTGTTCCTGAGTCATGGATGTTTTCTATTAAGTATTTGTACATATATTGTATATCGTTGTCTGAGTACCTGCAACACAAGCCTTCTTGAGCTTACCGTAGGACTCAGTCAATCTGTGTAAGAATGTCAACAATTGCTGAATGATCAACAATTGACGATTGTAAGGTAACAAATGACAGTGCCAAATAACTGGCAAGCCGATATTTTATGGCGCAATGGTAATCTATGGGTCCTATTACTTTTAATCGACTTCCAATTTGTTTTAAATACCTAAACAAGTTTACTATGAAAGTCTGAAGACCGTGTTTGTTAACTTCAACACAACAGTACTCATTTTCCTCCCAAACTTGACTATTGTTTCTCGCTTAGGCCGCATATTGGACGCACACGAAGCGCAGAGCAAGCCACTAAACCGCAGGCAAACATCGTCGCGTGATAAACGATATAACGTCAGGTCGTCCTTATCGCGCTATTTGTACATAAGTGCGACAGAGACGCATCCGAACTAGAGTGCTATTACGCCCGTAGGTCCATCCCATATTCCACCTTTACATTTGATCGTGTCGCGCCGCGCAACTTGCGCGACGCACTGTTCAACTCGTCACCTGGGCACCGCCAACCCAATCCGAGCCGCGTGAACAAAATGAATATAGACTTGAATGACTCTTTTGGCAGCTTGCCGCGCCTCGCACCTCTTGCGTCCAGTCCACTGCCTTCGTTTCGGTGTGAATCGACGCGTTGTTCACTCCGAACCGAACTATTCCCATTAACCCCGCGCGGGAACTTTAATTGTTCAGCATGACAAATGTGAGCCGAGGTTAGTCGGTAAGATGCCTCTGGTGACTGTCTGTTTGTAGACTTTATAGTAAATTCATTAGGTTCACTTTTGATCCGAATTTTCTCTCTCAGTCTTCAGCTTAGGTAGAGACCTAAGTGAATTAACAGTTTGTCTATGACATATCGCCTCGAAATTCATAAATGCTAATAGAGATGATGATATTTACTTAGAATGGAAACGCAGACGATACATTGAAACCTAAAAATATCTAAACTTTTTGCGAAGGATTTCACAAACTTGTATTGGATAAACCAATCATGCCAAGCAAGTGAATCTGAAAACGGCCGTTGGAACTAATTTGACACCATCAAATTTAACATGGAAAAGCTTCAAAATGAGGGCAGCACCAGTCGTGCACGTAGCGAATAGCGACATATTTTTAATTTTTATTAATGGGCTTACTCTTGACCACAGACTAGTCAAAGGCAAAGACGTGGCCTACGATGGAGTGAGCTCGCCCAGGAGATGCCTTTTCACCCTTGATTTGATGGTTGCCGGGTTATATGAGCTGGGAAATATAGCCGCCGGCAATGTATTCCACTCCTTGGCAGTGCGCATAAGAAAAGAAGAAGCAAAGTGCTTTGTGCGAATTCGGGGAATATCTACCAAGTAGGTAAGGGTGGAAACCGGCCGTGCTTCTTAGAGTCCGATGGTAGAATGAGTACGCTGGAATAAGCTCGTGTAGCTCTTGAGCACACTCCCCAAAGCGCAACCGACAGACTGGCGACTTTCTGCTGATAGCCCCAAAGACGTATCTTAACCGTTAGCTTCTTGCTCAAACATCGGAATCGCAACCAGACTCCAATGTTCCAGTGTGACAGACTGATAACAGTATGTCCCTGACGTGGCGAGATAAGGAATGCAGTGTGACCGCGGTCGCGTGATTGATATCGACTTTAATATCCTGCCGGGAAACTGAGCCATTGTTCCCGATGGAATATAATGCAATCTGTGTGCCGGAGCCGGTTATATGGTTGGGGAAATTCATTCTACGATATACCTTAGTTTTATACACTCCAACAGTTTTGTAGGTACATATATTCAATGATCCTGAGGTGAACGCCATTAGATAAATATTAAGCTTTCTTCAGACTCAGCCATTTTTTTTGCCAGAGCAACCCGTTTGTTAAGTCGGAAGAAAGATGAAATAATATTATCTTATTGTTAACTTCATTACTATGAGAATTGTGAAAAAATAACAATATGAAACTTAATTTGGTTTTTTATCATGCTGAAACGTCTGCGAGCGATATTACATATTTTTAAATTAAAGGAAAAATGGAAAAATTCACACCTCCGGCAGGAGTCGAACCTGCGACCTTTGGCCTTGCCGGGGCCATCGCGCAGGCTCGGGGGCATCGCAGTATTCGCAGTTGGAAGCGGAATGGCCCCGGCAAGGCCAAAGGTCGCAGATTCGAGTCCTGCCGGAGGTGTGAATTTTTACATTTTTCCTTTAATTTAAAAATATGTGATATGAAACTTATAAAATACTTAGAAATAACTAAATTACAACTAAATATAATTACTTAAAAATAAACCCAATTAGAAAGAAAATTCCATCTAAAAGTTCCGCCTGCGGCATGGTGCCCATTATGCTGGCGGCATTTCCTCTCTGTATCGCCAGGGCGATACGTCGTTGAGAGAAATATGCGTCAGCTCTGGGGTCTCCCGTGGAGTCAATGAGCCGTGCCGACAGAGATCCCACAAAGGCTTTCATGTCATTATCTTATTGCGTTTGACCCGGGAGTTCTTCTTAATCAAGGACTAGCCCGTAACGGTTTGCAATATAACACTTTAAGTTCTCGTGTTTTGTACACATATTTAAAGATAAGATAAAGATAACGATAAAAAAATTTATTCATGACGCTCACAAATACGTACGTACATTAACGTACGTATGTATTTAAAGTCACACACAGGTCGAACGCGATTAATTACGCACTGGTCCGAAGATAGATCTTTTGGTTTGAACATTTGAATTACTGGTCCCCATGTTGACGATAATCTATACCCGTATTCCCTAGCTGTTAAACACGGGGACCAGTAATCCAAATGTTCAAACCAAAAAATCTATCTTCGGACCAGTACGCGGATGTTGTGAGTGCTGTGTGTCGTGCGGTGGAAAATTAACAGTAACTAAAAGCGCGTAGATTATATTTATTTGTGTACCCCGAACATTTATACAACCTAATTTAGGATAGTTTTGTGGTGATTACATATGTGTGTACACAAAGTATCACCGCTTTGCTGGGATGTCAGTCTCCCGCGACCACGGCCAGTCAACCTGGCCGAAACGTTGGAAAAAACGAAAAATAATGTTAATTAATCTCGTTCGAACTGTGTGTGATTTTAAATATACGTAATACTAGCCATTGTTAGAGTTATGTCTTTGAACAAGAGTTCTAATTTACGGGTCATATCGGGAATTCTAAACTAAAAAACCGGCCAAGAGCGTGTCGGGCCACGCTCAGTATAGGGTTCCGTAGTTTTTCGTATTTTTCTCAAAAACTACTGAACCTATCAAGTTCAAAATAATTTTCCTAGAAAGTCTTTACAAAGTTCTACTTTGGTGATTTTTTTCATATTTTTTAAACATATGGTTCAAAAGTTAGAGGGGGGGGGACGCACTTTTTTTTCCTTTATGAGCGATTATTTCCGAAAGTATTAACATTATCAAAAAATGATTTTAGTAAACCCTTATTCATTTTTAAATACCTATCCAACAATATATCACACGTTGGGGTTGGAATGAAAAAAAATATCAGCCCCCACTTTGCATGTAGGGGGGGTACCCTAATAAAAAAAAATTTCCCATTTTTTATTTTTGCACTTTGTTGGCGTGATTGATATACATATTGGTACCAAATTTCAGCTTTCTAGTGCTAACGGTTACTGAGATTATCCGCGGACGGACGGACGGACGGACGGACGGACAGACGGACGGACGGACGGACGGACGGACGGACGGACAGACAGACATGGCGAAACTATAAGGGTTCCTAGTTGACTACGGAACCCTAAAAAATATTTCCGATCGATATTCCGGTCAATATAAAGTCTAGTGAAACAAAACGTCATTAAAAACTGTAGTTTTGTAACCAAGTCTAATACAAAGTGTCACTTAACATTATGGATACCTCGAGAATGTGGAAAAATCCATACAAAAAATTATACGTTGCGTGGGCGCGCACATATCACAAAATGGCGAGAGAAGTCGAAAATTACCCCACCTATTGAAAATCTAGATTTGTAATTCAGATTAAGTGGAAAGTTGCACCACATTGCCAACATATACCAACATTCAGGGCCGGATTAAGGGTAGAGCGAGTGGAGCGGCCGCTCTAGGCGCCGCATGGTAAGGGGGGGCGCCAAAATCGAGAATGTGGAAAAATCCATACAAAAAATTATACGTTGCGTGGGCGCGCACATATCACAAAATGGCGAGAGAAGTCGAAAATTACCCCACCTATTGAAAATCTAGATTTGTAATTCAGATTAAGTGGAAAGTTGCACCACATTGCCAACATATACCAACATTCATAAGGGCGCTGTTGCTAGGGCGCCGTAAAAGGAGGATTCTAGCATTTCTAGCCCTTGACGAACCACGTTGTTGTGCAGCGAACGGCAAAGTTACGTCGCTATCCGATAGTCCAAAGCGGAGTTCCTCATAAAGCCAAAGGCGCAAAACGTCTCAGAGAGGCGCAATTTTGTGAGTTACAGTCACAGCGGATGGTGAGCGAATTTCAAAGCACTCAGATAACTTAGTGGCAAAATACCGAAATGGGCATCCCGACGGTGACGATCGAGTCCGCAGTTAATCTCTTAATTAACTCTTAGTATTATAAAAATAATCGTGATGGCGAAATATAAGGCCTAAAAGTCGGGAACATAGGCGCCCTGTGAAGTCAAAATACCCCCAAATATGTCAAAGACTCTTATATGCTAAGCTCTGCAGACGATAAAAGCTTGAAAGTTCGCGGATTTCCCGCTGGCGGATTGTATTAATTAATCGAGTCAAAAGGAAAAAAAATCGCGCTCGCTTCGCTCGCGCTTACTATTTATATTTATCTTCTCTTTTAGTTAGGACAAATTCCGAATCTGCTTTCCTGACTTGGCCACTATTAGTGCTCCATTTTGTTTGTTATGTGGATACCTGCTGTGCCCAGGCACAGGAATAAATTAATCACGAGGACAAAGTTAGAAATACCCGGTCTGGTGCCGACCGCAAGAGGGGATGTTCTACATTCCTTGGTAAATAGAGCAGCCTTGAGTATCAACTTTTGTATACTTGTATAGCTGTTCGTCGAGACTCTTCGCTGTGAGACCGTTCGATGACACGACTATAAAAACAACGATCGTCGTGTTAACAGCCCACGTGGCGGTTATTATGGACATGCGCGGATCCAGGGGGGGGGGTCATGACCCCCCCTGGAGCCTGAGTTGGCCATACAAATAGACCACGTGACCCCCCCTGGGGCCCCGGTCCTTTACCACGTGACCCCCCCCTGGGCACGAAGCTGGATCCGCGCTTGATTATGGATAACATTATGGATACTCTGCTTAGGCACAGGAATAAATTCGCGAAGACAAAGTTAGAGCAGCCTTGGGGATCCTGGTTTTGTACTCAACTTCTTATTCTTAAATGATTACGGAAATAATTACATTAAACTATCTCCAAAAATACAAAACCTACTATACTATACTGTACCTACTCAATTCGTTTAGCAGCTCCCTAAACCACGCAATATCTCTTTCGAAACGTTATTACATTTCCTCAATGTAGGTACATGATTCGTAAATTTATCACATTTGCAATATGATTCGTATAAAAACGTGTTCGCAAACGACACTCGCGCTCGTTTCACGACGATTTGCTCCCACGCGTGTATGTTGCCAAATGCACAACCATTTACAATAAATATCGTTATCGTAGCTAGCTGTTTCTATCGCTCATCCATATTGGCGCGACAGAGCCAGACTGCGTTTGCATCGGCGTCTAGCCAGACCTACGTCGTAATCTGTGGTCTAGCGTCAAAAATTATTAGGCATCTCGGCCAGGCTGGCTGGGGACGCAGCGAGGACTAAAGTTCGCCAATTGTTAGTTTCTTTAATATCTGTCGTTCTAATTGGTTAAAAATAACTTTTCTCTTGCGGTGTTTCAATATTACATTGATACTTTCAATATTACATTGGTTACAGTCACCAGCGAAGACATGTTACACAACGAACGAAATGTATAACGAAATATATCGGACACGAGTTTATTTGTAGTCATACGAAGCGTGTCACATATTTTTGTAGACTTCATTGTGTAACATATTACTAATGGTGACTGTACTTACTCGTAACTAGATTCAACTATAACAATCGTCCACGGTGTCTATCTATCTCTATTCCATCTTAAAGTTCATCACCATCCTCCTCCTTGCGTTATCCCGGCATTTGCCGCGGCTCATGGGAGCCTGGGGTCCGCTGTGACAACTTATCCCAAGGTTCGACGTAGACACCAGTTTTACGAAAGCGACTGCCATCTGACCTTCCAACCCAAAGGGTAACTAGGCTTTATTGGAATTAGTCCGGTTTCCTCACGATGTTTTCCTTCACCGAAAAGCGACTGGCAAATATCAAATGGCATTTGGCACATAAGTTCCAAAAAGCTCATTGGTACGAGCCGGGATTCGAATCCACGATCTCTGCATTGAAAGTCGCACGCCACACTCTTTACCGCTAGGCTACCAGCGCTTTCATTCCATCTTAAAGTTCGACAGTGACAATTGTGTTTTGTTCGCTAAAAGCGTTGACGATTGGGATGTCTTCGGGGCGTCAATTTCAGCCAAAATATTTAAAAAAAACATACGAAACATAACATAACTTTCTCCTTTCAATGTTCTTAATACCACCATTCATCCCGTGTCCGCTAAAATTCAAACAGCAATAAATAAAACTAGGCTCAAGCCGGATCAATACGAGTTAAGAAATGTTTCAAGAAAGCTATTCTACCAAATCTAAACACTGGCCTGGCTATACGGATGTGTAGGCTCATATCACTCCTTAAATTGGCGGGTTATACGTTTGTATTCTGGCGCTCACCTTACTCAACACGAGACGGCACTTAGGAAGTGAAAGATGTTCGCATATTTAGGGTTTTTTATAAACGGTTTCAAATAGGTAGTTTATTTCCTTCCTTATTTCTTCTTAGTTAAACGTGTCGATAGTTTTAATAATAAAACTACCGTGAGACACTGACATATTATATTAAACATGTAAAATCGGGTAACTCACGTAAGATTGTCGAAGGTCGCTCGGCATGTTTCGCTCCGTAACTCAATGAAAATGCTCCTCGTTACAGAGCAAAACTTGTCGAGCGACCTTCGACAATTTTACGTAAGTTACCAGATCTTACATGTTTAATATGTTTAATGTGTCGATCATCATTTTGACTTAATTAAAACGTGCTTAAAAATTTCTTGTTTCTTGCTTGGTTTTTAATTATTTTTTCTACTCCCGAACTGTTATTCGTCATTTACAGGGTCGTGCATAGATCTTTAAAACCCTACATAAAGGTCTATTCCACAAAGCCAGCGTCCGCCGGTTTTCCGCGCATGCGCGCAGTATCGAAAAAACTGAAAACGCATTGTTTGGCTCTGTAACCATGGCAACGCCTTATAACGACACTGCGCGAGTGCGCGGAAAGTGCAAACCTTTGCGTCAAAATACAGGAAGCAGTGTGAATTTCACGAAAGTTATTCAAGAAAACTATTAAAGGTCGTAGAAAAAGTATTGTATGCAACGGTGTTTAACTGAGTCAAAATATACTCGTGGCGTCTCAATAACAATTTTCGGCTTCGCCTCAAATTGTTACCCATGCCACTCGTCTTTTTTGACCTCCTTTAAACACCTGTTGCATAAAATACTATAATGGATATAGCAAAATATGAAAATCAGATTTGAAAAAAAAAGTTTAAGGTTATGGTCAATGATGGCGGAAACAATAGGCCCACATCTGCATACCGAATACAAACATACTTAGGGAACTGTCACTGCGAGTCGGAAGTCACAAATTGAATACAAAGCTTATTGTAAGTACTCTTATTTAACCATTTATTAATGTCCCAGAGCTGTAAGAACCTTTTTTCGACACATGACAGCGTCCACAAAACGTAAACTCGCGCAACCTAATGAAGGTTTAAATAAAATCCTGTAATAATATTTAAAAAAATCAAGTACTTAAAAACAATATTTCGCTTACTTTAAACATAATCTAACACATGTTACATTTTTGCGGATCTTCGTTAGTAGTATTTTACGATATTAATTTATCACGCAGGATTTACTTATTATGTCATTTATCATTCATTTTCATTTTGCTGTGGCAGAGTCTGTCATTTCGATTCAAATGACAATTCAGTAAGTAAATAGAAATCGTATATTTTGTCTAAGCGCCTCCTTGTAGGCCCTAATCGATTCAACCAATTCGAAATTAATCGTTAGATTTGGCAAACGATACGTTTTAGCCACTTCGCAACATACTTCAAAACAAATGTGTCAAAAATGTGAACTTACAAAATCCGGGACAATAGTTAGTGAGAAAACTGTTTCTTCTTAACTATCCTTCTTCATTACCGAGATTTGTGATAATGTTTTGCATCGTTTATGGAACTTTTTAGTAATTTGAGTGTAATATTAAAAGCAGAGGTAAATAAGTAGTAAGCCGAATGGAGTACTCTGGTTATTAAACATATGGGCCTGTAATAGTAAAATATATAAGTATAATGTAGTTTTAGATTTTTTATGTTTGCAGGAACTTTATTATAATATACTTTCACACACATAAAATATGAACTATGAATTGTTTCTTTCAAGCGAGCTTTATGGTCTGTCAATTCGAAATATCACATGACTGGTTGAAATAACAAGCCTCAAGTCCTTAGGCAACCTTTTCACTGCATTTCACACTAGCGAAGTAGTACTAATGGGTACACTGTGGGCGTAGCAGAGTGCTACGCTGCTACGCTCGTAGCTCGTAGTGCTACGCCTGAGAGCATTGTTACGTTGAAAATGTGGGGGGAATAATTGTGTGCTTAGATTTTTCACTGTATGTTGGTGTTATAAAAATGTATGAATACATGCAGCGGGGATAGCACATGATAGGCGCGAAATTGTTGTTTAACCCCACGTGCCAATATTGGCTTTTGGCACTCTAGTGGATAAAACGCAAGTGTCCTCCGTTTTAGAAGAATCAAGAAAGTCTTTTCCAGTAAGGCACTGGTCCCATCGCGAGCTAGTAAGCTATGAGCTATCGGCTATAAAAACGAACAAAAGATAATCAAAATCACTCCTGTGAATCAAAATCGATAGCCGATAGACACGGCGATGTTTATAGTTACTCGCCCAGCGGTGAATTATCAATATCGCCAAGTAATTACTATAAACTTTTTCATCACACCTACTGCTAAAGGCTTTCTTTGCTATTCGAAAACAGATTGCAAAATTGCATTTTATCCACAAGAGTGCAAAGTAATTTCATACAAATTTTACCTTGATGTCTTAAGCTGGCTGGTAGATTCTACCCATAAATAATGATTTTGAAATCATAAATATTGAATAAATTGATGGATTTGATTTAGTTTGATGTTTTGTAGTCAATATTTTGTTCGTGTTGGTGTGGTGAAGAATTGTGTGTTTCACTCGGTGGCAAAGTTTGTTTAACCTTCGTACCTTGCAACCTTCGACTTTGCCCCACTGTAAAACAAATAAATATTTTTGTGTTCCTTACCAATCTCTAGGTCTCTAGGGTAAATAATCATTGTGAATAAAACCTTTATTTCACAGTCGTTTTCCCCAGGCCGCTGTTGATAGCAAACGCTGTGATTTACCCGAGTTGAGATTATTGCGACAAGTTATAACAAGTTCTCGAACTCGACGCCACTCGACTTTTGGCGAGTTGTCATAACCGGCCTAAGTTCCCGGGAGGTGCTCAATGAGAAAAAAAACTTAATTCGATTTGACATCTTTATTTAATTGAGAAGACCGTTTTATTTAGACGTGTTTATTCAAGATACCATTGTAGAAGGAAAGCAATCCAGAGTTCTGTATATTTTAAAAAGTACATTCAAACGTTATTCTAAATAACCATAAACAAAACCACAGATAAATATGGCCAGTAAGCCAGAATGCATCCATCTTATTGGCTGCTTGAAAGCGTTTATGCAGCAGAAGTGGGGTTTTTGTCCCAGTGTCCTGAAAGGAGTTATATTTCTTTAAAACAAAAAACCGGCCAAGAGCGTGTCGTGCCACGCTCAGGGTAGGGTTCCGTAGTTTTCCGTATTTTTCTCAAAAACTACTGAACCTATCAAGTTCAAAACAATTTTCCTAGAAAGTCTTTATATAGTTCTACTTTTGTGATTTTTTTTCATATTTTTTAAACATATGGTTCAAAAGTTAGAGGGGGGGACGCACTTTTTTTTACTTTAGGAGCGATTATTTCCGAAAATATTAATATTATCAAAAAACGATCTTAGTAAACCCTTATTCATTTTTAAATACCTATCCAACAATATATCACACGTTGCGGTTGGAATGAAAAAAAAATATCAGCCCCCACTTTACATGTAGGGGGGGTACCCTAATAAAACATTTTTTCCCATTTTTTATTTTTGCACTTTGTTGGCGTAATTGATATACATATTGGTACCAAATTTCAGCTTTCTAGTGCTAACAGTTACTGAGATTATCCGCGGACGGACGGACGGACGGACGGACGGACGGACGGACGGACGGACGGACGGACGGACGGACAGACATGGCGAAACTATAAGGGTTCCTAGTTGACTACGGAACCCTAAAAACAGTGCGTGCAGTCCCTCCGCGCTGAAGAAGTAAAACTTCGTAACATAACCTCAAAAACATTGTATCAAGTGACCATCACGTTTTTGCTTTTATACTTACGTCCATCTTTTACTGTTTTAAATATTTTACATTGCTATTTGCTCGAATTATTGAAAAAATAAACATAAACTCATTTTGCACTCGATCTGAACATAAAACACACGGATTCCTATTCATTTCAGTTCTGTCACTGACTGAGTGAATAAGTGAATGAATGGAATGAGTGAGTCGCGTTCAGCGCAACGACACTGATAGAATGTTACGCGCTGAGTGAGTCGACATTTCACGCAACGCTGAGTGTTACGCGCTGTCAGTTGAAAGTCGCATTAAAGTTTCACTTCAAAAATGTAATGATTTTACATCTGGCAGGATTCGAACTTGTGTAGTAGTAGGTGTAGGTCTTATCGCGTCTACCGAGTTACGCATGCGAGCACATTTTTGTCTCATTATGTACATATTAGGTAAATCCATACTAATATTATAAATGGGAAAGTGTGTGTGTCTGTTTGTTTGTCCGTCTTTCACGGCAAAATGGGGCGAATTGACGTGATTTTTTAAGTGGTGATAGTTGAAGGGATGGAGAGTGACATATGCTACGTTTTGTCTCTTTCTAGCCCCCCACTTCCCTGAAATGGGTGGTGGAAGTTTGTATGGAGAATTCCGCAATTATCGAACTTAACGCGAGCGAAGCTGCGGGCAAAAGCTGGTGTAATGTTGTAGTATCTCGATCATACCTTCTAATATTTAACTTCACGGACTGGCGATCCTGCACTCTGTTGCTATAAGACAGCGACAATCCTTTATTCCGATTTTCAACTCATCGAAATCGTACGTTCTATCTGCAGTTCATTGCCTGGAAAATGCACATGTTAACGTTATAGGGAAACCTAAAACTCTCGTGAATCTGTAAGATGCGTGGAAAGACTACGACCTCTGTTTGTTTCTCTATTTTTCTAATGATCTCTATTCTAAATTTACTTTGTTACCTTCTGGAAATATTTCATGTTTTCTTCGTGACAAATGTAGTAGATATGCTCTTGTAATCCTTATTTTTCTGTTTACTGGCGTCTGTCTGTAACTGCAATGATTTATGTTCAAAATTAATTTCTCATATACTAAACATAGCACTCATCAATGCAGTTCGCAACGGCGAAACTTACCTTTCTAGTCTACAGCATTTTTAACTATTTGTTTGCAGAAAAACATTGAATTAGTTTCATATTTTAATTTGACATATTTATTTATTGATTGACATCACCATGTCAATCAATATTCTTTCAAGTTTTAAACTGACTAAAGAGTTAAGTATTCTTATTCAAACGTTTACAAAAAATAAGATTTTCATTTGGATCCGACTTTTAATGTAGGTTTATTAGTTTTAGACCATATTTTATAATTGGCTAGCGATAATATTTAAATTTTAAATTTAGTTTTCTTAAATTCTCAAACATGGGCAGGGCCCGTAACTTTCATGCCGATGACATCAATTTGACGTCACGCTGCATATAGGATGATTCAAATAGTTTTATTGTAATAATTAATCATTATTCATTAATTAATTTTTATCATGTAGGTACAAATCACTTCAAAAGTAAGCTATTCATACGTGAAAAGATTTATACCTACTTGATACGTGAAACGAAAAGGAAACAATTTGTTTTGTTTTAATAATTTATTGAAATATGGCAACAAACATATTTAATAAAATGAATGTAAAAAAACAAACAAATAATTTAATTTACTTTTCACGTATCAAGTAGGTGTTAATTATTTCACGTATGAATAGATTAGTTTTGAAGTCATGGTTAAAATGATTAATTATTAAATAAAACTCTTGAATCACCTATATGCAGCGTGACGTCGAATTAATGTCATCGGCATGAAAGTTACGGGCCCTGAACATGGGTATATAAGCGGCCCTCATGTCAAACCCGTCAGTCATTATTTCGTCGTTTCCTAAGGGATAACGAGTTATAAAGGGTCCGTGCGGGGCCAAGCCAGGCCCCGCACTCTTCAAGAAAACCCTCTTCACGTCCTTTCCTCCTGCGGCGAGCTGCGGGCTGTGCATCCACCTCGTGAGCTGGCCTGTCTGCTGGGGCTCCTACGAACGCTGCTGGTTGTGCCTGGCGCTCGGGCGCGTGAGCTCCTACGAACGCTGCTGGTTGTGCCTGGCGCTCGGGCACGTGAGCTCCTACGAACGCTGCTGGTTGTGCCTGGCGCTAGGGCGCGTGACCTCCCTGCGAACGCTGCTGGTCGTGCCTGACGCTCGAACACGCAGGCTGCAACACTGCGCTGAGACGTAGATCTGCGCGTCGCCGACGCTTGCCGCTGCGCGTCGTTACTCCGCATCATCATTAACCGCTGCACGCCTTTACCTCGAGTCTTCTCACACGTTGCGTGCCGCTGCTTCGAGACTTCGGATTACCTGACTTATTATTTTTACATACCTCGTGTCATATCGCCAATTAATTAGCCGTATAATAAACTTACCTACCCCTGATTTACTTTCTTATTTTCATTTCATCTCTTTAAATTCTCTTCACCCTTTAGGTTAGCGGTTACGTACTCTTGCAAAAGACTCTTGTAAGAGTACTTAACGCTACAATGTATAAAGGGAAGACAAGGAAAAGTCGGATACAAGGAATTTACAATAAATTGTAAGGTTGTTACACATACTTCCTATTACTACTAGATTTTCTTACTGTACAGTCACCGGCATAAAAATGAGATTATTTCTAAACCTTGTCACATTAACGTCTTGTTTGAAATGTCATACGAAATTTTCAAACGATTAAAAGCGACAAGGTACAGAAATCATCACTGTTATTTATGCCGGTGACTGTACAACATGTCCCTAAGAGTGCAAACAACTCACATTACTACGTGATTTTATTTTAATTATTTGAATTACTAATTGCTAGAAAACATCATATTTTATATCATAGTCCATAGTAATATTATAAATGGGAGAGTGTGTGTGTCTGTTTGTTTGTCCGTCCTTCACGTCAAAACGAAGCGACGAATTGTCATGATTGTTTATGTGGAGATAGTTGAAGGGATGGAGAGTGACATAACATAGGCTACTTTTTGTCTCTTTCTAACGTGAGCGAAGCCGCAGGCAAACGCTAGTAAATTATAATATAATAATGATATATCATTTCCACGAACTACTAACACTTAATATCAACTTATTATTATGTTTCAAAAGGCCGAATATCTCTCGCTAAAGTAATCGAGGGAAGTCCAAGAGCCGAAGAGGATATATTATATCAATGCGGAAACGCATGAGAGGCTTCGAGACTCGAGATATTGGATAAAATCACTGAATCTCTACTAATAGTATAAATGGGATTGCCTTTGCAGTCTTCATGGTTATACCGCTGAGTTAATTTTTAGAAAATATGATGCGAACCCGAAGGTTGTCTGGTAGAGATCGCTTTTTAGCTATAAGACCGCCTGTTGTTGCTTAATTTCTTATTTGATCTTATTGTATTTAATTACTTAATATGCACAAAAAGGAATATTATTATTTTTATTTGTGTCTCCGTATTAGTATGCGAAAGTAAAAGGATAAATAAAAGTTTTTATCAATTTATCATCGTCACTCCAAACAGATAAACTTAACCTTAACTTAGTTAAATAAATAGTCACATGCGAATGGCTTTTCAAAACATTTTCTGTGAATAAATTCTTATAAATCTTATAATCACAATCAGTACTTATCGGACTATTGGCGTTATTTTTAACAACATTAAGGTTTATTATTGCGAAAATATCAAAGAAATGACACCCAATTGTCCGTCCTCTGTTTATAATAGACACAGTGGACCGATTTTCATGAAACATGGCTAAAAACACTCCCGACTAATTCAGCTTTCAAACAAAAAAACTAAATCTAAATCAGTTCATACGTTCGGGAACTACGATGCCACAGACACACACACAAACAGAGACAGACAGAAAGACAGACAGACACATCGTTTTTGCGTCGGGTGTTAAAAACGAAATACGACATGAATAAAGATTTATGAAAACTGATTTGTTAAACATATATTATATTTTCAACACAAACCTTCCATGTTATTTATTTATTTATTTATACAAGGAATTCCAACAACTATGAATGATACAATATACATTTAGAATAGCAATACAGAGCCAATTATAGGAACTCACAAATAGAGACAGGATCGATAGTTTTTACACAGTAATTTGAATTATGATACACAATACACATGCACATGATGTGATCGAGATAGTATTGTACATTGGATATCCTAAGTGGTATTAAGTACTTAACTCGAAGTAAGAAACAAGATAGTTATAATGAATGAATACCTATTTGATACTAAAGTACATTAAGTATACATTATGTTGACATAATTGGGTAGAACATATAAGTAAGACAATTATTATTCAAACAAAACGCATCTTTCTCACGAAAAATTACATATGAAATGTTACAAATAGCGTATAAACAAAGGTGTTCCCTCACCGCACCAAATGTGTTCAAATTGAGACATTCACATGCTGTATGTGATCATTCTGAAGCAACACGGAGTTACAGAGTTGATAAACTTCCCGCTGAGAAGGTTATTTTTTATGTTTACGCAGTACATTTCTCTCGCTTTTAAGGCGTAGCGGTGGTTCCATCTCTCATTCGTGTTTTATTTGTAAGTATATGTGAAACTACTTACAGTGGTGGTAAAACAATATAGTATATGTAGCACTATACTCTGCCTGATGGCGTACAAAAACCTTCATAATGTCCTTAGATACCTACATTCTAACATGCGAAATTGTTTCTTAGTTTTACATAACTATATAAATAGGTATAATATCATTAATTCATCATAATTAGTTATAATAATTATCATTAATATTGAAATTCATGTCAAATCCAGAAAAAATCGCGAACACAAGCGTCCCACAAAAGCGTCGAACAAAAATTCAAGTTCCATGCATTTTGTAAGTGAATAATCTCTAAAAGGAAAAGGCGGCATGTGCCTAGACGTATACGCATTGCCTGGCATTTAAAATTATAAAGCAAAAACTCAGAAATACACAATTACTGACAATTTAGTATGAAGATTTGTCATAGAGGTTGTATTGTATAGTGCCCAAATTAAATGTTCAAATCGGACTATGATTTAATCTATTTTCAAGTGTATTAAAACTGGTTATAATGTAAGAAATATTCGAAGATCACAAATAGTTATGTAGAAAAAATCAGATATTTCAAATCATAAAAAAATCATAAAAATTCTGTATGTCACGTGACTCATTTGTATTAAAACCAAAAACTTAAATCTAAAACAAATCTTAATTCAACAATCCTTTTTTTGTGTCTATACAACGTGTCCCTTTTCTATTGTGTTTGCGTATTCAAGAAAAACACCATTCGAATTTTTACGCGCTAATTTCAGCCAGTCTAGCCAAAATGACAATCGCTGACGAAACGCGAAACGCAGTCTGGCTCTGTAGAGCTTAATACGTAAAAGCGACAATGTACTCGTATTAAGGCAGTTTCGCGAGAAGAGAATATATAATATTACAGTCACCGGCATAAATAGGTATGTGATGATTTCTGTACCTTGTCACATTAACATCTTGTTTGAAATGTCATACGAAGTTGTCAAATGATTAAAAGCGACAAGGTACCTACAGAAATCATCACTTATTTTTGCCGGTGACTGTACCTAGTTTATTCGACTGCCCATAATGAAGGCCATTGATTCTGAGTAGGAAAGACATAAAATTTAACTACTTACCTTAGAAAAAATATTTTTGTTATCTCTTCTCGCGAAAATGCACATAATCGTAACCGTTTGTTCATTTGGCTACGTATACCCAGGTACGGCCCTTAAGGCACGCCTACAGAGTGAAAAATAGACGCAACACGGCGGATGCGAAGGTTCACGCGATAAATTTCGACCCCCAATTTACCATTAAAGGGCAGTTTCTTTTATGGCATTGTCTCGAGACTCGACAAAATGATGATAAGCTCATTTTATTTGCGAGATAAATCACGACTCCTATTTTTAGTTTTTTTCCTTTGAGTCTATTTAGAAAATGTAGAATTGGAGATGTGAAATATACTACAGGAAATTTTTGAAATAATATAAATATGTATAATAAATATTAAACTAAAGTTACACGAGCGTAAAAAGGTTTGACAATGGTTATGGAATACAATCGAATTTTTCGTAACAATTTAATTGTGTAAAATAGAGTTAAAAATTTAATTAAATTGAAATGAGCGAAGTAGGTAAGAAAGGAAAAGCCTGGGTTATAAATGATTAGGTCATGCAGAAAAAAATTGTGGGCTATTTCGAGAATAATACAATTTTCAGTTTTCTGTTTATTATATTCCCGAATCCCGCGAATTAGCAATTAATAACCAAATGAAAACATAAGACAGAAAAAAAAATAAAGAAAAATTATATAAGTATGTCAAAAACCAAATATTGCTTACTAGCCTCTGCCCGCGGCTACCCTCACGTAAAATTCTAAAATTCCAAGATTCTCCATACAAATTTCTACCCCGCATTTCAGGGAAGTGGGGGTTAGAAAGAGACAAAAAATAGCCTATGTCACTCCCCATCCCTTCAACTATACCTACTTAAAAAATCACGTCAATTCGTCGCTCCGTTTTGGACGGACGGACAAACAAACAGAAACACACACTTTCCCATTTGTAATATTAGTATGGATGTCTACACAATTTGCAAGATTTTGCGTTAAGTTTTTTTTTTCTCAAATGTGATGAAAAATATTGTGTGTAACTCAGGAGGTAAGGATTTTGTAAACTCGTCTTACCTCCCTTGTTGCACAATATACTATTATTTCATAAATGCGGAGATGCTATGTCACAAACGTATATCAGTGAAATGGAAATTTAAAAAATTACTTCCCGACCAAGGTCTTTAAATTCTATCCATACTAATATTATAATATTTTATAATCATTTGTTTTGTCTCCGCTGTATCTTTTTTCTGTATCTCTTGCTGAGGTGTGCCAATAAAGAGTATTCTATCTATCTATCTATCTATCTATTATAAATGGGAAAGTGTGTGTGTCTGTTTGTTTGTCCGTCTTTCACGGCAAAACGGAGCGACGAATTGACGTGATTTTTTAAGTGGGGATAGTTGAAGGGATGGAGAGTGACATAGCCTACATTTTGTCTCATTCTAACGAGAGCGAAGCTGCGGGCAAAAGCTAGTGTGAAATAGTTCTCTCGAATTGCTCCGCCCAAAATGTCTAAGCTGAGTTTAGACCAGCAAGTTATTGCTGCAAGTTTTGAGACGCAACTATAGGTAAGAGTGAGTGGCAAATATCTGCATCTCTTTCTTGCATATACTTCTGTCTCAAAACTTGCAGCAATAACTTGTACGTCTAAACTCAGCTTTACACTTTGAAAGCCTACGAACGTTATGATGTGACATTTCATTCACTCAACAAAAATAATGCCAAAAGTCAACCGCAGAATAAATATTCAAATTTGGAACGGCCGAACGGGGTGAAATAACATGGGAGGCGCAGATCCATCCCAAACAGCCATAAACGACGCTAGGACGTGACATTCCGATAGCTAACCAAACCTTGGCTCGATCAAACAGCAGTATTGAGACTACATTTATGAATTTTATCGTCGCGACTTTGTCTCTTAATCGATTTTTTTTCTTTAAAAAAAATATTTTGATGATCAAGTCACTCTTGATCGTCATTAAAATAATTTATGTAAAAAGTATAAAATTGTCTTTTATGTTCTGAGAGTGTTTCATATTTTTTGATCGCCCGGTTCAAATCTTAGAGAGAAACACATATTTCTCACCTTTAGAGCGATTATCTCCAAAAATGCTGAACCAAAAAACTTTTCACAGCACTTGGCCACATCAATTATTTTAATGTTTTTTTTTTTCACTTTTAGTTACATGTATGGACAGCTTTGCTTAGTTTGGGGCTAGGTTGATCTAGTGTGTAAGAAGGCCCCCAATATTTATTTATTTTAATAAGTATAAAGGCCCCATCAAACTGGTCTCGTCTCCTCGCCATTTTCTACTTATGTAAACACAGCTCCACTTTATTGCTTTAAGAACATCCCCTCCATTTTTACACGACTGACGTCACTCCTATTTGTCACAATAAAGCGACGCTGAAACTTGGGACATTTTTATTATGAGCTTTTTATTTCTCTTCGCGCCCATTCAAGTGGCGATCAAGTCTGCGCGTAACTTCACTGGGGATTTTGAATAGTAAACAACTATATGTACATACATTTGTGGTAGTTGCTAGTCTATACTTTACGTGTTACTAGCTTTTTTCCCGCAACTTCGTCGCGTACTAATCTAATCTTGTTTTCCCATACAATCTTTGGACCCCCATTTCACACCCTTAGAAGGTGAATTTTGAAAAATCTTTCTTAGTGCTCCTCTACACCCACAGATGTCATATATACCATAGATGAAGCAAACGTATCTACTTAGCGTGTCAAATGAACTTAGTGAAATCCACTGAGTTGTCCGTCTTTACTCGCAGCTTGCAGCTTTCGGGCGTCAATTTTTGTAAGTTGAAGTCTACCAAAACATAAAAAATGCCTCGTTACGTGATATTCAATTGCAACAACACAAAAATTATGAACAATCAAGAGCCTGAGACATATTTCAAATTACAGGCATGAATCAACTTCAGTACAAAATTCGACACGCTCGGCCCCTATACAAATATATGAATTTGTTTCTTCTATCTAAATTAAGTTCTGTGTCTACACCTTAAATATAAGGAACCTACGTGCCAACTTTGGAATCTTTAGGACCAGCGGTTTTGGCTGTGCGTTGATATGTCAGTCAGTCAGTCAGTTAGTCAGTCAGTTTCTTCTTTTATATATTTAGATTGTTAATGAATTCTAGTCAAGGCACTGGAGGCCTTATAAAATAAATTTTATAAAATATTTTGACAGGTGTATTTTATATGTGCATTAAATAAAAACGAAAAAACCCACCATTTCGTGAAGCCCGAGTTCGAACCGACGTCTTCAGAGGTAGACGTACGACCTAGTATTGTCAAGTAGATGAAAAATATTAAAAACAATTTTACACAGTCCAAATCAATCCCGCAGTCAGCCTTTCAATTTATTATTATGCGTTTGGTTAAAAATTTAAATTACACATACTTATAACACTCGGAAATCAGGATCGTTAGTCATAATAACACTGATAAATACCCTGGACTCGAACCCTAAACCTCCTGCTACAGAGTTAGATAGAAGAAACAAGTTCATCTATTTGTATGACGGCCGAGCGTGTCAGATTTTGTACTGAAGCTGTTACTTGCCCGTGATTGTATATAATATGTCTCAGGCCCTTGAGTGTTCATAATTTTTTTGTTTTTGCAATTAAATATTACGTAACGAGGCATTTTTAATGTTTTTATTGACTTCAACTTACAAAAATTGACGCCTGGAAGCTGCAAGCTGCGATTAAAGACGGACAACGCAGTGGAATTACTGTTCATTTGACACGCCAAATAGATACGTTTGCTTGATCTATGGTATATATGACATCTGTGCCTCCTGCCCTGTAGTCGGGATCACTACTTACTAAGCTAAAAGGCCTTTATATTTTCATTGGCAATATTAATACTGTCATTATATAAACGACAGGACAACATGACGGGAAATACGAAATTACCGCTCCCACCTGCTACTTGTCACATTCATGAAATAGGCGCCAGTCGCCATCGAATCCAATTAATAATGTTTGCTATATCTTTAGATTACTTTTTCTCAATTTATAAAACAGTACAATAGTTAATTGTGCAACAAGGGGAGGAAGTTGAATATTACAAACGATAGTAAGTTAAATCGCGACGGCTTGCCGGAGCGATTTAAAGACCCGAGTTAGTAATATTCATACTTCCCGAGTTACACACAATGTTTTTCATCATACTTGCATTGTAAAAAATATGCAAAAAGGTAAAAAAGAGTTCAATACAGTACTAGAAATTTCTGAACTCCCTAGGGAGAACGATTTTTCTATAACTCACGCTCCGCCTGCGTGCAATAGCACATTTAGTGTGCGAGTGTGATGAAAATATTCTTTTTCTACTCCCGTACTGTTATTCGTGAGTTACAAAGTCGTGCATAAGAACTTTAAAACCCTACATAAAAGATGTCAGGACAAGTCTATCTAGTCTATACCCTGAAAACATTTAGTAGCAGTAGCACGATATAGCTGTTAAAATTCAGTAAATACATTGCTACCAACTTAACAAACCAATTCGCAGAGTCGAGACTCCTTCGTTTTCTGCTGCGTTCATTGGCGACGCGTCGAATCGCATTCAAATGTATGAGAAGTTGAGAACTCGATTCAACTCGGCTCGATTCGTCTTAGTGGCCAGGCTTCAAAGAACCATACCATAGACAGTTTTATTTTCATGTTTGCACTCAAACTGCATATTCAAAATGGTAGACGGTCCACTAGATAACTAAGATAATTGAAAGTAGGTATTTGTTGAATTTATAATTTTCTTTCAAAATAAGTGCTTGGTCGTAGAAAAAGTATTGTATGCAACGGTGTTTAACTGAGTCAAAAAATGCTCGTGGCGTCTTTATTAACAATTTTCGGCTTCGCCTCAAATTGTTACCCACGCCACTCACCTTTTTTGACCTCTTTTAACCACCAGTTGCATAAAATACTATTATTGCTCACGAATCACGAAAAAGTGATTTTAGAAAGGATAAGCAAGCAACTGGACGAGCAACAACCTGTAGAGCAAGCAGGGTTCCGAAGGAATTATTCGACCTTAGACCACATTCACACTGTAAAACAAATTGTTGAAAAATATAAAGAATATAAAAAACATATATATATTGCGTTCATAGACTACAACAAGGCCTTCGATAGTCTAATCCATGATCGAATTTGGGATACCTTACAGCAACAAGGAATACCACAGGTCTACATAAATGTCCTAAGAAAGCTATATCATAACAGTAGCGCCAGAGTACAACTTGAAGCACTAGGAAATGAGTTTCCAGTACAGAAAGGAGTTAGACAAGGCGATCCTGTCTCACCAAAGATCTTCTCTGCTGTCCTAGAAAGCATTTTCCGTAACGTAAATTGGAAGAACAAAGGAATTAAAATAGATGGAAAATGGCTCAGTCATCTTAGATTTGCTGACGATTTAGTTTTGATGGAAGAATCACCCATAATACTGGAACAGATGGTCAGAGAACTATGTCAAGAAAGTAGTAAGGTTGGTCTTGTAATGAATAGTAGCAAAACTAAACTCCTAACTAATAAGGAACATGTAAGCATAATTGTCAACAGCGAACCGTCGGAATATCTGCAGGAGTACGTATATCTGGGCCAAATTATTTCATTTGATGACCATATGTCAAAGGAGGTTGAGAAAAGAATTACAAGTGGTTGGAAAAAATATTGGTCCCTAAAGTATATCATGAAGAACAAAGACTTTAGCATGACAATTAAACGTAAGGTATTTAACACCTGTATCCTCCCATGCTTAACGTATGGATGTGAAACATGGGCCCTCACAGAAGTACATAGAGCAAAACTCGCGTCATGCCAGCGTGCGATGGAGAGGAGCATTTTGGGACTCAGAAGAAGCGACAGAGTACGAAATATCGACATAAGAGAGAAGACCAAACTGACAGATATCCTACAGAGAATAGATCAACTAAAATGGAAATGGACAGGTCATATGATGCGCTCGAAAGAAGGAAAATGGAGTAAAGAGATCACTAACTGGTACCCCAGAGGATACAGCCGTAAGAAAGGCCCACAGCTCTGTAGATGGGAAGATGAAATAAAACTAACAGCGGGACCATTCTGGAGAAGAGCAACCATGGACAGGACACACTGGAGGGATTTAGAGGAGGCCTTTGCCAGGAGGCAAACTGAGCTACGAGACTTAATTTAAAAACTAAAGAACAGATATAAAACCAAAATAAAATACGAAACTTAACTTTAATGCCAACAATGATAATAAAATTCAAACTTAATTTAAAACTCAGTAAGAAAGGCTATTTTAATAATTTTTATTTAAAAAAAAAATTGCTCACGAATAATACCAACACAACAAGATGACATCAAAATAAATTAATCACATAACTTTAACTATGGTAGACAACAGGCAGTCTTCTCGCTAATAAGCGATCTCTTCCAACCTTTGGGTAGGGGAGACAGGATACAAAAAACACAGTTTGGTAGTATAGTATTTATTGCGTTTTCGATATTTTTTCTATACATTTATTACAACTTTTATATCCTGTACACTACACTGTGTGTCTGTAGCTTAGGACGTAACGTGTCTATAGAAAATAAATCGTAAATCTATAGAAAATAAACGTCAAATCATTGTTCATCAGAATGACAGTGCTAATTAAAGTGATATAATTGTACCTAATAGCTTTTTTAAAACGGTTGAATAATAAGTGTATTTGAGATCTTTTATTGACGTCATCGCTACTAAAAGTTCGGGCCCTGGACACGTAGCCCGATGGCACAAACGCACACGAAACGAAACATCGTGATATCTATCTCTATCGCTCTTGCGTAATGGCGCGACAGAGCCAGACTACCTTTCGCGGCGTTTCGTTTTCGTTTCGCGTCGCAGAAATGCCATTCGGCTTCAGCACATATATGTGATATGTCACATCGCTACTACTAGCAGGATTTTATCTTCATTCGTGACGTAGCCCGAAATCAATAAAGGTCAATTTCATTATATATCCTCTTTATGACCTCTTACTAAGCCAAAAGCTGAGCAAGCTCATGATAATAGGCCCCGTAGCCGAATGGCATTTCTGCCAAATACCGCAGAAACGCCCCAGAAATGTAGTCTGGCTCTGACGCGCTAATAAGCAAGAGCGATAGATAGATAGCTACGAAAGAGATATTATCGTGAGCGTTTGTTCATTCGGCTACGTACACAGGCCGTAACGACACGTAAACCTATTAACTTACACAAGATATGTATTATCTAATGCTCCCCATTGTTGCAAAGTCGACATTATGCCCTTATAATAAGCTTGAAATCCAAGCAGATATCCAAAAATTATAAAACCTTGGCAACGTTACATATTGACACGTAGCGTATTATACGCGGAATCTGCCATAAAAAATAATTTATTTTTAATTAAAGCGATAAAAAAAGTTAATCGGCTTTGCTATGGGTTGCGAGCACCTGGCTGGGGCGTTCATTTTCGAGTAATAAATGCGCTACCTTTATGTGCTGTCAGGGGCGCTAAACCTGGATCAGTATTAATGCTCGTGAGTACCTACATATTGTTTACGAGTAAAATGTTACCAGGCTTCACGTACGGCGTTTTTATTTATGGGAGTCATTGGTATAATTCTAATGGATGAGGTTCATTTCTCGTAACGGATCCTATATGTATTTAACAGGAATTTGAAACCTCCCTAAAATCTTTTTATTTTTAAACCATTGGCGCGGCTTCGATCCCGTTATAAATGTCATCAACTCAAGTACCCTCATTTTATATTTACAAGTCTCAGTCTCTCTAATATATTTTATTTTGGTCAAGGTATGAGGTAAGGCCTCATGTTTCATGCCATGTTTCATGTTCCAAACTTTTAAACAGTCGTAAACTATGTCTACTAGACAAAATGTTATCCCCATCACGTACTTGTGATGGTACTCAATATAAACTTCCTCGTTATTTCAATTATAAAAACAAGCGTGAGGTTATATACATATATAATTATGTGTCGTATGTATTAAAAAGAGCTATATTTCCGAGCTCATATAACCCGGCAACCTTCAAATCAAGGGTGAACAAGCATCTTCTGGGCGAGCTCACTCCATCGTAGGCCACGTATTTGCCTTTGGCTAGTCTGTGGTCAAGAGTAAGCCCATTTATTAAAAAAAAGAGCTAACATTAACATCAGTTATCACATTACTTGAAACGTCAGAGGTTAGTTTAAAACACATTTTCCGTACAAACTTTCAATGGTTAAAATAATCATACTACTTATACTCATATTCATTTATTCATATTTGTAACGCCATTTTACACGTCAAGATTTGATTTAAAAAAATAATATTTATACAGCAATAATACTTAGAGAATAAATAGACAGAAGATTGAAATTACAAAAAGTTAGGCAATATTCACATAAAAAATGCACAAAAATATTTTTCTAATTAGGTAATAAAAAAACTGTCATTAGTGTAGAACGGGTGCTTGACCAGCCAATTTTTTAAGCGATAGGTACTTAAAGTTCGACACACTAGGCGCTTCAACCACATATTGCGGCAATTTATTATAGACGGCAGGGTCCATCACATGTGTTAATTTGACCGTAAATTGGATTTCGCCAATTTACGGTCGATAACTACTAACTTTCCGGCATTTCGAATGTTGTACTTGGAACACATGTTGTTAGTTTTGTCACAGAATATATTATGTATAATAGTACAAGTACAGAAGGCTCCTTTGATGTTCACAAAATGACGCCATTCTAAATTCTTACCTACATTAACAAACGGACCGCACGCGAGCAGCCAACATTGAATTTTTCCCCTCACTAGCTCGGAAACACGTGTTTTGTCCTTTAATACCAGCGGGTAAAAATGCATTTTACCCACTAGTGAGTGGGTAAAGTAATTTGACCTTGAATAAATTCAAATGAACTGCTTTAAAATTGATAAAAGTAGGTGAATCTAGTAATAAAGATCATTTACCACCTGTGGAACTACTGGAAGCAGTGATAAACGCATTTCTTGCGTTGTAGTTTCCTCGCTACAGTGAGGGGAAAAGTTTTGTGTTACACTCGGGTGCAAATGTATTTTACTTCTCGTGTGTTAAAAAACTCGCAAGTTCAGGATTCTATAAATAACTCGCAAGTTCATGATTCTTCAAATAACTATTATACAAATAACTATTATTGCGCCGCGCGAAGGTCGTCGCCAATGAATGGGCCGCGAACTCGCAGCCGCTGACATGTACTTGTAGCGCGGCGATAGAATCGCAGAGTGAGCCGCCCCTGGTTTTGTATGCTGCCAAGTTCTCTCTTACATAAATGGCTACCTGCATGATAACTTTTGCAAGCAGTGTAATGAGTGTAAAGCTAGGAACATACTACGCGGACGTCCGTCGTAATTCGACCGCGACCGCGACCGAACAGAGTGCACGGAACAAAACATCCAGCGAGCCAGATTTCGAACGGACGTCCATGCGCTCAAGGCCACGTCCACGTCCGTCGACCGATAGTTTGCACGGTTAAGTGTATATTCATTGTCCAGATCCCCGTCCGCGGTCGATTTACGACGGACGTCCGCGTAGTGTGTTCCTAGCTTAAGGATTCTTATTTTTTAAAGGGTTCTTTGGCCGGAGTGTCTACTGTCTACAGGTACCTGAGCAACGATCCTGACAGCTCGTTTCTGAAAGCGAAAGACCCTCTCTCATTCAGGACAACATCCCCAGACCAGACCTCCGCAACGTACTGTATTAATGAATGGACAGTGGCGAAATAGCATGTCCGGGCTACTTCTGGAGCCACAGACTTTGCAACTCGACCTAAGGCAAAGCACGCACTGCCCCGACTACCACACGGTTTATCTACTTGCTGGTCCCATTTTAAGCCCTGATCAATCTTTAAACCTAGGAAAGTAGTCGTGGATGCCTGTTCAAGTATTTTCCCATTAATTATGAACTATCAACGGCGTGGTCATGCGGCCCGAAAGATTAAATAGCACAAAGTGTAATTAAAATGTTGGCAGCCTGTATCGCAACTGGAGGACCTACGGAAGTAATTAGGACAATAGATCCTTCCTCCTTCCTCCTTCCTTCCTTCCTCCTCCTTCCTTCGGTCCTTTGAGTCGTCGGCACCCAGGCCCCTTTTAAGTACAGGTTTGTACAAGTTTCTAATGAGTCGACTCGGCAACGCACATGTGCCACTCCTTGAGTGGCAGGCGTCCATATGTAACAGTGACCGCTTTCCATCAGGCGGACCGTATGCATGTTTGCCACCTACGTGGTACAAAAAAAAATCTCGACGAATTCACCTTACCCACTTGTTACTATCGTTCTTTTAAAAGGACGCCAAACACTTAAAATTCTCATGAACAATGGGGGTACTTATAAAACTTTTGGTGATACGCATTCGAAACCTATTGAGTGTTAGAAACGGACTGCTAATTGACTGTGCGTGTTTATAGCAGTGTTTTGTTTTTATTTATCGATACATTTGGAGAAATTAACAATGGAAACTTCAAGGTATGTAGTTTTACAAAAAATATAGATAATGTTTTATTAAAAATCAGAATATAGAAAAAAACAACGTGAACTATTCGGTACCAGTGCTATAAAATTTAGAATATAATTAGAAACTATATTTTTTGGTGATTATATGAACCGTCCTTTTAAACTACCAATAGGAATATATGCTACTATAGTACTTTTTGCATTTTAGGAAGCGAAAAAAGACTTGGTCTCGCCCTTTAACATCAAATGAAATCATTGACGAGCTTGAGGAAGATGACCAAGAAATACCTGATTCGATCGTTATTTTGACTCCCGAAAACTGTAACGCTGACGTCACCGATGAGGATTCAGGGGACGAAAACCAAGTAAATATACACAATCTACCGGGATCTCAGTTACGTGCTCCGGGAGAAG
Organism: Leguminivora glycinivorella; assembly: GCF_023078275.1. Classification (NCBI taxonomy): domain Eukaryota; kingdom Metazoa; phylum Arthropoda; class Insecta; order Lepidoptera; family Tortricidae; genus Leguminivora; species Leguminivora glycinivorella. The sequence continues at coordinate 7,998,681 of NC_062983.1, forward strand.
TTTGTTTTAGATCGGAAGAAGATTTTAGTGACGAGGACGATAACATACCGCTTATTCAGTTGTCTAAACGAAGATGTGAGACAACGGACCAGTTTCATCAGTCAACATCTGGGACAGAGGCAAGTCCTTGCCGGCCAATAAGCGTACCAAAAAATAAAACATACAATTGGATTGAACAAGATATTCAGCCCAACTTCGCGGTCTGGCAATGCATGCAAACATCAGCACCGAATTTGAATCCCATGCAATATTTTGACCTAATGTTTGGTGACACAATTATCAATATGTTTGTACACTACACCAATTTATATGCAGCAAAGAAAAATGCAAGCAAGTCCTGCCCTATTACGAAAGACGAAATGTATTGCTTTATAGGTATATTACTATACAGTGGGTACGTGATAGTACCTAGAAGATACATGTATTGGCAAAACGCTTCCGATTGCGGTATGCCTATAATATACAATGCTATGTCTAGAGATCGGTTTACGTATATTATGTCAAATTTGCACTGCTGTGACAATTCAAAATTACAGTCAGGTGATAAGTTTGCGAAATTACGTGAATTATTTCAGCTTCTGAATCAGAACTTTGCAGAAAATGCACCGTTTGAAGAGCACTACAGCATCGATGAAGCAATGGTTCCGTATTACGGAGGGCACCCGTGCAAACAATTTATTCGTGGAAAACCCATAAGGTGGGGCTACAAATTTTGGGTTGGTGCTACACGTCTAGGATATATATTGTGGTTTGAGCCGTACCAAGGAAAGTGTAGTACCGTAACATCGAACCACTACAAAAACGCCATGGGTTTAGGTGCAAGTGTAGTTTTAGAATTCGCAGATGTGTTAAAGGAAATAGACCAACAAGCACCTTTTCATCTATTCTTTGATAATTTTTTTACGTCTATTTACCTCATAGATGAACTACGACTCCGAGGGATTCGGGCAACTGGAACTGTGCGAGAAAATCGTGTCGCAAAGTGCCCATTGACTGCCAATAAGTTTCTACAGAAGACACCTAGGGGTACATTCAAATATCAGTCCACAAGTGCTGAACATATTTTAGTGTGCAAATGGCATGATAACAGCGTTGTCACTGTTGCATCAAACGCAGCCACAATAGAACCTGTGGCAAAGGTAAAGAGATTTTCGCAGCAACAAAAAAAATACATACTTGTGGACCAGCCAGCTGTAATAAAAAAATATAATGAAAATATGGGAGGAGTAGATCGATCCGATCAAAATATTGGCCTTTATAGAACATCTATTAGGGGAAAAAAATGGTACTTCTCTTTAATTTGTCATGCACTTGATATGGCTGTACAAAATGCATGGCAATTGTACAAGAATAATGGTGGCGAATATGACTCCCTAAATTTTCGCAGATATGTGGCAACATCTCTTCTCGAAAGCTATAAAAAAAATTTTGAACGAAAAGATACACGTGCTAGCGGACTGTTTCGAGATTGTGTACGTTTTGATGGGAAAAATCATATAATAAGGTATAAAGAAACTCAAACCAGATGTATTGAGTGCCACAAAAAAGCTAATTTTATTTGTGCAAAATGTAATGTAACGTTACATCCCAAGATTTGTTTTGAAAAGTTTCATACTGCTGAATAAAGAGTAACAATATGACGTATTCATTATTTTATTTTAATTCAAATTAATATTAACATTTGGTAGTATATTTTGCTATTGTCCTTTTAAAAGAACACCTTTTTCCTACTTTTCCATGAGAGCAGCATTTTTTTTATTATTTTTCCCTTGTTATATATATTTTTTCTAACACTTCACATAAATTTCGTAAAAATTAAAGGTATTTAGGACGTCCAGTAACAAGTGGGACATTAAAAACTAAATCAAAATCGATTGATTCGTTCGGGAGCTATGATGCCAGACAGACATGTCAAGCGTCAAACCTATTATTATTATAACACTCCTTCGTTTTTGCGTTGGTGGTTAAAAACAAGAAACCTCATTCAAAACTATAATAAAACACAACTTTCTAATAAAATCGGTAAAGTGCGAGTCGGATTTCGACATTTCCATACAAAAAGGTCATGGATTCGAGCGCCTAACGACATGTGATAGCAACGTACACTAGATTTGTACTTTAAAGATTTTGCGTATATTTTGGAAACTATAAGAGATAGAGCAAATAGACTTCAGATTTTGGTTGTCGGTGGCACAATTTTTTTGTTTTCGTATATATACACCATTTTTTGGACCTATTAGGGCAATATTATGGTCAGTGCAGTTCTAAACAGTCTTAAGCGCCTCTTTTTTAGTAGGAACTTAAGTCATTTTGGCAAATGATTAAAATTTTTAACAATTTCTAAACAACAAATTTTTAACAATTTCTAAAAAACAATTTCTACCTGTCCATGGCGCTCACAAAATTTCAAAACATTTAGTAAGTACTTGCAGCGGCAGTGAGTGAAAATCTCAATTTGAGTTTTTTTCTCTTAAGTCCGACTTACACTTGACTGTAGATTTCTAATAGGTTTTCCTGTAATCTACAGGTAGAGGGCTACCTCGTGTATTTTTTTGAAAATTTTACGCTAAGTAGTTTCGGAGATAAGGGGGGGGAATGGTCATTTTTCTTAAATAACTTCTAAATTACCAAAATAAAAACTATTAAAAAAATATATTTGAAATGCTTATAAAATGCTCTTTCATTTGATATGTATCACAATATAGTTCTAATAACTTTGATTTTTAATTTTCAATTTTACCCCCCAAAAGTGCCCCTTATGATTAAATTTCGTTTAATTTCATTTAATTATACTGCATGTCCGTCTTTGGGCCACAGGTTTACATACGTGTGCCAAATTTCAAGTAAATCGGTCCAGTAGTTTCGGAGAAATCGGCTGTGACAGAGGGACAGACAGACACGCGAGTGATCCTATAAGGGTTCCGTTTTTCCTCTTTGAGGTACGGAACCCTAAAAATAAGTGTAAGTATGTGGTCCAGACATTATACGTTTAAGGTATTTATCTCTTTAAGAGATGTATATAATCAACTGATAAAACAACCTATCATATTGTTAATGTAACTCGAATCCTACTCACGCATAAATGGTCTATTTAGGTACTCAACTGATAATAGTTATTTGTTATACAAGGGGGCAAAGTTGTATTTTAACGACGAGTGTGGAATTCGTAAGTTCAGGATTCTATTCTACTATAGACTCCTTTCACTTGCTTGTTTTTTAACACACGAGAAGTAAAATACAATGCACACGAGTGTAACAAAAAACTTTTCCCTCACTATAGCGAGGAAACTACAACGCAAAAAATGCGTTTACTACTGCTTCCAGTAGTTCCACAGGCGGTAAATCATCTTTGTTACTAGATTCACCTACTTTTATCAATTTTAAAGCAGTTAATTTTACTTCATTCAAGGTCATATCACTTTACCCACTAGTGGATAAAATGCGTTTTTACCCGCTGGTATTAAAGAACAAAACACGTTTTTCGGACCTAGTAAGGGGAAAAATACATTTTACTCACTGGCGCAGTCCCTAAGCATATAAACGGCAGTCTTAAGTACTTCCTGTACTTGGGAAACTGAGCATTCCCCAAGGAGCGACACCTGTCGATAATGATGGGCTGAAACTTGTAAATTACTCTAACTTCTCAGATTATACTTATAGGCTGTTTTTGAACAAAGTTATTGCAGAGATAAAGTACTTCTAATCGTTATCTCATTTCGACACTGGTGTTCGTTCATATCTAGTCACAAATGCTATGTTTTAGACTTTTAGAGGAAGCTAATGCAAACTGAATATTTTAAACCCTTTTTTATTTGTCCACTGGTAACTTCAAATCCTGTAGATATATAATATCCATATGTCGCAGACTGACTATTGAACACTAAAAAGTTGAGGCTCTAGAACACTACCCTGCATCATACCGTAAACCTGATATTAAGCAGGCATCTGCAGTACTATTACCCCAAAATTTGTTGAAGTATTTGGCCTTAATATTACCCAGGGCCTTTAAAAATACATGTCTATCTTATATGCTAAGTTGCATGTATCTGAACTTAACGTAAGACTGAATCAAAAGCTTTTGCAAAAACGTCCTTTTCTGCACATAATTGTGTGTGTATTTTACTGCAACACTTATACAAAACAAGTTCAATCAGCAGGCCCTTAATAACCGCCGTGGAGAGCCCTTCGCACAAACTTGCCAGATTCGCCCGCGGCGCAACGATCCCACACAGAAGGGCCCTTGACGCGGCCTAACGACGCCGGGAAAAATACAAGACATATCTGGAATATTCCCTTTATGTACCAATGATTTATTGCGGAATAGGCGCGAATCGCTAAAGGGCTGAGTTTCTAGCATTCCGATTAGGTTGAGTGGAACTTAAGGGCAGACCAAATAGATAAATGAAAAACATTTAGCTAACCAAGAGACTGAACCTAACATAACAATGAGTTATGGCTTTGATCACAATTTTATACGACCTTGAATATTGCTGACTCAAATTACGTCAATCGTGTGTGAAATTCACTGTAATAACTAAGACGGGTAGGATGATCAGGCCCCGTAGCCGAATGGCATTTCTCCGACGCCAAACGAAAGCGATACGCCGCTGGCTCTGTCGCGCCAATACGCAAGCGCGATAGAGATAGATATCTACTAGCGCTTCGTTTCGTGAGCGTTTCGTGAGCGATTGTGCCATTCGGCTAGCCACCCAGTACAGATCGAATAGTATCCAACAAAAATTTAAAAATAGAAATACTATACAGTTTCTAATAGGTTGGCAACGCGCATGTGACTCTCCTTGACTTGCAGGCGTCTATAGGTTACGGTGACCGCTTTCCGTCAGGTTGACTGTATGATTGTTTGCCACCGGCGTAGTATAAAAAAAAATTCTGTAATTTTTACAAATTTTTAAAACCTGTAGATGATATTCTAATATGCAAACAAATATATTTCGATTTCAATAACAATCTGGCGAGGCGAGGTATACCAAATAATTATACTGATAAGTGAGAAGGTTTCATTTAAACGTATTAGAACTTTGCAAAAGAATTTAGAAATCATTTTTCCCCATCGCATTTTAATTCAGCTTCTACAGTCGACTACAAAGAGATGTCCACTTTTTCACCTTGTCACATTGCAATATTTGCAATAAGGTGAAAAATTTGATACATCTCTTTGTAGTCGACTGTATCAAAATATTGCCTTTCTCCGCTGTCGGCCAAGTCAGTCGTTAACGATAGACTCCGATTGCAGCGCAGTCCGGCTTTATCGCGCCAATACGGAAAATCGATAGAGGCAGCAAGCTGGCTGCGATAATGATATTATCGTACAGGTTTGTGCATTTGGCTACTACGGTCGGGTAACACAAGCTGCTTTTATCGCGCGAGGTCTGAACTTCACGCACGAGACAACCGTATCATTATAGTCGGTTGACGAACCTGAGAGGTTGCTTAGAATGCTTAGTTGGTCACTTTGATCAGGCCGATTTCATACGCATTATACATTTTAATGTACATAAAAAATCATGAACTTAATTTTTTTAACTGCACAAGTATCGTCTCCCTTAAGGTCATAGCAATTTTACTATAAAATTATTTTTTTAGTCATCATCATCATCATTCTCCTGGCACATTCCCTATTTGGGGTCGGCCCTCCTGATACATGATCGCCATTTTGCGCGATCTTTAGTCATTGCTGGCGTGAATAGAATAGAATAGAAAAAACTTTATTCAGGACGCTTAAACGAATATAAATTACAAAAAGATGTCACAAAAATTGAAATAAAACGTCACTGAAAAGGTTTCCACTCAGCTTGGTGTCAAGGTACCTTTTGGATACTTTGACGCTGGTCTTCCGTGGCAACCCTTCCATTACATACAAACGGAACAAATATGTATAATTTACAGGATATAATAACATAAAATAATAACCATAATATAACGACAAGTTATACTATACTAAGTAAACTAAACATTATAATGAGCCACGACACTTAATCAAGAGAAACAGGTTTTTATTTTTACTTATTACTATTATTTTATACTTTGACATAAAAACAGAGATATTATATAATCGGCACTTAATTTAGACACAATTTTTGAGAATTCAGAATGTGCTTTTTATACTTAATTTTAAAGGATTGAACAGACGCTGAGTTGCGGATGGGTGGCGGTATATTGTTCCAGCACTTCGTGGCAGAGTACCTGAAACTGCCACGAAATGCAGATGTATTGTGCCGAGGACAAGCAAGGCGACGGCGTGAGGCCCAGCTTCGTCATATCCTTGGAGATGGTTCTAGTCCAGTCGGTTGGCGGGCGACCTCTGCCTCTCGTGCCCTCTTCTATATCCATCACTCGTCTCGTCAGGTGGTTCTCGTCTCGGGCCTCGGCGCATTACATGACCATACCAGCGTAATCGGCCTTCCTGCATTTTATGATGTATATCTGCGACTTTAAAAGTTCCTCGGATATACTCATTCCGAACTCTGTCTGATCGAGTAACACCTCCAGACTAGCGCAGCATCTTCATTTCCACGACGTGAATTTTCTGTTCGTCTGACTTATTCATTCCCCAACATTCGGATCCGTAGAGTAATGCCGGTCTCACAGCTGTTTTGTAGACGGTTCCCTTAGTTTTAATTGGCATTTTCGCATCACAGAGCACTCCAGTAAGCGACCTCCACTTAAGCCATCCCGTTTTTATTCTGTTTTCAATATCGCTTACAGTATCCTAGGTACCTACTTGAATTGTTCAAAGGGTTTCCATCTATTTTAAGTAGTGGTGGTTCACTGTTAGTGAAATTGCAGTGCATGTATTCAGTCTTTTGCCAATTTACTCTAAGTCCCTTGCCCTCCAATGCTGCCCGCCAAGCTTCGAGGTTCCTTTGAAGTTCCGGCAGTGATTCCTCTACTAGGACTACATCATCCGCGTATAGCAGTGTCCATGGGGCCGGTTTCTGTAGGTCTTTGGTGATGTAGTCCATGACGATATTGAAGAGAAGGGGGCTCAGAGTAGATCCTTGGTGAACGCCGACTTTCACTTCGAAGGTGTCACTCATGCCAGCAGGCGAAACAACTCTGGTGGTAACATTCTTGTACATGTCTTGTACGATACTTATGTACTGCTCCGGAACGTGTTGGGCCCTGAGTGCTTGCCATATGAGTTGACGCGATATTCGGTCAAAAGCTTTTTCAAGATCTATGAAGTTTTTTTAGTAAACTTTTAAAATAGAAAAGTAAAAGTTTCGCGCGTCGCATGGTATCTTGTTCGTCGTGTTTATTTATTTCTATTTTTCAGACTTCGCCTCCTTTCTCTCTTATGGATCAAGGTCTTTTTACACTGGTTACAATAGGTACACCGCTCGCTTTCGCTCTCATCTAATGAAAAAACACCCTGACAGGGCCCCATCAGTTACACTCGCGTTTTAACATTTTTTATTTCACGCATCTTTGCGTTGAAAGGCAACATGTTTACTCTTACTAAAGCGTAATTACCAGGTATTTTCGAGCGTGAGAATTTGTATTAAACGGGGGTTTGGCATGTTTTGCGCCACATAGACATTTCTCGAAAGAGCGCTTTCATGTTATCCTTTACCTATGCGATGTTACATAAATTAAATTAATATTTTAGACGTAAAATACCAATATCATACCAAAGTCACGTCGTACTAACCCGTATTTATTGGAGGTAATAATATTTACACATCCTCATCATCTTTAGCGTTATCGCAGTTTCTTTATCATGGCTTATTATTCCTGATTTTCTTGAAAACCATCCCCTTAGGAAATGAATTCTTGGAATTGATGCTACTAGAATTTGTCATTTCATAAAACTAGATCTTATTAGGATAATTAGTCCGGATTCCTCAAGATGAATTACGAAAAAGCGTATAAATCTAGAACAACTCCTTAAACGAGGTTCTTCCTTTAATGGAGACTTCAGGAAATTTTTGCATGGCGCGGACTCTGCTATTTCACACATTCGTCCGCTCCATGCTATTTAAGATCCTATACGTTTACCACAAAATTAAAATTTTGAAAAAACCCCTGACCGCGACATAGTAGACCGATTTTCATGAAACATGGCTAAGAACACTCCCGACTAACTCAGCTTTCAGACAAAAAAAACCGGCCAAGAGCGTGTCGGGCCACGCTCAGTGTAGGGTTAGGGTAGTTTTCCGTATTTTTCTCAAAAACTACTGAACCTATCAAGTTCAAAACAATTTTCCTAGAAAGTCTTTATAAAGTTCTACTTTTGTGATTTTTTTCATATTTTTTAAACTTATCGTTCAAAAGTTAGAGGGGGGCGGGGACGCACTATTTTTTCCTTTAGGAGCGATTATTTCCGAAAATACTAATATTATTAAAAAACGATCTTAGTAAACCCTTATTCATTTTTAAATACCTATCCAACAATATATCACACGTTGGGGTTGGAATGAAAAAAAATATCAGCCCCCACTTTACATGTAGGGGGGGTACCCTAATAAAACATTTTTTTCCATTTTTTATTTTTGCACTTTGTTGGCGTGATTGATATACATATTGGTACCAAATTTCAGCTTTCTAGTGCTAACAGTTACTGAGATTATCCGCGGACGGACGGACGGACGGACGGACGGACGGACGGACGGACGGACAGACAGACATGGCGAAACTATAAGGGTTCCTAGTTGACTACGGAACCCTAAAAACGAAATCCAAATCGGTTCTACCGTTCGGGAGCTACGGTGCCATAGACAGACACACACACACACAGACAGACAGACAAACAGACAGACAGACATACAGACACACAAACAGACAGACACGTCAAACTTATAACACCCCGTTGTTTTTGCGTCGGCGGTTAATCAAAATTTTGAAAAAACCCCCGACCGCGACAGAGTAGACCGATTTTCAGAAAACATGGCTAAGAAAAGAACACTCCCGACTAACTCAGCTTTCAGACAAAAAAAAACTAAATCTAAATCGGTTCATCCGTTCGGGAGCTACGATGCGACAGACAGACACACACACAGACAGACAGACAGACAGACAAACAGACAGACAGACAGACAAACACACAGACAGACACGTCAATTAACTTATAACACCCCTTCGTTTTTGCGTCGGGAGTTAAAAAAAACAAGAATATTGCATAAATACAGATGTTTAATAGTATTTTATGCAACAGGCGTTTAAAGGAGGTCAAAAAAGACGAGCATGGGTTATTAAGACACTACGAGTATTTTTGACTCAGTTAAACACCATTAGACTTCAAAACTCAGTTAAACACCGTTGCATATAATAGTTTTTCTACGACTAAGCACTTAGTTTTTAATAGTTTTCTTGAATAACTTTCGTGAAATTCACACTGTTTCCTGTATTTGACGCAAAAGTTTGCACTGTCAGCTCAGTTGCCTAAAGCCTTCTCGCGCACGCGCGCAGTATCATTATAACAATGCGTTGCCATGGTTACAGGACCAAACAGTGCGTTTTTAGTTTTTTCGATACTGCGCGGAAATCAATCAATCAATCAAAATATTCTTTATTCAAATAGGCTTACAATAAGCACTTTTAAATTGTCAACAGTGTACAATATTCATCTTATTCTAAATATCAGAGCAATTTATTGGTGCAATAAACAATATTGTTTTAAAAAAACCGGCCAAGAGCGTGTCGGGCCACGCTCAGTGTAGGGTTCCGTAGTTTTCCGTATTTTTCTCAAAAACTACTGAACCAATCAAGTTCAAAACAATTTTCCTAGAAAGTATTTATAAAGTTCTACTTTTGTGATTTTTTTCATATTTTTTAAACATATGGTTCAAAAGTTAGAGGGGGGGGACGCAATTTTTTTTCATTTAGGAGCGATTATTTCCGAAAATATTAATATTATCAAAAAACAATCTTAGCAAACCCTTATTCATTTTTTAATACCTATCCAACAATATATAACACGTTGGGGTTGGAATGAAAAAAAATATCAGCCCCCACTTTACATGTAGGGGGGTACCCTAATAAAACATTTTTTTCCATTTTTTATTTTTGCACTTTGTTGGCGTGATTGATATACATATTGGTACCAAATTTCAGCTTTCTAGTGCTAACGGTTACTGAGATTATCCGCGGACGGACGGACGGACGGACGGACAGACAGACATGGCGAAACTATAAGGGTTCCTAGTTGACTACGGAACCCTAAAAATGATATTAATCTAAATTGTATTAAAAAAAATACTAGTCTAAAAACTTCTAGAATAAATTCTAAATATCAAAAAAAAAATTATATAAAAATACATTGAATTATCAATATCATCATTAATAAGCTATATAATTAATGGTTTTCAGAAATATTTGTATCCCACGGTGTTTCATCATTCATGTAGTCTTGTGTGCTATAGTACGCTTTAGAGAAAGCCGGCGCGGCGGACGCTGGCTGTGGCGAATAGACTTTTTTGTAGGGTTTTAAAGCACGACCCTGTAAATGACGAATAACAGTTCGGGAGTAGAAAAAACCTTTTCACAACTTTTCTAAACTATATATTCTTTTACAGGACGCATCAGGCAAATGCATGGCGACACAGAAGCACCTCGTGAAGGAGTGTCCTGAAATGCTGGCCATCTCCACCTGGACAGGACAGGTCCCGCGGCGGCCAGCGTTACCACTTGGAGCGAAGTTATCCCAGCTGATGGCGCTAGGGTCGCGGCAGAATCCGGGACATGTGGTCTGGATGCTGGCTAAGAACGATGAGGAAATGAAGTGAGTACTTATCTAGTACAGCATCTTTGTAGAAATGTTCTTGTTCGAAATAGAAACACTCCCTAAAGGTCCCGAGATGCTAGCCATCTCGACCTCTGTGCGTAGCCGAATGTGCAAACGCTCACGATAATAGCTACTATTTATCTCTATCGCTCTTGCGTATTGGCGCAACAGAGCCAGACTACATTTCTGCGTCGTTTCGGTAGCGTTTAGCGTCGCAGAAATGCCATTCGGCTACAGGGCCTGGACGGGGCAGATCCCGCGGCCCGTAAGTAAGTAAATAACACTTTACTTTGCGAGACAAGCACATACAATTGACATTCCAAAACAAAAGTACCTGTAGTTTAAAATAAGGATTTTAAAAATAATAACGCAATGGCTGGGTCATATCTGGCACAGCAGATCAGCCTTGCCATACAACGTGGCAATGCTGCCAGCCTTCTGGGCACGTTGCAGGTGAACGGCGATTTGGAGCAAATCTTTTATTTACCTATAGTTTATTTATAAGTTTAGATTTTAGTTTTAGTTTGTAGTTTTATTTAAGGACATTTTTTATTGTTTTTATTATTAGGTATGTAGGTAGGTACGCGAAACGAAAACGAAACGCCGCGAAAGGTAGTCTGGCTCTGTCGCGCCAATACGCAAGAGCGATAGAGATAGATATCTACTAGCGTTTCGTCTCGTGAGCGTTTGTGCCACTCGGCTACGCACCCAGTAGGCCTAGCACATGATGGCCGCGAGAGTATGTCGCCGCGAGATAAATGACACGTCTTCTTCTAACTGTATTAATGACATAAGGATGGGTAGTCTATCTCGCGGCGACATACTCTCGCGGCAATCATGTGCTAACCCTGCTGGTTTCCTCGCGATGTTTTCCTTTACCGAAATGCGAGTGGTAAATGTCAAATAAGGTATAATTCGCAAATATGTAAGTTTCGAAAAATTTCATTGGAATGAGCCAGAATACATACAATCACGCCTGTATCCCATAAAGAGGTAGGCAGAGCACATGAAACTACTAAAGCTTCAGGGCCACTCTTGTCAAATAAGGGGTTAAAAGAAAACGAAACTGTGACATTGCAGTGACAGGTTGCCAGCCTCTCGCCTACACCACAATTTAACCCATATCCCATAGTCGCCTTCTACGACAGCCACGGGAAGAAAGGGGGTGGTGAAATTCTTAACCCGTCACCACACAGGCAAGACTATAACCATTATGATACGAATATAGTTTATTATAAAATATGAATATAAAAAGTTACCAACGAAACTTTCTTGTACATCTTTATGTAATGTATCGAAGTTGTAATAACAAGATAGAATAAATATGATGCAGTAAAAGTTTTCAAACTTTTAGGCTTTTTAGGTAAATTAGAAATGATTGCTTATCAATATTAGGTATAAAGTTTTTGGCTCACTAGCTCGGAAACACTTATTTTGTTCTTTAATACCAGCGGGTAAAAACGCATTTTATCCACTAGTGGGTAAAGCAATTTAACCTTGAATAAAGTCAAATTAACTGCTTTAAAATTGATAAAAGTAGGTGAATCTAGTAAAAAAGATGATTTCCCACCTGTGGAACTACTGAATGCAGTGATAAACGCATTTTTTGCGTTGTAGTTTCCTCGCTATAGTGAGAGGAAAAGTTTTGTGTTACACTCGGGTGCAAATGTATTTTACTTCTCGTGTGTTAAAAAACTCGCAAGTTCAGGATTCTATTCTCGAACCACTCGCTTCGCTCATGGTTCAACTATAGAATCCTTTCACTTGCTCGTTTTTCAATTCCACACTCGGCGTTAAAATACAACTTTGCCCCCTTGTATAACAAATAACTATTGTTTTCGAATGAAAGTAAAATATACAGACGCATTTAACTACGATTATACGAGTAGGATACCTACTCGTAACTTAGCGAAACTTTCTAAATATTATTACAACTAAAGTTTTCTATATATTATGGCATAATCTGCATGCATTGTTTTTTGTGCAAGATGGATGAAATGATCTCATTTTATTTTAGCCACATTTTTGATGTTTATATTTCATGGCATTTGGACGTAGGTACTCTTTCTGTATTTAGCTTTTTTTTAATTCGGTAAAAATGGATTTGTCGTCTCGGGTTTTCTTTCAGGATTTCCGCAACCTATTACGAAGGTTGCTACCATGGTTGGCCCATCATTTGTAGTACTATTTTCTGCTAGTACTCGATCCTTAACATGTCAGCACATGGTGTCACGATCACATAACGCGATGATCATACCCGAGAACATGATGAATTACGGCTTGTAGGGATCCGTAGGGACAAAAAAACCGCAGGTTAATTATGAGAAAGTTACAATTTTTGCAAATGCATTCATCTGATGAACGTTTGAACCAAAATTCGATATTTTTCTATGAATAGTTCCATAGAACAGTTATGTAAGTCAGCGGCGCAGGATAGGTTATGTGGATTTTTTGCGATTTATCAAAAATGGCTACCAATAATTTTCAATTATAGGTAGTAAGCTTGTCCAAAAGTTTTAAGCCTTTCATTCTTTGGAAGCTACTATTTCTGACAACAACGATATGGAAGATGGTGTTTTGACGGCTATGTAATTTTATAAGCGCTATCGGTAAATATCGTTGTTCCATACAAAACGGTTGACGTGAAAAAAAAAAACATGCGTACTTTTCGTTTATGAACTTTTTTTTCTTTTGTAAATAATGTTCCTTAGATAGACCGGGATATAGACCGTGATTTCCTTTTTGATTTTTATTGAGGTCCCGATATTTCGACGCAGTTGCATGCATCATACGAGAAACATGCAGCAACTGCGTCAAAATATCGGGACCTCAATAAAAATCAAAATAGTATTTTATACAATCGTGATTACAAAGCTTTTCAGTCGAGTACCATCTTTAGGCCACGAAGCTTGCTGAGTGACCTAATGGTACGGTACGAGAGTGAAAAGCTTAATTATATCACTATTGTATACTTACAATACTTTTTCTATGAGTCATCATCTTCATCATCAATGGACGAAAAATATCATTATTCAAGTTAAAATTAATTTTAATAGCGTCGTTCACCGTTGTATCAACATCGAATTACCTGGCAACTAATTGTTTGTAATAACCGTCTCTGATTGGCCGATAACGCGATCGATAAAAAAAATGTGTTTCAGATCCAGAAAAAATTGCCAGGTATCTCAAATTAGTATAGAACTTGTAGGAAGTTCTATTTTTGATTTTTTTTTTGAGTTAACTAAAGTGAAGTGTAATGAAATATTATAGTTGACTAAGTGTCAAAGACTATCCAACACTGAAAAGTTAACACGTATAGTTTAGTCTGCGGTGTCCTCATTGACAAATTAAAGTCGACGAGTAGAAAAAGGTAATCACGGTCTATATCCCGGTCATAAGTCTAATGAAACTAACCGTGAGTCATTTCAACTCTTATTGTTCCTTACATAGTTTGGAACCCACCGTATACGTACATTTCGCTCTTGGCCGGTTTTTTCGGCTCACTCCGACGACGCACTCGCTTCGTGTTCCTCCTTATCCGTTTTCACCCAATTATTATAAATAATGAGGCTCGCGTTGCCTTGTAATAATGCCAATTTTGAGCTTCCTACCTAAATTAAAGGCGACACGTCTAATATTGAAACTATACAACGTTGTGTATTAAGTTGTATTCCAGTAGGGATCATTTAGAATTAATGTTAAAAATATTTTTTAAGTAGTGACACTATTTTTGATTACAAAACAATTATGGTAAATTTAAATAGATATCATATTTAAAAACCAGTGGCCAATAGAAGTGTTAATCTTGCTATACAGGCCATAGAGGGACGTTGTGCGACGAAGCCTCCCGATTTTCAGATAGAGATAGTTGCAATCTATCTCTATCGCTCTCGCTTATTGGCGCGACAGAGATAGACTGCATATCTGCAGCGTTTGGCGTCGCAGAAATGCCATTCGGCTACGGGGCCAGTTACGCCAACAAAGCGCTTTACGATTTCTGCAAATTATGAATATGAATATTGATAACAATGATAACTCCGCCATGCACTTTGGCAGCTCACTTTCAACGCCATCTCTGAATATTTTTTGTAACATTTTAAATTTAGAACAACTTGCGTCAGCTACATTTGGTTTCCGAACGTGCCTGAGCACGTGCGCTTGCACGCGGCGCCGCATGTGGCGACCGTCCACAATGCCGTCTGTCCGCCTCCAGACTAGGGTTGCTATACGGAAAAAAACCCCAAAGTCTGTATATTTTCCTAAAATTCTTGGCATCAGCTGAGGTGTCAGAATGCTTATATTTTTATCATTATAACTGTCACGTCTTAACAAGTATGTAAGTGTTAAAAATACAGGCATAAGTGACAAAAATATAACCATCCAACCACCGCCGTGCTGCGGTTGATTCCGAAATATAGCTTAATGTTGGTAATGTTGTGGTCATTATCTCCGTGTTTATACTTAAGTACTTACCTACTGACTTTTTGCCAATTAAGGCAATACAATAAAAAAACTCCTACACAATCGCTCTTACTCAACATCTTTTTGACCACCAAAACTAGTGATGTGCAAGTTGCTGAAACTTTCCAAAAAAAACTTCCATCCATACAATTGTCCATACAAAAAATGGAAAGTTTCTGAAGTTTCCTATGTGAAAATTTCAGAAATTTGGAATGGAAACTTTCCGTCGGCACATCGTCAGTAACCAAGACTACCTCTCATTTATGCTGTAGCTAGAACATCATTATAGCCTTCCCTTTCCCCCAGTGTAGCTGACCAAATATCCTAACGTATGGCAGCCCTATCCGCGTCGAGGACAATTCCACTTGTTTTCGAGGCTGCGTGTTACATAGCAAAGTCGCTTCGTGAATGTTAAGCACCCTACACAGGCACTAAGCTCCAAGCTTGAAATAGTTGAAATGATAGCCACTCTGATAGTTCTACTCTATTATCCTTACATTAGAATAATTATAACTTGACTGAGTAATTAAATATGATGTTTTTTTGTTTCATTGCCACACAGGGATTGGATGAACGCCATATCAAAAACGGTAAGTGTAATATTGGTATTTATTCGAACAGTGACAGTTGTGATGTATTCATATTTATAAACTTGGCTCTGTGAGCTACCTGAAAAAAAACCAAAGGTAAGATAATGAGTAATTATTATCACACCAAACTCAAAATGGTATTGAGTGCTTACCATACAGACTTAAGTCATTAAGCTCCAGACTATGCGCGAAAATCGCGGTGCGAACTTTCGCAGAGCGACTCCAGAGGGATTTTTGCTTTTCGATTCTGGCAAACATGCCGTAAAAGCATCATCTGATCGAGTATAACAGTAAATTACTTATCTATGGCGTCATACTGAATTAACTGTACTCCTGTGTAAAAATCGTAAAATAAAATCACAAAATTCTTATAATAAAATCACAATTCATATTCATACTTAGGTAATAAGTATGGGAAAGTGTGTGTGTCTGTTTTGTTTGTCCGTCTTTCACGACCAAACGGAGCGACGAATGGACGTAATATTTTAAGTGGAGGCAGCTGATTGGGTGGAGAGTGACATAGACTACTTTTTGTCTCTTTCTAACGCGTGCGAAGCCGCGAGTAAAAGCTAAAATACTTAATAAATTTCCGCGAGAAAACGCCACCACGTTTTGCTTGTGGACTTCAGACTCGCGTTCGCGGCTTCGCGCGAGTGTTGAGGGCGCTAAATGTAATTTTTAACATTGTCATTTTAATATTCATAAAATCGAAGTGTAGGGTAGCTTCATTCTAGCATGATTATAGCGTACTTTTATGCACGTACGTACGTCAACCAATTTGAATCCTAGGCCACTCTAGAACCCTCTGTCTCATTTAAACCATGTTCTATTTGCCATTAGAAGTCACATTGACGTTTACTGTGCAAAGGTTCTACAGTGGCCTAGGATTCAAATTGGTTGACTGTACGGCTTACTGTCGGTTCGAGTTACGATAGTACAGTCACATATCGTACAAATAGAACACAATGAAATAAAATTGAAATAAGTTTGTGTCAGATATTTTTGCGGCCTTCTTTTTGGGCGATATTATTGCCGGTGACTGGCTGTACACGCGCAATAATATTTCCTATTGTTTAGTTTTTACGAGCTTACACGAGCATTGTTTTCCCAAACTTTTCACGCTCGTATGAATCGCTATATTGAAAGTATTGAAACCTGACCCCTTAGCACAACTTGCCTTGTCGCGCTCGAGTCCATAGGTACATCAAGCGCGACTTCAAGTATCGACTCGCAGGCGACAAGGCAAGTTGTGCTAGAGGGTCTGAAAGGCACACATAATATATGGCGATTTTTGCGTTTTTAAAGGAACAGCATGCATTTACGTACGGAACAGTGACATTTGGTGCAGTGGAACTCCTGATGATGGTCAGAACGGAACTCCTCAAATCTGAATGGCACGCTTATAGTGACTTTGGTATTTTTATAAGAACAGCATGCACTTACGTCCAGAACAGTGACATTTGGTGCAGTGGAACTCTTGATGATGGTCAGAACGGAACTCCTCAAATCTGAACGGCACGCTTATAGTGACTTTGGTATTTTCATAAGAACAGCATGCACTTTCGTCCAGAATAGTGACATTTGGTGCAGTGGAACTGCAGATGATGGACAGAACCGAACTCCTCAAATCTGAACGGCACGCTCATAGTGACTTTGGTATTTTTATAAGAACAGCATGCACTTTCGTCCAGAACAGTGACATTTGGTGCAGTGGAACTCCTGATGATGGTCAGAACGGAACTCCTCAAATCTGAACGGCACGCATATAGTGACTTTGGTATTTTTATAAGAACAGCATGCACTTACGTCCAGAATAGTGACATTTGGTGCAGTAGAACTGCGGATGATGGTCAGAACCAAATTCCTCAAATCTGAACGGCACACTTATAGTGACTTTGGTATTTTTATAAGAACAGCATGCATTTAAGTTCAGAACAGTAACATTTATTTAGTTACAATTGTTAAGCATGTTTACTTTTCAAGTCAAATTTTGTCAAGCTTCGATTTCTTATAATCGGATTCATGAGGACCTTATCGGTATACTCGTATATAGGTACGTATATTGATTTTTGTTGCCATCAAGTAATTAAAGCATTAAAAGCAGTTTAAAAATATACCTTCACATTTCTACATAATCCAACATTCGCAAGTAGCTTTCACCAGAACCCCAAAGGCGACGGTTTTTTTTTCTTAAAAATTATTTACTTTGCCTTCAGCTTTATTTTGAGAAAAGGGTAAAATAAAATGGCCAAGTACGACGAGGATTCGTTCCATTACTATTCCGTGTTCGTTTTTCAAGTTTAAATTACATTGAGAACTTTAACGGACGAGTGCAAAGATCTTGGAGCGTTTTCTGCACTGCATACTTAGTACATAGGGCTCGAACTCTCCTAAGTTTATACACGTATTCATGATGCTATTATAAGTTACTAGCTTTTGCCCACGGCTTCGCTCGCGTTAGAAAGAGACAAAACCGGCCAAGAGTGTCGGGCCACGCTCAGTGTAGGGTTCCGTAGTTTTCCGTATTTTTCTCAAAAAGTACTGAACCTATCAAGTTCAAAACAATTTTCCTAGAAAGTCTTTATAAAGTTCTACTTTTGTGATTTTTTTCATATTTTTTAAACTTATGGTTCAAAAGTTAGAGGGGGGGGGACGCACTTAATTTTCTTTTAGGTGCGATTATTTCCGAGAATATTAATATTATCAAAAAACGATCTTAGTAAACCCTTACTCATTTTTAAATACCTATCCAACAATATATCACACGTTGGGGTTGGAATAAAAAAAAATATCAGCCCCCACTTTACATGTAGGGGGGGTACCCTAATAAAACATTTTTTTCCATTTTTTATTTTTGCACTTTGTTGGCGTGATTGATATACATATTGGTACCAAATTTCAGCTTTCTAGTGCTAACGGTTACTGAGATTATCCGCGGACGGACGGACGGACGGACGGACAGACAGACATGGCGAAACTATAAGGGTTCCTAGTTGACTACGGAACCCTAAAAACACTGGGTTACACTGTATGACATTTTTTCATTTCAACATTAAGTAAATAGCATTCGTTATAAGGAAATAGTATACGTTAATTCGTCGCTCAGTTTTGCCGTGAAGGACGGACAAATAAATAGACACACACACACTTTCCCGTTTATAATATTAGTATGGATTAAAATAAACATTAAGTTAATAAAAACAAAATGCAGTATTATTGTGTGCTACTTAAAACTTTCCTTGTTAGTATAAAACCCGGAGTTCTTAAAAAAAAAAAAAAGTAGAATCTTAGAGAAAGAAATAAGCAGGTAAATAAAATCAAATAATCCATACTGATTAAACTGGAAAGTGTGTGTGTGTCTGTTTGTTTGTCCGTCTTTCAAGAGAAGCCGCGGGCAAAAGCTAGTAGAACATAAAAGAAAAAAAGTAAATAAAAATGCAAAAAGATTGCGTGAGCCGAGATTCGAACTCACGACACTCATGGCGCAAACGATTCCACCTAGAAGTCAAACCCGCTAGACCATTTTCACATCGTGAAAAACGGCGAATCTTCTGATTCTAATCACCAAATGCTAGTGCCGAAGTTTCGCGCGATGGATACGCGATGACCTTGAGCCATCGCCGTCGCATCGCGTCGCGTCGCCCGTCGCTCACGCAAGACAGAGCGTTACTCATTGTTCCTGCCGGTGAGTAAGGCAGCCAGAGCTCAACGAGGAAGGACCTACGGAACTAATTAGGACAATAGATTGTCCTTTGAGTCGTCGGCACCCAGGCCCCTTCTAAGTACCTACAGGTTTGTACAAGTTTCTAATGAGTCGGCAACGCACATGTGCCACTCCTTGAGTGGCAGGCGTCCATAGGTTACAGTGACCGCTTTCCATCAGGCAGACCGTATGCCTGTTTCCCACCTACGTGGTACAAAAAAAACTGTCGTCGAATTCACCTTAAACATTAAAAACTAAGTCAAAATCGATAGATTCGTTCGGGAGCTATGATGCCACAGACAGACATGTCAAGCGTCAAACCTTAAATTATTATAAAACACTCCGTCGTTTTTGCGTTGGTGGTTAAAAACAAGAAACTTCCTTCAAAACTATAATAAATCACAACTTTCTATGAAAATTGGTCAAGTGCGAGTCGGATTTCGACATTTCCATACAGACAGGTCATGAGCGCCTGACGAAATGTAATGGCAACGTACATTAAATTTCGTACTTAGATTTCGCGTATATTTCGGAAACGATAAGAGATAGAGCAAAATGGACTTCTGATTTTGGTTGTCGATGGCACAATTTTTTTGTTTTCGTATATATACACCTTTTTTTGGACCTATGTGGGCAATATTATGGTCAGTGAAGTTCTAAACGGTCTTAAGCGCCTCTTTTTTAGTAGGAACTTAAGTCATTTTGGAAAATGATTTTTTTTTTTAACAATTTCTATAACAAACGAAACCGAAATTAATTTCTTTATAAGTACCTGTCCAACGCGATTACAACATTTTAAGACGTTTAGTAACTACTTGCAGCGGCAGTGAGTGAAATTCGTAATCTGAGTTTTTTTCTCTTAAGTCCGACTTACGCTTGACTGTAGATTTCTAATAGGTTTTCCTGTAATCTACAGGTAGAGGGCTATCTTGCGTATTTTTTTGAAAATTTTACGCTAAGTAATTTCGGAGATAAGGGGGGGAATGGTCATTTTTTGCGTATTTTCTTAAATTACTTCTAAATTACCAAAATAAAAAAAATAAAAAAAATATACTTCAAATGCTTATAAAATGCTCTTTCATTTGATATGTAACACAATATAGTTTTAATAACTTTGATTTTTAATTTTCAATGTTACCCCCCAAAAGTGGCCCCTGTGATTAAATTTCATTTAATTAAATTACATGTCCGTCTTTGGGCCACAGGTTTACATATGTGTGCCAAATTTCAAGTAAATCGGTCCAGTACTTTCGGAGAAATCGGCTGTGACAGAGGGACAGACAGACACGCGAGTGATCCTATAAGGGTTCCGTTTTTCCTCTTTGAGGTACGGAACCCTAAAAAGTATCCTATGGCACTCTCCATCCCTTCAAATATCTCCACTTAAAAAATCAAGTCAATTCGTCGCTCCGTTTTGCCGTGAAAGACGGACAAACAAACACTTCACACACACTTTCCCATTTATAATATTAGTATGGATTTTTTTATAAGGAAACCGTCTCAAAAAAGGCCATTCCTTAATGTCTTCCATTTTATAGGTACTTTTTACTTGTCCCGATTGAATGCGCACAGTCTCGTCTTAGCAACCCGAATATAGAAACTCCTCCTTCTGGATAAAGAAGTCGGTTAAAAATATTGTAGAATTTAAAACTGGTTTGGTCCTGTCCTGTTATACGCATCGAATTCACGAAACCGATACCCTTTTGTGGAATGTGTACCCATCGATACTTATATTTAGGAAATCGACTAGGTACTTAAACAAATTATACGGTAGTTGAAACTAAAACTATTCGATGTCGAGCGTTGACCCTCGGGTGGCTAGGGTCAGAACCGATCCGAAGGTTACACTAACTGCCCGTGATCAATTTATTTAACCCTTTCACTACCGATTAAAATATTTCCCTAGTGATCGGTAGGCGAGTTTATTATGCCATAACTTCGAAATACCTAGCGAAGATGACAATTGTTTGCTCCTTACCAAAGACATGTAACTCCGTATAGACAGCTACATTCTAAGAAAAAAAAACGTACCTCAGAACCAGATAGAAAAGGGTACGGTGGCCTAGCCTAGATGGCAGCCTTTGGGGACACTCGGCTAGATGGCGCTAATATTAATATTTGACATTTTAACACATATCAAGCTAAGAGTATGGGCCAAATTGTCAAAACTGAGGTTTAAAAGTTTTAAGCTTGTGTCGACAGATGGCAGTGATCTATGCACTGTGATTACATATTTTACTTTGACAGTAACTCTCTATAATACTTGATCCTCTTTACTCCTTACCAAACGATAGGATACCGTATTTTTCTTGCTATCAATCTTCCATATGATTGTATTGATTCTGACACAGATAGTGTGAAATATTTAACTTGGAAGGCGTTCTAAAGAACATGAACTGGTTACTGCCGGATTCAGAAAATATTTCCAAATTGGTGTCAAAATTGACTGTGTTTCAAGACAAGATACTTACGTAATTTTTGACACAGGCATATATTTATCCGATCGATGAATATTTCATCTAAATCAAAGAGGATCGAGTATTATAGAGAGTTACTATCGAAGTAAAATGTGTAATCACAGTGCATAGACTGCCATCTCTTGACACAGGCTTAAAACTTATGAACCTCAGTTTTGACAATTTGGCCCATGTTCTTAGCTTGATAATTATGTGTTAAAATGTCAAATATTAATATTAGCGCCATCGCCATCTAGCTGAGCGTACCCCAAAGGTGTAATGCCATCTAGGCCAGCGTACCTTTTTCTGTATGGTACTGAGGTACGTTTTTTTCTTAGACTTTATCTGTCTATACGGAGTTATATATGTCTTTGATCTAAATCTAATCATTTTAGCATTTTTTATAAAAAAACGAGCACGTAGTCTAGATTTTAATATAATGAAAGCACCTATAAACTTTTCTATTTTGACAGTACAGACAGCGCTTTCATTAAGTTAGCCCTTTATAATGATAAGCTTTTCTTTTGTATAACAAAGGTTCAATAAGTAATATATATATTTGACGACCGGCCTGGCGCAGTCGGTAGTGACCCTGCCTGCTACGCCGCGGTCCCGGGTTCGAATCCCGGTAAGGGCATTTATTAGTGTGATGAGCACTGATATTTTTTCAGTCATGGATGTTTTCTATGTATATAAGTATTTATATGTTATATATATCGTTGTCTGAGTACCCACAACACAAGCCTTCTTGAGCTTATGGGCCTCAGTCAATCTGAAGAATGTCCTATAATATTTATATTTATTTATTTATTTATATTTATATGAAGACTAAATTTATTACCTATAATATCATATCAAAAGGACTTCTAGCTAAATTTTAGTCCATTATCTGCCGCTCAACATGTTCAAATATTTTTTATAAGCCTAGGCAAGACGACAATCTTAAATAGATATAATTATAATACTCAAACGAATAACAAAATTGTAACTCAAAATTGGTCACTTTTTCTTTGTATATGACATAATAATTTCAAGTTTTTACTTTTACTTATAACAGTAGTTGTGACTACTTAAAAACTACAAATTAAAATATTTTCTATGATTTTTTTTCCTTAGAGGGTTATTGAAAGTGTTAAGACCCCACCCCGGTTTGAATACCGGCGGTGTGGAGTGACCTTTACCCCATCATTAGGATAATAAGAGAGATGATTTGACGACTGAAGAGATTAGCCACGGATACATTACCTTTTCGTGGCTACTTTATTTTAACGAAAATGCAAATTGATGTCTCAACGAAATAAGCACCTAAACTGCTACATAAGATGTAAAAACGTTGATACTCTTTTTAGTTGATAGTAAAACGTCGACTGGTCTGGCTCCGTAGCTGAATGGCGTTTCTACGACGCGAAACGAAAACGAAACGCCGTGAAAGGTAGTCTGACTCTCTCGCGCCAATACGCAAGAGCGATAGAGATATATCTACGAGCGTTTCGTTTCGTGAGCGTTTGTGCATTCGGCTACGCGCGCTGGATTAGTGGATGATTATGCCTGCCTCCTAAGCCGATGGTCCCGGGTTGGATTCCCCGTACGGACATTAATAATTTCAGCTGATGTTTTTGATTCTAGTTGCCGCCGCCGCCACACATCGAGCTAGTTATGTCCATGCCCTACCTTCGCACCGCCTTCAAGAAACCTACGGTTAGAGTAAGACGTAAGTATTCTTCAATAATAATTACCTTAGCATATTCCAATAGTGAAACATTTGAGGACTATAATGTAAAAAAAAAGAGTTTTATGTATGGAGTGTCAAGGAATACTTACAAAAACAACTCATCATCCTCCTTGCGCTATCCCGGCATTTGCCATAGCTCATGGAAACCTAGGATCCGCTTTGACAACTAATCCCAAGATTTGGCGTAGGCACTTTTACGAAAGCGACTACCAGCTGACCTTCCAACCTGAAGGGTAAATATCTATCAGACCTTATTGGAATTCTCTAGACCTTATTGGTTTTTTTCTCACGATGTTTTCCTTCACCGAAAAGCGACTAGCAAATATCAAATGACATTTCGCACATAAATTCCGAAAAACTCATTGGTGCGAGCCGGGGTTCGAACCCGCGACCTCCTCGTTCCGGAACGAAAGTCGCACGTACTTACCGCTAGGCTACCAGCGCTTATACTTACAAAAAATAATTACAAATAAACAACTTGAAAACAGAACCGTCATGTTAGATGGTTACGGTTCCCAGGTTGTTGCACTTTTTGCACCACCATGGGTCATGTGTAGTTTATGTAGGGTAGCGATAGGTAATTTCTACGGAGGTGGTGCAACCCGGCCCCCATAGTTAACATAAAATATAATAGAAAATTGTATTATACAACTTATACAAGCAAAACGACCTCCACTAACTAAAATGCGCTTACTATAAACTACATTAAACATTATTGTCTGTAGGCGTAATAGTACACTACGATACAAGTACGTAAAAAAGGAAGTTCGAAACGAGTGGCGATAAATTAAAACACGACCGAAGGCACGAATTTCCTTTTCGCACGAGTATCGTACGACGTTTTTCAGTACAGATGGCCCTCCGAAGTTTCGACCTGACATATAATGAACCACTTTTCGCACTAGTGTGTAAAAAAAAGACCATCTGTACTGAAAAATATATTTGGCTTTCCTCTGTAAGGGATTAAAGAAGCATCTGGCTACTGTACGCCATTATTGTGACAAATGCCTCGCAAAAGGCAAAATTGCGCTATTTAGCAACTTTAGCAAGAATAAATGCCAAATTTGGCACACTGAAGCGACTCAACATACAGTTCAGTGCCCAATTAGTATAGCGTATTTATTTTCCGGAGAAAATCAAAGAGAAAAACTTAAACGAAATAATAAATTACCTTTTTGAAATCATTGATTCGTGACGTTGATAATCCATTTTTCGAATGAAACAAGCTGTTTTGTCGCAAACGCTTACTCAGTAATCGCCTCTAAACAATTATGAACAGGGACATCTGTTACGGAAAAATACTTATAGTATTTTAGGCAGTAACGTACAGTACCATCTAGAATTAATATCTAATACGAGCAATACTTAAATACCACTACCAGTGCTGCTTAACTTCAAACTTGGATATAATTATACGTTATACATTCTGCTATAACGTTGATTATCTTTCAGATAATAGTATATTTTTGTATATAATCAACCTTATAGAAGAATGGATTTACCCAAGTTTGAAGTTAGGCTACACAAATTCAGAGCCCAAGATTAGGTATAAGAGCGTTTTCGCACTACGTCCGATCCGAATCCGTGAATATAAGATCCGTAATAGTCGCTGAACTATTGGGTTGGTATGGTTACTTTACGCAATACTTCATCCGATCTCCGTGATCCGATTTTATTTCCGTTATTCTTCTGATCTAGTGCGTAAACTACCATACAAATAGTTCTACTGCTATGACGGTTCTTATTTTTAACCGCCTTCCAAATCTCAAAGGAAGGGGTTATCAAGTCGTCTGTATGTTTTTTTTTTTTTTTAATGTTTGTTCCTCGATATCTCCGTCGTTACTAGACCGATTTTGAAATTTTTTTTTTTATTGAATGTATATATGCATACAGATTGGTCCCATTTTTCTCAGAACCCAGTTCTGATGATGGGATCCTGGACTTCCTGGAGAAATCGAGGGAACTCCTCAAATCTGAAAGGCATACATATGGTGATTTTTGTGTTTTTAAAGGAACAGCATGCATTTACGTACGGAACAGTGACATTTGGTGCAGTGGAACTCCTGATGATGGTCAGAATGGAACTCCTCAAATCTGAACGGCACACTTATAGTGACTTTGGTATTTTTATAAGAACAGCATGCACTTACGTCCAGAACAGTGATATTTGGTGCAGTGGAATTGCTGATGATGGTCAGAACGGAACTCCTCAAATCTGAACGGCACACTTATAGTGACTTTGGTATTTTTATAAGAACAGCATGCACTTACGTCCAGAACAGTGACATTTGGTGCAGTGGAACTGCTGTTGAAGAGTGAGCCGCCCCTGGTTAGAGTTCCGTTCTGATAATCATTCTCATCTGTAAGTACTTCAGAATCATCCAGATTTCAAAATTGGTTCAGAAATGACGGAGATATCGAATAACAAACATTAAAAAATATACAGACGAATTGATAACATAATCCAACATTTGAAAGTATTTATCACCAGAACCCCAAAGGAAGGCGGTTTTTTTTTTCTTAAAAATTATTACGGATACGGTTTGGGTCCGGATTTGGTTTGGATTAGATTCGGATCGGATGTAGTACGAAACTGCTCTTAGTAGGTAGGTAAAAAGCCTAGAACGTGAAAACACTGAGCACTTCAATGAACGAGTAAATATATAAAACTTATCCATACTTCCATTCTAATCCATACTAACATTATAAATGGGAAAGTGTGTGTGTCTGTTTGTCCGTCTTTCACGGCAAAACGGAGCGACGAATTTACGGGATTTTTTAAGTAGAGATAGTTGAAGGGATAGAGAGTGACATAGGCTACTTTTTGTCTCTTTCTGACGCGAGCGAAGCTGCGGGTAAAAGCTAGTATTATAAATGGGAAAGTGTGTGTGTCTGTTTGTTTGTCCGTCCTTCAAGGCAAAACGGAGCGACGAATTCACGTGATTTTTTAAGTGGAGATAGTTGAAGGGATGGAAAGTGACATAGGCTACTTTTTGTATCTTTCTAATGCGATCGAAGCCGCGGGCAAAAGCTAGTTAGATGATATAATTGACTTATGACATTGATGACACACGTCTTTGGAGTTGTAAAAGATCTCTAACATATTAAGATTGAGGTCATACTTATACTGGTTCTAAAACAAGAGTTAGAAAAATACACGAACGACGGGCAAGGACGGATCGATCCCTCTCACATTAATCAACGAGCACAAATCGGAAAAATCCTGACAAGAAAATTTAACTTTAATTTCCAACTGATAAGAGTTCAAATTGAAAAGCGGAGTTGGGCGTCCTGTCGCCATTTTATTTTCATCACGTTCCTTTGGTGATGGGTTTGACTTTGGAGTCTGATATTGGAAGTGGAAAATTGCTAGGTGAAGTGTCTAATTTAATACTAATAAATCCTTCATTGAAATAGAACGAAGAGTGATTAAGTTTTTTTTTGGAGCTGACTTGATGACGGCTTGGAATTTAAGAAATGTTTAGGCCAGCAAATTCCACTTATTTATTCAGGTTATTTTTTATTTCGGTTGAATTTGATATACATGTAGCTGAAATGCTAGTTTACATTTTACACTTAAGTAAAGAAAGTGGAGTAGTAGAGCAGTTTGAGACTAAAATTTGTCTCATGGGTACGTCCGTATTTAGGTTGTATGCTTGTGAGCATATATGTGTCTCTTGTCTCATTTGTCCATAGTTAATAACGTATTTTGCCTAAGGTATCGACTGGGGGACAATTGTAACTGATCCATTTTTTCCATGTTTTACATTATTAAACAGAGTGTCCACCAGTTATACAGAGTGGGGCCTGTAACAAAGGCGAAGAATTGAACTGTAGGCTATTCTCCTTATACTGATCAACATTTGTTCAGTGACTTTTAAAA
Source organism: Leguminivora glycinivorella (assembly GCF_023078275.1). Lineage (NCBI taxonomy): Eukaryota > Metazoa > Arthropoda > Insecta > Lepidoptera > Tortricidae > Leguminivora > Leguminivora glycinivorella. The sequence goes on from NC_062983.1 coordinate 8,026,250, forward strand.
ATTATGAAGTCTTTAAATTTTTAATTTTTCATACAAAATAAATATTAGCTTCAATGTACGCCATTATTGTTGTCATTGACGTTGTCTGTCACACTTTAGACTTAACAGAATTCGCAATACATTACCTCTTAGAAAAAACTTTCAAGGGTGATAAAAATCAAAATACAAGTTATTTTTAAAAGTCGCCGAACAAATGTTGATCAGTATAAGGAGAATAGCCTAGAGTTCAATTCTTCGCCTTTGTTACAGGCCCCATTCTGTATATGGCACGCGTGTTTAGTGGATGCATGTGGAACTCAACTTAATAGTGTAATAATGGAAAAAAATGGATCAGTTAAAATTGCCCCCAGTCGATATTTGCCCCGTCCCCCGTCCCTCCCTGTACCTTATTCATTTTTAATCTTATCGTAGACTCAGGACTGATAAATATTTGGCTAAAGGCTAATGTTGTGTAAAGATTATTTAGATATTCTCCAGTAAACCAGGATTTAAATATTTCATCAAACTTGCTTTCATCTCTACGGATTGGGAAGTATCGGATTTATATTTCGACGAGAGTAGGTGTACGTCCTACTTAAGCTAGGGGCTTATGATGACGTCGACGGCTTATATGCTATTGGTCTGCTAGTTTATTACTTTATATTCTGGGTAATATTGCGAAAAACTGAAATATTACTATTTTGCCGTGTACATTTTTAATATTATTAATCTAGTGTATTGCGTTGAGTTATTATTTATTTAGAAGGGACGTGACATACGGGCTCCATTTCTGAAACTAGTCAAAATTCTGAAAAGTTTATATGAGATTTTAGTCTCGAAATGTAATCAGTACGATAGTACTCTTTATTATACTGTGACCTAGGTATCGTAACTTGTCCAACAATTTCGGTGCAGCATGGCAGAAATAGAGGAATTCATACCTACACGTGTTTTCTCGGTAGATAAATCAATTAAGGCTCATTTTACCCTTATTATTCCTTCGGACATATATATCTATACTAATATTATGAATGGGAAAGTGTGTGTGTCTGTTTGTTTGTGCGTCTTTCACCAAGACGGAGCGACGAATTGACGTTTTTTTAATCATATACTACTTTTTGTCTCTTTCTAACTCCCCACTTTCCTAAAATGGGGGGGCCCGGGGGGAGTTTGTATAGCGCATTCCGCAATTTTAGAATTTAACGCGACCGAAGCCGCGGGCAAAGGCTAGTGTATATATTTCTTTAACGCGACAATGCTGCACCGAAATTCCTGGAAAAGGTACGATTTCTGGCAGGCAATCATGGTCGCGTGTGGTGCGCATGGACCATGATTGCCTGCTGGTGATCAGGTATACACTGTTAAAATCATTCGATTTCCTCATGTTACACCGTCACACCTCGGACGCTGGCGATCAAATATATGAACGATGCGCATTCCTAGCACACAGTCCAAGCTCGTGTAGGTGAACGCGTACTATGCTTGTATGAGTGAGATATGACAGGTCGACTGTTCGCGTTTTTGACAGGCGGTAACTGTGAGACGAGAGCGGGTGAGGCACTTTCAGCGGGGAGCGGGAGTGGTCATACTGTACGATATTACTCTTTATTATACTGTGACACCGTGTATAGAAAATTAATTCACAAAGAAACCTTTTATCATTGTTTCATAGCTTATTACTCATCTCAGCTTAATTGCAGAAAGTAAAGTGCCCAATGCTCGGGATTTGGGATGGAGGCGAGACAATATTTTAAATATTTGAGTGACCCGAACAGAGGAGCTTGCTTAAGGCGCAGTCTAATACAATTGAATCGAAATAAATTTTATTCATATACACACACAAAATATACAATTAAGGTCAATATGAATAAGTCTGTCATAAGGAGAAGTTTGTCTGGCCTTCACATTTTTGCCTTTTTACTTATCTGTCTGTCTTGCCAGTTCATATTTTGCCTACTTGCTACTCACAACTAGTGGTAAACATATTGAACCCTCAATAAACACAGATCATTGGTTTAAACAGGCCAAATGGGAAGGCCAGACACACTTTTCTTTATAACACACTACCTGTGTTGACCTTACTATATAAGTACCAAACATAAAGGAAAAATTGTTGAAAAAGGTGTGATATGCTGCTGGCGATTTCCAGCGCTGATCTTTTGAATACGAGACCATTCCAATACATACCATAAGGCCTCGTACATGTATACAGATGAGTTAATAGTGCAAGCTCCAGGGGGATGTTCGTTTGCAAAAATAGCGCACCTCATTCTGGCTCATGATATATATATATTGCCTAGATCCCAGACATCCTATAAACAGATGTTGCCAACCAGTTTGGTGGTCCCCCTTCCCCCAGCCCGGCAATTAAAGAAAGCACACATACACACACACACACACATACAATCACGCCTGTATCCCATAAAGGGGTAGGCAGAGCACATGAACTACTCAAGTTTCAGTGCCACTCTTGGCAAAAAGGGGTTGAAAGAAAACGAAAATTGTGACATTGCAGTGACAGGTTGCCAGGCTCTCGCCTACGCCACAATTTAACCCGTATCCCACAGTCGACTTCTACGACACCCACGGGAAGAAAGGGGGTGGTGAAATTCTTAACCCGTCACCACACGGGCGGGTAAAGAAAGCATACAAAGATTAAAAAAAAACATCAACCATGCCGTGTGGGATATCAAATGAAAGGGCTTCTTGAGTAGTTCACGAATATATAGCATACTATAACATTTCTTACACTTATATATCAGAAGTCAGAATAGGTGCGCTATTTTTGCAAACGAACATCCCCTTGTAGCCTCATCTATAAGCAGCATCTGTGATACATACATACATACATACAATCACGCCTGTATCCCATAAAGGGGTAGGCAGAACACATGAAACTACTAAAGCTTCAATGCCACTCTTGGCAAATAAGGGGTTGAAAGAAAACGAAACTGTGACATTGCAGGGACAGGTTGCCAGCCTCTCGCCTACGCCACAATTTAACCCATATCCCATAGTCGCCTTCTACGACACCCACGGGAAGAAAGGGGGTGGTGAAATTCTTAACCCGTCACCACACAGGCAAGTGAAATTATTGAAATTGTTGCAAGTGAAATTATTAATTAGACTCCGAAGGCGAGCCTCATCGTGCCCTACTGCTCGTTTCCATGCCAAGTTTTGGGACCAGGAGCTATCATGGGTTTCGACTTCTTGAAAGGCTGTCCTCCATTCAACGCGATTTGCTGCATACATACCATACTATGATATAGCTACACATACAGACGAAATGAAAATTCATTACACAACTTTATCCAAGTCAAGTGAGACGTGAGATAAGGATCAAAACCATCAGTACCGGCAGCTTTTGTATGGGCGTAATAAGGGTTTAGGTACTTTTATGTAAAACTTTTGTCAGAAGGTCTTCCTAAAAATTTCGACGTCGAAATCACTTGCTGGTGCCCTCATTTGTCGGTGCCTATTCGATATTTACCATTTCATCTGTATATTTGTATTTGTATTTATTCCAATTGATCTCATCAATAGGTTCTTCACACCAAGCGCTTGAAATCTAATTGCTGATCACTAAAAGAACTATTTACTTCATTAAATTTACCAACTTTTCCATGCAATTATATCTTGATACAATTTTCGAATAAACTGAATTAGAAATGGTTGCCCTAGGAGACGTCAACGACCTATCGCTAAGACAAGTTCTAGACTAATTATTGAGAATATTTTGTGAACAGGTCACTCTATGATGTGACATTTATGTGCAGAAAATAGTACATTACATCAGAGGCCAGGAAAATGAGGATTTCCGGCCAAGTGGATATATAGGGATACGAGGCCGGGAATCCGTTTTCACCCGTTTTCACGCCGAGGCATGTATAGTGCTTTTCTCAAACATACAATGAAATAAAAAAAAATGCTCTAAAGGACAATATTTTTTTCTCAAACATGCAATGAAATATTGTCTTTACGTTCCTTAAAATGGGCTGGGAAGTATCGCTTTTTGGGCGCAACAACTCGAGAGGACTGTAAAGGGATTTCATATTATTTTTCAGGCCTAGGCCTGCAAAGTAACTTTTTTTTATAAAATATTGTCCTTTAGAGCATTTTTTATTTATTTCATTGTATGTTTGAGAAAAGCACTATACATGCCTCGGCGTGAAAACGGATTCCCGGCCTCGTATCCCTATCCGGCCTCATATTTTCCCTCCTAAAATCCTCATTTTCCCGGCCTCTGATGTAATGTACTAATAAAAAAAAGTTACTTTGCAGGCCTAGGCCTAAAAAATAATATGAAATCCCTTTACAGTCCTCTCGAGTTGTTGCGCCCAAAAAGCGATACTTCCCAGCCCATTTTAAGGAACGTAAAGACAATATTTCATTGCATGTTTGAGAAAAAATGTTTTACAGGGAGGCAAAGTTGTTGTTTAACCGCACGTGCCAATATTGAAAGCAAAAAGATGGTTCGAGAAGTGGATCTTGAGCGTCGTGAGGGTTTCAAGGCGCGAAATTTTTACACCACACCAACACGAAAAAAATACAAATACCATCATTAATAGGCAAAATCTTACATCCCGCTTAATCGAGTTAAACGTTTATGAAGTCTTTTTCGTCTTGTTGATAAAATGCAATTTTGCTATCCGTTTTCGAACAATCAAGAGAGCATATACCAGTTGGTGTGGTAAAAAAACCTTATCTGTCCAAGATAAAACCTTAAAGAAAGCCGTGTTTCAAAGTCCTTGGACAAGCAGCGCGCCTTAAAAGCGATTCGTGTACCTTTTACATAATGAAAGGGAATTAGATGAGGCCGGGAAGATGTGTTAAATGAATTCATAATTAGGACGCGATAACGGACATCTCGAGATTGCTTTCGCAGACTCGGCTCCTTTTACAGTTAGTGCAAAATTGTGTATCGAAAAAATCATCCCATAAATATGGTACTACTACGCTCTTATTACACCGGACTAAGATGCTAATGGGACATATTTTTAACCCCCGACGCAATGTCGCGGTCGGGGGTTTTTTTTTTTTTTTTTTGTGGAGTAAGATGTGTTCACCTATATTTTTACACTTGACTGTACAAGCCTTTATTTGGGTCCTTTCTTGTAAGAAAAAGTACAGTAAGCTGCAAAAATGAATAACGAATTCATCAATGAAATCTTTCATTATTTCTCCATGCAATTTCTCAGCTAACGTACATCATCATTTTATCTTTGTAGTATTTTTTTAATAAGCAGAAACATGTGCTAACTAATCCCAAATTTTATTACAATTTTAACATATAGGTATCTTAAGTACCTATCTAATCAAATCAAATAATGTGAGTTAAATTTTCAAAATTGAGGTTACTTCAAAAAATTTCATCATGTGTCGAAAGAAAGTAAATGACTGTGACTTATAAACTTTACTTTGACAATAATCCTATAAACTCCATTCTCTCTGTTCATACTAATAATATATGTTACCCGTCGACCCGTTCTATGAATACATTATTAACAAACTCTATTTTCGTCTAAAACAAAACCCCCAAATAGAATAATACACCTGACTATCAACAACTCAATAACAGAATTACCCTCCTAACTAGGGTTGGCAGAACCCCGAGAATATCATAAATATATGTAAATTTGTTGTAACGCTTATCAAGGTGCCTATTAGCCAAAATCACGATCGCTTACGCTTCGAAAATGCTCGTAGCTAGCTGTCCCTGTCCTCTTTTGTAGTGGCGCGACAGAGCCAGACTGCGTTACAATTGCCACGTATCACCAAAGATTGTCACTTTGGCTAGGCCGGCAGGTTGCGCAAAATGAATCCTTGCATAAATTTGTCCTAAACGCCAGGACAATGCCTCCATATTCATCAAACGCACGACCTGTCCTTAGCTTATTGGCTGTCCGGGTACACAAGTATTTGGAACTAACTTTTGCACGCAACTTTGTCTAAGTACATAGAATTACCGGAATTGTGGGGGTATCATACTGGACAACACATCAGAACTAGGGTTGCAAATAGAAAAAAACCAAATGTTTTTTTTTTTTTTTTCAGAATTATGTTAAAAAACCAAGCACCATGGTTTTTTTTTTTCTAAATATGGTTTTTTTTCAGATGATCAAATAATACGACAATAACGGTTTTTCGTGATTTGTAACGTTTCAATAACAATAAAGTTTATTTTAATTCGATAAACATTCAGTATGCAAACATTTATTGGGGAATCCCCGATGCGGCGTGGAGCGTGGAGAGGCTGTGGTGATGCCAACAGTAAATAGCGACAACTACTAACTACAGATTGTGTAAATGTCAAAAATTGTTTATAAATATATTTTGATTGTTTATAAAACCAGAAATTAAAGTTATTAAATTAAATTCGTTTAATAGTAAACATAAAGTCTAAAAAACCATAATAGTATTAACGGTTTTGCAAATTTTGAGATTTCGTCCTTTAGAAAAAAAACATACTCCAGAAAAAAAACTGTTTTTTTTCACGTTTTTTTTCATGTTTTTTTTTCAAGCCAGAAAAAAAACTGTTTTTTTTGCAACCCTAATCAGAACATTCAATCGTGATTGACGAGAACTTTCAACGAAACACGATGTTCTCAGGGTCTTTCTTCTTAACCTAATAGCGTTTTCCTAGCCTAGCGCCAGGGTCCGCTTTCCTGCTGGCTTCTCCACTTTGCCCAGTTTTCGGAATCCTCAGGTGCGAGATTGTTCTCTTGCATTTCCGCTGTCGCGATGTCCAGCCAGCTTCTTACGGCCCAGGCACGACATTGGTCTAAGCGCGACAGCGGTGAGCGGCAGCCATACGTGCGAATGAAAAGTCCCATCGCTGTGTCCCGCTCCAATGTATGGCCGCCGCTCACCGCTGTCGCGCTTAGACCAATGTTGTGGCTGGACCGTTAGACCTACTGCGGCCGCGTGAGCAAGGGGCCTTGAACAGTGAGGCTGAGGCCTATGTTCATAACAGCAGTTAGGGCGTTTAACATTATCCGATCCGATATCGAATGTAGGACCGATATCCCATACATTTAAGCTGCCATCTTTATGTTTGCTATTGATATTCTTCCTATATCCGATATCGGATCGGATAATGTGAAAACGCACAATTAGACCCAGGAACTGCTAGTGTCGTCATCTCATCTTTTCCCATTCGTTATCTCCTGAAAATTGATTGACAGCTTCATTTTCAATATCACACAGCAATCAAAAATACCTCCTATTTCTGCCCTTCAAGAAATGGCTTCTAGGATAGAAACGGCCCTATGTACTTTCCTAATACTCAAACTATCTCGATAATAAAGAAGCAGAAAGAGGTAAATCATAGACAGACAGACAATCGGAGTTCCTAACGCACTAATATTTGAAAGGATCAATAAGGATTAAACAGCTATGACAATAATAGAGATTAGGTGAAATATTATTGAACCATTATGAATTATTGGATAGCAGGAATCTGTAGCGGAACTATTTATTAGCCGGCGTAGCTGAATGGCAATCGTCGACGCCAGACGCCGACAGAAATGCAGTCTGGCTCTGTCGCGCCAATACGCAAGAGCGATTGATATAGATAGCTTTTTAGGGTTCCGTAGTCAACTAGGAACCCTTATAGTTTCGCCATGTCTGTCTGTCCGTCCGTCCGTCCGTCCGTCCGTCCGTCCGCGGATAATCTCAGAACTAGATTTGCAAAAATAAAAAATGGAAAAAAATGTTTTATTAGGTCTGGATCGTTTTTTGATAATATTAATATTTTCGGAAATAATCGCTGTCGCCCCCCCCTCTAACTTTTGAACCATATGTTTAAAAAATATGAAAAAAATCACAAAAGCTTTAAAAGAGCGATTGAGTTTTTGATAGATAGCTTTTCTTGGCCGGTTTTTTATTAATAGCCTCTTTTAGTGTCCCACTGCTGGGCAAAGGCACAGTATAAGGATATATCAGTTTTCCCAGTTAATCTCCCCAACTCTTTTTTGGTCTGGCAGCGGCTATGCGCGGGTCGTTACCATTTTGTCCCAAGGTCACGCAGGGTTGTACAACGTTACTATAATCGACTTCATTTGGCAATGTACAGTTGTTGTAAATCTAATGGGTACTATTAACTGTAAGTAGGTTTTAGTATAACAATACCACGTCATGACACCACATTAGTCAGTATTGAAGATACAAAAAATCATTATAAATATATTACTATCATTTACGCGCAATAGTAGATTGTGTAACAATAATTGCAAACTGCGTTAATTTAAGTGTTCATTTTATATGTTTTCTCTAAATACAGCTGAATCCATCACAATAAAAAAAAGATTCGTTTGAACTAGAAACGTAGGTACCTACTGTCCTACTCGTATTAGTAACTGTGTATGGCGCTATGCTAGTACCAACGCTCTTTCTACCTTTTTATCTAATAAAGATTCAAGTACGTATTTGTTTCTTAAATACTGACGAAATCATATTTACATAAAATGTTTGAATAGATGTTTGCACAATATTTAAGTAGGTACCAAACTTTCGAGCTAGATAGATCGCAGCATCTACCTAAATGTCGTTACAGATAAATCCTTATTGATTTTAATGTGTCATTCTAGCTTTAAATCTCACTTTTACGCCATTTACGTAAGCAATAATGTACCTAACACTGCAAATATATAACAACCACTTACTTTTCTGGGTGTCTAGGAATTCTAAAGAATGACATTTCCGCATTTTGAGAACTTTCCATACACCCATAAACACTACAGTAACGAAAATATGTCTTCGGTGCTGACGTCATTTTCTCCCGAACTCAACACGTCAACACAGCGCGCAAACGCGGCCCCGACTGTCCAGCCCAATAATCACCAGTTTCGCATGTTTTCGCCGCATGCGAGGGGAGGGAGGGGGACACACCGCGCGGCGTGAAGTTTGTAAGAAGAGTTATTACTGGTTTTATACTGTGGCAAAGGCCTCCCCACGTTTTCTCCCACAGAGAACCTCCTATAGAGTGCCAATATTGTAAATTTTGTGCGAGCTACAAATCACCAGTGCTTGGGGCGCGAGGAGCGGGAGGGGAATGTGTTTAGCGCGCTGCGATTGGTCGTTTCAAGGACGGCAGGCAGTCGCGCCAGATGAAAAGGGAGTCGCGTATATAGCCAGTGTAAGTTGAACTGTGCCGGCTCTGAATAAATTATAAATATGACTTATTTGTGGAATGTAAAACCGTCTGTTTTTAAATTTGATCTTCTTGTTACCTTTCCATACCATTTCACACTACAGGTGGACATCTTTAAGGCATCAAAATACACTTTTTCAATTTTTTTATTGCGAAAAACACGAGCTGCTTTCGGGTCGGTTACTTGGTCGTTACTGATACTGATCGGGCACGGCGAGCGCCCGCGCTTATATCATGGCAAATACAAGTAAGGCTGGTGACCGCGAGTCGTCTTGTAATGGATGTTTATAGGGGTTGGTCTGTGTTTTTTCCACACGACCCTGTTGTCAGCGTTTTCCCACCAGTTTATGTCGAGGTAAGTTTTGAATAACTCATTTTTGCTCTGCCTTTCGAACCCACGACCTGCAATACAAGCTAAAATTGAAATATTTCTACATATCTCAGTATCATCAAACTATTTGTCCCACCTTTCCGGTGCTACATATATAGATGCTACGAAACAGATATTATCGTGAACGTTTGTGCATTTGTTACATACGCAGGTGTTCCATTCCATTTGGATATTAATTTATTGTTAAGGTAATAAATATCACATGTAGTTTTAGGACTTTTCGGCAACTGGTAATCATGAAATAAGTATAATAAGTTGAGCTATTATTTAATGGGATTAGTGAGATATGGGTTCAATCGTGGCGTGGGCAAACTGGGTAATATATATTACCTACTTATGCAAAATTTATTAGTCACAATAAGCTGAATTTGTAAAATTTGAATAGGCCGTCAAAGTTCAGAACTTATAATGCATAAGCTATGTCCGTCGCTAGGCTGTGGCCACACTTTGAGCGAGCGTATATTACTGGTACTATTGATCGATTGAAATGTTTTTTTTTCTACTTGTCGACTGTAATCTGTCAATTAGGACACCACAGACTAAACTAAGTATAAGTGCTAACTTTTCAGTGTTGGTGTTTATGGCTCTTTTGCCTTAGCCCGCCGGACAAATTATAAGAAATAAGTGTTGTGTGTACAGTACATTATACTATAATGTACTGTACACACAACACTTATTTCCTAATTATCGTTTTACTATAATGATTATAGTAAAACGATAATTAGGAAATTTAGCAAAAAGCTTTGAATCAGAACACAGCCTTAGCGTCATTTGGCGACTGTTGATGAGGGCGGCCATTTTTATTTAAAGCCGTCCCTTATTGACCTCTCCCCCCTCCCCTTCCCCCAGCCTAATAACGTATTTTTTACAATACATGTACACTATATTATTAAAAGTAGGATTAGAGAGCTCTGGGTGCTATAATGGCGACGATACGATACAGGTCAATTCTCCATACAAACGCTATCGACTATTTCCTCCCTGGTTTTTGAAGATAGAGCAATGATTTATTTCAACACAGATTATTATTATTTTTATCTGAGTCGGACCGTTTTTATTTTTTTTTGCTATTTTTATTTTAAAAGACGCTAGAGCCAATCAAAAATTTCTAAACCGGGCTTTTTCAATATGGCTCAAAAAAAGGTGTGATACTCAAGATCGGTAACAATTAGCCAAAAGATCTAAACGGTCCGACACAGATTATTTCATTGTTATTCAGATTCTCAACACTTCGTTCCGTTTAAATAAGTTTTGAAGGAGGAAACAGTCGAGAGCGCGGAATTTTTTCGCAATATCTTTTAACTGAGTTGTTCTTTCGATAAATCTAGTTAATAACACTAGTATATTTAACTGAAATTCCCAAATTTAAAGGGGGACTCCTTTCCATTTTTATAGCAGTTTCGCTCCCGTAGCGTCTTATTGACGACCAGGGTGCGTAGCCGAATGGCACAAACGCTCACGAAACGCTCACGAAACGAAACGCTAGTAGATATCTATCCCTATCGCTCTTGCGTATTGGCGCGACAGAGCCGGACTACGTTTCGTTTTCGTTTGGCGTCGGAGAAATGCCATTCGGCTACGGGGCCTGTCTGGACTAGCGCGTAGTGATCCTGCCTGCTAAGCCAGGGTTCCGGATCGTAATCCCGGTGTGATGAGCACAGATATGTGACGTTATCTGGGTAAAGGGACCTTATTGTCGATGGCGCTTACGTCCCGCGGCGTCGTATTTGTATATATGAACATCGCTCATAACGCCGTAAGTAGGTACCATCGACAATAAGCTAACCAGATAACCAGATATCCCTTTACCCAGATAACGTCACATATCATATCCTGAGTCATGGATGTTTTCTCTGTCTGTTCCTGACGCCGTGGGCGTTGCGTGGGTGGAAGCATGAGACGCGACGGCGACGGTCGCGCGACGGTCGCGCGACGGTCGTGCGACCGTCGCCGTCGCGTCTCATACTTCCATATCGATAAGGTTTGATTTCGTATGCGTCGCATCGCCGTCGCGCGACCATCGCGCGACCGTCGCCCACGCAAGCCACGGCGTTAGTCATTGATGTATCATTTTCTAAGTAACCACATCACAAACCTTCTTAAGCTTACCATGGGAGTCAGTCAATCTGTATAAAAATGTCACGATATTTCTCAAATAAATAAGTATAATATTAATTTATTTGAGGAATATTGTGAATTAATTTTAAATAATGTCGCTTCTTTTCGCCATCAATATACGCCACAACATTCCCATCTTCACTGCAGTCCTCAACTTTGCTTTTCAATCTTCCGTCCGAGATGAAATAAGCATATATTATATGAATAGTCACCCATTCCTCTGATTATTACGTAAGAAAGCTTTTATCAAAAAAGACATTTAATAACAATTTAGGAAGTAACAAATATTCACAATCCATGAACCACAACATATTACTTACTATGGATATGTCAGCATTATCGTAATGGTTCCGCAGAGTTGTGAGCGGTCCGGCCCGCCGGTCCAGCCTAACGTTAATCTTTGACGCCAGACGTCGATCGAAACGCATTCTGGCTCTGTCGTGCCAATACAGAAGAGCGATAGAGATAGCTAGCTATGATAACGATATTATCCGTTTCTGTATTTGGCTACGCCCTGTTTGCCCACAACAATGCTTTCGAAAAGCAGAATGGACGCTTAATAAATTTATGAGGCCCAGGGGGACGCGGGAGTGTTATCCCGGTTGCGTGTGTTAGTTATATAATAAAAATAAAGCTATATGGTATGGATTATTGAAAGATGTTAAATGATAAATAAAAATAAAATTGTTTATTATTGGTTTTATTGAAAATAAACATATGGGTATGTTTTTAAATTCGTATAACTGTATTTGTACCACCTTTGTACATAAAAACATTATCAATATTAACAACATGTCAAACATATATACACCTGGTTCAACACAAATCAAAATAACGTAAACAAAGTAAATATATGGATATTCTTTAAAATAGTCCGATGGAAAGAGGATATAACAAAAACCAGGTTTATACACCTTAATTTATAAAATGTCTCAATAAGCAGAATTATATTAACACTAAGCAATATTTGAATATTATTATTTTCTTTACTAAGCAATCCATCCATACTTCCATACTATCCATACTTCCATCCATACTAATCCATACTATCCATACTTCCATACTATCCATACTATCCATACTATACTAATATTATAAATGCGAAAGTAACTCTGTCTGTCTGTCTGTCTGTCTGTCTGTCTGTCTGTCTGTCTGTCTGTCTGTCTGTCTGTCTGTCTGTCTGTCTGTTACGCTTTCCCGCTTAAACCACGCAGCCGATTTTGATGAAATTTGGAACAGACAATCTTTAGACCCTGAGACAGAACATAGGCTACTTTTTATTTCGAAAAAAAGGGATGAAGGGGTTGAAAAAGAGGTTGAAAGTTTGTATGGGTTTTCTTAATTTTAAAAGATAAAACCATGAAACTTTATATTTTAGCACTTGATAAGAAATCATTAAACATATATTTAAAGTCACATACAGGTCGAACGCGATTTTTTAACATTATTTTTACCTTTAAAATAAACATGGTGGGAAATAAACAATAACTAAAAGCGGGTAGATTATATTTATTTGTCTACCCCGAACATTTATATAAATTAATATCGGGTAGTTTTGTGTTGTTTACATCTCCGGTGACATTTTGCTTGGACGTCAGTCTTCCGCGACCACGGCCAGTGCAACCTGGCCGAAACGTTGGGAAAAAAGGTAAAAATAATGTTAATTAATCGCGTTCGACCTGTATGTGACTTTAAATATGTGTACAAAGCGCGAGAACTTAAAGTGTTATATAATTAAATATCTTGATAAGGGATAAGGATAGGGATAGGGATAGCGATAGGGATAGCGATAGCGATAGGGATAGCGATAGGGATAGGGATAGGGATAGCGATAGCGATAGCGTTAGCGTTAGCGATAGCGTTAGCGATAGCGATAGCGATAGCGATAGGGATACGGATACGGATACGGATACGGATATGGATACGGATAATATGGGTATCGTTAGAGGGATACGGATAATCGGTCGGCGGTCTCTTACAATCAATGTGCTCTAAAACGATCGTTGTTTGCTTGCTTGAAGATTACGTTTGCGATAAGTATAAGCAAAATGTAAAAAATTGTAAGGGATAATAGAAAAAAGTACTTTTTACCCACCGATCATAGTGTCGAAATACGGGCTATGTGAGATGTTTATAAAGGTTTCCCCAGCGTATATAGAATTACCTACGCTGTGGTCGATGTGTAATATTTCTACAATCATTGCAAGCAAAAGTATTATGTGCAATCGAAATAATCGCAGATAAATAGACCTGCAGAGAAACCTAAGGATCCAAATGAAAATCTTAATGAATACTTTTATTACGCGGGCGAAGCCGCGGGTAAAAGCTAGTAAACCAATATGTGAACAAATAGCAAAGTAATCCATACTAATATTATAAATGCGAAAGTAACTCTGTCTGTCTGTCTGTCTGTCTGTCTGTCTGTCTGTCTGTCTGTCTGTCTGTCTGTCTGTTACGCTTTCCCGCTTAAACCACGCAACCGATTTTGATGAAATTTGGAACAGACAATCTTTAGACCCTGAGACAGAACATAGGCTACTTTTTATTTCGAAAAAAAGGGATGAAGGGGTTGAAAAAGAGGTTGAAAGTTTGTATGGGATTTCTTAATTTTAAATGATAAAACCATGAAACTTTATATTTTAGCACTTGATATGAAATCATTAAACATATATTTAAAGTCACATACAGGTCGAACGCGATTAATTAACATTATTTTTACCTTTAAAATAAACATGGTGGGAAATAAACATTAACTAAAAGCGGGTAGATTATATTTATTTGTCTACCCCGAACATTTATATAAATTAATATCGGGTAGTTTTGTGTTGTTTACATCTCCGGTGACATTTTGCTGGGACGTCAGTCTTCCGCGACCACGGCCAGTGCAACCTGGCCGAAACGTTGGGAAAAAAGGTAAAAATAATGTTAATTAATCGCGTTCGACCTGTATGTGACTTTAAATATGTGTACAAAGCGCGAGAACTTAAAGTGTTATATCATTAAACATCTTGATAAGGGATAGGGATAGGGATAGGGATAGCGATAGGGATAGCGATAGGGAAAGCGATAGGGATAGCGATAGGGATAGCGATAGGGATAGCGATAGGGATAGCGATAGCGATAGCGATAGCGATAGCGATAGCGATAGCGATACGGATACGGATAATATGGGTATCGTTAGCGGAATACGGATAATCGGTCGGCGGTCTCTTACAATCAATGTGCTCTAAGACGATCGTTGTTTGCTTGCTTGAAGATTACGTTTGCGATAAGTATAAGCAAAATGTAAAAAATTGTAAGGGATAATAGAAAAAAGTACTTTTTACCCACCGATCATAGTGTCGAAATACGGGCTATGTGGGATGTATATAAAGGTTTCCCCAGCGTATATAGAATTACCTACGCTGTGGTCGATGTGTAATATTTCTACAATCATTGCAAGCAAAAGTATTATGTGCAATCGAAATAATCGCAGATAAATATACCTACAGAGAAACCTACGGTCCCTACGGATTCAAATGAAAATCTTAATGAATACTTTTATTACGCGGGCGAAGCCGCGGGTAAAAGCTAGTATCTACTATAAAAATAATTTCATTTCATTTAAATCACAGCAATATAGAAAACAATAAAATGAAGCATGATCGTACCTCTTGTTGTCTTGTCGCTTAACCAGAACAAAAACTGTCTGACAACTGAGCTACCTGGCCTTTTAAAGCATTTAGAACAAAGGGCAACTATGCTAGTATGACCAGTTATCATCGTTATCAGTTAACCATCTTTTAAATAAATGGACAATACATTATGATCACAATTATCATCTTTAGGAAACTTCAAATCACATAAGATATTTGTTTTCTTAGATTACATTACAGTAAAATACAATTAAATTATAGATAGGAATAATAAACACTAAACTGAAACATCAACGTCCAAGTAACCAAATTGTGATACTAATAATGAGGGTAGTTTACAATTCTGAAATGTTACTATGACACAATCTTTAAACATAATGAGGTTTTATAAATCTGTAAGTACAGTATTTGTTTGTATTGTATTGTATTATATTAGATAGAAAGCTATTGCAAATATAATCTATCACGTGAATAGCACATGTCGCGAGGTTGAACCTGTTTGTGTGGTATTACCTACATCTCTTGTGATAATTTATCTTGAGAAATGCTCGATATGGCGCATATGCACAGACACTACTAGACACATACGTATATGGTGTTTTGTGATGTTATGTGTGTAAATAATTCTCTGTTGTTGATCTGTATTTGTGTGTGTCTTTTATGTATTATTTTGCCATGAATAAAAATATTTCTATTTCTATATGCAAGCTACATACTTACGATACGTATATGCATATTATATGCTGTATATGCACATACGTAGGTATATGTAAGATCATGGCCAAGTGGCCAACCATATTCACGTAAAATACCAAGCTCTTATTTCTGCACAGTGCATTCCGAAGCTTCAGAAACTCTAAATTTTAATAGTCAAATTATATGGCTTTGCCGTTTCGTTATTACAAGAGCAGGTGCCGTAGCCGAATGGCATTTCTGCGACGCGAAACGAAAACGAAACGCCGCGAAAGGTAGTCTGGCTCTGTCGCGCCAATCCGCACGAGCGATAGAGATAGATATCTACGAGCGTTTCGTTTCGTGAGCGTTTGTGCCATTCGGCTACGTACCCTTTACACTAGAATTGAAAATGTCTGCAAGCTAGTAAAAAAAGCAGCAAGTTCTTCAACATTACAATATACTTACCTCTATTTATTTTATTAACCCCCGACGCAAAAACGACGGGGTGTTATAAGTTTGACGTGTCTGTCTGTCTGTCTGTCGGTCTGTCTGTCTGTCTGTCGGTCTGTCTGTCTGTCTGCCTGTTTGTCTGTCTGTGTGTGTGTCTGTCTGTGGCATCGTAGCTCCCGAACGGATAAACCGATTTGGATTTAGTTTTTTATGTCTGAAAGCTGAGTTAGTCGGGAGTGTTCTTAGGCATGTTTCATGAAAATCGGTCTACTATGTCGCGATCGGTGGTTTTTTCAAAAATTTAATTTTGTGGTTATGAATAATGAAGTATTAAATAAATAAATTACATGAACTGAATACCTGTATATGAACTAACGTCGGGCTCTCGATATTTACTTCGTACCTACATCTCGTGTAGGCAATGGTAACTGGCTGAGTGGTCTTAATATACTTAAATAAGTTTACACAATATGTCTATGTCTTCGTTAATTCGAGGGTCAATCCCTCCGAGGCGCTATAGTGTTGTAAAATTGGAGAGTTCATTTCAGGATGGCCGTAGGTTTTGATTAGGTTAGGTTACTTTTTCTAATCTGTAGCGCACATGGAGCTGAATAGATGCGACGTAGATGTATATATGCTCACACTCATCTTCTAAGATACGTGTGAGAAATGTGATTTTGGAAACAGAATTAAGTGGGTAATTGATCGGTCATTCGAAAAGTGATGTTTCTTTAGAATATCTTCATACTTAAATTATAAATAGGAAAGTATGTGAATCTGTTTGCTTGTCCGTCTTTTACGGCAAGACGGGAGCGACGAATTGATGTGGAGATGAGGAGATGTGAGATAAGGCTACTTTTTGTCTCTTACAACCCTGTCCCTAAAATAGGGACTGGATGTTTGAATGGAGAATCCAGCAATTTTCCAATATAAAGAGGTACCTAATACCTATATTATATCACTTTTTAACCGCCTTCCAAATCTCAAGGGAAGGGGTTCTCAATTCGTCTGTATTTTTTTTTTTTAATGTTTGTTCCTCGATATCTCCGTCGTTACTGGACTGATTTTGAAAATTGTTTTTTTGATTGAATGTATATGCATACAGATTGGTCCCATTTTTCTCAGAACCCAGTTCTGGTGGTGGGATCCTGGAAAAATCGAGGGAACTCCTCAAATCTGAAAGGCATACATATGGTGATTTTTGTGTTTTTAAAGGAACAGCATGCATTTACGTACGGAACAGTGACATTTGGTGCAGTGGAAATCCTGATGATGGTCAGAATGGAACTCCTCAAATCTGAACGGCACACTTATAGTGACTTTGGTATTTTTATAAGAACAGCATACACTTACGTCCAGAATAGTGACATTTGGTGCAGTGGAACTGCTGATGATGGTCAGAACGGAACTCCTCAAATCTGAACGGCACACTTCTAGTGACTTTGGTATTTTTATAAGAACAGCATGCACTTACGTCCAGAACAGTGACATTTGGTGCAGTGGAACTGCTGATGAAGAGTGAGCCGCCCCTGGTTAGAGTTCCGTTCTGATAATCATTCTCATCTGTAAGTCAGAATCATCCAAATTTCAAAATTGGATCAGAAATGACGGAGATATCGAATAACAAATATTAAAAAATATACAGACGAATTGATAACATAATCCAACACTTGAAAGTATTTATCACCAGAACCCCAAAGGAAGGCGGTTTTTTTTTCTTAAAAATTATGTATTATTGATATGTCAAATCCAATCAAATTCATAACCTGTTAGTACAATCGTCAACACAGCTGTTAATGTAGACAAAGCGACATCAAAATGTATACACACCTTAATGTACAGGCAATAAAGTTATATATACATATTTTTGGCACTTTGTCTGTATTCATAGCTGTGTTGTTGACTGTACAATCGGAATACGTCTAGTTATAGTTGAAATTATTGCCTTATTAATTGCCTAATTGAATTATTGCCTTATTTGAAATTATTGCGAATATATGTTGTTTAATTAATAGATAGCTGAAATTAATTAAAAACGGACTTTATATGTAAACTCACAATTAATTACTGACTTAGGACCAATAGGTTTGGATCACGACCCAGATTTCAGCCTGTATAATCGTCTCATTGACTATGATAATTCTAGGAGCCAAAGCTGTATTTATTTTGCGATCCTTTATAATTTATAATACAAAACTATCTCAACGTCAACTATATTTTATAAAGAAATCAGTTGATAACATCGTTACGACTCTTATCGAGCGTACCATCTACAAATATTTCACAGCACGGACCATTGAAAGGACCCTCGTAGCATTAAATAACACGTTAACCCTCTCTTCCATTAGCAGAGATCGATTGACAGAAAGAGGACAACAAGCTTTATTTACGTTCGTCTAGCCAAGGACGTGTTATTGCTATTGGTAAAGAGCACGAGAGATCATAGGCGAACTGCAAAATTACCTTCTTCTAAAAAATATTGAAGAAGAAAAAAAATGGTTAAAAAAAGCAAAAGTATCATATCACTGTCTTGCTTCATACTACTGTCACAGTATAATAAAGAGTACTATCGTACAGTATGGCCACTCCCGCTCCCCGCTGAAAGCGCTGCCAACCCGCTCTCGGTTACCTCACAATTACCGCCTGTCAAAAACGCGAACAGTCGACCTGTCATATCTCACTCATACAAGCATGCTACGCGCGTTCACCTACACGAGCTTAGATTGTGTGCTAGGAACGCGCCTCTTTCATATATTTGATCGCCAGTGTCGGAGGTGTGCCTGTCTTATTTGATTATTTCAAATCGTAGATATATAGTTAAGAGTACTTCACTGGTGATTAACTCCAAAGCTAGACGTAATAAAGGTACGACGACTAATGGGACTGAGAGTGGCATGATGGTAAGGCACCCGTTGTGAAATTTAATATTTCCCTTGACGGCCACCTGTGTTTTCGGACTAATTATAATTACCTACAAGTTGTTTGGAATGAGCACTCTAATCTTACCTTCTTATTCATCTATGCTTACGCAGTGGCGGGCGAATACACATTAGTGGTAATTGTCCCTTTTATTGAATATCCTTAACAATTGGCTTTCCCTTTTAATTGGAAGGGTTACCCTATCAAAATGCCATTAAGTGAAAGAGTAACCCATTCCTGATTAACGTAAGTGCAATGCCTGACACAGTCCTTTACTGTGAATAATGAACATTTTTAGGAAGATTGAAAATTCTGAATTTAATCAATGAGGTTTAAGCAAGGCACTCCCTGTCATGTTTTAATTTATCACCACTAGTTTGAATTTCTTTTTTTGCGCACTTAAACCTGTCATAATGTAATTATTATTTATTTTCTTGCTAGCAACGGCTTTGGTAAGCAAAGCCTTACGAAATACCCATTCTAAAATCGCTACATTATACTGGTTAGCCAAAGCTATCAACTCGCGAAGCTACCGACTGGAATCACGTCCTACTCGTAGCCTACGTTGAGACGACGGCTTTGGGGCTTTTCAGACTAAAACCAAGAAATTATGTTTGTAGGCGTTCGTCTTTTCTTTTATTGAATTGGGAAACAAATAGTATTTACAACAGTGCTTTTTGTGAAAAAGCAACAGAAAATAAAAGTTATATTGTGAAATTCTGAATGACGGAAATAAATGACGGACCGTCAATTTAGGTTTTTAGGTTTATTGTAAGATAGAAAAGTTTTATTAAATCTTCGTTATAAATTGAGTTTATGCTATAAAATGAAAAATGGCAAATTCTCTTTTTCTAAAAAAAAAGAAACTGACTTAAACTTTTTTAATTATTTAAGTAAACCTTCCGCCGACAGTGCTCCGCCTGTCGACGTAGGTATACTGTCACTGAAAATATACATTATACGGGTAGTTATGTCTTTGGTAGTGGTTTGGCTATCGACGTTGTGTCAGTGAATGGGTTAATTGGTCTTTTTTGTTTTGTATTGATAATTTTGTTTGTGCATGTAAACCCTAGATTCTTCAGTATTTTTGGAATGACATACCAACAAAGAAAAATATAAACTACACTATTCCACAGTAGGGTTAAATACCGAATCGTAAACTAGAACTTTCCTTTGCTAATCCGCGAATAGATAACGTGCAAGTCAATCAGTGCTAACCTGTTATAATTACTTGCGTATTTTTTACATGCAATTAATTTTCCCACCCTCCCACCGCAAAAAAAAAAAAAAAGAAAAATAAATACGCAAATAAATATAACAACCCACCACCAAAAATACAAAACTCGACACGTGTTTCGCCTCTCTACGAGGCATCCTCAGGAGCTGATGTTGACGGTCCGAAGTCCCGCAACTGACCAACAGTTCAGTCAGTTGCGGGACTTCGGACCGTCAACATCAGCTCCTGAGGATGCCTCGTAGAGAGGCGAAACACGTGTCGAGTTTTGTATTTTTGGTGGTGGGTTGTTATATTTATTTGCGTATTTATTTTTATTTTTGCGGTGGGAGGGTGGGAAAATTAATTGCATGTAAAAAATACGCAAGTAATTATAACAGGTTAGCACTGATTGACTTGCACGTTATCTATTCGCGGATTAGCAAAGGAAAGTTCTAGTTTACGATTAACATGGATTTCCGCAAAGTAACGCCTGATTCCATCGATTAGTTAAATACCGAGCCAAGTTTGAAATGTGTCTGACATCCAATTTAATGTCTGAGCCCGGAGGTGTTGCGCGTTGTCGTATTTTATTCACAACTTCGTTTACTCAACTACAATATAATATACTAACTTTTGCCCGCGGCGTCGCACGCCTTAAAATCAAGCACCATACAAACTTCCACACCCCATGTTACGGAAGTGGGGGGTTAGAAAGAGACAAAAATTAGCCTATGTTACTCTCCATCCCTTCAACTATCACCACCTAAAAAATCACGTCAATTCGTCGCTCCGTTTTGCCGTGAAAGACGGACAAACAAACAGACACACACACTTTCCCATTTATAATATCAAAGAGGATCGACTATTAAAGAGAGTTACTGTCAAAGTAAAATGTGTAATCACAGTGCATAGACTGCCATCTCTCGACACAGGCTTAAAACTTTTGAACCTCAGTTTTGACAATTTGGCCCATATTCTTAGCTTGATATGTTTTAAAATGTCAAATATTAATATTAGCGCCATCTAGCCGAGCGTACCCCAAAGGTGTATCGCCATCTAGCTCACCGTACCTTTTTCTGTATGGTTTTGGGGTACGTTTTTTTCTTAGACTTTATCTGTCTATACGAAGTTATATAGGTCTTTGATAATATTAATAGTATTAATAGTATAGTATAGTATAGTATAGTATAATAGTATAGATTATTTATATGCTCCTCCTTATTTTATTTGTCCTGAAAGCAGTAAAGGCAGATGTCTTGTTATTTAAATACTCGTTGTGTTACGTAAAAAAAGTATTTCTGTTATTTAATTCAAACAAACAAATTTAGACTTCTTACATTATAGAGGTCAAACCCTCGTCAACTAAAACAGAAAAATGTCAATGAAAAAATACAATAAAGATTATTAAGATTTGCTGAGGATCCTTATCACAGACAAAAGATTAGTCCTTGAATCCTCGAATCAGTAGACAAATGAAGTGGCTAAATTCAAATTTATCAACCCACTTCAAACTTAAACCTGCCAAAGCCAGGTTATTGACTCTTCACTGACGAAATTCACCGGTAAAGTTACCTAAATACTACGAAATTGAACATATGACCTTGCCTCCTGAATGTCCCAGACTAATTAAGTTTCTATTAGAACGGGTCCTTTATTACATTACAGCTATTAACTGCAATTTTGGGAACTAATCAAATTATTTTATCAAATATTATCAACTAACTGGCTTTACTGACTGATTGTATAACTATATAACGTGTATAGTGTACTTAAATACCTGTTCAATATCTTTATCTTCTCGGAAAAGCAAAGCACATTCATACATCTTTTTCAATATTGTTACCCATTAGAACGTTATTCTAAATTTCACTTTTCGGTGAAGGAAAACATCGTGAGGAAACCGGACTAATTCCAATAAGGCCTAGTTACCTTTCGGGTTGGAAGGTCAAATGGCAGTCGCTTTCGTAAAACTAGTGCCTACGCTAAATCTGGGTATTAGTTGTCAAAGCGGAACCCAGGCTCTTATGAGCCGTAGCATGATTAACATTATTCTAAATTGTGTTTATCGGTTTCCAGCAGCAACATCGTCGGAGATGTACAACCGGCAGCGGAACGCGTCCGGCGCGCTCGACAGCAGAGGGCTGGTGGCAGTCATCAAGCGGCAAGTCCCGTTGGCAGGCCAGCTGGGCCATGAGCTGGCTTGGGGACAAGGATGGGGTTGGGTCACCCTACCCAATGGCGTGTGGAGCGGACGTGAGTACCCTTGACTATTACTGGATACAGTCTGCATTATACAGCAGAAGGTTGGCGGGGATCATCAAGCGGCAAGTCCCATTGGCTCAGTTGGACCATGAGCTGGCTTGGGGGCAAGGGTGGGGATGGGTCACCCTGCCCAATGGCATGTGGAATGGACGATAATATCGTTGGAATAGATGCCGGTGGTTTTCCAAGACCTGCGCTAGACAGTAGAAGGCTGATAGCAGTCATCAAGAGACAGGTCCAGCTGACAGCCCAGTGGGGCCTTGAGCTGGCTTGGGCCCAGGTGGGACCAGGTGGTGGGTCACCCTTCCTAACGGTGTGTGGAGCGGATATGTTGAGTACCATTAGATTAGAAACAACTGGTACCTATATTAATATTTATTTAATATACCCCAATCATCAAACGCCAGGTCCCACTGATAAACCAATTCGCAATTATATATCTCACTAAGGGCCGGTTGCATCAAACCTTCTGTAGCCGTTAAAGCGTTCGTTCATTTTTATTGTATGGGAAGTTCCATAGTCGTCTGCTGCGTTACGATGATGTGTCTGTCAAATGTGGTTGATGCAACTGGCCCTAAGTAATCTCATCGTACAATACATATATAACATTCGATTTTCTTTTTCAATTTTTTAATTATCCGATTCCAGGCCTCACCTGGTCCCAAGACGGCGACGACTTCGCCCTCCACGCGATGCCCATCATGCACCACACCAACGTCTCGCAAGCCTGCTCCATGCTCGACGGAGTCACGGCATACGAAGCGTCTGCGTACGACCAGGCCCTCTCCGAGTATGACGACTCCGGCACCAGCGACGATTGGGACATGGGGGTCGATTGCGGGGACTTCATGATGTAAACTATAATGTCGTGGCCACCTTAGTCAGAGTTACTGATGATAGTATAGAACTGTCTCCCTCCAATCTCTTTGACCTAATGGCGCAACTGATAGGTACTCTATCACCCTCTCCGAAGCAATTCCTTTGAAACTGGAAATTTTTTTGAAAGCCAAATAAGCGGTAAATATCCTGGGGCTTAAGTTTGGAGATTGCTAGATAATCTGCCAGAGCTCAACGAGGGTGCGGTGTGCTGATGACGGAAGGACTTACGGAACTGACTTATTCCGTCTATTGTCCTTTGAGTCGTCGGCAACCCGAACCCTCCTTGGAACTTGTACACTCCTTTTTACTGTGTATTTAACGCAGCAAAAGGGAATGTACAAGTTTCTAATGGGGTGGCAACGCGCATGTGACACTCTTTGAGTTGCAGGCGTCCATAGGTTACGGTGACTGCTTTCCATTAGGCGGGCCGTACGCTTGTTTGCCACCGACGTAGTATATAAAAAAAAAAAATCTGAAGAAAAACTCAAGTATGCTTTCAAGTATGACGATTTGGTGCACGAATTATTCTTAGACTTTCAATCTACATAAAATCAATAACTCTTTGATGCGGACACAGTGTAGAGGAGCAGCCAATCAGATTAGATTTTGAGAGACTGACTTGATCAACAATTAATTCTAGTTCGGACTGCATTAGTGGTTTAGTCGAGTGACTAGTACTTATTCACTTTACATTTGTAAAGGGTCCTTGTGCTTGCAGCATATACCATTGACGCATCCTAAGCCACAAAGTACTTGCCACTAGACTAAGTTACTCACGTATTTCAAACTAGCTTTTAAGGTTCGGAAATGGAATTTGTTCAGCTTTAATACTGAAGTGGCCAAGACATAATGTAACTTAGAAACCTTTTAGGTTAATGTAATGAGATCAAAGTCCTTGTTCCATAAATATGTTACTTTTCTAGGTATAGAAATGACTGCCAAATACCAAATAAGTATATTCCTGATGTTGTAATGTTGAGCTCTTGTTCAGTATACTAGTGAATGGTACTTTTATAGTTTACATACCTTTTAGGTATAACCAATTCTATCAAATGTCAATCGAAAACATGTATCTAGTGTACCTACCTACTGATGTGCTACTTATTGGAAAGTTTCCTACCAAGTACAAAGAAAAACCATATTGAAAAATTTTGGTTTGACCATCCAAATTTGGAAAGGAAAAAATCTCAAATATTTTGCGAAATTTTCTGAAGTCTTTTCCAACTTTTTGGTAACTTTCCATAATATACATCAGTGATATATTGCTATAAAAGCTTATTTACAATTGGAGCAAGGACATAGTCTGAAATAGACTATAAAGGTAATATATACACAGTGAATTATTGGCAAATTTAAGTGGCATGTACCCCGCAAACGACCTTTAGTACGTATTAAATGTGGAAATAGAGAGTCTATCTATTTATAGTTCCAGAAAAGAATATTCCAATTAAATCGGCGTTAGAATAAAATGTGACGAATAATTGTAACCTAAACAGATGTTTAGATAAATAACGTATGAGAGAACATTTCCAATAATAGGTATTATAAAGTGTGAGAGAAGGTTTTTTACCCTATGAATAAATGATTTGAAACGTTACCTGTATCATGGGAGAACACGATATTTTTGCATGAGGATTTCGATGGTGTTTATTGTATTTCTTGCACGTTTTTGTACGATTATACACGAATGCTTTGTTGCTCAAAATCGGGTGAGAGTTGATGTGCCGGTCACGCGAGAAAATGTGCCAATGGAGGTTGTTGACAGCCAAAAAATTGCCTTTTAAACTTGAAAACCTTCTCAGTCATAGTTAGAGAATTCCTTGGGTTTATTATATTAAAATTGAAAATTTACCTTCATAAAATCTATACGAATCTAGAACTCGGTAATCAAACACTGAGATAAAAAGGAAGAGGGAACGAATATTGACTGTCAACAAACTTAAATAATCATACTGTATGTTCTTATGAAACGTTTCAAAATGAAACATTGAGAGTCACTCGTACCTTCTCATACTGATAAATCGATGTATAAGTGTGCTGTCCTAATCGGCTAAGACTATGGTTCAATATACACTAAGGATACATTATTTGAGAAGCGTAGTAACCCATCTTGATATTCCAAAATTAATTATATGAAACGGGTTACCTGACCATGGATTACATGGACATGGGACACTGTTTTAGTCGATGATTTAATTAACAAGCCTCATTTTATTCAACACATTTTAATTTCAAAGAATATAACGCCTAACCTAATGTAAGCAATACTTATACCTTAATTAACCCTTCGATCTATATGTACCTTATTTTAGACATCATATGTCGCTGGGACTCGAAGGGTTAAGGCTTATATTCGCACATGCTGCATAAAAATCAATAAAAAGACGCATTTCAGTCATAATCATTTCAAGAACATGAATTTTATAGAGTAATCAATCCGATTATGTTTGTTGACGCTTCGCTTCTCACATAATGTGTTTGGAGAGTTTTATCAAACATCTGATAGTACTTATTACATAAATAGTTGCATGCCCCATAGTTGTAACGTGTGTTCGACATCTATAGCAGTGTCTAGCTTTAAGGTTAGTTAAGTACGGCCTACACTGAGCCACCTGAACGACTAAGCGTCCTTTAGTACCCACGATTTGACACAAACGTGGATATTGAATATCTTCAAACCTAGAAAATTCTAAGCAAATTTCAAACAATTGCGCATGAAGAAATGAGTGTCAATAAGAAAAAAATGTACCTATAGATTTAAAGAAATGTGTAATATTCTACAAGTGGATTTGTTTACTTATGATAAATGCAAGGTAGGAATATTGATAAACAGGGTTTTGTCAAAGATTACAATTGTACTGAGGGATTTCGAAAGGAATACGTAAAAAAAGAAAACTATGCAACTAACAATAAAAAAAAAATATCAGTTGTTAATATCGACTTTTTCATACAGAAATAAAGGCAAAGCCAAATGTTATTTCATAAAATGATAACTGTACGGCTTTGATATCCACATTTGTAAAACATTATTTTGATAAGTTTAAACAAAGTTTTTCGAATATTTACGTCACAAAATCCAGGGTACCTACCTTATTTCGTTAAATCATTTAAGTATTATATAAGTATATGACGATCACTTGCACTTATTAGTTCAAAGTGATCATAATCTAACAAAATAATGAGAAGTTTGCACAAACCTGTATATGGGGATGAAATATTTGGATAATAAATAATATATTGTGGCACACTTGTCCCTAAAACACCCATAACGAAAATATATAACTCAAATTAATAAAATTAATGTAAGTTAGTGTTGATGTTAGTCATGTAGAGATGTGGTCGGTAGAGAAAAGTTTATGAATGTAACTGATCTGAGCCTTTGAAAAGTTGCTTAATCTGCAAAAACTCTTTACTTCCGAAGGTTTTTTTTAACTTACTTGTCGGGAATGCATGATCAAGAGAATAATAATTAATTTATCTTCTTATTGATGACTGTAGTCCGATTGTACTATTTACTTTCGACAAATTGAACAGGTACTTTAACTTTTAACCGTGGACCGGTTTGGTATCCCTTTCAAGGGTTTACTAGGTAGGCGTAAGCAATGTTTGGTCACCAACATTATTAATGTATTTGTTTGTTAAATTGGGTAATAATATCCTTTATTTTTTTTCTTACAAACATAAAATCAGATTTATTTATAATTCCTTGTTGTTTTTAAGAAATGTTAAATATATTTTTTAATTCTTTTTTTTGTCTTTTTACCTGCACACTCATTGCAGAGATAACTGTGTGCAGTTTTCTTTTTTTTTTAATTCTTTTCTTGTATCTTAGCAGATGAATTATTTTCCAAAGCTTCAGATCGTGTCGGCATAGCGTGTAGGTAGGTGTTAGTTGAATTTGAGTGCGTAGTGGCTATTCTCCCGACCTACCCAAAGACTGCCTAATGTAACTAGCGCTGCCGCGGCGCATTCTCCCTACCCGCGCGGCTTCATTGCAAGATTTGTCTTAACATATTTGGGAAAGTAGTCCGAAATAAATACTAACTAAAATTACTTAAACTTTTTGTTGCTCGATTACTAAAGATTTTGCACTTGGAGCTTTAAAACAATTGAAAAAGGTATGTTGGTTTTTGAAAACTTGCGTTCATTGAAAGGAAAGATGTAGCAAAATGTTTTCAATGTTTTGGTGGAATATTCCTTTCGGTAAAATAAATATTACCAGAAATAGACGGCTCAGCACAGAGAAGGCTGAGATATTTTAAATTTTACTCACTGTCAACATTTTTTTTTAATTTAAAGTGTAATTATGTTAATGTGAATAATCTTGCAATGAAGCCATAAATGTTGTAGAGCAATTCGTGTAAAGGGCTACCTTTGTAAGGGATTGGGAAACCCGCAAATGTGTATGCCCAATGATCTCAGTGGTGTAGTCACGAGTTTCGAAGTCTTATTATAAATCAGTCACTTTAAAATTAAGCCTTTATAATTGAAAGTTATACCTACTTGTACATAATGTCAAATAAAATTCTTACTCACCAACAAAAATCGCACAATTACAAAACTATATTTAGAAGACAAATTATAAAAATACCTGACTTTATTATCCAACAAAAAAATTCTGCAACCGGTTCTTTAAACAATATTGCACAGTAAGCCTCCGTAGCACAGTTCACAGAAGAAATTGGATCAGCGTTTCAAAATCGCTAGTTTGAGTTCTGTCAAAGTTTATTTTCCAAATTAAAGCTGTAATTATATATCAACATTTTGTGAAATCAGTGTTATATATTGGAAATAAATATTTAGAGACTTTGGAATTTATTTACAATAATATACGTACGCTTATTCTCGTAACTTCACCACTTGAGATCTTTAGAATAAGTTAGACGTATTAAAATATATAAGATTAGTGAGCGTTCCCGTGAATGTGCCATTATTTTATTTAAAATAATTAAATTTCGATTGTAAATCGGAGTTCTATTGCATGTTAAATGTTTCCATTTTGATGTATGTTTGTTAAAAACAAGTTATACACATTTGTAATAGTAGATATATTTCTTTCTCAACACGGATATTGCCTTCGATAAAATGGAAGGCGTTATACTTATGTATGATTTGAAGGTATATGGGAAGAAACTTTAGGAAAGAAGTAGAAAAATTGATATAAATTAAAAGATGGAAAAGAATACTTAATAACGATGCCAAGAGTCAAGTTTACAAAGTTATTTTGAAAAGAACAAAATAAGATTTCATTGATGAAAGTCAAGACGCTTTCCATATCTGTAGGTAATATCTATTTTCCAAACTAGGTTGCCTAGGTATACTAGGTTGAGCAGCGGCTGGTCCATACAAGCCGATTCCCACCGGCTTACCTAAAATTGATTACTAGTAAAGTACCTAATGGTAAGGTAGGTTTCTTTTTGCTCAGTGTTGCCTAGCAGAAATTTTCACCAGCCGCCACTGCTAGGTAGTATCCTAGTCAACCTAGTGTGGAAACAAGGGATTATGCCCGGTTCACATTATTCCAGTCCAGTGATCCAGCGATCTAATCCATTCCAGTGCTGGACTGGAGCATATCGTTTACATTACTCCAGTCTTTTAAGAGTAGCTGGATTGGAAACACATCGGTGACAATGATTTCTAGAAAGAAACTCAAAAATTGTTTAAAAACTGCTCATCTCGATTTTTATAAAAATCAGATGTGATGTCCCAGAGACATGCATGTTCTCTGTATAACGAGACAAAATGGAGAGTTTGATCCTCATTCAATTCCATTATTAAATTTGGAACTTGTCCCCAAAACAACTATCTCGTATTCACTGTAAAAGCGTTCAATCTAGCACTGGTTTGGAACTGGAATGGCTGTCTACATTATTCCAATGCCGCTGGATTGGGTGAGCTGGAATGAAAAGTTGACGGTCTTTCCAGTCACTGGACTGGAATGCTCACTGGAATGGGTACATTCCAGTGCATTCCAGTGTCGGTTCACATTATTCCAGTAGCATTCCAGTACTGGATTGGATTGCTGGACTGGAATGGAAACTACTGGAATAATGTGAACCGGGCTTAAGGATATGGAGCGTGAAAATTTTAATAACATCTTATAGGTATGCATCTCTAGAGTTTAGAGCGGTCGAGTCATACTAAAGTTTCTTCCCAGCAAAAGTGTATTTTTATAAGCATTTTCAATTATTTTTCATAAGAGGAGTAATGAATTGATTTGTATTAAGCGGCAATACGCTGGTCAGTGCTTGCTAGGATGTCGGTACGGTGCATGGCGAACATGCATAGTTTTAGGACGTGCTCATAGACGCTTGGTCTCGTTTGGAATCACATTTATGTATATTATGTTAAAAGCTGTTCGTTGAAGAAAACCCATACAATTAATAAATTAAAACTAAAAATAATTTATGTAAAACTAGCAGCACGAGTCAGATTTCAGAAGAATCAGAAGTCAAGGGTAAGGTTTTATGTTGATGGGACCACAGATGTCATGTATACTATAGATCAAACAAACGTATCTACTTACTTAGCGTGTCAAATGAACTCAGTAAAATCCACTGAGTTATTCGTCTTGCAGCTTTCGGGCGTCAATTTTTGTATGTTGAAGTCAACAAAACCAAAAAATGCCTCGTTACGTGACATTAAATTGCAACAACACAAACATTATGAACACTCAAGGGTCTGAGACATATTTAAAATCACAGGCAAGTAACAACTTCAGTACAAAATCTGACACGCTTGGCCCCTACACAAATAGATAAACTTGTTTCTTCTAACTAAATCTAGTTCTGTGGACTTTGAAAGTCGTGCAAGATTTTAGTGCCAATAACCAAGATCGTCCACGCCATAACAAAACCAGATCAAGCCAAGTTACAAACTGAGAAATCTGAATCTGAGCCATAAGTATTTGCAGCTAAACGATTACGGAATGCATTATATTTCTGAAAACAGTAGCACTAGCATATGGACTACAATTACAAATAATAGATCAAAACGTAGGTGAAGTAATTACATTCTGATTTTTTACTGCAACGTGTTACGACTTAAACCACGCGGCAGTGTTACAAATTCTAAGGTAGGTAACATGAAGCCTGATATTTCGTTATAAAAAAACTTGTTTTCCAACGAGACCTAGCAAGTAGTCATAGGCTAATGTTCAGTCTTGACAAATAAGATGCGTAGACGTGAGTAGGTAGGATCGACGTCGTGCCATGTGTAATTGTTCCTTCAGCCCTGTTCGCTCATAAACGTTTGTGTTCTGTAAAATCACCTGCGTAATATTATGTTACACAAGGAAGGCATCATAAATATCTTGACGTGATCTAATTTGTAGAACTAAAAGAGTGCTCAATTTATTTTTGCGGCCTAAGTGCGTTTTCACATTATCCGATCCGATATCGAATGTCGGACCGATATCCCATAAATTACAGGCGTTTCTTGGATATTTTCCATTGAAATCCTTCCGACATCCGACATCGGATCGGATAATGTTAAACGGCCTAAGAAGTGACATAAAGTATTTCAGGTATCCATATTCGAATCTATCATTAGCTGGACTTGAAAACCAATTATATTATACATAATGTTTGCTTACCTTTATGTGATTCATTTTGAGCTCATTTTTCGTTGACGTTTTCTATAGTACTCGCACAGATTTGTGAGCGAATGAGGCTGACTTGCAGTTCTTGGTTGGGTTGGTATAATTGAGGGTTGTTCTAATCTAAATTTAAGTACACTATGCAATGATGAAATGTGGAGGTCAGAAATGTATTCTTAATTTCAATTTAAAGTGACAAATTTTGCAAACACCTTCTAAATGAGAAGGTTCCGCGTAAAGGATAAATAAACATAATTTATCTAGCCTAGAAACATCAAAATCCTCCTCCTTTGATGTTTATTTTAGAACCTCAGCCGGCGTATTACGCTTCCAATTTTATCACTTATCCACGTGGATAAAGTAGGTATCCGTCACGCTTTGGCAAGTATGTCAGTCTGAGAGTGACAGATGTCTTATCCACGTGGATAAGTGATAAAATTGGAAGCATGATACGCCGGAAGATATTATTTTTTAACTTTCTGACAAGATTATCAATTGACAATTAAATCAACCTAATTAAGAACTGACAGCTCTATGGAGTTTATTGAAATAGTAGGTGAACTGCAAAGTCAAAAAGCAATGGCTAAAAATACCTTAATCGAAAATGTTTACGTGCTAATTACCTATAATGAACGAATAGCCTTCCGGTGCCTGTTAACATGATAATGCTCTCCTAAGTACTTAAAACAAAGTTTATATTGCATGCAAATTAGATACCTACAATCAAATGTATGATTATATCTAGGATTTACCTACATACTTCATACTAAGAATCGTACCTCGATTTTTTAGCGCCACCTATTAAATACTATCATAACTACACTGATGATGCCTACAATTTTTTTTTTTTTTCAAATGTGTATTGACGTGATATTATGATTTTAAAATAAAGTAATATGTCATTTGTTTTTATAAAACATAAAAATATTTGGGGAAAATATGATTTGGCCACTTTCAGGCTGCGAACAGCGGCATCCAGTTTTAAACCTAAAAAGCCCATACATTTCAGGGGTACACTTTTTTGTATGGGCTGTCCCGTATTATATGGTCCTTGTATTATATGAAGGCATACAATTCTGCCACTTTCCAGAGTAGATAGTATTATTAAATATTATTTCAATATTCTTTTTACGCATGTCTATAAACATGTTCGTAGTATTACACGTTCACATGTATTTTATCAGTTTCTAAACGGTGGAAAAACTCCCAAATAATTACAAAAAAATCAAAAACGAGTAAAATTAAACAAAGTTTCCACCAATACATTTAAATGTGTTTTGGTAGAGTCAGACCAGCCTGATTTTTTATGTCAAATGCTACTAGTACATCTTACTTTTTGTGAAGTTCACGTGGTCACAGTTTACATACCTAAATCTGATGAGCGCTATCTAGTTGACAGGCACCCTTAACATCCACAGTACACATAGCGATGTTCACATTACTGAATATGAATGTTTGTATGTAACTTTTGTAAAATAAATGCCAGTGCGGCTGAAATTCATGACTTTTATTTTCCTATAAGTGACATGTCCTTCGAGTGTGATCGCTTACCATCAGGCGACCTGTCTGATCGTTTGCCTCCCATCCCATAAAAAACATAAGTCATAAAAAAATTAACGATTACCTACAAATACAGACATTATCAATTTGCTAAAAACTAAACGTTATCTGTAAAGTTTTCAGTTACTTCAGGGATTAATCGTTTTTAGGTCGCGATAACACTTTCACTGAATTCGTTTGCAGGCTTGCAAATTTCTCCAAGACTGCCAAGAGCATTTTAAAAAGCACTCTGTTTGTACGCATTATCTTTTAAAATCCGTTCACACTAGTAATTTTTGATAAAAAGTATTAAGCTCACTTTTTATTAAATGAGTCAATTAAATATATGCTTTATTAGGTTGCCTTACAGTTGAGTACTCACTTAGAGAAAAATATGCAATGACCAAGTTTATAGGCCGTAGGTGCAGCCGATTAGTCAGCGTACTCACTCACCAACTTTAAAAATGGAATGAAACATGCAGTAACAAGCCATATGCTGATTGGATTAAGAGTTAGACCGGCGGCAGATTACTTAGCATGCCTATATAGTCATGCCGATGCCGGCGAGTCAACAGCAACGCCGCACAACGCGCTTGAGTCGCCAGGCGACGGTTGGTTGTTTGATCGCTATACGAACTCGCGCTAAAAACTATAAACAATTTAATTTTGCAAACTTCACTCCAGTTTCCAAACGCACGTTCCAAATTTGAATCTCAATTTCGCGGTCACCATTGACATACGGCTGTGTGTCAAATTTTGTGAACGTTATGGTTATTTTGGAAAATCGCGCGTATTTATTTACTTATTTTGAAAGACTGTTTACAATTATTTGTGACTTTTGAGTGGTGAATTTAATTGTTTGTTTATTTTGTGTGCTGGAGTCTACAAAAATGGAGAAGGGCGGTTCGAAATTGATGCAGATGCAGGTAAGTTTGTGTGATGAATTATGACTTCTATTAGTTGCTTTAAATATTCCATTATAATTTAGTCATAAGCTGAAGCTGAGCAAAATATTGACTACCTGTATCTCAGACTGACCTATTTATGTAATTGAGGTTTCTGATACGACATTAAAACTTATTTTCCTGGAAAACTTGGCACAAATGTGTTGCAGCATATTGTTCACTTAAATGGTTTACCTATGATAATAAATTTAATTAGGTAGGTGTAGTTATCGTGTACATTGCCTCTTGAACGACATAATGTCTGAAGTGTTGATCCAGCAATATACATTAACTAGTTTATAAATAAATAAATTAAAAGATTCTATATATATATGTATGAGGAAAACATTTATTTTATCACTCAGAAGCATTAATTTAATAATTTAAGAAACAAACACAAACCACTCTATAAAATTAACTTGTACTTTATTACAATAATAATTAACCCTTCGTCTGTTTTTGTTAAAAAAAGTTGTAATAAAATAATTAACTTTGATATACATTGTACATTTTTAAAGTCCATCTCCTTATGTTAGGATCCTTATCAAACAGACAAAGGGCTTAAACAGTATAAATACAGTTAATTATTTTCTAAAAATGTTTGCATCATGGACATTCATTTCCTTTGATATACAAGAATCTACATAATTTACTTTCTTTGCAATTTCGTAACACATATTCGGTAGTCTTATAATTAGTTATAATAATGAGTTGATTAATGATAACGAACATTGATTGCAAAATACCAAAGGATTAGAATTTTTTAATAGAACCAAGTTCTTAGAACACCATCATTTAACTGCCTTACGACAGCTGACTCATGACTCATTCACGTTAACAAATCAGCTCGAATAATTATAGCAAACTCTTATCTGTCTATAAACTGAAACATATTAATCTCAGCCGAAATTACAGATATTAAGGTTCACTTTCAATCACTGATAAAATTAACATACGCTGGGTTAAAAGTCGTATCTCGATATGAGTCGGTTTGAATTCCAGAGACGTTCCATATCAAGTGTGACGTCACGACAAGGGTTCCATTAGGGTTGACACCTGTCTTTGGTTAATTGAAAGGCTTTGAATCTGATGTGATCGAGTGAGTTTCGAACATCTGCTGAGTATTGGGAATTTACATATTAGTTGCAATTTACATACAATGTTTGTCTCTTACTTTTTGTGTAGACATTTTTTGTCTTAAAATAGCTGCATATTTTGTCGTGACCTCAGGAGTCAAGATATGACGTTAACTGGTCATTCGAACCAAATCTGTGCTAAAGTGATGCATAGGACACCAGTGCAAAAATCGCAGATTAAAACGCGTAATCAGTATCGCCGCGAACTCGAGTGCACGAATGCGCAAATGGCGAGTACATCGAGCAACGCGCCCGCGCCTACACCCGCGGAACCTATAGTTAATAAATTCCTAGACCTCGGCACCGATAGTCTTAAAGTGAAATCGTCGAAGGATAGGGAACAAGTGAAAATGGAAACACCAAAAAGTGTACGTGGTTCAGTTTCGTCAGTAAAGTCTAAACTATCTACGTCATCATCAATTGCGCGACGTAAGCAATTGGAATTTGAAGCCGCTCAAGCCAAGGCCCAGATTGAGCTGGCCCTTATTGATAAAAAGCTAGAAGCTGATCTAGCCCAAGTTGACGCCGAAGAGTCGCAGAGTGAGAATGAGCGCGGTAGTGAAGCGAGCGGAAGCGCGCATAGCAACAGGGCGCGGTCGAACGTCGAACAGTGGTTGAGTCAAGGTCACGACGAAACTACTTACATACCGCAGCCAGAGGCGCCTTATCAGCCACAGCATCACCAGCACCCTGCACCAGCACCCGTCAACTTACCTATAGTCCAGCAACCTGTTCCAAGTGACAGCATTCGAGAACTAGCGCTTACCTTGAAGGATATCATGACGAACTCGTCAGCCAAGCGTGAGGATCGTTTGCTCAGCCGCCTGTCTACGCCACGTGACTTACCTATATTCAGCGGCGACAGCGTCGAATGGTTGCACTTTAAAAAGTCTTATACGGAATCTACTCGAGTCTGTGAATTCTCTGACTCTGAGAACCTGGAGAGGCTACGCAAAGCACTGCGAGGCGACGCCAAGGACACGGTTACCGCTCTACTGATCGGCAACACCCCGCCCGCAGCCGTCATGGAAGCTCTCGAGTTAAGGTTCGGCCGATCGGACGTCATCATCATGAACCTCACGACGCAGCTGAAGAAGCTACCTTCGTTACCCACGTTAACTATTTGTTTGTCCCGGTTTGGTGCTCTTTTCGCATACAAAAGGTTAGAGGAAGACCAGCCTAAGTTGATCCTCATCTCCGAGTTTCTTAGAATGACACAAGCACGTGAACAAAGCAAGTCGAGTGAAATAAAAACTACAGCGAAATACTCAGGTGATAACAAAGTTCGTATTACTCGGCCCATATTGGGAATTTCACCCGCTGCCCGACTGCCGTGTTTTCAAACGTGCCATGCGCCGTGACAGATGGAAGTTCGTCAGATCCCAAGGACTATGTTATTGTTGTCTGACGTCACGACACGACAGGGACACCTGCCCTGCGCCCGTGTGCGACATAGATGGTTGTGGACTCGCACACCACAAGATACTACACTACAAGAAGCCTACGTCATCACAATCAGCTGACGCGGTCGTTGACCCGCCGCCCGAGCCGGCCCCCGCGCAGGCTCAGCCGCCGGCCCCCGAGCCGGCACCCCCGGCCCCCGACACCGTGGCGCACGTTACATCGGATTGTGATAAATCTTCTTGTGAGGACAACGTTATGTTAAAAGTAGTGTCAGTGCAGTTACGTGGACCTAAGGGTACCGTAAGTACCTACGCCCTTTTAGACGATTGCGCATCTGTGTCTATGATAGACTCTGATTTAGCGGACGAGTTAGGTCTTAAAAATAAAAATCCGCGGTCTGTGATGTTTACCGATGCGTTTGGACTCGAGGTGTATCAATCAGCTGTGCCGAACGTTATCGCGCAGATAAGTGGACAAAATAATAACAATAGTTATAATATTAAGTTGCGTAAAGTGTCTAAATTAAATTTACCAGCTCAAAACTTGTCTGCAATTAAAAGTTTAAATTGTAAACGTTTATCTCATATTAAGGAATATGTGTGTAAAAGTCGAGTTAAACCTCGTATTCTCATTGGGGAAGATAATTATATCCTAATCGCTCCGATAGAAATAATTCATGGTAGTGAAACCGAGCCCTGCGCAAGTTTGTTAAAGATCACGCGTACGCAGATCGCTACCGAATGGAGGTAAACAAACTGTTTGCCGCTGGCTACGCACGTGAGCTCAAGGAAAATGAACTTTCAGCCGACCGCATATGGTATCTCCCGCACTTCGGAATTCAGAACCCCAACAAACCTGGTAAGTTGAGACTTGTTTATGATTGTGCTGCAAAAGTAAATGGGAATTGTCTTAATAGTTATTTGTTAACGGGACCAGATTTATATAATTCACTTATGGGGATTATGTTGAGATTTCGTGAGAATAAAATAGTTATAATTGGGGACATTAAGGACATGTTTTTAAGGGTGAAAATAAGGCCCGAAGATCAACACGTACTTCGTTTTTTATCTTCCGGGCTCGCCTGTAAAAACATGTGTTATGCAAAGTCTATTGTTTGGTGCCACTTGCAGTCCTTTTATAGCACAATTCATTAAGAATAAAAATGCATCTAGGTATGAAGATTTATATCCGGAGGCAGTAAATGTTATTGTAAATAGTCATTACATGGATGACTGTTTATATTCAACTGCTTTTAGACCACCAAGACCTTTTTTAGGGTTCCTTACCAAAAAGGTACAAAAGGAACCCTTATGGTGCGACTCTGTCCGTCTGTCTGTCACATTATTTCGTTGATGAGAAAGATGAGTTTTGATGTACCTAAATATTCCAATGAAAACTTTTGCTGTATAAAAATATCGATTACCCAGTTAATAAGGTAATAAAAAACTGCCAAAATATATATACTTATATGGGCCATTTTTTTTTTGTAACATGGGTATTTTTTATGCGATTTATACTCATCAGAATCGCGAGGTCTTTCGATCCTAATAAGAGAAAAAAATATCCCAAGATTTCTATACATTTTTCAAACCTTCCATTCCGATACCGCCATACAAAATGTATGAAAAACTGGTAACGGTATGAGAAAAAAACCTTGGGACACTTTTTTTCTCCTGTTAGGATTGAAAGAGCTCGCGATTCTGAGTGGAAACCACATAAAAATTTCCAAATCCAAAAACAAAGTGGGGTAGACAACTTTGAAAAAAATATATGGCCCAAATGATTAAGTTACGGTATTAGGATAAGTTAGGCAAAGACGGCAAAGTTATGTATTTCCTAAACTTTGAAATGTTTTGTCAACCCTACGTCTTTATCCAGAGTTCAAGGGCAGCGCGCTCGACCGTTGCAAGAAACCAAGTTATCGATGACAAGAAACACACGATAATCGTCTTAGTAACAAAGACATAACGTATGTCATCGATGACCACAAAATACTTGGTAAATATGTACTTGTGTTTTTCACACTTGACTGCAAAACCCGCGGTGAATTAAGTGGAGAGGTCTGTCTTATTATTTTCTTTAGATTTCCACCCACAATCAAATTGATCTGCTTTATTTCAAAGTTGACTAAGGTACAGCGGGGCAAATCTTGACTGGGGGGCAAATGTAACTAATTAATTTTTTCCATTATTACACTATGATGTTGAGTTCTACATATATCCACTGAACACGCCTTCCATGTATAACCGGTGGACACTCTATTTAATAATGCAAACATTGTAAAACATGGTAAAAATGGACTAGTTACATTTGTCCCCCAGTCGAGATTTGCCCCGTTATACCTTATAGAGAAATTCATTTTGACATTAAGTCTGCCTTCTCTGCTAAAAGAAAACGTATGTGAAATAAAGAATTAAAAACATAATGTATTACCCATAGATTTATGATTCTCAAAATGTAATTAATTCATTATGTATTTCTATGTACAATAGACAATTTTTTCGTCGACTTTTGGTATCAACAGATTTTTTTTGTTTAAAGCTTATGATACACCTAAGTACATATAAATATGAATGTGTTCCATAGTATTCCCTACGGACAGTTTCTCGACAAAAAAAATACTGTTTTCATTTTAAACCCACCCATTTACGGGTCATTCCCATTTGTCATCCTATTAACCCGTCGGTACTATATCTTTAGTTAACCGTAGTTAACCCTTTAACTACATATCACATTTGGACAAATGGGAACTGTCCGGGTTCCCTATTCAATTAATCTATGGATTGTAAATACATACATTTCATCATTGCCATAATACTTAGGTGTGACTTAGGTATATACACATATACGGTACCTAAGCATTATGAAAACTACTAATATAAGTTACTTAGTGTGAAATAAAACAACGCAAAAGAAGCATAGTTCCTAAGCAAATGCGGATGTCAATTTAATTTAAACATAACGACTGTTTATATTTCCACTCGCATTATGTTCACGGTAACATAACAGCTAGACTCACATATCGTCACTACTTTTAAAAAACCGGCCAAGAGCGTGTCGGGCCACGCTCAGTGTAGGGTTCCGTAGTTTTAAGTATTT
Source organism: Leguminivora glycinivorella (assembly GCF_023078275.1). Taxonomy (NCBI): domain Eukaryota; kingdom Metazoa; phylum Arthropoda; class Insecta; order Lepidoptera; family Tortricidae; genus Leguminivora; species Leguminivora glycinivorella. The sequence goes on from NC_062983.1 coordinate 8,065,644, forward strand.
TTCTCAAAAACTACTGAACCTATCAAGTTCAAAACAATTTTCCTAGAAAGTCCTTATAAAGTTCTACTTTTGTGATTTTTTTCATATTTTTTAAACATATGGTTCAAAAGTTAGAGGGGGGGGGAACGCACTTTTTTTCCTTTAGGAGCGATTATTTCCGAAAATATTAATATTATCAAAAAACGATCTTAGTAAACCCTTATTCATTTTTAAATACCTATCCAACAATATATCACACGTTGGGGTTGGAATTAAAAAAAATATCAGCCCCCACTTTACATGTAGGGGGGGTACCCTAATAAAACATTTTTTTCCATTTTTTATTTTTGTACTTTGTTGGCGTGATTAATATACATATTGGTACCAAATTTCAGCTTTCTAGTGCTAACGGTTACTGAGATTATCCGCGGACGGACGGACGGACGGACGGACGGACGGACGGACGGACGGACGGACGGACAGACAGACATGGCGAAACTATAAGGGTTCCTAGTTGACTACGGAACCCTAAAAACTTGTATCTTCGTCTGTCAATGATAAGAAAATTGTAGTAAGTATGTATGGAATGCATATAGACTTACTGCGTTTTAACTTTGAGAAGCAGCGTGAGATACGAGATTTTTTAAAAGTAGTGACAATATATGCAAAAACGTACAACACACCTATGAACCAAACAACGTAATAGGTATGACTCATTATCACAACACGTATTACGCGACAAAACTGAATTTTAAATCTAGTCGCGTAACTTAAGACGCAGCATGAGTTAATTCTCCATACAAACGCTCTCGACTGTTTCCTCACTGGTTTTTGAAGTTAAAGCAATAATTTTCTCAACTAAAACATTATTATTGTTTTTATATGATCCGACCTGTTGAGGTTTTTTTATTGTTTTATTCAAAAGAAGAGTTCATCAATAATATCCAAAAATGGCCCAAGCTTGTGCCGCAATAATAAATGTTTAACATTTGTAACAAAAACGATTTGCACCGTGACGTAACCACCGCCGTCACAGCCAGATTGAAAAGAAACTATTGTTCTATTAAATTCGATGTAAAGTTAGCTTAGACGGACTCTAGTACCCTGAATACAGACTTTATTGAGCTTACTTTGGGACTAACTAAAAAACTAAACTAACTATTTTGGCTCCGTGATCCAAAGTGAATCTTGGCCTCCGAAACGAGAGATCGCCACCTGTCCCCATCCTGCGCAGCCTCTTGCCAGTCACTGACTTGAAGCCGACGCACAAGCCCACACTTTGGGACTAGGCTCATTAAACCCCACTGTTTCATCTGTCTGGCCAACGCCCCGAGTTTTGCAATTACAAAACAACCCTGAACCAGGCTGGATGCGAACCTTGACCCACGGAATTACCAGTCAGCCACTGGAACTGATAAACTAGCAATTTACCTACTCACAAGGCGGACAATGACACTTTATTACAAGTGTTTATTAGACTAACGGCCGTATATTTAAACGGATTGTCGTTACAATCAAAACTTTTGTGTCAATTGACATATTAAGTGCGTGGTGAAATAGTACCTGCCTACATTACGATATAAGTGTTGAAAAGAAGACTTACCGAAACAACTCGACAAATTTATCAAAGTGTGATGTTTCATTTTAAAATTCCTATGGCCACCTCATTGGCTATATAATTATACACGTGCATAGGTATAACTAGGTACATACGTGTTCAAAATTAACTAGTTGCAAATGAATGAATCATTGCAAATGTGTGAACCTTCGTGAACTTAATTTTTCACACCGTGACATCAGCCATCTGTTAAACAGTATTTCTACCAAATGACGATGCGCACTCAACCGACAAGACAAATGCAAAAAAGCGGTAGGTCAGCATCATTATCTCATTTAGTTACGGTTGAATTCACGCTCTTTAGGTTATCACTAAGCTGTTTAGTGCGGCAAAAATAAACCGCTTGTAAAACAAGGACGACTTTCCGAAAGACTGAAAAATTAGCTTGAAATAATAGAATATACTTATTTCGGGACCCCTTTCTTTCCCATAAACTTTTTGGTCAGAATTTCGTTAGTCATAAGTTGTTATTCATATATTTTGTGGTCATAAACATCACTAGTCATAATTTTTGTTACGAATAATGCTTAATGGTACTAACATTAACAACCCATAACATTGGATGCCATAACCTTAAAAGTCATAAAGTTGATGAGTATAAAATTGAAAGGCATAACAATAATTATCCAGAAATATTACTAGGCATATTTTTTGAAGCCCTACTGATTGTTCTGCATACAGTTTTAAGGCATAAACCTCATAAGTCATAATCTTTGTTACGAATAACGTTTAATAGTTCTAACGTTAACAACCCATATTATAGAATACTATAATCTTAGAATCAAGAAATTTGATGAATATAACATTTAAAACGGATCCCTTTGTTAGCCAGATTATCATTAGTCATAATTCTGAAACGGTTTCATTAGGGTCACCTATAGATAGGTTAGGTTAGGTTTGTTTTGTGGCAATCCTGAAAACTTACGCGTTTTTGAGAAAAAACAAATTATGACTAACGAAAATGTGGACAATCGATACATTATACCTTATGACTTTATTGGTAGTCCACATTTACCTCGCGTCCATTAGAACGGAAATAGGACCCCTGCCCCCTTCTACTCGTTGACGAAGCCGAATACTACAAAAATCAGCATGCAAAGGAAGAAATGGCGGGAAAATCAGTGAGCTCATTGAGTATTTTAATCCTCATTTCTCAGCTAAGTTCGCTAGTTACCTTGTGTCATTCAGAGCAAAAATAGGAGCCCCGCATAGCGAGGCTCCGTCGAATCGCTGGCGGGGCCTAATACTTTTAAAAGCAACATGAAAAAATAAAACACATAACATGTAAAAGACGAAATGGCGGGAAAATCAGTGAGCCCAACGAGAAAATTTTCATTTCTCGGGTAGGTTCGTTAGTTACCTTGTGTCATTCAGAGCAGAAATAGGAGCCCCGCATAGCGGGGCTCCGTCGAATCGCTGGCCGGGCCTAATATTCTTAAAAGCAACATGAAAAAATTAAACACATAACATGTAAAAGACGAAATGGCGGGAAAACAGTGAGCCCAACGAGAAAATTTTCATTTCTCGGGTAGGTTCGTTAGTTACCTTATGTTCCTTATAATGAAAAATAATATAGATCCCATTGAATGTTATGATTAAAGTTAATGTGGACAGTAATCATTATTACTTGCGAAAATATACTTTACGACAATTATGACAAACATGTTTATTGCTTTCAACATTATGTCCATAATACAAAATGCAATTTGATTATTATGCCAAACAATGTTTATGACTAACAATAATGATGACTTGCAAAAATCTGACCTCCAATTTCTGACATTCAACTTTATGACTAATGATAATATGACTATTAAAAATTATGACTAACAACGTTATGGATTGTAAAAATCGGACTAAAAAAATTATGGGAACCAATAGAGACCCACTTATTTCATACAAATAGATCTTGTTAGTCAAAACCTCGTCTGCTAAAGGTTTGAGAAGATGGTTGGATATGTGACTTTTCACTCATAGGTATACGACATATGGAATAGCAATATATAGTACACTCGCTTTTGCCGCGGCTTCGCTCGCGTTAGAAAGAGACAAAAAGTAGCCTATGTCACTCTCCATCCCTTCAACTATCTCCAGTTAAAAAATCACGTCAATTCCTGTCTCCGTTTTGCCGTGAACGACGGACAAACAAACAGACACACACACTTTCCCATTTATAATATTATTAGTATGGATTACATACTGTACCTAGGTATCTAACTTTATAGCTATTAAGGAAGAGACCCTTTCCACATAGATTTTCATACACTCGCTCGCGTTTTGCTCCACTAGACATCCATAAATTATAACACTGTCAGCGCACCTGTGTGTGTACATCATATGTTACTGTTAACATAGACAATGAAATCCTTTAGAACAAAAGTGACACAACTTAACAGGGATTTCTTTGAGCATTAGATCGGTTTCGTTCTAAAGGTACTTGAAAATCTACGTGAAAATAATCTCTTATTTAATAACTTTGGTATAACTTCTCGAACATTACAAAGTTCAGGTTCTACGCTCGTATGATTCACAAAGGTCGATTGTTTCTCCTTGTCTCCGGTAAAGCCTTGTCCTGAAGCAAGGCCGAAAATGTTGGAATTCGTCGTCGGTAATGAGTTTACGTAATTTAATGACGGGACGGAATTTTACTTCACGTTTAAAACATTGTTTTTAGGTTTTCAATACACCTATTTGGTATGAGGTACAGCGGGGCAAATCCCAACTGGGGGGCCAAATGTAACTGATCCATTATTTCCATTATTACACTATTAAGTTTCAACACGCGTGCCATATATAAACCAGTGGAAACTCTAATTAATAATGCAAACATTGTAAAACATGGAAAAAATGGATCAGTTGCATTTGGCCCCCAGTCGAAAATGCCCCGCTGTACCTTATTTTGTTAATTTTATACTTACTCGTACTTTGTCGGTTACATTTGTTATTATAAAAATGTATCAATCTCTACCATCCTAAAAGCTTTAGGAGGAAGAGGAAGGAGCTTTGATAATATTATTTACTTAAGAGGGGGTAGAGCAGGGAGAATTTTCAGAATCTGTCAAATTACCCCATTACACACACAAACACCCTTCACTCACACTACCTCAATTTACTGTGAAAGGTCAGTGACCCTTAATTTTTTTCAAGAGTGTTATTTTGAGTTTGTAGTCAGCTACTGACCTCCTTTGAGAAATTAAAATTGTAAAAAAGGTAGCATACAAGAGGACAGAGAAAATTTCCTTCTCTGTTCATGTCTCATGTGACTTAAGTTTACCTAAATATGTAGATAATTAACGTTCCTTACTCAGTTGATTGTTTATCTAGGTGTATTCCAAATTACTTTGCACTTCATTTTGCGTTACTTTTACGCAAACATTATTCAAAGTCGTCTGTGAAGGCCGATACCTCCAGGCAGACAATTATGGTCGCGTGATAAATGATAAAACATTCAGCCCTATCGCACTATTTGTAAGTGCAATAGGGACGGTCCGATGTTTTATCATTTATCGCGCGACCATGATTGCCTTGCAGGTCTTCAGAGGCCTGTGCTGTGCATTACGTATATGCGGGTTGTATTAAAGACTATCAGATATTTTCTTTATTCTTTTTGTTCGTTAGGTTTTTTTATCATTTAGTTTAATACAAAAATAAAGTATGTGTATAAAATAAAAACCTAATGAATAGAGTACAGCTAGCAGCAGTCAAGTCAGAGACACAAAGAAAGACAGGGAATATCGACGCATATCTTATCTTATCCAATACCGCGCCATCGCCATCTGCATCAGACTCTTGATCTTACCCAATTTCCGAGTCTCTTCTCTTAATTTCAGTTTCTTGAGTTGAAAATGTTGAAACTCATACTTGGTATTAAATAAAACACAAATACATATAAAAATCACAACATAATTTTAAATTATGGCTTAGGCCCTGTACCAGTTGCAGTCGCCACGTCTGTAAAGCCCCATGTAGTTTCTTTTAAATGGCTAAATACCTAGATGTTATGTCATAAACATCTGTGACGTGACTGAAAATTAAACAACATCGCTCAGAGATAAGGTTCAAATTAGCATGGCAAAAAATACAACAGTGCAGTCAAAATACCATCAAAGAAAAAGCAAATGTCAATGTCAATATCACTGCCGTATTTCAGGCAATAAGGGCTGTTTTCTCAAATATGAAAAAATCTCAAAAGCAGGACTTTATAAAGACTTTCTAGGAAAATTATTTTAAACTTGATAGGCAGAACAATTTATAAAAGTTGTGCAAAAAAAAATTCTGAACTAAGTTTTTAACTATATATGAAAAGCATCTTAGATTGCATATTTTAGTATCGTAACGATTTTTCTTTCAAATAAAAAGAGAATTATTAGAATAGGTTCACGGTGTCTACCGTAAACTGGGGTTACATTGACCAATTTGGGAATTTAAACTTCTCTAGCTTCTACATTTAATGGGTAGCTAGCTTCTACATTTAATGATTATTTTTACCCATTAAATGTAAAGAAAGAAAAAAAAGGGACCAACAACTTTTTTAGTCCTTTCCAGCTAAAATTCTAGAAAAGTAACAAAATAATGTACGCAGAAAAAAAAACTATGAGATCAAACTTAAACTGACATTGGGGTTACTTTGATACTCTATGTTTTTTTTAATGGTAATCGAATGTAACCCTTTGCAAAGGTATTTTATCTCAAGAAAAGATAAAAAAACGGTTCGCAAAGTCAAATATTACAACTCTTTAACGCTATTTTGGGGTTACTTTGATCAAAAATAAAAATTACCTACCATCTTCGAAAAACCAACTTTATTTGCAATTGTTTCAATATTTATCATACGAAGAGATCAAATTATCAGCCTCAACAAGTACCGTGACATAATCAGACAATAATCAACTATGTGTCATTATGGTCAATGTTACCCCATGCAAGTGATCAAAGACACCCCACAGAGTAGGTAAATCATTACTCATTAGTAATAAATGCCTAGTTTGACTTTATGATACAAAACTCAATTCTTACAATGGTATAGCTAAGCAGAAACACATTTCTGGCAAGCTAATATTCACTGTGGACCCTTTACTTGAATACCAGTGGGTAAACCACAGATTAATAATAAGTTACTAACGTCACTACGTTAGTTTAGAAGTTATTTAAACATGAAAAATAGCAACAAACTATGATTATATTTTGACACGTTATCCGCACTGCCCACGACCATACTTACTTGTTCACTGCGTCCTCAGAGCACCATCTAACTATAAGGTTGGTTGAAGGTTATCATATGTCTAGATTTCGATAAATTTATTTTATTAATACATAACCGACTACTCATAACATATTAGTTCCTTATTTTTTGGTAAAATAAATAGAATATGCTCGTGACAGGTCAGGTTTTGTTCGTAGTCCAAAAGAGTCAACCCTAGCACTTTTCCCTATTTACCCCAACGTTGGGGTGAGCGAAAATTACTAAATAAAACGACATATTTTCAAATGCAAACCGAATTTCACACCGCTGCAAGATTTTTTGTGTAAAAAATTAGCATGGCACATATAAAAAAAGTGCTATCGACGTTCAAAAGTCGGTTTTGGCCCTATTCACCACAAATTACGGAAGTTCATACCCGTTCCGACCCCATGAACCCAAAATATTCAGAAAACGATGTACTAAGTAGCCCAAAGTGGAGCGCCGTCTCTAGATGAATTGGGTTACTAATTTATGCAAACTACTTAAGTCGCAATAGATGTCATTTCATTTAGTATTTTGGAGGTAACTAGTAAAGATAATTTAGTTTTACAATTGTGCGAAAAAAGATTCAATTCAATTCAAAATATCTTTATTCATGTAGGCCTAGTTACAAGCTCTTATGAATAGTTCATTACAAACGATTCTCATTTGGCCGGATTTTTTAACCGACTTCCAAAATTAAAAAGGTTATAAATGTATAGTTTTTTTTAATATCACTTCTGGTCCAATTTCAAACCCCACAAATATTAACGGCAAACTGATAATGACTTAAGTTTTTTTGAAATAAATTTGTGACATATCGATACCTTTGGGTTCAATTGGCGTAAAGGACAAAATGCAGGTTTTCAGGAGAAGCAAAAAACAACTTTTTTTTTAGAAAAATGTTTATATCTTTTTTGTTTTTTGACCTATATTTGTGACGTATATAGAAAAATATGTAGATTTTTAGTATCCTTCACCTAGTGTAGCAACCGTAGTGATAAACTAAACGGTTTAGAAGTTAGATGGTTGTAAAGGACACGTCAAAATGCTATGGACGTCCTTTACACCCACGACTTTTTTGAACAATTAGAGTTGATAGGGTCGTAAATGACGGTCTTAGATGATTTTTATACAAATTCGGGGCGTAAATGTAACCGGAATGGTACAAATGGCAACTGTTTTAGCTTAGTTTACAATTGAGAAACTTGAAAAATGTATCAAAACGTAGTTAATATGGCATAGAATAGCCACATTAGTGTTACAGTGTATATTTATCTAAATATTTAGCAGAGACAAAGAACAAGACTATTTTATATCCAGTTTTGCAATAAAGAAACAACATTTGCTTAAAAACTATCTAATATTTTGGAAATGTATTATTTTAGTACTCGCCGCTCGGCTGTCTCAATAGGTTACGCATTCAGTATTTAATTCTAGTAGGGAAACGCTTTCGTAGTTTAAGTAAAACACTAATTGTAATCACGTAAACTTTAATCAGCAACTGTGAATAGTAGACTATATTAATACGACAGTAATTTTAAGTCTAAAGTAGAAAGAAGTTTTAAGAACCACTAAGAGTTAAGTACTTATTTATAAACGCAAGTTAGGACGCGTATACAAACTGTAGTCAAGACTAGTTACCTACTATGTGGAATATGTGGATTCATATTTTTGATAATTTTAAAACAGAAGATTGTTATTTAGTCTTAAACCTGTTAAATAAGAATAATCTTAATTATGAGTTCAATCCTAGAAATATTATAGTCAATGCTTTAAGTACCTGGGTACATAGCCAAGTCACCAAACGCTAACGCTCATTCGTTAGCGAAACGCACCTGTTATTGTCGCACTAAATGTTAGTATAGTCTACTGTTAAAGTTTACTGCCGGCGTAGCTGAATGGCAATCGTCGACGACAGACGCCGACAAAAATGCAGTCTGTAGGCCTAGCACATGATGGCCGCGGGATTATGTCGCCGCGAGATAGATCACACGTCTTTGTCTAATCGTATTAATGACATAAGGACAGGTAGTCTATCTCGCGGCGACATACTCTCGCGGCCATCATGTGCTAGGCCTGCTGGTGCAATACGCAAGAGCGATAAAGATATATAGCTACGAAATAGATATTATCGTGAGCGTTTGTGCATTTGGGTACGTACCCTGATTACCATAATGTTTTTTTTAATTACCTACATCTCGCCGCAGTATAATAATACTACGAAAGCGTTTCCCTGCTAGAATTAAAGACTGAATGCGTACCCTACTGACTATTCAGACAGCGGCGAATACTAAAAAAATAACTTTGAATTTGTTGCCAAAGTATTAGATAGTTTTTAAGCAAATATTGTTTCTTTATTACAAAACTGGATATAAAATATTAGTCTTGTTCTTTTTTGTTGCTAAGATAGCTTAGATAAATAATATACTGCATTAAACTGATGCCATATTAAGTACGTTTTGATACATTTTTCCAGTTTTTAATTGTAAACTTAGAACAACATTTGTACCATTTCGGTTACAATTACGCCCCGACTTTGTATAAAAATCATCTAAGACCGTCATTTACGACCCTATCAAATCATGGGTGTAAAGGACGTTATAACATTTTGACGTGTCCTTTACAACCATCTATCTTCTAAATCGTTTAGTTTATCACTACGGTTGCTACACTAGGTTAAAGATACTCGTAATCTGCATATTTTTCTTATACACGTCACAAATATAGGTCAAAAAAACAAAAAAGTGGGTTTATCTTTCTCTTGGAAACCTGAATTACATGTCCTTTACGACAATTGAACCCAAAGGTATCGATTACAGTTGCGGATAAAATATTTTTAGTGCTGGTCGTAAAGGACGAAGAACAAAAACTTGTCCTTTACGCCCAACTTTATCACACTACTATAGAAAGTGATCCTTAGAAAGTAAGGGCTTATAGGGCAACAATATATAACAAGGTGACTTACGACTATATTTTTATTTGTAGATTTCCTTTACGACACAAATAATAATTTATAATTAATGACTTGATATTTACGCCCCTTCAGAAAAGCTATTTTTGCAAGTCCATAGTAGAAAATCTTGGTCGTAAAGGCAACTTTTTAAGAGATATCGAAATTTTAACTACACAGATCGATAGCGCTTGAAATTCTGAACAAAACTGTATATATAACTCATTTTCGCCAAAATGTCCTTTACGCCAATTGAACCCAGAGGTATCGATATGTGTGTAGTTTAGTAATTAGGCGGCGACTGATTGTGGGTAGGTTTTTATTTTCGCTGTCTGCTAATAAATCTTGTATGGAACGGACGTGTTTTCTTTGGTGCCTTTTCATCAGCGCTGATCTTCGGCGGGAGCATACCTTACAAAATTAAATGGCAAAAAAAGTTTATCAGTAAAAATTACTTACTTGAAAATAAAGTCATAACCGTTTTCTTGTTTATGCATTGAAATAGATATCACGCACGAAAGTAAGAACGACAAGGCCCCCTGGTGGCTGAGCCGGGAATCGAACCCGCTCGCTATACCGTAATCCTCGAAGTGCCACTTGCACCAACGAAGATGGAGGATTAACCTGAGGGTTAACCCACCATTTTACATGGAATTTGACAGTTGATAGCCCACTAACACTGAGTTAAGTGGTTGGTGCAAATGGGCCTTAAAGATTCATATACGAGGTGGTCAAAATGTGCCTATCAGAGATAACATTCACTAGAGACATTTCGTTGGGTACCACACGGCGGGCGAGTGGCCTAGTGGTAATGACGTTAGCTACGTAAGCTGAAGACCCGGGTTCGATTCCCGGCTCGGCCACCAGTGGGCCTTGTCGTTTTTTCTTTCATGTATGATATCTATTTCAATTTATGTATGTATGTATGTGAACACTTTATTGTACATAAGACAAGTTAGGACATATAAATACAGTATAGTTATGGTGTACAAAGGCGAACTTATCCCTATAAGGTGTCTCTTCCAACCTTTGAGCGAATTGAGAATTCATTATTTAATTATATAAACTTGAAAAAGAACAAATCAAAAATTATTCAATAAAATTATTTTATTTCTTCCCCAGTTGTATAGTTTCATACTTAATATGATTATTATTTTAAAGTAATCCATTTATATTATAGCAACCATTGGTGAAACGTGGAGGTTGACAGAAGTGTAATTAACATTTCTCAATGTTAATTTCTTGTATCTAGTCTAACTACGAAGCAATACATTGACGTATAAATTGCGTCCATATACAGAGAGGGCATTTATAAAAACATCACTTTAGGTAAGTTATATATATTTTATACAATTTGACAACCATTGACCACACATCCCAATTCACCCCTCTTCCAACCCTAATCACCCCCTTCGTAAACCTATTCACCCCCTTTGCGACCCGATTCCCCCCATTCCTGATCCTATGCACCCCTCAGACCGCGGATATTTATTCATCCCGTAAAAGTTCCCCAACACAGTTGCATCGCTTTCTTCATGAAAACCATGAAAAAAGTAAAATATCGTCACTACTTTAAAAAAAACTTGTATCTTCGTCTATCAATGAAAAGAAAATTGTAGTAAGTATGTATGGAATGCATATAGACTTACTGCGTTTTAACTTTGAGGAGAAGCATGAGCTACGAGATTTTTTTAAGGTAGTGACGATAATTATGTCTTATGATTTTCTGTTAAACATAAACTTTAGAAGTGTAGGTATACACTACATTCAAAAGGATAACGAACAAATTCTGAGCAAAATTTCACACAAAAATGAAGTTAAAATGAGTAAATAATCCAATAAATTTGAATGCCAACTTTGACAGACATTTTCATGGCCCTAAATATATTATTTTTCTACTTTTTATTGCGGAAAATAGAAGGAATTTATGTGGAAAAATATAATATCATTATATACCCCCGGAACCATATAATATTCACCCCAAATTACGGTATTTTTTAAATTGTCAATATGTAAAATGTCGGAAACTACGGAACCCTACACTGACCGCGGCCCGACGCGCTCTTGGCCGGTTTTTCTTCTCAATGAAATGCAGAGATAATAAAAAATTACACCTCCCAATTTATTTATTTTATTTATTTTTTATTTATTTTTTTAAGGTTGTCTGGTAGAGATCGCTTTTAAGCGATAAGACCGCCTGTTGTTACCTAGTTTTAATCGTTTTATTAATGTAATCTCCTTTTAATAAGTGGTGCACAATAAAGTATATATTATTATTATTATTATTATAATAAGTTTTTTTGCAAAAATTTCATTTTTGGCACAAGCTTTACCTTAGCCGACTGTACCTTTCTTCCAACAATCATCTATTGCTCTCCGAGATGTTTCTAAAAACCCCTTACTTACTCAATGGGGATACGACGTTTCATAACAGAGTTCCTCTGACCACCTTTCTGCTCTATCATCAGATCACCTCCATGATACCATAATATTGCATTGTCACGTGATTTACATATGTGTGTAAAATTTCAGTTCAATCGGAAACCGAAAAGTGGGTCAAATTTAGCTTCTACGTTTTGACCCAAACTAAGATACTAACAAGGCAAGTTGAATAAAAGCTTGTAAAAAGGCTTCTGATATCAGATTTTGTAATAAGTTTAGTTGTCATTGTTTAAGAACAGATGAGACAGACATATGCAATGACAATATAATACTGCACGTGTTTCGTGAGATGTCAAATCACCTCATACAATTTACCGCTCTAAGGCAAGTAAGGTAGGGTTTGTTATTGCACTTTAATTACATATTAATGATTTCTAGCCCGTAAGATATATATTTGCTTTAACAATGGATAGATAATTATGCGAGTGAGAATGTAATTTAGATTTTTATAAGGAAACAAATATTTTTAAGCGACCCGATCAGATATTTATACGGATAAGGACCCTCCCATATCTACCGTCTCGCGATCATAGCGTCGGGCCAACTGTATGGCTAAGCCGCGCCTTTTTCCATACAGTTGGCCCGACGCTACGCTGCAAAACGCTAGAAAGAGAGACTATGTTTTTGCCGGTCACGAAGCATCACAATTTTTTGCCGGGAATATGTCGTCATATACTTATGGCCCCTATAGAGAATCGGATATGTTGTCACGGCCGTTCATAGTCATATACTTATGCTGGTGACTGTTCCATGAACATCTGGTCTAGTTGAATGGAGAAGTACCATTCAAAACGAGCGTTAACTTTCTAAACAACGATCAACTTACGGTTACTTACGTGTTCGTGGTATGCACAGGGTAATCTTTAATGAAATTGAAACATTTTTTTATATATAAATTTGAACCAGAAGCACACCATACGGAATAAAGGTACTTATATACCCGCCCGCCTTTCCCTTTCTTCTATTCTAAGTAAGAATCGATTAATAAGTATCTAAATATGTAAAAATAAATTAAATTGTAATTGTTTACATACAACCTGGTTGACAAAATGTGACGTAGGTGCTGTCATATATATTTTTAAAATGACGTACTGTTAATACCAGCGTAATGAAAATGTGTTCCAATGAGTAAAAGAAAACATGAAACTTTTTTCAATTTAACCGAACTAGAATGAAATCATTTATACTCATTCGGTTGTGTTCGTTATTTTCTTTAATAATGTGATATATTTTTATTTATTTTTTATGCACAAGCCATGCACCTTTAAACTTTAAATGAGATTGGATCTCCACCTGACATATTTGATTTACCCTATTTATTTTGAGCACAGTTTTACACTGGTATGGTTTTTCGTGTACGTACACTATTTTCTGTCAAAATATTTGTCAAATTTAATTGTCAACGCGGAGCGACCGGCGACACGTCTGCCTCCGATGAGCCGCTCACGGCATCTAATCGAAAGGAGAATTCTGACAGCAATGGCGAATGTATGGAAATTTTACGATAGTTTAAATTTAAGGTAAAATTTCTTTGTTGCCTTTGAGAGGAAAAATATAAAAAACCTCAAAACTTCTAGTCCATTTATCTGGCTTTTAGAATCACTTAATGTTATAACTAAAGTATTGAATTTTTTTAACAAAGTTTACTAAACGGCAACATACGTTTTTCTCATTTTAGGTCAACTTTGCGTGGGTTTATTTATTATACCTTTAATAATTAGAGATTCTGAATAGTCAAAAGTTGTAGACACACTCTTTAAGATAATAACTACATTTATTTTATTTCATTTAATTTAGAAATGTGAGCAGCATTTGTTAAACGCCGAATGCACTTTTCGAGGATTTCGTACGACCCCCTCTTAATTGTAAAGCCCGCTTCTCAATCAGCAATTAAAGTAACATCTATCGCAGGTGTATGTTTTTTTTAGAAAAAGAATACGAATTTAATAAAAACACGGTGTATGTCATATAGAAATTCAATATACAAATTACGCACATCGATCGGCTCTGAAATTTCTCCACGCCTTTACAGCCGTCATAAAACAAATTTGTCCCACATTACCCGGCACATCGGACAAATTGATTAGTTCAGGTGATTCAGGCCAGCCAGCCGCCCCAATGCCCTATATTAACGATTGTTGTCTTGTTGGCTACGCGTTTATATTGGACTAAACAGTTGTATCGATTGGCTTACAAAAAGTTACATCATTCAGTATGTAGTGGCTTTACGAATTATATTTACCCCAAATATCGAGATATGATATATCTCTCTCTATATATAGTGCATGCATTATGACAAAAAAAACACGTATTATTAGTTCAGGTAGGTAATAATGGTGATGGCAACTATATCTGTCATGTTTTTTTTAAATATATGAAGACAGTACGACCACCGACCGACCGGTTTGGCTCAGTCGGTAGTGACCCTGCCTGCTAAGCCGCGGTCCTGGGTTCGAATCCCGGTAAGGGCAGTTATTTGTGTGATGAGCACACATTCAGTTCCTGAGTCATGGATGTTTTCTATGTATACAAGTATGTATTTATCTATTCAAGTATGTATGTATATCGTCGCTTACCACAGATAGTACAAGCTTTGCTTAGTTGTGGGGCTAAGTTGATCTGTGTAAGGTGTCCCCAATTTTTTTTTTTATAAAGTATACACCCTATTTTATTGAATTCCGTCAACTTTAAGGGAAGATTCTTTAGTTCAAATACAATCAATTTCTCTAAGAAACTAACGTCTTGACTCTTACGGTTTTCGAATTATTAAAAAAATAAATGTAATAAATGTAACAGGTTCGACCGCATATGGAGTACTGTTCTCATCTCTGGTCTGGAGCACCGAAATACCAACTTCTTCCACTTGACTCTATCCAACGTCGGGCAATTCGTATTGTTGGCGATCCCGATCTCACAGCCGGTTTAGATCCTCTTAGCCTTCGGAGAGATGTTGGCTCTCTGTGCTTGTTCTACCGTCTGTACAACGGGGAATGTTCTGATGAACTCTTTGACGTGGTGCCACCGTCGCGCTTTTATCACCGCACCACCCGCCAAAGAAACAAAGTTCATCCTCACTTTCTGGACACGTGGCAAACCAAGAACAAACGGGCCTCCCGCTCGTTTTTGCCCAGAACGTGCAAGTTGTGGAATGAGCTACCTTCTGAGGTGTTTCCCTTGCGCTATGACATGGGGTTCTTCAAGAAGCAGGTATTTAGGGTTCTCAAAGGTCGGCAACGCATAAGTGGCTCCCCTGATGTTGCTTATGTCCATGGGCGGCGATGACTGCTTACCATCAGGCGGCTCGTCTGCTCGTTTGCTGCCTATTTCATAAAAAATAAAAAATTACTGAACACGTGTGTGGCATCCCTTACCACTTCCTAAGGGTATTTTGTTTTGGCTTGTGCCGTCAAACACTTGACAATGCCTTTTATGTTACGACTAAGGTCCCCCACACTAATTAATCCATTTATGTATGGAAACGAAAAAACATTTTTTTTATTTATTTAACAAAAAGTGATGTACAGGGTGGTTCCTGATGATGAACCTAACTATGTGTCGAATTTAACGGAAAACAAAAAAACACGGTGTATAGGTTCTCAACGTTTTACATGAGCCTTCTAGCCTATTTTTAATGGGATTTGTTTTAAAAAGCTTATGTAACCTTAATAAATAAAATCATTAATTTCTCAATAAGGCGTACTATGTAAACGTAGATCAGCAATTCCCGTCAACTTTGTACAATGCCACGTCAGCAAATTTTAATTGATCCTATTTTGTTACCAACATTTAGTAATATAATTCGACTTTCGTAAGATATATACAAGATAATTGTTATAATTAAGAAAATATAGATACTAGAGAACCTTAATGACGAAATAAAACTTAATAAAATCTCAATTAATCAACAAAATCTTAGTAACAAAATAGGAATTAATAAAAACAAATTTAACTTTTCCCTTAATTTTTGTACAAAGTTGACGGGAATTGCTGAGGTAACTAATGCTGGAGCACATTCCTACACAACGTCATTCAAGATGATAATCGTTTGCAGAAAACCGAAACGCTCTATCTTTATTACACGACCTAATATGACATTTTTTTATACTACGTCGGTGGCAAACAAGCATACGGTCCGCTTGATGGAAAGAGGTCACCGTCACCTATAGACGCCTGCAACTCAAGTAGTGTCACGTGCGCGTTGCCAACCCATTAGAAACTTGTACACTCCTTTTTATTGCTGTGGTAAGTACACAGCAAAAAAGAGTGTACAAGTTCCAAGAAGGGTTTGGATTGCCGACGACTCAAAGGACAATAGACGGAACAAATTAGTTCCGTGGCGTCCTTCCGTCACCACCACACCGCACCCTCGATGAGCTCTGGCAGCCTTACTCACCGGCAGGAACACAACACTATGAGTAGGGTCTAGTGTTATTTGGCTGTGGTGTTCTGTAAGGCGGAGGTACCTACTTTCCCAGTTGGGCAAGAGTAAAATAAATCCAGTATTTTGTTATGTCTCCTGCAAAATACATAGTCTTCCCTAATTAGCCCCTCAGGTCAACTGAACCACTGCCCCAATGCCCTATATCAGCCATTTGTTGTCTTGTTGGCTCACGCGTTCAAATTGAATTAAACACTTGCCGGTATCGATTGGATAATACGACAATTGTGTCGACGATGCTCGGCTGTCGTGACAAGTTGGCATCACGTGCACTTTTATATCTTCCCACGCAATATAATTATTATCATATTAAAGAGAAATTCTATTATGGTATTCTATTATGGTATTCCATCATATACACCCTGTTTTTATTGAATTCCGTTTAAAGGTAATATTCTTTAGATCAAATACATTTAATTTCTCTAAGAAACAAGCGTCTTAACTTTTACGGTTATCGAGTTATTAAAAAAACTAAGATAATTACTGAACACGTTGCCAATTCCTAATGTTATTTGTTTTGACATGTGCCGTCAATCACTTGACACTAACTTGAATGTAATTTTTAAAGGTCTCTCACACTAATAAATTCATTTATTACATTTATTATGTAAGAAAACGATGAAAAAATTTTTTTGCGAATTTAACTGAAACTGATATACGGGATGGTTCCTGATAATGAACCCCTAACGACGTGTCGAATTTAACGAAAAATAAAAAAAACACGGTGTAGATTTTCTCAGTTTTCTTTGGACTTTATCGAGCTCCTTCAGCCATACTAAATTGGGATAACATTTTTTTTGTTCAAGAATGTTTGAAAAGAAGTTCTGAAACCTGAAATGAAAGAGTCAGCTTTAGAATGTTTGTAAGTTTATTCCAACGGGCCTTTCTATAAAACATAAACGGATCTTTATGACATAACGCCTGAAATATGTATTTTTTTAGTGAGAATAGGCAATTTAATTTAACTGCTAAGTATTTTAGCAGCGACTATGACATTGTGGAAAATTGGACCCAGGACCTTGACAATAATGTAAAATTACATTTACTGAACCCTAAATTACTAAGGTTAAACCAATTATCTTTGTGATGACAGCCATATTGCATTATTATGGGGTATAGACATTCAGTACTGAAAATGTGCTCACTTATCTATTAATTGAGGAAGGGTTGAGCTAAGGGTCGCGTGTGGTTAGACCCTTATACATTTTACGTGGGGTATGCACCGTAAGCTAAATATGTATTATCTAACTTCTTCCATGAATAAGTAAAATAATAATTGCTACCAAAGTCATAGTTAATAATAGTTCCGTAAAAGCCAAGATCTAAGAAAAAATGTACCTCCGAACCATAAAAAAACATTCACTCTCGTAGAAGTCGTAGATGACGCCACACCTTTGTTGGTTCTCGGCTAGATGACACTAAGTACAATACTTAATATTAATATTTGTCAATTTTACCACATAATATTTACTTGACATTATTCGGTACCGATTCCAAAATGACTTACATGCTAACCACTAGCTAAGACGAGAAAATATCTCAAAATTTTCATTAACATACTATACACACTTGTTTTGTTTTTGAAACATTTTTTCAAAACAAAGTGAATTTTTTTGAGTTGTCCTACCATGCCCTATTAAGTCACTTAAAAGGATCGCTCACTTAGGTATCCTCGGAGCTTGTGTGGGAGTAGCTACGGGTATATGGTCGGATTTGGCGCTGCGGCCTACACAACAACAATCACGGACTTCGCGAATGTTAGCTTCCGGTAATGTTTACGTATCTTCCAGGTACTTATACAGCCTTGGGATGACGATGTCTATAGCCATATTATACACATTATATTTGGAGTTTTGCATCAATTAAATAATCATAATATAATCAGTTAAAAAAGCGCTAGTGGCCTAGCGGTAAGAGCGTGCGACTTTCAATCCGGAGGTCGCGGGTTCGAACCCCTCGGCTACAAAGATACCTTTTTCAATGAGTTTTTCGTAGTCAACTTAAATATGTACGAAATGTCATTTGTTATTTGCCAGTCGCTTTTCGGTGAAGGAAAACATCGTGAGGAAACCGGACTAATCCCAATAAGGCCAAGTTACTCTTCGGGTTGGAAGGTCAGATGGCAGTCGCTTTCGTAAAAACTAGTGCCTACGCCAAATCTTGGGATTAGTTGTCAAAAGCGGACCCCAGGCTCCCATGAATCGCATCAAATGCCGGGATAACGCAAGGAGGATGATGATGATTTGGAGTTTTGGGCAATATAGCAATAAGTAAATCTAAAGATCTGTGTCATCCTCTACAATCGAAGTGTTGCACGCTGGCGGGCTAAAATCTTAGGAAAGGGAGGAAGGAAATAGTCTCGTTTCCATTTCAATAAAATAACAGGAAATAATGAATCAAGTTCTTTGAGTGGGTTTCGTACATTTTGTCTTACCAACATTTTATCATCAATTTAAAATATGCTGATGTAGAGTGCTGATGTCGCCTGAATAGTGAACACCAAACTATAAATATCATCAAGCACAAGTTTAAGCCATTTACACATTGATAATCCTCTATTCGTATTAAAGAAGGCTATAATAATAGTTTTATAGTCTTAGAAGATCCTCGGAAGCCGTGTAAGGCGTGCGTTCAGATCGTGCAGCGTACCAACGCGATGCATTAAACATGCCACTGGGACTCTCTGGAATGTACCAAGGTACCACCAATTATAGACCTTGCTTCCACGGGATAGGGCATTGTTGGGACTTTGCTGGTAGAACTTGGCAACATTAATGGAAAATTCATTGGAGCTTTAGGTAATCGTACTCGATAGTCCATTATGTAACATGAACGTTACTTCAGAAAAGCACGGCAGATTTCTGTTATTTCCAATTGGAAAAAAGAACAAATTCATGTACTTACCTAAATGTATCACTATCAGCAAAGGGCATCGAGTATATAGAGAATGACTGTTAAAGTGTGTAGTGAATATACCGCCATCTCTCGACTCGACACCTCTGTGACACATTTGAACCTCAGTTTTGATCATTTCGCCCATTTTGTAAGGGTAATATGTATTTTTTTATGAAATAGGAGGCAAACGAGCAAACAGGTCGCCTGATGGTAAGCGATCACTGCCACCCATGGACACCCGAAACACCAGTGTTGGACAGGCCTTAAGATGGGTATACGTTCTTTTCTTAAAGGTTTGAAGGTCGTATCGGTCAGGAAATACCGCAGGCGACAATCCATTCCACAGTTTAGCTGTGCGGGGCAGAAAGATTCTGGAGAAACGCAAAGTAGTGGACTGCCAGGCCAGCCATTTAAATGATGGAGATGGAAATGTTCTTTGGGTTTACTTTCCTGTCAGTACAAGAACTACTTATTTTTGCGGCGTCATAGGTACAGTTAGGTATATAATGGTAAATAAATACATTTTGTCCAGACAGACAACTAATATTTATAAAAGCTCGCACACAGTAATTATGCCGGTTCACACGAACTCGCGTGACACAGATAGGTTAATAGGTTCTGTTATTGGTACATATGTCGCGATGGCAGTAGTACTCTAGCATCACTAACTATAGATAGACTTTATATCTATGGAATAAAAGTTAAAATTGGTCAGGTTATAATGTGGAATAATGGTACAAGTACCGATCGATGTAGGGCGACGCCCGCCTACGAATTAGGACATCGGTATCCTGAATAGGGCTGTTCAATTGGTCATTCATTGCAAGAAAAAAATACGAGTATACATATGTTTTAACAAATAGGTATCGAAAAGAAATTAATGAATCAGTAATATGTAGGCGAGAGGCTGGCAACCTGTCACTGCAATGTCACAATTTGGATTTCTTTCAACCGCTTTTTGCCAAGAGTGGCACTGAAACTTAGTATTCATGTGTTCTGCATACCCTCTGGGATACAGGCGTGATTATATACTGTATGTATGTATGTATGTATGTATTGATGAATCATGTTAAAGAAGCATAAAGTAGTGTGGTTGGTCATGACGAAGTTCTCGTTGGATTTCTCCAGGGTAAATCTAGACCTCATAAAAGATAGGAACTAAACAATACATTTTTAAATCGGGACTCAATCGCGTATGACTAACATACTAAAATAATCTCCAACGTTTCAGGGAAAAACATAATAATTATGCGTAATAATCGTGAAAGTTTAAATCAGTGTTTTGTAAAAAAAAAAATATTAAAAATAAAATTCACATCTATATGAACCCAAGGCATCAGACATCGGTACAGTGAAAATAGATATAATACGAGTATATACCTTTTAGAATTCCTATATCTATACTGTCATTTGATATTTGCCAATCGCTTTTCGGTGAAGGAAAACATCGTGAGGAAACCGAACTAATTCCAATAAGGTCTAGTTTACCCTTCGGGTTGGAAGGTCAGATGGCAGTCGCTTTCGTAAAAACTATTGCCTACGTCAAATCTTGGGATTAGTTGTCAAAGCGGACCCCAGGCTCCCACGAGCAGTGGCAAATGCCTGGATAACGCAAGGAGGAAGGAAAGAGGCGAATTCCTATACAGATTTGCAATTTGTGATCATTATTGTTTGCAATAGAATATGAAACATTCGTAAGTAATGAAATATGTTTCTAACTTTAATATCTCTCTGGCGTTGTTGCCAACCCTGTTTGACAAATCGATGGTTTTACAATGTGGGAATTTATTTAAAATCCTTTTCGTAAACGATTGCGCCACTATTGTATGGACTGTTACTAAAAATAACTTTCATATCCTTTGTTTACAAACTAATGTATAACGCGTCTTAAGTATATGAAATAATTTTACATTTAATGAATGAAATGAGCTATAACTATTATTATTACAACACCGTGTTTATATGTCCAGACCGGAGACATATTTTTTCAACTGATTGTTGTAATTACTCTTGTCAATTAACTTAACTTGAAAACTTGAATAAGCATTCAAAATCTATGCTATTATTATTACATACATTTGGAAAGGGGCAAATCGTAGTTTATTGGATCCCAACACCTCTTTCTGCACATACTCTATTAATATGGGTAGCTAAAGTCTTTGATAAGTCTCAACAGAGGCTTATTGGATTTTGTTAGCTCTAAAAGCTTATCTTATCTGTATGTGTGCAATACTTCTTTACATAAGGTTCTCGTTTGGAAACAGGCAAATCCTTTAAGTGATAAAGGATTTGGGTTATTAGTGTGTGTACATTTACACACTTGTGCCAGAAGATACATACATAAAATCGTTACCTTTGTTCCTTTTTTCATGAAACCTCGTCTTGAAAGTTCAATTCAAATTTTAAACAAATTAGGCAGTCATAAATTAAAAAAAAAAGTTCTTAAAACTGCAAAAAAAAATAGTGCGTCGAGCGTCGAGTCCCTCCGCGCGGAAGAAGTGAAACTTCGTAATGTGTTGTTTTTCAAAATTCGAGTTGGCAACACTGAGCGTTAAACGGTTAATGCTGCTAGTTAGAAGTCGCATTTTAGAAGTTTCAATTCAATAACTCTGGGATTTACCGGGCAAGGATCATAACTAAAAACATCCAGGATGAAAGTTCCTGTAACGGTCCCGTGCCTCAATATTAGTTCAATTATACGCACATACTTTAATTAGTAACAATCGTGCGCAGCTCGAAATAGTGTAAGTTGCGCGCACGCACAATGTTTACGGCCTAATTTGTAATTTAACAACCAGTGTAGGAGTCGAACGGTAGATAATTGCA
This sequence comes from Leguminivora glycinivorella, assembly GCF_023078275.1. Taxonomy (NCBI): domain Eukaryota; kingdom Metazoa; phylum Arthropoda; class Insecta; order Lepidoptera; family Tortricidae; genus Leguminivora; species Leguminivora glycinivorella. Next base: position 8,088,016 of record NC_062983.1, read on the forward strand.
GTATTACCATTCGGCGGTGAATTATTACTGTTTAGTTTATGTTAATCTGCTTAATAACTTTTTGTAGTGACCTCTAGCGTCAACCTCGCGTCAAATAGCGTAAATTATCGGTACGACTACTCGACACTAGGTGTCAACAGTGTAGCGTCTGCCAAAAATTTACTATTAAAAAAGTTTATATTAACTTATATTACAAGCAGAAGGAATTGAAAGTAGAGTACTGATTAATACTATTGTTATATTAGCTAAAAATTGTTGAGCATTAGACTTTTTGTTCGTCGCGACATCTATTGATTAGTAGCAGTTCTGATAATTTACGCTATTTGACGCGTGGTTGACGCTAGATGTCACTACAAATAACTTGATTTGCTTATGTATAGAGTTACAACTCTTTCCTTAATTATTCCTCTAAGGTAGCTTACAGAGGTAAGTATGGTAAGTTACCAGTTTTTTTTTTTAATTTTTTTTAATTCAAAATATCTTTATTCATGTAGGCCTAGTTACAAGCTCTTATGAATAGTTCATTCATTACATATATATTATGATCTTAATCTAACCTAATTATCAGAGCAATTTATTGTTGTAATTATTGTTCATAATAATATTGAGTCTATAATATACAATTTCATATAAAAATAATCGTTAAACAAAAAATATATAATTAGGTATATGTATATATAAAAATACATGTCTAGAATATTTCTAGGAAAAATCCAATGTCCAAAAAATACAATATTAATTTCATCAACAATAATAATAATAAAAAACGTAAAAATAAGAAACCATTTCGAATAACAATTAATCCCACGTTGTTTTATCATTCATGTAGTCTTGTGTTGTATAATAAGCTTTGGAAATGAGTACACGCTTTACATGATTCTTAAATTTATTAATTGACAAGTCAGTAATATGATTCGGAAGTTTATTATAAAATCGAACACAATTACCCATGAATGATTTTTTAATTTTACAGAGCCGTGTGAAGGGCACCGCGAGTTTATGTTTATTTCTAGTATTTATATTATGTACATCACAGTTTTTCTTAAAATTACAAATGTTTTTATGTACATACATAATATTCTCATAAATATATTGACAATGCACTGTCATTATATTAATGTCCTTAAACTTATCTCTAAGTGAGTCTCTATGGTTCATTTTATATATTGCTCGAATAGCCCTCTTCTGCAGAATAAATATGGTATTTATCTCTGAAGCACTGCCCCAAAGTAAAATACCATATGACATAATGCTGTGAAAGTAACTAAAATAAACTAATCGAGCTGTTTTCACGTCTGTTAACTGACGGATCTTGCTCACTGCAAAAGCTGCAGAACTAAGTCTATTCGAGAGGTTAACAATATGGGGACCCCACTGAAGTTTAGAATCTAAAGTTATTCCAAGAAAAACTGTACTATCTACCAGTTCCAATTCCTCATCCTTCACAACGACACTTGTTTGCTCATTCCTTACGTTACTATTAGTGACAAACTTAATACATTTAGTCTTTTTTTCATTTAATAATAAATTATTAGCATTGAACCAGTTCACTACTTTAGAGATAGCATTGTTTACATCACTGTGAGCTTGTTGCTGTCGTTTGAGTTTGAAAATAAGTGAGGTGTCGTCTGCAAACAATACTATATCATGGTGGGTCTTTACAAGGAATGTGTAACAGAACAAGCGTCTATGACGAGGAGATGGACTCGTTATTGCATGTGGAACTTACGGCGAATCAACTTTTCCTTGACCGGCTTTTTGGTGCATATTTCCTTCGGGATTTCATTGAATATTTTAACAAATAATGTCTTTGATGGTTAATCACATGTTCAGTTACGTCATCACTGATAAAATTCACTATTATTTAATGTAAAACAGGTTGGAAAAACGTATTTATCAACAAACTACGTTCACATGGACGGAATACTGACACTGACAGTTGTCAGCTGCGTAACGTTCCGATATTGTGTCTTGGTTTCATTTACAAGTCAAAGAGGTAATAATCACTGATATTGATTATTATACTTCCTGAATATATCATTCAGTGTAACAATTAGGAATAGGTGTGATCTTTCATTGCGAAGTTACTTACTAAATTGATTTAAACAATCTTTCACAAAATAATATTTACGTAAAAATATTTACGGAACACTCCACTATTGGACTACATAGGTATCAATACCAATAGCTCTGTCTCTCTCTAAAACAGCTGCAATCTGCACGTGTTAATAAGCAAACATCCGCGTGATGATCGTGAACTTTATTGCGTAGAGCGTATGAGTGTAAACAAAGCACTTGTGATCTTTTTCTTATGTGCGCAAGTTAATGGCTTTCTGTCGATGTTATGTCGATACTGTGTCGATAGTCGATAGTATGTCGATGTTATGTCGATACTGTGTCGATAGTCAATGTTGTGTCGATGTTATGTCGATGTTATGTCGATACTGTGTCGATAGTCGATAGTATGTCGATGTTATGTCGATACTGTGTCGATAGTCGATGTTGTGTCGATGTTATGTCGATACTGTGTCGATAGTCGATAGTATGTCGATGTTATGTCGATATTGTGTCGATAGTCGATAGTATGTCGATGTTATGTCGATATTGTGTCGATAGTCGATGGTATGTCGATAGTATGTCGATGTTATGTCGATTGTGTGTCGATACTGTGTCGATAGTCGACGGTATGTCGATGGTACGTCGATAGTCGACGGTATGTCACGATTAAGATCTATAAAAGGGTCGGAGCGAGCCGACGCGCGTCATTCTTAAAATATCTACAAGACTAACAGTGTCTCTGGCTTTCGTGTGTTATACTGGTGAGTGAAGTTGTTCTGCTATTATTTCTCTGTTTGTTTTTACTTGGAAATTATTCTAAGTGATTGTAAAACTTTGAAATTGTGTCTCTGTTTGATTGTGCGGGGACAATATCGTCGTACAGTTGAACCTAGACCTGTGGTGGAATTGCTTTACCGTCAGTTGTGGGGTTATTTTAGTGTTCTATTTATAGTGTAGTGTTACATTTAAATTGATGTGTATAGTGAAGTTTTCTGTGCTTTGTTTCATGAGTGCCGTCAAGCAATACAAAGACTGGGTCGATGTATGGCTGGTGCTTGGAGATAAGTCTGTGTTTGGTTTTGTAGGGAGAAATTCTTGCAAAACTAAGCTTAGATTATAGCACGTAAAGGAAACTTCATTCGTTTGTTTAGTTGGTCAGTAAAATTGAATTTAGTAATTTTCTATGGGGTTATTTTGTGAAAGTTATAAGCCAGATCATTGTTTGTGACAGACTGTTGTCCGGCTAAGCGCTTTATACCTTGCGGCTGTTAAACATAAGGCGTTTAGGAGTCTTTTTGTTCCAAGTGGAGGGCTTGGGCGTCTTTATTTACTTACAAAAGGCGTACTTTCTCACCGGTCTCAAAGAGTCCAACTGTTAGATGGAAGTGAGGACTTTCACGATTGACGAAAGACATTAGGAGTAATCCTTGCTCACTGAAGTCGGCAGTATTTGAGGCTGGGGTCCTATATATATTTATATTTATTTACTCGGTGCTCTAGTCTATGCTGGCGTTGGTCGCTGGGGATTTAGGTTGTGATCGATCCACATCTAAGTAAAGTTGATCGCAGCTGGGTTTCCCATGTGGCTGGTACTGGTGTGTCCTAGAATACTGGATATATACACGGATAGGGCGATCTACTCTCTGCTACCCTAGCCCGCGGGCAAGAGCAGAGGGGGGGATCAGAACACAAGCCTATAGGTTGCCTATCTCAGCTTCGCTGGCTGAACTGTACAGTTCTAGTAGGGATACACTTGTACATATTCTGAACACAAGATCTATGGTAAGTGAGGGTCTGTGTTTCAGATATGTTAGAGTAGGGAAAACGATAGGATTAGGGTAGAGTCACACACTATTTCTATGAAAGTAGAGTTTTTTTATGATTGGTTTTGGAATATAATTGGTCAACGTGTATTGTGGAGAAATAATTTAACTACTACTATTTATATGGTTTAAATGGACTTTAAATGTGGTGTTTACTATCTTAAAATATGTGGTAAAACTGGTAATTTATAAAATCTCTTATTACTTAATTTATTTGAGTGAAATTAATAATTGTGGTAGCAATTTCTGATTTTTCGGTGTGGCTGCGGGACACTTAGTGTTGCTAACTGGTTTTTCAAGGTAAATTCTATCAAGTTGGTTAGGGAAACAAACTATTCTTTGGAATAAAAAGCATAGGTTTGTTATAGGGCCCAGGGGCATGCGAGCGCCGTCCACTGATGGAAAGTCAAAAGCTTAGAAAAGTTAGTAGACTTAGTTCTTATAAAAGTTAGCAACTGCTCGGTGTTTCGATAAAACATTAGAAAAATCGAGAAGTTATGGTCTATTAGCAGTATTGGGGAACGGGGGGTTTAGCTAGGGAAAAAGGAACAAAACAAAAAGGGGTTAGTTCGTAGATAGATAGCCCTTCAGGCTTACTTGCTTAGGATCCTGATAAAGTGGTTTGATCAGGTCAGGGGTCCCATACCGTATCGCAAGCCCTTGCCCAAGCCGGGACCACTAATAAGGCGTAGCGGATGATTACCAAAATATTTTTTAATATTTATTTCATGTATGTTTCACTCACTAACTTTTATTCTAAAATTTCTTCATCACGTTATTAATTTTCTCACATATAACTTTCTAGGCCTAAATCTGATAAAATACTCTTCTATAACACTATATTATTATGCTACAATAACCTTTATTCTTCTTTAAAATATAAATAAATAAAATTTTAAATATTAGTCAAAAATACAGCTGATACTCATTAAAGGATCTAGGTTATCGCGGTTCACATCGAAGAGTTCTACTTATTCACGCTAGACGATCACAAGGCCAAATTTACGGGATATATTTAAAGGGGGGTTAACTATACTGTTGATTAGTCAAGTAAGTAAGTAAATAAGTAAGGTGAGCGGAGGTTTAGTTACATTTGGTTCCGTGACCAAGGGATCTAAGATGTGCTCTGTAGAACACATCTTGGATACCAAGGTTTACAAATAAATAATAGAAAGTAGCCTTGCCAGGCTACATTTGTTGCTGTGAAGACGAGTGGGTGTGCTGTATTTCTGACTTATTTCATCTCTAAATAAAACTCATATACCTAATATTTTTATTCAATCGCTATTTCATAAAAACAAAAATAACTTTATTGTTAATAATCACGTCTGTAGTATTTTCTACCATTGTTAATTCTTGCCGCGTTCCGAGCGAAGTCATGCATCGATGCAGAATCGATTGTATGTTCATCCCCTATCTTTAAGACAAAATTTATTTCTAGGAAATTAGCTCATAATCGTAGTGGTTAAACATCGTCCCGATTAGGCAATTTGGTTGCATTGCTACGTAGCAATTGTTGGCATTGGCACATCTTGACGTTCCCTTGCGCCTATGCGTAGTACTATTATTTATTCTGTGCCTTAATGTATGTTTTTCTAGCTGTGGGATAGGCGGGGCTAGTACGTAAAATACTAGGTACTTATAGAAAAAATACCCATGTACCTAAAATAAAAGGCCGGAGGCGCGGAGCTGTAGCACTTTAGAAGAGTTTGCCACCTCGTGACCGAAATTGGAAACATAAGTGTGTGAACTATGTACAATAGCAATAGAATTTCATGTTAAAACAATTAGTTCTCTATATGTCTAGTACATTTTCATAGCAGGCTCTGCCATCTTCAGGGCTATTTTGAAAGCTCACATCACGTTTGCGCTTCACACCGGAGATCGGATAGCTTCGATGTAGTCTATGAACACTCTGTTGATATACATATTCCTAGCAGGCGTGTGTTATACAGAATTTCATTCATAGGCAGGATAACTACTAGTCTAGATGTAAGATGATTTTCCTAAAATAATCCAGGATACCTAAGCCCTAGATTTAAGACCTAGTAATACAAGAAGATAGGCTTTAGTCTAATCGTTATGGGGGCGCGATTGTTCATTGTCGCGCTGAAGTACAAAATTGTAGGTGGCATTCCGCCATTTTTCTATGAATGCTGAATAGCTACACGCATGTGGTACTACGACAAGTACATCCTTCGATGGATGGTTTGTTTGCATTTTAGTTGTCACGCTATAATCTACGTATTGTCTCACAGGATTTCATACGTTATACAATAAATTGACAAAGTTTTTATACTGAATATTTTCACTATGAGAACAAATGTCTGTCTGTTAGGATATAGGTATTGATCATTTTAGGAGTAATTTAAGTTCATTAGCTTATAAGTCATCACACATTTTCATACTATATCAGTGGTTAACAAGCATATGTCCCGCTTGACGGTAAGCGGTCACCGTAGTCTATGTCTCTCAGTAATTTCAGAATAAATTAAATGTACCTTGTGAATTTCCACTTTCTATAGATATATATTTATGCTGTAGTACAAAGAAGTATGTATGTATGAATAACTTGAACAAGATTTTCAATAGGTGCATATGACACGAGTTCGTTATCTCACATGATAAGCTTTAGGCTAGTCTAATAAGTGTAAAACCATACAATCATTATGTTCGGTGTATGTACACAGCTTTTATACGGAACCCTAAACTGTCGCAATATTTCACAAGTTAGGAGTATGCCAACATACTGTACTTCATTACAACCATGTCAAACATATCCTACGAAATATTAGCATTACCAGCATCTGGGAGGTCGTACCTCGCCATACCCTAACTCCACTACTGCTTGATCATTGTCACAATTTCTTAAATAATTTCATGAAAATTGATTAAAATGTGTAATATTCCAGTTAAGTAGGCATAGATAATAAGCACTATTATCATTAAAAAACCATATTTTACTGAGGTTCAGAAATAGTATGTATGTGGTACGCAGTAGGTATGTAAACTTATCTAACATGACCGGGTCCGATCTGATTGTCGGATTACTTTGTTGTTCAGTAACGTTGAACATGAGCTGGTAGTGCAGTGCAGATCAGCGAGTCCTTAGTACACTGAAAGGAAATAGTCAGACATTAGAAATATTCATATAGATAGAGTAAGAAAAGGATATTGTTTAGAGTTAGGTTCTGCCAAATATGGTTCAATATTATTTCATTTATCTACTCACGGGGGCGCGTCGCTTAATTTTGGAACTAAGACACGCCCGTGAGAAATGTTGTGTCAGAAAAAACAACGCATACTACAAAATTTACAAAAAGAAAAAAAAAATATTAAAAAGTTTGAGAACCCCTGCCTAGCAGTTCATATCTACATGAGCTAGGACATAAATGAGTTAGTAATAAGTTTGCTTAGCCAATAAAATTAGGATAAATTAATTTAAGTTCAATTTTCACTTCATCGCTTTTAACTTGAGCTATTAACTTTTAAATTTAATAATTAGTATGAGCTATTATAAAAAAATAAAAGTACCTTTCGTTTATATGAAGTCAGTAGATATATGGAAAGACGGTCCAACCTGAAGCGTGGCCTCTCGGGTAAAACCTGAAATTGTACATATTGAAAGATTAGTTAAAAAAGGGTGTATGTATGTTTAAGGTATCTTATTTATAAATACGTATCATTAAGATTGTTTATATTTATCTAGGGGATTCATGGTTAAGAAAAAAAAAGACCTACCATACCCATTTTTCTAAGCAATGTAAAATTTCCTGCCGAGTCGTTTTACTCACTAAGTAGGGTTAATTAAGTCTGAGAATAGCTTTTTAATGACAAGATGTTTTGTACTTACTTGGAGATAGTGCTATGACAGGGTACAGTCCATAAAGGACACACCGGAAAATTGTCCCGTTCAGCTTGCAACTAGTTGGAATTGTTTAGGTGTTGTTTACCGATTAGATATATTGAAAATTAATACATACATTGTTTAAATCCCTTGTAACAAGAACAATATATATATTAAGTCTAGATTTTCAGTCTACATAATTTTATTTAAGTGTCCAATCCAACATCAATCATTATCTTTGAAAAATACAAAGTTTGTACAAGACTCAATGCTCATTTTTAAATGCCATAACATTTATTTGAAGGCCTACAAATATTACTTTCCATAATCAATAAGCTAGTGCCTCAGAAAAATAATTAAGTCATTTCATTGGTTGGAACCACAAAAATTTTATAAATTCTAAGTACAGTTAGGTAACCTAGATGAAGTAAATTAATCGAAGATATATTTTTGATATTACTCTTTAAACGAGGTGTGTTCAGGAGTTTCGTGTTTCATGACAGATTGAAGAGTAAAAACAAGAGCTTACCTTTGCTGTAAAGTTAAGTATCCAGTTTATTTACGTCCATTGCACTAGGCTAGATTTCACTAAGTCTACTGTACACCTAACACTTATTGCAATGAATTAAAATAACACGTTTTCGCCTGATTTCCTAACGAATTTATAGGTTATAAAAATTAAAACTCACTAAGTGACACAAACATAATTTACATTGATCTGAAAGTTTATTCTTCGGACCACATTTGAAATTTTAAATGGAAAACATTTGTTTTAAGTTATTACACATTCATGTTGTAGGCAGTATAGTGCTAAAATGGTCCATACATAAATAAATCTGACATTCTTTCGCAGACAAAGCGGTTTGGCGGTTAACATGACAGATAGATTAGAGAAAATAATTTAACCATAGATAACATATATCTCTGCCAAAAGGTGTTCTATTGGCGACAATACTCAAACTGTCATTGTTCTTAAGTTGGTATGCTTGATCGTCATACAATTTTGTAGCAGATGAGATTATGATCAAGGTGTCACATTCACATGTTGTCCAATGGTTTGCGGTTAGGTATATGAATAAATGATGAATGTAGATCTTCTTATAAATAAAATGAAATTTTCATTGCCTTCGAGTCAGCGTAGAGTGGGGTAAAATGGAATACGTGAATTTTGAAGTTATTGTGTTATTTTATTTTCATTTTTATTCTTTATTTTGATTACTTTTAAAAGCGTTGGCTTTCTGTAAACAATCGAATGAAAGCGTAATTGAGGAGGAATGAACGAGTGTATGTGTATTGTGTATAAGTTAGAGGTGATGAATGCTTATAGATGTATGATTGATAGATTGAATGGCTGGATATGACGGATGTAAGATATGAAAGTGTGTCTCGAATGTTTTTTTTATGGAATGAGTGGATTGATACAGACAGACAGTGCTGGAAAGTGGTCAAAACTAGTTTGGTCGGAATTTGCGGGGAATAAACAGCGGGGGGGCTGAGGGAAACACATTAGCCATAAAAAGCTTGTCGGTTAGGTTAAAATCCATTTGGATTCGACCCATTTCAAGGGTAGTTTTTCGTGGCTACTCACTCTACAAGGTAATAAGACCCATACGAAAAACACACACCTCATCTTGAATGGGATGTATTTGACAATCGACATATTTAAGGGCCGATATCGTCTAGTGAGAACGAGGCTCTTTTCAATATTTGTTTCCTTGTTATTTGTTCAAATATGTGAAGTTTAGTATCATCAAATCATTTCTTCATTTGATCATGATGGTACCGAGTTGAGGTACATGCTTATGTCATTTAAGGTTTGTTTTATAAAAAAAAACACACTCAAATAAACTTTAAGTCGGTATATTTTATTCAAGTATGAGACATGCGCCAAAACATGTGGCTGGAGTGATTAGGTAGAGAAATTGGTTTGAGTTCCGACAATGGAGATTGAAGGCTCTGGACTTATAATGAGAGCTCTAAAGGTTTCTTCGTAATTGCGTGGGAAGTTATTGTGAACTCGTTGAAATTACTACGGTAATTATTCCGGTCCAACAGTGTGGATGGAATGAATATTCGCCGCGACCGGGGAACGAGCTAGCAAGAACGGGTTAATAGGACCTATCAGATTCACAACCTGATATCCCTGGCGGTGCGTGGACTCTGGGAAAGGAGTTATCATGGTTCATTGTCGAGATTCTGATGAGCTGATTTCAAAACTGAGTCACTAGCAGTTGCATAGTATTGGAATACACACCACGCGATTAGAAATGGGGGGATATTTCCGACTGATCTAGAGATATTTTTCTTTTATTCAATTTTATTGCTTCTTTTGCTAAGTGAGATTGGATTTTTTTACAAACCACTTTGTATTTTATAAAAGAAATCCAATCGGGGGCGAGTTGTAACAGAACAAGCGTCTATGACGAGGAGATGGACTCGTTATTGCATGTGGAACTTACGGCGAATCAACTTTTCCTTGACCGGCTTTTTGGTGCATATTTCCTTCGGGATTTCATTGAATATTTTAACAAATAATGTCTTTGATGGTTAATCACATGTTCAGTTACGTCATCACTGATAAAATTCACTATTATTTAATGTAAAACAGGTTGGAAAAACGTATTTATCAACAAACTACGTTCACATGGACGGAATACTGACACTGACAGTTGTCAGCTGCGTAACGTTCCGATATTGTGTCTTGGTTTCATTTACAAGTCAAAGAGGTAATAATCACTGATATTGATTATTATACTTCCTGAATATATCATTCAGTGTAACAATTAGGAATAGGTGTGATCTTTCATTGCGAAGTTACTTACTAAATTGATTTAAACAATCTTTCACAAAATAATATTTACGTAAAAATATTTACGGAACACTCCACTATTGGACTACATAGGTATCAATACCAATAGCTCTGTCTCTCTCTAAAACAGCTGCAATCTGCACGTGTTAATAAGCAAACATCCGCGTGATGATCGTGAACTTTATTGCGTAGAGCGTATGAGTGTAAACAAAGCACTTGTGATCTTTTTCTTATGTGCGCAAGTTAATGGCTTTCTGTCGATGTTATGTCGATACTGTGTCGATAGTCGATAGTATGTCGATGTTATGTCGATACTGTGTCGATAGTCAATGTTGTGTCGATGTTATGTCGATGTTATGTCGATACTGTGTCGATAGTCGATAGTATGTCGATGTTATGTCGATACTGTGTCGATAGTCGATGTTGTGTCGATGTTATGTCGATACTGTGTCGATAGTCGATAGTATGTCGATGTTATGTCGATATTGTGTCGATAGTCGATAGTATGTCGATGTTATGTCGATATTGTGTCGATAGTCGATGGTATGTCGATAGTATGTCGATGTTATGTCGATTGTGTGTCGATACTGTGTCGATAGTCGACGGTATGTCGATGGTACGTCGATAGTCGACGGTATGTCACGATTAAGATCTATAAAAGGGTCGGAGCGAGCCGACGCGCGTCATTCTTAAAATATCTACAAGACTAACAGTGTCTCTGGCTTTCGTGTGTTATACTGGTGAGTGAAGTTGTTCTGCTATTATTTCTCTGTTTGTTTTTACTTGGAAATTATTCTAAGTGATTGTAAAACTTTGAAATTGTGTCTCTGTTTGATTGTGCGGGGACAATATCGTCGTACAGTTGAACCTAGACCTGTGGTGGAATTGCTTTACCGTCAGTTGTGGGGTTATTTTAGTGTTCTATTTATAGTGTAGTGTTACATTTAAATTGATGTGTATAGTGAAGTTTTCTGTGCTTTGTTTCATGAGTGCCGTCAAGCAATACAAAGACTGGGTCGATGTATGGCTGGTGCTTGGAGATAAGTCTGTGTTTGGTTTTGTAGGGAGAAATTCTTGCAAAACTAAGCTTAGATTATAGCACGTAAAGGAAACTTCATTCGTTTGTTTAGTTGGTCAGTAAAATTGAATTTAGTAATTTTCTATGGGGTTATTTTGTGAAAGTTATAAGCCAGATCATTGTTTGTGACAGACTGTTGTCCGGCTAAGCGCTTTATACCTTGCGGCTGTTAAACATAAGGCGTTTAGGAGTCTTTTTGTTCCAAGTGGAGGGCTTGGGCGTCTTTATTTACTTACAAAAGGCGTACTTTCTCACCGGTCTCAAAGAGTCCAACTGTTAGATGGAAGTGAGGACTTTCACGATTGACGAAAGACATTAGGAGTAATCCTTGCTCACTGAAGTCGGCAGTATTTGAGGCTGGGGTCCTATATATATTTATATTTATTTACTCGGTGCTCTAGTCTATGCTGGCGTTGGTCGCTGGGGATTTAGGTTGTGATCGATCCACATCTAAGTAAAGTTGATCGCAGCTGGGTTTCCCATGTGGCTGGTACTGGTGTGTCCTAGAATACTGGATATATACACGGATAGGGCGATCTACTCTCTGCTACCCTAGCCCGCGGGCAAGAGCAGAGGGGGGGATCAGAACACAAGCCTATAGGTTGCCTATCTCAGCTTCGCTGGCTGAACTGTACAGTTCTAGTAGGGATACACTTGTACATATTCTGAACACAAGATCTATGGTAAGTGAGGGTCTGTGTTTCAGATATGTTAGAGTAGGGAAAACGATAGGATTAGGGTAGAGTCACACACTATTTCTATGAAAGTAGAGTTTTTTTATGATTGGTTTTGGAATATAATTGGTCAACGTGTATTGTGGAGAAATAATTTAACTACTACTATTTATATGGTTTAAATGGACTTTAAATGTGGTGTTTACTATCTTAAAATATGTGGTAAAACTGGTAATTTATAAAATCTCTTATTACTTAATTTATTTGAGTGAAATTAATAATTGTGGTAGCAATTTCTGATTTTTCGGTGTGGCTGCGGGACACTTAGTGTTGCTAACTGGTTTTTCAAGGTAAATTCTATCAAGTTGGTTAGGGAAACAAACTATTCTTTGGAATAAAAAGCATAGGTTTGTTATAGGGCCCAGGGGCATGCGAGCGCCGTCCACTGATGGAAAGTCAAAAGCTTAGAAAAGTTAGTAGACTTAGTTCTTATAAAAGTTAGCAACTGCTCGGTGTTTCGATAAAACATTAGAAAAATCGAGAAGTTATGGTCTATTAGCAGTATTGGGGAACGGGGGGTTTAGCTAGGGAAAAAGGAACAAAACAAAAAAGGGGTTAGTTCGTAGATAGATAGCCCTTCAGGCTTACTTGCTTAGGATCCTGATAAAGTGGTTTGATCAGGTCAGGGGTCCCATACCGTATCGCAAGCCCTTGCCCAAGCCGGGACCACTAATAAGGCGTAGCGGATGATTACCAAAATATTTTTTAATATTTATTTCATGTATGTTTCACTCACTAACTTTTATTCTAAAATTTCTTCATCACGTTATTAATTTTCTCACATATAACTTTCTAGGCCTAAATCTGATAAAATACTCTTCTATAACACTATATTATTATGCTACAATAACCTTTATTCTTCTTTAAAATATAAATAAATAAAATTTTAAATATTAGTCAAAAATACAGCTGATACTCATTAAAGGATCTAGGTTATCGCGGTTCACATCGAAGAGTTCTACTTATTCACGCTAGACGATCACAAGGCCAAATTTACGGGATATATTTAAAGGGGGGTTAACTATACTGTTGATTAGTCAAGTAAGTAAGTAAATAAGTAAGGTGAGCGGAGGTTTAGTTACAAATGGCAAGTCATTTATGTAGATAAGGAACAGGAAAGGCCCCAATATTGATCCCTGTGGTACACCCATAGAGACCAATGACCCAGTTGATCTCTGTCCATTGACATCTACCCTTTGTATTCTACCATTTAAGTAGGACTTGAGTAAATTTAGTGCTGATCCTCTGACTCCATAATAATGTAGTTTCCTGATCAATGTTTCATGACAAACACAGTCGAAGGCCTTAGATAAATCACAAAAGATACCTAAAGCATCTTGTGACTCCTCCCAGGCATCGAAAATATGCTTAATTAGCTCAACACCAGCATCGGTTGTCGAGCGACCCCGTGTGAAGCCAAATTGCTTATTATGCATTAAATTATTAACGTTAAAATGTCGTACTAATTGAGAAAGAACTAATTTTTCAAATATTTTACTGAAAGTTGGCAGCACAGATATTGGTCTAAAGTTAGTGGGGTCAGAGTGGCTGCCGGATTTAAATAAAGGAGTTATTTTGCTATGTTTCATTAGATCAGGAAACTCGCCACAGTCAACACTGTTGTTGAATATAACTGCTAAGTCAGGCGCTACAATCTCAACTAAGGATTTTACGGCATGGACTGAGACCCCCCAGAGGTCACTAGTTTTTTTGACATTAATTGATTTAAATGCCTTTACTATATCTGAGGTACAAACATGTTCAAAATAAAGGTCTCTACAACACTCAGGAACGTTTTCCTCTAATAATGTGACGGCAGATAAGGGTAACAGTTTAATTTAACTTAGTAGTTAATACATACTAAGGTATGGTGTGTAGGTACAGTCAACCAGTTGGAACCCTAGGCCACTGTAGAACTATGTCAAAGTGACATTATAAATCAGATTGTAAGAAATCTCTTACTGCTTGTCATTTTGACATGGTTGTAGAGTGACCTAGGGTTCCAATTGGTTGGCTGTACGGTGGCATGTAACTACTAAATTAAACTGTTACGACTGGTAACGGTCTAAGTGCACGATAAAAGTTAATAAATTAATCTATTTAAGTATGTCTATCGTCGCTTAGCACCCATTGTACAAGCTTTGCTTAGTTTGGGGCTAAGTTGATCTGTGTAATGTGTCCCCAATATTTATTTGTAACGGACGGGCGGACGGGCGGGCAAACAGACATGGCGAAACTATAAGGGTTCCTAGTTAACTACGGAACCCTAAAAAATGCGTAAAAAATGCGACGCCGTCCAATATTTAACTTAGTATGTATACGCCTCTCCTTTTTCCTACCTACTTCATTTTATACTAAAATAATGTTAATATACAATTTTTATTTCTGAATCGGCCTTTGATAATAGCGCAGCCTGCGCAAGAGCTTCTTCGAGTGGTTTGTATTTGCACTTGAGGATCATAGTCGGTACTCTTATAGATAAGAGGTGCACTCCACGTTGCAATCGTTGCATAATGTTGATGCAGCTATTAGCCCATAAACAAGGAAGTTAGAACACAGTTTATATTATGTCTCTTTTGATGTTCGTGAACATTCTGACTATGAATATTTTTTTATCATGACCAAGGACGATATAATACCGGGACAGACAAGCCCTTACAAAAAAGCGTAACCCAGAAATGTATGGGCCTTTTAGGCTTAAAACTAGATGGCGCTGTTTCGCAGCCTGGAAGTGGGCAAAATCATATTTTCCCCAAATACTTTTGCGTGTTTTTATTTTTTATAAGAACAAACTTTATTTTAATGCCATTATATCAATGCACATTTTGAAAAAAAAATTGTAGGCATCATAATTGTAGTTATGATAAAATATTTAATTAGGTGGCAACGCGGTCAAGCGCGAATCGAGATGACCTTCACATTTCCTGTCAGATTGTAAATTATAACGATTTATCTGCGTAAAATTTACAAAACAAATGTAAAACACACTGAAATAATTGTATAACATAATTAAAATGATTTTTTATATTATCTAATACTTTTTATAGCTTAATAGTCAAATTTTGGTAGTGCAACAAAAATCCTTGGCTGATTGATACATCCTTTGCCTGAAGTATTGTACAGATAGTATTAATTTTTAAATCTAAATCCATAACTCCCTTGGGAACAAAATAGTACTTTATTCTTCAGTACGCATAGATGTAATGAGACCTTTGAACAGCAAATGTGACTTAAACAATATCGATCTGTCTCCAAAAGCAAAGCGTGCTCGAGCCCCGTCGCCGTGTAGGGTAAGCTCGCCTCATTCGGTGACTCCCCTAATTTGGTGAAAGAAGCTTTGGAGCACGATTCCGAATAAACGAAGTGAATTACGGCCTTCTTCCTTGCGACCTTACGTCAAATCATTAAGGTACAATTCTGATTGCATCCTTGTGGGTCAGCTAGAGAGAGCGAGATATATATTTGCTTTCTCGCGCGAAACCTCATTTCGGCGCCGCGCGGACACGTATCAGACTGGTTCTCCGTTTGTAATTCGTTATTAAATTAATAGTACCTAGGTTTGTATAAAAAGTGGACAGTGTATTTAAAAAAAAAAACATTGTATTTTAAATATCTGTTATTATTTTTAACAAAACTTGCGTAATTTTTCTGCAGTAAGTTGGGAAAGCCGGTCAAAAAGATTATTAACGCCGCAACGGTATCACCAAATAAAACAAGGTAAGTTTTAAGTGAAATATAGTTACAACGTGTGTATTAAATAATTTAGTTCATAATTTTATGATATATAATCCAAAACTAATACATTTACGATAGATAAGCATCGTTGGGGTGTTATTTTGGGAGTGTTTATCACCAAATTACATGAGTTATTATACTTATTATTTTTCAACGTTTAATTATCTTTTTATTTATAAATTACATGGTGGTGGCAAACAAGCATACAACCTATATTGATTCAAACTAACACGATTTTTACTTTACCTTTTCACACCTTTACCTTTTTTAGCAGAAGACTGACGTCCCAGCGAAATGTCAATGGAGATGTAAACAACGCCAAACTATAGTTTTGGATACGTTGGATAAAAGATAAAAAAGATTCTTTAGTCGTGTACGACCCGTGTGTGTCTTTAAAAAATATTGCTGATTGATGATTTTGATGTAACATTTGCCAATATTATATTAAACGTTGAAAACTGCAATTTCTATGGGGCAGGTTGTATGCTTATATTTAAAAAAAAATAAGTCAGTTCTAGGTTATAGTTTAAAATATGAGTGAAAATTGTGTTAGTTTGAATCAATATAGGTTGTATTAAAAAAAATGTGTACAAAACGCGAGAATTTAAAGTGTTATAAACCAGCAATATAATTTTCATTAAATTATCTATAATAGTTGCCTTGGAAATATAATGTTTGTTACGGAATTTAGCTTTACGATAGTTATAATTGTATTTTTTATTAATTCTCAGATCATGGACGACGATAAAATAAAGAGAAAAAACCGCAAGTATAATGAAGCTACGTTGAAATCAGCTATTGAAAATGTGCTAAATTCAACCATGACATTATACAAAGC
Source organism: Leguminivora glycinivorella (assembly GCF_023078275.1). Taxonomy (NCBI): domain Eukaryota; kingdom Metazoa; phylum Arthropoda; class Insecta; order Lepidoptera; family Tortricidae; genus Leguminivora; species Leguminivora glycinivorella. The sequence goes on from NC_062983.1 coordinate 8,104,938, forward strand.
GTCACAAGAATTTGGTATCCCTTGGACTACTTTAAAAAGAAACGTTGAAAGAGTAAAAGAAGACCAAGTCAGAGGAAAGACACAAGTCTCTATGCCAAAAATTGGACGCCCGTTTTCTTTGACACAAAACAAAGAAATTGAATTAGTTCAATATATTAAAAAAATGCAAGAGCTAGGTTTTGGTCTAACCGTTAACAGAATTAGGGAGATTGCTTTTGAACTTGCGCAATCAGAAGGCTCAGCTTTGTTTTTTAACAACGAAAAAAGAGTAGCAGGTTGGAACTGGTGGGTTAGTTTTAAAAACCGTCATGGATTATCTTTGCGGCCTTTGCGCCAACCTGAAAATCTTTCGGCTGGACGTGCTGTTTGCTCGAACGAGATTGTCTTAAATGACTTCTACGAAAAATTAGAAAAAACGTTCAAAGATCACGACTTGATGGATTCCCCAGAAAGAATTTGGAACTGTGATGAAACAGGGCTTATGTACGTACACAAACCAGAAAAAATTGTTACACATATTGGAAAAAAATACATTTACAACCGTTCATATGCCGAAAAAGGTACAACAACTACTGTGTTAGCTTGCATGAATGCAGCTGGATGCTTTATATCTCCAATGGTCATTTTTAAAGGCAAGGGGAATTACGCGGAGTTACAAGATGGCGCTTTTTCAAATAGTATGACCCGAATGTCACCAAAGGGCTGGGTTAATGCTGATTTGTTCTTGGAATGGCTGAAGTTTTTTAATGAAAATATTCCTCCAGCAAGACCAGTTTTTCTAATAATGAATTCACATGCAAGTCACAATACCCCACAAGTGTTGGAATATGCAAAATCTCATCAGATTGTATTATTTACAATGCCAGCACATACTCGTCATGTACTGCAACCCCTGGACGTTGGAGTTTTTCGTCCATTAAAAGCTGCATGGCAAACAGAGTTAGATAAATACAAAAGAGAAAACCCAAACCTAATACCGACTCGTCACGACTTTCACAAATTGTTGACACCAGCTTATGAAAAAGCTTTTACTAAAGCGAATATCCGAGCGGGTTTCAGAAAAACAGGCATTTATCCGTTTAACAACACTGTTACCTATACCAGCAGAAGTAATTGCACCATCACAGGACACTGATAAATAAACCAGCACCCACAGAGCAAGAAGTTTTAGTAAACGGAGACTTAGATCTTGTAATCCCTCAATCAAAAATTAGAGCAAATATAGATCCCTTAAATGACGCAATGAATGAGCAGAGTAATGAAATTTCAAATTCAAATTTCGTGTTGTGGATTTCGACGGAATAAATGAATTCTATACCTATTCTATTCTAAATTTCGGTCGGGGTCGGTGTAGCGGTTTATCACGTCAGCCGCGTTAGCTGGAGACCCGGGTTCGATTCCCGGCTTCGCCACCAGTGGGCTTGGTCGCTTTTTCTTTAGTGTATGGTATCTATTTCAGTTTATAATTTATATATAGTAGTGTTACTACTTAAAAAAACAAATCAGAAAAATATTTAATAAAATAATTTGATTTGTTCCCTACATTTTAAATGAAAAAAAAAGGAACAAAGCGGTCAACTAGTTGTAAAGATAAATCAGATCCAGAAAAGAAAGGAAAGGCGAATCGAGTATAAAACAGAAGATGATTGGATGTGTTATTCGTGTAGTGGATTGTTTAAAATTCCAGCGATTAAAAATTATATTTTTAGGTACCTATTGATTTTTCAAAGACTTGCATAATTTTAAAAAAGAAAGTTAATTGATTAATATTGTTTTTTTTACCATATTTATATTAAACTTCATTAACCTTAATTGTGTGATAAAAAAATATTAAAAACTTGTGTAATTTGGTTATAGCCTAATTACAGTAGTAGGTGTCGCCGACGCCGACTTAAGGTGACTGTCACCAAATAAGCCATATCGTCACTACTTTTAAAAAATCTCGTATCTCACACTGCTCCTCAAAGTTAAAACACAGTAAGTATATGCATTGCATACAATACTTATTACATTTTTCTTTTCATTGACAGAAGAAGATACAAGTTTTTTTTCAAAGTAGTGACGATATTCAGACAGCTTTAATAAATGTAAGTTATTACTAGTATTATTTGTTATATTTAGATTTAAATGACTGATTATGTCAATGGTAAGTCTGTCTGCAGTTCCCACAGTAGTTCCTATAAAAAATAAAGATATAAGTAAGTCAATATAGTATTTTATGCAACAGGCGTTTAAAGGAGGTCAAAAAAGACGAGTGGCGTGGGTTATTGAGACGCCACGAGTATTTTTTGACTCAGTTAAACACCGTTGCATACAATACTTTTTCTACGACCATGCACTTAGTTTTTAATAGTTTTCTTTAATAACTTTCGTGAAATTCACACTGCTTCCTGTATTTTGACGCAAAGGTTTGCACTGTCAGCTCGGCTGCCCAGCCTTTCCGCGCACTCGCGCAGTGTCGTTATAAGGCGTTGCCATGGTTACAGAGCCAAACAATGCGTTTTTAGTTTTTTCGATACTGCGCGCATGCGCGGAAAACCGGCAGACGCTGGCTTTGGGGAATAGACCTTTATGTAGGGTTTTAAAGATCTATGCACGACCCTGTAAATGACGAATAACAGTTCGGGAGTAAAAAAATATTATAATATGCACTCTTATTCACATTTCGATTTTATAACCGAATTAGATGAGATCAACCTAATTAATATCACCTAACAGCATTATTACATTAATTAAATGCTATCAACGAGGTAATAATTCACGACCAAGCCCATTTGTCGCGCCTAGCCTACCGTTACACGTATAAATAGTAAAAACCGGCCAAGTGCGAGTCGGGCTCGCGCACAAAGGGTTCCGTAGCAGCAAATATTTAACCAAAATTACAGTTAAATCAACCTATCTCAAAAACTATAAGAGATACTTTGATCAAACCAAAAATCGTTGAAAGAGTTAATTAGCATGCATCACCTCTATTTTTTTTAGAATTTTATACCCCGTAGTTATAAAAATAGAGGGGGGGGACATACTTTTTACGACTTTGAGAGCTGATATCTCAAAAACCGTTCACTTTAAGAAAAATGTTTTTTAGAAAACTTTATATCATTTTAAAAGACCTTTCCATTGATACCCCACACGGGTATGTACATCGAAAAAAAAATTTTCATCCCTCAGTTACATGTATGGGGGCCCCACCCCCAATTCTTTTTTTTACTATTTAGTGTCATAATTTTGTAGCGGTTCATACAACACATATTCCCATCAAATTTCATCACTGTAGTACTTATAGTTTCCGAGTAAATCGGCTGTGACAGACGGACAGACGGACAGACGGACAGACGGACAGACGGACATGACGAAACTATAAGGGTTCCGTTTTTGCCATTTTGGCTACGGAACCCTAAAAACCTACAGCTATATTATATTCTTTACAAAGTATTTGTGAAAAACAGGCCTATCTAAAACTCAATTATACGTAAATGATTGATAATTTAACGTTTTCTTTTATAATCCATAGGTACTAATATTATAAATGGGAAAGTGTGGTGTGTCTGTTTGTTTGTCCGTCTTTCACGGCAAAACGGAGCGATGAATTGAAGTGATTTTTTAAAGTGGAGATAGTTGAAGGAATAGAGAGTGATATAGGCTACTTTTGTCTCTTTCTAACGCGAACGAAGCCGCGGGCAAAAGCTAGTTCTCTATAAAGCAAATTAAGATAGATTAGGTAGATTTTTAATAGGTACACATAATCATTACACGTAGGTACACCAACGCTGTTACTTTAGTAACTTACCATCCTTGCTAAAAGATAATATGGTTAGCTGGTAGAGAATGCCTTCTGGCATTAAGTTCGTCCTTTAATCCATTTTTTTTAATGTGCTATTAATGTTTAAATAAATAAATAACCGCAAACACTCAAGTACTGACCATACAAAAAGCATTTTGAAACGTAATGTAAACATCAACACCTAAACCGTCTAATCGAATACATTATGTATTTGTTACTGACGCCACAGTACAGGTCTACGTCGACATTCCTCGAATGCCTAGATTCTAGGTTATTCACAAATACTTACAAACTACTATTCTACATATGACCAGTACAAATGGAGACGCAGTTGCGTACAGTTCCTATAGAAACTCGAAACGGAGATAAAGTGGTGACAGATCACATCAAATACGAAACGTAAAGTTTATAGAGCAGGTTTTCGAGTAAACCACAGTCAGCAAATGTCCCATAAAAGTCCGTTCAGACAATTCTTGGGATACCTGACGGACAAGGCACGCAAGTCGCAACGACATAGTCAGCGGTAGGTACAGCAGGAAGCAATAGGTTTACGAGTTCTAGGGCTAAATTCATGCGCAATCTTCGTGTGTAGGTACTTAGTACTTTCAGTCTAGCTAAATGATTTGATAATTTTTTGAATAATTATAAATTCTAATGATGATTCCTACTTCTAGTAACAGATCTTAGCATAGATAGATATTAGATACTATTAAATATTTAAGTTTAGATTATAAATTTACAAATTGTAAAAATTCTTATAAGTAATAAAGATTTTTTAAACCTATTACTACTTTCTAAGAACTACGAGGTTAATTTAATTTGTGGATTTTTTTGCCAGATGTCAATAGCGATATTCTATAACTTTTGATCTGTGGCCCGTTTCTCGAAAGGTGCAAGTCTTGTAATACAAGTGTGTTTCCATGACAACCCATACGATTTGACAGTTCCCGCACTTGTAATACAAGGCTTGTACCTTTCGAGAAACGGGCCGCTGATAAGTACTATAAAACAACAAAAGTCGTGTTTGCGGAAATGCGGCTTAGTAAACACACCGCCTACTCGTCCTCAGTTACATCTCCAGCCGACATCGACACTAACCGCAAGGATGCCAATTCAATAAGAATCGATTACGCCAAAGCAATACTAACCAATAACGTTGACTCGATACCAATCGAGTCGGTGGGCGCCAATTGATTAATGCGTATGGTAACATCTCGATCTCAATTGATACACCACACATGCCAGTGTACTACACTTCAATGACATTTGTTACTAAATTACGAAAATGAACATGTAAGACGAAGAATACGGGGCATTAGCATTGTATGTTTAGTCCTATAAGCGTAGACATTGTAATAATATTGCCCACAAATTAAATTATTAACTGCCCATAATATATTTTTGTAATACATTGCCCAGAAGCCCACAAATTTTAGCTTTAAGCTCAGTGTGCTGCTATTTCTTTGCGACAAAAGATATGAATCGACCAGACACCAAACTGGTGACTGGTGACTGTAGACTGAATAGAAAAAATATAACCTTTATTGTTTCCTTTGCGCTTTGAAGAACAATAAGACCATCAAGCCTTATTTCTTTGTATTCATCTACTTATTATGTTATAGTTACAGTGCATAACTTATATAGTATTTATAATTCCAATCGCTGTTTTAGTTTGAGCGAGTCGGCAAGTCAGCCAAACTACTGTAAAATGCGAGGGCATAGCAAACTATAATTATTTCTCCACGCTTTTTCCAAATTAAAATAAATAAATTGACCTACGTTTAGATTCTTCATTTTTTTTATTATCAATTATCATCCATGAACTTTATGGTAACCCATTTGCTATTTCATCATTTTCGTAAAAAAGCAGGGGACTGAAAAATGCAAAAACCAACCCATTACATACTGTCAAAAGCTTTTATTATTTATTTAATTATTTTTCCATGATTGTATTGTACCTATTGTATTTTTCAATAACATCTACGTGTAACGAATTTAATGAAGAATATTAAAAAGTTTGGAGGTTCAAACCCGAATCAGGTCGCTGTGGAATAAAACATTTTTTCTACTCCCGAACTGTTATTAGTCATTTACAGGGTCGCGCATAGATCTTTAAAACCCTACATAAAGGTCTATTCCCCAAAGCCAGCGTCCACCGGCTTTCCGCGCATGCGCGCAGTATCGAAAAAACTGAAAACGCATTGTTTGGCTCTGTAACCATGGCAACGCATTGTTATAACGGTACTGCGCGCGTACGCGGGAAGGCTTTGGGCAGTTGAGCTGACAGTGCAAACCTTTGCGTCAAAATATAGGCAACAGTGTGAATTTCACGAAAGTTATTCAAAAAAACTATTAAAAACTAAGTACATGGTCGTCGAAAAAGTATTGTATGCAACGGTGTTTAACTGAGTCAAAAAATACTCGTGGCGTCTTAATAACAATTTTCGGCTTCGCCTCAAATTGTTACCCACGCCACTCGTCTTTTTTGACCTCCTTTAAACGCCTGTTGCATAAAATACTATTTTTGCGCAATGTGGGTTTTTATTTTCTATTTTTAAGGCTTTGCAAGTCTCGTTTATGAAATTTAAATCCGCTTTGTGTAAGTCTTCGCGTCTCCTATATTATAGAACTCTGCGACAAGCAGTTGTAATTGCAGTGACTGCAATCAGTGCAGTGGGTGTCTGCGTCGGCGTACAATGAGTAATGGCAGACAAATGGCGCTGCTACACATTTTGACGTTTAGAGCTGTATTATAAATATAAAACGAGGATTAATAACCGAACAAAATAATGCAGTCGAGGTTGTTGTTGTTTCGGTTCAGTGTTTAAATATTTTTGTAGAAAATTAAAAGCCTTTAACTTAGTCATACCTACAAGTATATTTTTCTAAAATATCAATTGCATTAGTAATCTAGTCGTAATTAATGAACAATTTGATTTATAGTTTGTGTATTTTTTTCTGAAACCTCAAAAACCACATTCTTTTTTAAGATTTCAGGAGATTTTTTTTAGAGACAAAATATTGTGTCAAAATAAAATATCGTCTTGAAAAGTCGGTTTGGTTCCGAATCGGAACAAAGTTACAACGAATTACATAAAGGATTAAAGATAGCGTTTGTAAAGGACATCTCGTGGAAGGCTTCCCTGCTTTTTGGTAGCGACGAAATTAAAGTTTCTCTTAACCCTTTGTTAGTCGTAAGATACTTCCAAAAATCTGCGTCGAAATACGGCTAGACAGTAGGTATGACAGTCACTCGACAGTCATTAAGAATAAGTTAGTTGCAACAGGGAAGTATTGCGCGCCTGTGGGCGTCGCGACCATACCACGCACAAAGAAGATCCTTGGACACCGGACACAAAGCTTGTCTGGCTTTTGTAAGCTTTCTTATAAATAGCGTCCGTCAGTAGAAATAGTAGATAAAATAATACACGTACTTAATTATGTATAGTCAGTACAGCTGACTGTACATATAATCAGTAAGACAGCAGTCGTGTGACATTTTTCCTGGGATTCCGAACACCGCACGGGAAGCATGGTCGCGCGATAGACGATAAAATATCAGGCCGTCCCTATCGCACTTACAAATAGTGCGATAGGGACGGCCTGCTATTTTATCGTCTATCGCGCGCCCATGCTTCCCGTGCTGGTTTAATAGGCTACTTTCCTTCTAGTCAAATGAGCTTCTTTTTAAGGCTGCTTTCAAAAAAAACGTCAAAAGAATGTAAAATTGATAGTTTTAGTCGGTGAAATACTACACTTTCCGTTATCCAATAGATTTATTTAATTCAAATTTCAGTTAGAGCATCTTATTATCTTGATTTTTATAAGACTGGATTTTTGAAAACCAAGTCACTAAATTAATTATGAATTTTTTTCTAAAGCATTTTTAGAAAAACTCACGTATAGAGCTGAATTAGTCGATCTTATTTGTAAAATTGGGACAATTTTGATCACTGAAACAGGTAAATTTATAATTTGTATACCCTGTATTACAAACTTCTCAGACTACATTTTTATTATAAGGTTTTAAAAAAGAGTAAACGAGGCTAAGACGAAATCAATTTTTTTCAGAAATTACCTAAAATTAAGTGACAATTTCTTTGAAAATACACATCACATCGAAATAATTTTTGTATTTAACGAATCTGCAACGTTTACTTAAATTGCTGTTATTCCTTAGTGATTATAAATTGCTATTATTTATTTTTGGCAATTTTTTAAAAACGAGCCTTCACCGGTACAATTATTACCACTTTAGGACTTTTTCTCATATTTTGTTAGACCAAGTAGAAAAAGTCCTATAATGTGATATATATTTATAAACTACTCGCAAAGCCCTTTAATTTGATACCACACACGGTATAATCAAGCGCTCGGTTGCGATTTCAATGTTTTTCACACGAAAGCCCTCTTAAGAACTGTCAAAACGAATTTGAACGATTTGCTAATATGGAATTAATGAATATGAAATCGAGATGAGTGATGTCACGGTCGTTTACATTTTATATTTTTCTATCAGATTTACTAAATAGAAATTGTTTTAAAAAAATAACTAGGTATTCTTCATGTTTGTGTTATTATAATACTTACTACTCATAATTATCTAATGCTTTATTTCGCGTATGGTATAAGTTTAGAACGTCCCCGATCTCGCATGTTAGTGGAAGTGAGATGTGTACAATATGTAAGTTTTACACTAAGGCAGATCTGGCAGGCAAGCATGGTCGCGCGATAAATCATAAAACATCAGACCGTCCCTATCGCACTATTTGCAAGTGCGATAGGTACGGCCAGATGTTTTATCATTTATCGCGCGACCGACTTGCCTGCCTGATGTGGTTGAAGCTCTAGTCACTCACTCACTTGAACCCACTTAGCTCATCTGATTTACGATCATTGACATTTTAAATATGGCAATAAATACGAATAAATTAATAAAAAGGCAATGACCATAATGAGCATTTGATACCAATGTCCAATGTTTACCGAGATGTTCTCAAACCTCGTATAACGATTCACGTTTTACTCAAACATGCACTTTAAAGTCAACTACTAAAGTTCATTTTAGATGAACATGAATGTGATATACTGCTATTTGAAAGGTTTCCAAGTTAAGCATATTATATACAGCATGTAATATATGTTACTGAAAGGTCGGCACACTCGTTAATACATATATGTTTTGGGATAATTGATTTATGACACATTCGTGATTCGGTGGGAATTAATCTTTCGTGTCATGAATTCATGACTTTATGCAACTATGGGAACAAATCAAATTATTTTAACAAATATTTTGTTTTGTGTTTTTTTATGTAGTCACACTACTATATATAAATTAAAAATCGAAATAAGATGTCATATATTAAAGAAAAAAAAAAGCGAGCGTGGCGAGGTGGCCTAGGGGTTCATGGCGTTTAGCCCGGATTGCTAAAAGACGCCGGTTCGAATCCGGCCTTCACCACTGGTGGTGCTCGTCATTTTCTATTTTGCAACTGTAACTTTTTATCAGTGTTTTTTTTTCCAGCCGGCGTATCATGCTTCTAATTTTATCACTTATCCACGTGGATAAGACATCTGTCACGCTTTAGCAAGTATGTCAGTGTGAGAGTGACAGATGTCTTATCCACGTGGATAAGTGATAAAATTGGAAGCATGGTAGGCCGGCTGCTCCGGAAATTTGTCACACAGACAGACAGACATTGTTGGGGTTTTCCTAACATTATTCGTCACCCTTTCTCTTTATCAATAACAGAGCACTTTAAATAGGTACAGTCGAGTTCATAAATATATTAGCAAATCCAAGGCTTGAAAAATAAATGCGCATAGAAAGGTACATTTTTATCTGAGGTATCTGAACAGATTAATCATTCATAAACGGAGTGTCTGGTCTTGCACATTCAATCGATAGCGAAAATCCATCATGAGGTCCACAATATGTCATTTGGCTCTATTGAATGCATTAAGTTGAATCAACTTATCGTTGGAACGAAAGTGATGACGTCACAAGTCTAAGCGCCTTAGAATGAGCCGCCTGAGTCACTGCAGCCTCAGGCTTGACGTGTATGGCCACGGCCAGACGACTCATCAAATCGTGGCCTTGTCGCAAGGCAGTTAGATTTATTATGCGGTGGTTTGCGATTTCAAGTTGTGTTGTTGGCTAATATATACCGTATATGGGAGGACTTGTGGGCCAAGATAACCATGGCTTGGGATCCCCGTGGTGGGGTGCCTAGTCAACGTCACAACTCGCTTACGATAATATCGTTATCATAGCTAGCTCTCTCTATCCGGACAAAACGGAAAAGCATGATAACAGTTGACGATGGCTAGGTACAGTCACCGGCATAAATAAGTAATGATTTCTGTACCTTTTCACATTAACATCTTGTTTGAAATGGCATACGAAGTTGTCAAATGATTCAAAGCGACAAGGTGCAGAAACCATCACTTATTTATGCCGGTGACTGTACTCAGGATGCTGGCAGACCACATCGGCGATGTCGGGATTGTCACCAACCTATCTAAGAGATATGCCCGGCTGTTGACATAATACCTAGGGTTCGGGAAAGAATAAAGAAACACCAGTATTTTATACAAAATTCTTTATTATGTACACCCTAAATAAAATCTAACTCAGTAACTTGGTAGACCAAGATTTGGTTCGTTAAACTGTTATTTACATCAAGTTCAGTTCGATCATAAAACCTAGGAAAAACACAGATCCTATGTGTAACACCATCCATAGATCAAACAAATTTTAAGATAAACCTAATATCTATATAGGGGGCAAAGTTTGTTTAACCTTCGTGCCTTGATACCCTCGCAACGCTCAAGATTCCACTTTATGAACCACTCGCTACGCTCGCGGTTCAATATTGGAATCTTTCGCTTGCTCGGGCACGTGCCGTTAAACAACAACTTTGCCCCCTTGTAAAACAACTAACTATTTTTAATACATATATAAAAACTATAAAATAAGCACATAAAAAAAAGTGAAAGGAGTCTTACCTAGATGTACGTTGGACGTTACAGTTAGATCTAATCTAATGTAATGTGACAATGCATCTTACACGCCTACATGATATGGTTGACGAAACATCAAAATTCCGGCGCACCATCCTTACACAAATTTGCAACTTATTTCCAACGCTTGACTACCTAAAATTGTAGGCGCCTAAATATTGATAAAAGCTCAGGCACGTACTTATGTAGAAAGTGGCACAGATGTTAGCATGTTTGCGAACATGTCTGGGCAATTAATGTTCACCTAATTTGGTCCGGTATTTGCTGAGGACATCCGTTTGATTTTTACTCTCTCGTTGATTTCACGTTGTGGCAAAGATGCATCTACCTACACGGAGTTGGGCCATTTTTTTCAAAGAAATTTTTATGTGGTTATTCCACTCAGAATCGCGAGCTTTTTCAATCCTAATAATAGGAGATAGAAAGTGTTCCCATTTCGTTACCATTTTTTCATACATAAAAAAATGTTACCTCGTAACCATGAAAAGAGATTACAGTCGCCTAGATTATCAATTTATCACAACCTTGGTCATTTCTCGGCTACATGCCACTAATATTAATCGTTGATTATTTTAATAATATTTATATTATTTTAATACATATCAAGTTTTTTATGGCATCGCACTCCTGGCGCATTCAGCCAGCCAAGTAAAGCAGGGAAACAAATAAATGGGTAGACGGTATCATATTATAATATCAAGTTGAGAATATTGGTAAATTGACTCTGAACTGAGGTATAAAGTTTTAATCCTGTGTCGAGAGATAGCAGCTTATGAACTTCGACTACAATTGTTGTACTTTGACAGTACTTAATTCTCTATGATAATCGATCCTTTTTGGCAGTGGATAAGCAAGATGAATGTTAGTCGTTCAATTACTTGGTATATCATAGGCTTATCGTAGACATCTATTTCTCCAGAGATCGTACTGAAACGACACTTTATCAGTTTTATCACGCTAACCACAATCTTCTTGAGAGAATCTCAATATTGTCTTGCCAACAATACGATATCTAAAACATGTGAAAATATACCTTATTACTACAGCGCTGTTCTTATATTATTTCTTAAATAAACAGTATACCGATATCCAACCCCTTGCCAATCGATTACGCGCCTTACATTATTGTTATTAAGATAGTGGTTTTAAAAATGAGGTGTACAATAAGTTTGGTAAGTCGGGGGCAAGTAGCGGTAAAGACTAAGGTCAGGGTTGGCCACGTGGCGGTTGCTAGGCAACGGGGCGGTGACAACAAACAACCCCGTAGAACACTCGGCACCCGGTCTTGGGGTGGTAAAGACTTACAACGTCTTGCTCTGAAAAGTCTGCTTGGAAAAGTTTGTAGTGTTGTTCAGCGGGTGCAAAGGAGGTTCAGTGTGTTGAGTTTTTTAACAAATTAAATACTGGGTCTAGTTAAAGTGTTACAGTGTATTACAGTGCAGGTATTTTCAAACATTAGTGATTTATTTATATTAGACTAGCTTTTGCTCGCGGCTTCGCTAGCGTCAAATTCGAAAATTGCGGAATGCTCCATACAAACTTCCACTCCCCATTTTAGGGAAGTGGGGGGTTAGAAAGAGACAAAAAGTATCTCCATCCCTTCAACTATCTTCACTTAAAAAATCACGTCTAGTCGTCGCTCCGTTTTGCCGTGAAAGACGGACAAACAAACAGACACACACACTTTCTCATTTATAATATTAATTAGTATGGATTGTCACTGACAGATCATACAATGCACTTACGCTTAGAATTTACAATTCATTTCTGAAACAAATGACTTACTCGTACAAATCAAAACTGTTTCAACTTGACTGAATAAGTATAAGGTGGAGAAGACCGTCTACCCAGAAAGACCGTCTATTGACTATAACTTTTTTGTTTATATATCTACGCCTCCTTCAATACATATCCCTAGGACGAACACTAGTTAACAATAAACTTGTTTCTCGTTTCGAACTCGAACATCAAGTTCAACATGGTTCCGCAAAAAAATAAAATAAAATTTAAGCAGTCGGAATATTTGCATATCATGTATGTAACGCAGTCATTTAATAACCGTTATTTCTGACTAGTACTATTATTCTACTCAAAACGCGCTCAATTTCTAGTTTTATGTTCTGAAATATGTAACTTAGAAATTGTGCCCAGTCAGAAAGTCCGGCATAAAAGAGAAAGACAAGACGCCATATGATAAACAAGGAGTTGCCAACATTTTTTAGGCTTTATTGGAAATAAGTCGAGTCTAAACAATATCAATATATAGGTACGTTTTTGGCTTATGATAGTTGTACCGTTTTTGATTTTAACTTCGAAATACAGTTTTGATAATGATTCGTATGGTGTTACTAAAATCATTCGAAAGTATTAAGTAAAAATAAAATATATGTGACATGGTTGTGAAGAATGATAAGAGGTGAACAGAAGTAAGCCTACACTGCATTATTCATCATCATATTTAAGTTGGTAGAATTATCGTAAGCTCTAACCGTTTTTTATTATTTTTGTTTAAGTATATTTAGATTGTGCAACATGCGGTGACAAATATTTCAAAAGAGAGTAGGGTTTGAAGTTGGTTATTATTTTTATAATCAGCTAATGCTGATCCCAACAGGGACCGTATGGGTACCCTTTAAAACGGTTTTGACACTTTTGACCGACTATTTTACGGCTACCCGACCGTTAATTGATATTGCTGGCTGTCACTTTGACAAAAAGTCGTCATGGGTGTCGTCAATAGGTTTTCGGGGGTGGTAGCTCAAGTAGGTGGTAACTCTGGTAGTAACTATAGAAAAACCAAGCATTGCTAAGAAATGTTACCAAACCAATTCACGACATCTTAATATCCTATTACCTTTTCTTAATAAAAAAGTTTCGAAAACAGATAAGTAGTTGGATTTATATGAGTCTGTAATATCGTGACTAAATTGTATCGCAGGTGTTCGTTGTAAAAACAGTATTATGCAATATCTGGACCTGAAAAGAAAAGGTTATGAACCCTATCTACGGGACTTATGCCGGTCTTGCCTTATAAATAGAAAAATGCTTATATGTTCAAAATTTTAACATTATTTTATTAATTATCTAGCACATTCTGCCCTGTTATTACGTAAAATAACAATGATCATGATTTTGGAACCTAGTCTCATATGAAATTACGCGACAACAAGCACTAGACGGTCTTTCTGTACTCATCGCGGGAGGACGGTCAACAGGCCGAGCCTTATAAAATGTGATTTTTATGACTTATAAAAGCTTTGTAAAATATAATATTTGCTATCCCATAGGACCATGCGCATTACGCCGGACTACATTAATTATAGAGTTTTATCCACTCAAACTTTATTTCAAATAAACTATGCCGGTCTTGCCCGCACTGACCTTAAATAGAAAGATAAAATCGTCAATGAACTACGTAACAAAAATAACAAATCTTTATCCCGGTACCGGCGGTACCGTTCCACTGAAAGCCACAATCGGAATGGAGACCAGAGACATGTCCCGTTCATTGGACAATGTGCATTGGTGGGAGCCGGAGCAATGGAAGACGAAGAAGCTTAGAGCACATCCTCCTTGTCTTTGGAAGGGGCTGACCCGGCGGACATCAGGAATGGCTGGCTGACACTGCCGGATCCTAAGGTAAGAGGATTGTTTATTAGAAACAATTTTATACGTAAAAAAATTGTTTCTAATAAACTCTTAATTTCCTTGTGAACGCGTTTTAGGGTTCCGTAGTCAACTAGGAACCCTTATAGTTTCGCCATGTCTGTCTGTCCGTCCGTCCGTCCGTCCGTCCGCGGATAATCTCAGTAACCGTAAGCACTAGAAAGCTGAAATTTGGTACCAATATGTATATCAATCACGCCAACAAAGTGCAAAAATAAAAAATGGAAAAAAATGTTTTATTAGGGTACCTCCCCTACATGTAAAGTGGGGGCTGATATTTTTTTTCATTCCAACCCCAACGTGTGATATATTGTTGGATAGGTATTTAAAAATGAATAAAGGTTTACTAAGATCGTTTTTTGATAATATTAATATTTTCGGAAATAATTGCTCCTAAAGGAAAAAAAGTGCGTCCCCGCCCCCCTCTAACTTTTGAACCATATGTTTAAAAAATATGAAAAAATCACAAAAGTAGAACTTTATAAAGACTTTCTAGGAAAATTGTTTTGAACTTGATAAGTTCAGTAGTTTTTGAGATAAATACAGAAAACTACGGAACCCTACACTGAGCGTGGCCCGACACGCTCTTGGCCGGTTTTTTGAATGCGTGTCAAGAAGAAATTGATACGAAAGTATTTCAAGGAACAGTTTATCACTGGCAGAATTTTTCATTGCACAGTCATGGATTAGTCATCAAGGCTTCTAACGAACCCCACCTCTGTTGCTGTTTAAGTTTAACTTGAGGCTTATTTGTCTGTATTCGATTTGAAAAACCTTTACCTAGGGTATGGTTACACCTTTCAAATGTTTCTTATTGCGAGAGACCCGAGGAAGGAGGTTTAGGTAAGTACTTAATGAAATTTAAATGAGTCAGACCTTAAAAAACTATCGTACCTACAAATTGCGTAATTCTCTGATTCATTTGCGACCTCAACTTCTCTATTAGACAATTCGAAAAACAACAATGATATCACAGCAAAATATTAAATTCGCTTAGAGTAGACTGAATCCGGACAGACTGAAAATCTGATAAATTTTAATGTCATGACGAGCGGTCTGGCGTAGTCGATAGTGACCTTGCCTGCTGCGCCAACTGTCCTGGGTTCGAATCTCGGTAGCAGATATTTGTTCCAGTTCGATTTCCCTTACCCTATAACTTTCTAGTGAGACTTTGTAATAAAATAAACTATAAACAGATATAAAGAGCTTGATACGAATAAATGTATACCAATTCATCAACACCTTGTTAATCTATACTTGCGTCAGAATTATTGATTATTAAATTGAAAACTTTTTACTGTAATATAAATGTCTGTTGGCCTTGGCTCGTCCTGACTCCACAGGGTGGACATCAAATGGTGTTACGTCAACTAGTCTCTTTCAATGACAGGCGAGTCGAACCCTTCATATTCATATGTTTAATATAAGTGAAACTTAGAGATTGTAACTATTGTACCTACATTAGCTTATCTTACTTGACTTTTAGCAATAACCATGCATTTCTTTATTTTTGTGAAACGCATATTATACATTTTGTTAAATGTAAAATTAAGCCAGGATTAGGTACTTTAATATTGTTTTAAAAGCGATCAATACATCTGTCTGTATCAAAACATTTAAAAAACTTACTAAACCAACAATTAAAATATTAAACGCTAATTCCTATTTTCTCAGCTTCTATCACATCTACATATATTGCTAGTAGGAAAGGTACCTATTAACCACTAATGGGCCAACAATGAGTTTAGGAAGTAAATACAGTAAATACACATGTGGCACATACATGTACAACATCCATTTTGTTACGAAACAAATGTCATTTGACGTTACTATTCATTAGTTTGGTTACGGTTTCTATTATAGTTTGTAGGAAGTTGGTCGCTCCTTTAATAAAAATGCAAGAAATTCTATATACTTCAATTTATTGAACTGGTATTTCTATCGAAGAGATTCAAGAGAAAGTTACATTGACAGTGGCGCTAGGTGAGTAAACTAGGAACTATTTTTTTTTTTTTAATAAACGAGACTGGCTTGACATCTAGGTATATGTAAAATTAATTTAATCTAAACTCAATACTCCCACTAATTTTACATATCGTTGCATCACGCCGGTCCCAACATATTCAAACAAACAAAAAAAAAAAAAAACACATCTATATTTGCTTAACTAAGTACAAGATCTCTGTTCACACAAAACTTTTGTAAAGGCAGAGCTTTTGTCAGAAAATCAGCTAACTGGTTTGAGCTTTGAACATACTGAATTTTTAACAATCCTTGCTCTACCTTTTCACGGATAAACTTATATTTAACATCAATATGTTTTGATCGTTGATGAAACACAGGATTACTTATTAATTTTATAGCAGCTTGGTTATCCACCAACAGTAACATATTATTCAGAGATTCACCTAAGTCTAATAAGAATTGTCTAAGCCATAAAAATTGTTTTGTGGCTTCACATGCCGCTATGAATTCAGCTTCCATTGTGGAAAGAGCAATGGTTTGTTGTTTTCTACTAGCCCATATAATCGGGCCATTATTCAATAAGAAAATATAGCCACTGGTAGATTTCCTCGATTCAGTGTCACTTGCATAATCTGAATCACAGTAACCAACCAGGTCTGAACTACCTTTGTACTCTATACCAATATGTTTGGTTGCTATTAAGTATCTTATAATACGTTTAACAGCATTTACATGCTCTATGCTTGGTTATTTACATAACGGCATACAAGATTAACAGCAAATGAAATGTCTGGACGAGACACTGAGGCTAAAAACAACAATGAGCCTACTGCCTCTCTAAAAGGAAAATTGATTGTCTCGCCATCATTACTACAGTTTGTTAATGACACATTTGGGTCTACTGGTGTAGAGCAAGAATGAGCATCTGACATATTAAATCTTTTAATTATCTGCTCTATGTATTTGCTTTGAGTGATGTGAATGGAATGTTCATTCCTACTTATTTCCAGTCCCACAAAATAATTAAGATCTAATATCCTTACACAGAAATTTGTTTTTAAAGCCTCTATCACAAAGTTTAATGTCTCTTCACTTGAGCAAAATATGAGACCATCATCAACATATATAATCAACAATATTTTCACATTATTTATGTAACTTGTGAATACACAATGGTCAGATTCAGTCTGTGTAAATCCATAGGACTTAAGGAAATTGGTAAACTTTGCATTCCAACAGCGAGATGCTTGTTTCAACCCATAGAGGGACTTATTTAACTTGCAAACTTTACCATTTTCTACATTCACGCCTAGTGGAATTTCCATAAAAATTTCTTCTTCAAGCTCTCCATACAAAAATGCTGTTTTAACATCAAATTGAACAATTTTATAATTATGCTTTGCAGCCAAGCTTAGTAAGATTCTGATGGAATCATATCGAGTAGTCGGGGAGAAGGTCTCCGTATAATCTATATTTTTAACTTGTGTGAAGCCTCGAGCACACAACCGAGCTTTATACCTCTCAATATTGCCTTCTCGGTCCTGTTTGATATTGAACACCCATTTTGATGTTATAGGCTTCTTGCCATTTCCAGCTTCTTTGTCAACTATTGTCCATGTTTTATTATCCTCGTGTGCCTTAAGCTCGTCATTAATTGCTTCCTTCCATTTCATTGCATCAAAACTCTGCATTGCTTCCTCATATGTTGAAGGCACCGGGTATTCAGTAAAGTTAACTTCATCGAAATGAATATTCCTCCTAGGTCGCAACAGTATAGGGGATCTCACATCAGGTATGTTAACTGTCTGACTTGGTTCAAAAGTAACATCATTTTCCTCACAACTTTTCAAACTATCATCTACAGTTGAAGTTTCGGCCCTGGGCGGAGTTGACGCTGGAGTCGAAGTAGTCTGAGGTCCTGAGGGAACTTCACTGTCTGACTCTTCTATTTCGATCAGAGCAGATTTGTTAACAATGTTGTCACCACAGGTTTCATCAAATATAACATCGCGTGTCACTTTTATCTTCTTGGTAGTTGGATCATACATTCTATAATTTTCATTTTCATAGCCAACTAGGTACATTTTATTACTTTTCTTTTCAAGTTTTGTTCTACATGCGTCAGGAACATGAACAAAACCACAAGATCCGAATATTCTGAGATGTTGCAGCTTTGGTTTTTCACCATACCAAATCTCAAATGGTGACTTGTCAGGTGTTTGTGTTGAGGTTGTCCTGTTCAATATGTACACTGCACATCCAACTGCTTCTGCCCATAAATTCATTGGCAGATTGCGACTGTAAAGCATTGAACGTGCACTTTCCACGATCGTGCGTAATTCTCTTTCAGCCCGGGAATTTTGCTGGGGCGTATAGGGTGCTGTGCGTTCATGTTCAATGCCATTTTGGTTAAGGTAATGTTTAAACTCATTGTTCACATACTCCTTGCCATTATCAGTATGCAGGATGCGTATATTGTGACCAAACTTGTTCCGTATTATAGCATTAAATGTCTTAAAGTGTTCCAGCACTTCACTTTTATGCCTCATAAAACTTACATATAAGAAACTAGAGGCTGCATCTTTAAACAAGACAAAGTACACCATACCTTGAACAGACGATTCACTCATTGGTCCACAAACATCACTGTAGACTAGGGCTCCAGGGCTCTGCTCACCTCGGAGTGAAGTATGGAATGGGAGGCGACTTTGTTTCCCATACATACAGCCTTCACAAACAAATTTTTCATCACTTAAGTCTTTACACTGTAGAAGTCCATTTTTCACCATTTTTTGAATTTCTTTCACATTCAGATGCGCAAGTCTTTCATGCCAAACTCTAAGATTGTTCACAGGCGCAAGCACAGAATTACAACTAGCACTTTTCACAACTTCAAAGTTCATCACATATAAGTTATTACACTTTTTGGTTGCACTCAATACCACATTATTGTCTTTGTAAATAAGAGCAGAGTTGTTTTTCTTTAGTATAACATAGTTATACTGCATTATGGTACCCTCTGAAAATAAATTCCTTGTTAATTCAGGTACCCATATAACATCTCTCAGTATGTTTTCCTCCCACTGACCGTTCAAGCACTTCTTTATAAGTATGGTACCTATACCACATACTTTCAAGTTCTGTTTGTTTCCTAGTTTCACATATCTTTCGTCATCATCGCTGTACAGATCCAGTTTCATAAAGAAATCTTTTCTAAAAGTCATATGCACTGAAGCGCCGCTATCTAGCAGAAAAACATCTTCAGATTCTTCTGATAAGTTTAAGCATTGTTCCACATGAAATGCTAGCATGTTACCACCATTACTACCTGGCTTGTTATATGATTTCTTTTTAGATCTGCAATCTCTGGCAAAATGTCCTCGCTTGTTGCAGTTATAACAAATGAAGCGATGACGTCTATCTTCATCATTGTGAGAACTGGAGTTCTTTTTCGGTCTAGCCTTTTCTTGTGTAGTGACCAGAGCTACATCGGCCTTCTCCTCCGCCGTCAGACTGGCTTCTTCATCCATCAATCTTGCTGTCAGGTTTGATAAGGTTTGCTGCGATGATGCCAAAGATAACCAGGCCTGTCTAATGGAGCGGTATTTCGCCGGTAAGGTGCTTAAAATTTTGGTTATGATGGCTGTATCACTGATCTTCTCATCACAATCTTTCAGTTGTTGGGCTAAGCTCTCCACCTTGGAGATGTGCTGTGCCATGCTGTCAGACGGGTTCATTTTATATTGATAAAACTGCTCGTGCACGATCATTTTATTGAATTCAGATTTTTTTTCATATATAGATTCCAGTTTTTCCATAATTTGTAAAGCAGTTTTACAGTTTTCTACGAGTGCTATTTGCCGGTAATCCATGGCCGACGTCATTATGAACATCGCCAGGCCATCGCTCTTGAGCCATGATTCCTTATTAGTCTCGGGTTCTGGCTTACTTATATCAATGCCCTTCGCTCGTAGTGCACACTTTATTTGAAATTTCCATTGCCGGAAATTATTTCCATCAAAATGTTCCACGTTCATTTTGAGTCCGCCGACCTCCATGTTTATAGGTTATACATGTGAATTACTTTGCACAAATTTCACTGTACCTAGTCCACACACTGCTCTTTGTATTTTTATTAAACAGCTGGGCCCACAACCTATTATAGTTTGTAGGAAGTTGGTCGCTCCTTTAATAAAAATGCAAGAAATTCTATATACTTCAATTTATTGAACTGGTATTTCTATCGAAGAGATTCAAGAGAAAGTTACATTGACAGTGGCGCTAGGTGAGTAAACTAGGAACTATTTTTTTTTTTTTAATAAACGAGACTGGCTTGACATCTAGGTATATGTAAAATTAATTTAATCTAAACTCAATAGTTTCTGCTCACCTTGTAACCAGACCACTATGATAATACCCATTTCACTTACAGACAGAACAAGTACAAATTCAACACCAATAAGTATATAGGTATCTAAAGTAATGATTGATTGACATCTTGATAAAAACCTTTTACCTACTGTTGTGAAGGATTTATTGCTTTTGTTGTGATTTTTTAATCGATACTAAATTTGTTTTTTATCATGCAGAAATGTCTGCGAGCGATATTACATATTTTTAAATTAAAGGAAAAATGGAAAAATTCACACCTCCGGCAGGACTCGAACCAGCGACCTCTGGCTTTGCCCGAGCCAGCCGCGCTCCCAACTGCGCCACGGCTGCATTTTTTAATCGATTAAATTAAATCCATAGAGTGAAAAATACATCGTACATCATCGGTAAACGTGTCATAAAGAGAAGTTATCAAGTTACCAAGTTCTTTTTACTCCTCTTTAGCTTTAGCTTGTCTAGTTTAGGAATTGGGAGTCTAGTCTATAGTTCTTAAAATTCTTTTCCCCTCACTCTCTCCTTTAATACCAGCGGGTAAAAACGCATTTTATCCACTAGTGGGTAAAGTAATTTGACCTTGAATAAAGTCAAATAGTTTAAAATGGATAAAAGTTGAATCTAGTAATAAAGATGTTTAGCTGTGGAACTACTGTCGCATATTTTGCGTATATTTCTAATAAAATACTCGGGTGCAAATGTATTTTATGTGTTAAAAAACTTTTCAGGATTCTATTCTCGAACCACTCGTCGTTGGTTCAACTATAGAATCTCATAAAACTCAGCGTTAAAATAAGCCCCCTTGATCCAAATAATATGATGGTCGTTCTTGCTCATAAAAATAAGGATCCTTAATTGATGTGAAGCACATATTTCTAACAACGAACGAGGACTGTATTTATGAACTTTGTTAAAAGCTATAATTATGTTGTTTTAGAATTAGTAAGTGCCACGAAAATACATTGTTTTGAAGGACTTTTCGTCTGTTTAAATAATGAAATGGGTTTTACTTTCAGCCTTGTATTAGGTACATTTATAGATTCATTAAAAATGTATTTATTTTCTAATGTCAAGTCACCAATTCAGTAGGTATTAGACAAGGTGTGAGCTTGCTTTTTTAATGCTTGACCTACTATAGTTAACAATAAAATGTTGACTAAACTTTGACACATAGGTATATAAGTTGTCAATATTTAGGTATCTTCCCTTTTTTCTTTGAGTCTATGTAAATCAATAAATGTCCGGGAATGCGGACTAAAACAGGGATAGCTAAGGGAGATCAGAACCGAACAACCGGCTTCCAACAAATATTCAACTTATATACACGGTGAAATAAAAAAGGACCGTTAAACTTTGCACAGTGACTTTTGAGATCATAATGAACAACTTTTATTATGGGACCAATGCTAAAATCGCAAAAAAAAATTGGCTGTTCCATACATTCCGACTGTCATGATGCCACTCATTTCTGGGACTGTCAAATTATTATTTGCGATTTCAGCATTGGTCCCGTAATAAAAGTTGTTCATTATAACCTCAAAAGTCACTATGCAAAGTTTGAACGGTCCTTTTTATTTCATCCATACTAATATTATAAATGGGAAAGTGTGTGTGTCTGTTTGTTTGTCCGTCTTTCACGGCAAAATGGAGCGACGAATTGACGTGATTTTTTAAGTGGAGATAGTTAAAGGGATGGAGAGTGCCATAGGCTACTTATTGTCTCTTTCTAGCGCGAGCGAAGCCGCGCGCAAAAACTAGTCCTGTATAAAATAAACAAAGGATTTACTTTGTAAGTACAAATACGGATTTCGGTACTCGGGTCGCGTAGGCTCAGAGGTTACTTGTTTTGACTTACATCACAACTTATTTTACATACATACTCGTAACTTGGGCGCGCGGTTATGTGACTCATGTTATTGTGTGATTTCGTTTAAGGATAAACAATATAAAACATGCTTGAATTCGCGCTTGCTTTTGTATTCATTTAGATAAAACAAAAAACTAAAATAGACTTATGTTGTGAAAGAGCTGAAATGTGATTAATCCCATGGGAATAGTTCCACGCGCGACTTTACTTAGAATATATTATTTTAGCAAGAGCTTTAACATCTAGTTTTATATTTTTAACCCATCAAACTTTGTTATACAATTTTTTATTAACATACATACTCATACATACATACTAATCACGCCTATATCCCATAAACGGGTAGGAACAGAGCACATGAACTACTAAGTTTCAGTACCAGTGTTTATTTTATTAACTATAGCGGGAAAAGTACGTAAGTTTGCTATTGCTAATAGGCATTAAAACAAAGCGATTTCTTTTTCAGAAAAGTGATTTATTTAATACCTAGATACTTTCAGTGACTATTATACGTAAGGTACAGCGGGGCATTTTTTCCATTATTACACTATTAGGTTGAGTTCTACATGTATCAACTGAACACGCGTGCGATAGATAACCAGACGACACTCTAATTAATAATGCAAACTGTAATAAAACCAGCACGTCTGTTCTTACGCCATTTATTTGCGAACCACCTTAGTACCCACATCTCATATTTCTCCAACTTAAGTCTACCTACATTACACTCCTCTACGCTAAATTTATGCACAAATATTTTAAGGAACCCTCTAACCGCCATCTATTGAGTTAAGTGAGAACGAACGCCATTTTAGGACGTTCCTGACTAATTATACCTACCATAACATTGTAACGGCGAAAAATAGGATTTATATCACAAGGTCCTGAAGCAGTAGGTGGTTAAAGGGTTTAACAGGTTTTACACTCTAAATCTTATAATTAGGTTTATTAATCCGACATTGACGGATTGGGCGAGCCCGGGCGGGTGTAGAAGCGTGAGGCGAACCAAGGCGCCACTCCGGTGATGCCGGAGAGGCGCTGCCAGAGCTGGCGGTGTGCGCCTCTTCCGTGCCGCGCGACTCGTCCGCGGAGGCCGCCGACGTCTCCGCCTGGACCCTCTCCGGTGTTGCCGGTGTCTCCACCACTACTGAGCGATGCCCTTGAGAATTCGCGCCCAGTGTGACGGATGGTTCTATCGCTGCCGTGGTAGCTGCGATAGATAACCTACCATCAACTGACCGTTTCCGTAATTGATCGATATGCCTGTGTACAGTTTCACCATCATCACCTAATACTTTATAATTACTCGGTCCTAAAACATCGACTATTCGACCCGAATACCATTTTTCCCCCTTCAGGTACTTCCTATACCAGACCTCGTCCTCGATGTCCACCCTCCTACTCACTCCTCCCGCCGCCTCCTGCTGCCGCTGCTGCGCGTGCCGCACGCGACCCTCCCTGTCCGGTTTAATTGCGTCTAAGCGCGTGCGTAAGCGCCTACCTAAAAGGAGCGTAGCCGGGGATTCGCCAGTAGTAGAGTGTTCCACATTCCGGTAATGTATAAGGAAAGCCCATAATGCCCTCTCTACATTTTGGTTTTCTTGCAAAGCTTTACGGATAACGCGTTTCAAGGTCCTAACCGAGTTTTCCGCTAATCCGTTTGACGCTGGATGATAAGGAGCTGTAAATATATGTTCTATACCGCAATACTTTGTAAAATCCTCGAGTTCCTTTGAAGTAAATTGCTTGCCGTTATCACTAACTATTTGTTTAGGTATACCAAACCTGCTGAATAATTCGCACAGCCGATCTATTAACCCTCCCGCTGTTGTAGTAGTGACGTTAAAAACTTCTATCCATTTAGACATCGCATCCACTACGACTAAATAAGTTTTACCCCCTATAGGGCCCATGTAGTCCAAATGGAGGCGCGACCAGGGTCGGTGAGGCCAGGGCCACATGCGCGGCGAGTGACGCGCCGGCGCGTCCGCGTGCGCCGCGCACACCGCGCACGCGCGGCACACACGCTCCACGGCCTCGTCGATCCCTGCCCACCACACATAACTGCGGGCGAGTGCCTTCGATTTAACAATTCCCATGTGAGGCTCGTGAATCATAGTTAATATTTTATCCTTACACTTTTCCGGTACTACCAGTCTAGGGCCCCACATCACACACCCTAACTCCTCGTATAACTCGTTTTTCCTATTAAAGTATGGTTGTAAATTCGAAATCTCACATGACTCAGGCCAGCCGTCCCTAATGTAACTTAAAACCTTAGACAACAATGTGTCGCGTGCGGTTTCTCGTTTAATTTCATTATAATCCAGCAGAAGTGCTTGTTGAACAAAATGCAAATAAGTTTGTTCCGGTGCCGATAACTTGTCTTGACCCTTGTTACTAACGGGTAACCTTGAAAAACCATCTGCGCCATTATTGTCCGTTCGCACATATTCTATATCAAACGAGTAGGCCGATAAAATAATCGCCCATCGCTGCATCCGACTAGCTACCATAGTTGGTATACCGGTATTAGGTCCAAAAATTGACACAAGCGGTTTATGGTCAGTACGTAAAGTGAAATGCCGTCCATATAAGTACTGGTGGAATTTATTCATACAAAATATGATAGCTAGTGCCTCGCGATGTATTTGTGAATAGTTCCGCTCGGCGTCATTAAGAGTGCGCGAAGCGTAGGCAACGGGCCGCTCGCGGCCGTCCGGGCCCGGCTGCGTCAGCACGCCGGCCACGCCGCGCGAGCTCGCGTCGCAGGTAACAAACAGCTGTTTCTTGGGATCATAATGAGCGAGTACTTCCGCACTCGCTAGTATTGTTTTAATTTCCTTAAAAGATCGCTCACAGTTAGAAGACCAAACCCATGGCTTTTCCTTTTTTAGAAGTTTGTATAACGGAACTAACCTTTCACTCATATTCTTAATAAATTTCCCATAGAAATTAATAATACCTAAGAAGGAACGGAGCTCTGTGACATTATTTGGCCTCGGTACCCGAAGTATAGCCTCGACTTTAGCTGGATCCGTCTTTATACCGTCCTTACTTATTATGTACCCGAGATATTGACTTCGTCGACTAAGAATACGCACTTGCTACTTTTTAACTTTAAACCGGCCTCATGTAACCTACTGAACACAGCCTCTAAGGCCTGCAAGTGTTCCTGTTTTGTTTTGCCCCCAATAATCACGTCATCTAGAAATATTTCCACATTAGGAATACCTTTCAGCAAATTACACATTATACGTTGGAATATTCCCGGACTAGACGATAACCCGTACACTAGACGGTTATACCTATACAAACCACGGTGCGTGTTTATAACGGTATATTTTCTTGACTCATCTAGCTCGATCTGGTTATAGGCTTGAGATAAGTCTATTTTAGAAAAATAACACGCTCCGCTAAGGCTCACCATCAAATCATCAATTTTAGGCAATGGATATCGATCAATTAGTAAAACAGGATTCAGTGTAGATTTATAGTCGGCGCATATTCTCAAAGACCCGTCAGCTTTATTTACCGGCACCAGCGGTGAGGCCCAGTCGGAGCAGTCCACGGCCTCGATGACGCCGTCCCGCAGCATGGCGTCCAGCTCGGCGTCGACGCGCTCGCGCAGCGCGTACGCCAGCGGCCGCGCGCGGTGGAACACCGGCGCCGCGCCCTCGCGCACGCGCAACGTTGCCTGCCCGCCCTTATACCGCCCGAGCCCGCCGCTAAACAGTTCTTTATACCTGCAAAGTAAATTGTTGATTTCATTAGACATTCCAAGGTCAACAACTTTTACATTATTACAATCACTGAACTCAGGTATTTTAATCTTTAACTCCGCCAACCACTGTCTCCCTAACAATGGAGTGGTGCCCCCATCGATAACAAACAATTCTAAATATTTTTCTCGTTTATCATAACTAACCTTCGGTTTAATTACCCCTATCGGCTTGATCTTTGTTCCATTATAACACTTAAGTGTCAACCAGCCGTTTTCGAGAGGATAGTGACTTAAAAGTTTCTTATAGATTTTGCTACTTATACATGATACTGCCGAGCCCGTATCTACTTCCATTTGTAGCAAAATATGATCGTCAATGGTAATAGGTACACTCACCGGTCCATAGTCACTCAAACACAAATGGTGAAAGTCCTCGGCGGTCGCCTCCTCCCGGTCCGAACTTTCCGTTCCCTCCGCTTGGCCATAATGAAGTCTTCCTGACGGGGCACTTCCACCGCGACCGCCCTCACTACGGCCCGGGCATACCCGTCGCAAATGCCCCCTACGACGGCACAAACTGCAGATGTACTCTCGGAATCGACAATTGGTGTAGTCGTGTGCTGTCGACCCGCAGCCTTTACAGTCCCGGCCGCCTGCTGAAGTATAAGCGGTGCCTGCGCCATGACCGCCGTTCTCCGCGACCGTGTACGATCTAGCACCGCTTCCCCGCGCCGTGCTGCCAAAGTTCCTGCCGCGCGAGCCGCCTGCGGCTCGCGGTCCGCGCGCCTGGTTCCCGCGCGCTCCTGGCGCCAAAGCATGTACCGCAGCTACCGTCTGCCCCGCGCCGCTCGCCCCGGTGCCCGGCGATGGTTCTACCGCTGCAGAGTCTCTTTCCGCTGCCTCCAAGGAAGTCGCAATCCTTATCGCGTTTGTATACGTTAGTGTATCTTCCGCAAATAAGCGCTGACGTATGATATCGCTCCGCAACCCACATACAAATTGGTCGCGAAGGTTATCATTAAGGGCCGACTCGAACTTGCACTCTCTAGCCAGTTTTTTCAATTCCGCCACGTAAGTAGCAATATTTTCGCCGGTATTCTGTCGACGTTGTCTAAACCGATATCTTTCAGCCAAAACTGATGGCGTTGGTTGTAAATGATTACGTAACAACTCTATAGCTTCTTGGTAAGTAATCGTCGACGGCTTTTTAGGGCTTGCCAGGTTCACAAGTAGTTCATACGCCCCATTTCCCATCACAGCAATCATAGTTGGCAATTTTAAATCGTCTTTTATAGAGTTCACAAGGAAAAACATCTCCAAACGATCCACATATGACGACCACGATCCGTTCGTCACATCGAACTCGCTCATTTTCCCTATCGACATTGTTTATATTGTTATTTTCACTGCCTATCACTGTAGCACACTGTTTTACGTATATTTATCAATATCACTGTGAATAAACTTTAAATCCCAACTCGTAAGCCACTGTAATAAAACCAGCACGTCTGTTCTTACGCCATTTATTTGCGAACCACCTTAGTACCCACATCTCATATTTCTCCAACTTAAGTCTACCTACATTACACAAACATTGTAAAACATGAAAAAAAATGGATCCGTTGCATTTGCCCCCCAGTCGACATTGTCCCGCTATACCTTAATTATGTTTATGTGTCACGAGATTATAGTCACTGTTGTTTTGAAGATAAAATTGTATTGTGTTATGATTCCATCTTTATTGGTAATCGTCTTTTTACGACTATGTAGGTACTATCCAAAACCTCAAATAAATACTTGGCTGGCGCGTAACTCATTTTGGTCTTGGCCTCCAACATAAAAGCACGCCACTTTGCTTAGATAGTATTTATTCCAATAACGTTGACTTTTGGTCATAAATTCTCCGTTGATATAAAATATAGTGCTCCATTTATTTTTAGAACGTCTGATATATTGCAGAATTTACATAATCTCCACGGCAAGGTCCAAAGCCCAAATAAGGCACATCTGTAGGCCGAGCTCCTGAGTCAGACTGTCATCGACCTTATGATGCAAATTGCGAAGCTTGTAAAGGCAATACTTGATCAAAATAAAGGCTAGACTGAATGTAAAC
Source organism: Leguminivora glycinivorella (assembly GCF_023078275.1). Taxonomy (NCBI): domain Eukaryota; kingdom Metazoa; phylum Arthropoda; class Insecta; order Lepidoptera; family Tortricidae; genus Leguminivora; species Leguminivora glycinivorella. The sequence goes on from NC_062983.1 coordinate 8,133,469, forward strand.
TTATCTAGCTGATCAGCCCACATTCACCCACATGAATGGATAACTTAGCACATAGTTATTGTATCTACTAAGTGGGTTGATAAACATTTTGAATCATTTTCCTTGTCTGCTTGGCGATATCAATGATAATATTTATTATGATGATGTGATAATAAGTGGCACTTAATGTCCATAATGGTGATGCAGCAATGGCTGCAATTTAAGCATACCTAAGTATACTTAATAAGTATTACGTACCTCTCCGTCCTACTTTTTATGTCCTTAGGTAAATATATTTATAAAAGGACATAAAGAAAAGTAGGACGTACATACATTATTACGTTACTAATAACAGTAATAACCTTAATAATTCCATTTCATTATTTTAATGAAAAAAAAAGTTTTTGAATAAGAATAAACCTCCGACCACGACATAGTGGACCGATTTTCATGAAATATGGCTAAAAACACTTCCGACTAATTCAGATTTCAAAGAAAAAAAACTAGATCTAAATCGGTTCACCCGTTCGTGACCTACGATGTCACAGACAGACAGACACACACACACACACACACACACAACAGACAGACAGACAGACCGACAGACAGATAAACACGTCAAACTTATAACACACCGTCGTTTTTGCGTCGGGTGTTAAAAAAATTAAGCCATCTATCTAATATGTCAGGGTGGCTAGCCGAATGGCACAATCGCTCACGAAACGCTCACGAAACGAAGCGCTAGTAGATATCTATCAGATCGCGCTTGCGTATTGACGCGACAGAGCCAGCAGATAAACACGTCAACTTTCGTTTTTTGCGTCGGGTGTTAAAAAAATCAAGCCATCTCGGCTACGGGGCCAGGTGCCGTAGCCGAATGGCATTTCTCCGACGCGAAACGAAAACGAAATGCCGCGGATGGTAGTCTGGCTCTGTCGCGCCACGCGCCAATACGCAGGAGCGATAGAGATAGAAATCTACGAGCGTTTCGTTTCGTGAGCATTTCGTGAGCGTTTGTGCCATCCGGCTACGCACCCAGATATTATTATAGTTTATAATGCATACATTGACTATTGAGACATGTTAGTAACAATCGGCAGACTAGCACCTTGCAGCTATAGGCGTCAACCTTGGGCCATTAGCATGCACTTCCGATCGATTCCTCCCACGCCGGCGGCGCTAAACAAGTGTCGTGTTTGTTGTTTTGTTGTCCTTTCTCTTTGTTCACGGGGAAAATCGGGGTGGTGTTGCTTCGCTTGTGGAAGGACTTTGTTGATCTGGGATTAATTTCTTTATCATGAAAAGAAAATCAATCTTCATGTGTACTGATGACGCATTAATTATTATAAAAATGTATGCATAATATGTCACAATAACATTATCCGTCTATACTGGGATGAGGAAAATGTCTATTAGGTACTACTGAGTAATTGATGTTTTAGTTCAGTGGCTGACAAATGAGAAAAAGAGCGAATAACTATTAATTACGATTAAGACTGCGTCTGTGCAATAAAGAATTACTGATTACTGATTACTGTGTTTGATAAGGATCCATACATATGGCGTTGGACTTTAAAACTGTATGTCAAAGTTAATTATTTTATGATAATTTTTTGACAGAAACAGACGACGGGTTAAGTCCAGCTATTGACGAATTTTATGAGTAATGGAAAGTTCGACACATTTGACACTAATAAATCAATGTGGAAAAGTCCGCCAGTACCCAGTAAGGAAAGGTTACCTACTCACCAGCACTTTCAGCAATTCAGCTATGTAACCTCACGCGCCTACAGGAGGTTAGCTAGAGCTGAAGATGTAAAACTTTCGAGGCCTGATACTTAAGTATCTTAAGATAGTTCTAGACTTTCATGGCTGTTTCCTCTCACTATCTCGGAAACACGTGTTTTGTCCTTTAATACCAGCGCGTAAAAACGCATTTTATGGACTAGTGGATAAAGTAATTTGACCTTGAATATGGTCAAATCTTCTGTTTTAAAATTTATAAAAGTAGTTGAATCTAGTGATGAAGATGATTTACCACCTGTGGAACTACTGGATGCAGTGATAAACGCGTTTTTTGCGTTGTACTTTCCTCGCTATAGTGAGGAGAAAAGTTTTGTGTTACACTCGGGTATTTTACTTCTCGTGTCTTGAAAGACTCGCCAAGTTCAGGATTATATTCTCGAACCACGAGCAAAGCGAGTAGCAACGAGCAACTATAGGATCCTTTCACTTGCTCGTTTTCAATTCCACACTCTGCGTTTAAATACAACTTTGCATCACTATTATGTATATGACTGTCTTCTCCACATTGACATTAAGTAAGTATGTCTATTTATTTTCCATCTCAATTTACCCAGTGCATAAACTGCAAAGACACCTACATGAACCAGACTTTATAACGAGCTCATTAAATCTATAAATTTGGTATTATTGCCTACCAAATCTGGTTACCAAACGTTGGTATTCAGAGCGCGACCTGTCGCATTAGCACACTGGATTACGAAACCTAATCCGATTGGCACAAGGCTGGTAATTACCTGGCGACTCCACAATTAGCATGTCATGAGAACTGCGATCACGCAGCGCAGGCCAGAATTCGTGATTGAATAACTTTGTGATTATGAACAGCTTGTAACTGCAATTGAGTTTAACTATCGGATGTCTACTGTCTATCGATGTCACACGGATCTTTTTTTTTTTTTTTCTCTCTGGGCTAGTTCGTCGTGGCGTAGTTCAAATCATCTTGCTCGTAAGAGGAGGTCTGTGTCCAACAGTAGTACCTAGGTACATTAGTCTTAGTACCTACAGCTAAATAGGGGCAGAAAATTATATTCTTTGATTTTATTCATGAAGTTTCGCTAGAATTCTAGAGGTCTTGCTATCCAGATATTTAGGGAGCTTTACACTTAGGTATTTACATTTTGCATTATTTTCGAAATCAGTACATTAATATCGTATAAATTGTCTCATAATAAATATTTTTACTAACAATAAAGTTATTTAAATTAACTAGGTACTAACGTAATAGTAAACGAGTAATGGGTATCGTTAAGTGCTCAAACATTTGTGTAGATAACGCCGGTCAGCGACCCGATATCGATTATTTTATCAAACAAGCAACACATTTTGTCCATACAGCCTTAATAGGAAACACTTATAGATTATCGTTTTCCATTCTAAACAATGGACATCGTTTAGTATTCTTATTTCGCCCACGTGTAGTCTCTAAATAAATATATAAAATAAACGCACCTACCTACTTAGTAGGTTTCGCAATTATTTTAGGGCCACTTGCACCAACGAAAAGGTATCATTTTGTATGGAATTTGACAGATGACAGCCCACTAACCCTAAATTAAGAGGTTGGAGCAAGTGGGCCTTATAACATCAATCAACAATAACAGTTGATAATGATGTATTTAGACAATTTTTCATACAATATAGAGTTTTGAATGATTCACGGTTATTTTCATTAGACTTATAGGTATTGACCGGTATATTATAGACCGTGATAGATGTTAATAGCGCGGTCCGGTCCGGTCTATATCCCGGTCAATATAAGTCTATTTATCATACAAATTAAGTGTAAGGTATCAGCTGTGCTGCGTGCACCTACCATTGTTGTAATTAACGTTGTCTGTCAGCGGTCGTCATGTTTCAACCATGACAATATTCACAATAAATCATCCCGGTACATTTATTATTTTCATTTGACATTAATTTGTACGATTATAATCTTGGCTAGGCTCTCTGTACTACTGCATTCCATACTTATTATGTTATTTACTGGTAAGGAAGTAAAATAAGCAAAAGAAATCTGTCAGTTAAATAGGTACCTACCTTAGCTATAAGATAGTGACAAGCTCTCATATTAAAATATTCTCACGTAGCACATTAATTAGACAGTGCGTCCTTATAAACAAAACAGACAAGTCTATTACCGGCGATTAGCCGTAGAAGGAGCCTTTCGTCGCCCACACACCAAAGACTTACTTGTCCTGTCATGAGTGTCACTACCAATAGATAAGCAATAGGTTTTGTTCTTACTTCCGACTGGCAAGGTCATATACATAGACTACGGGGGCGTTTGCAGAAATTAAGGCTCTTCCTGAGTAACAATTCATGTTTCAGATATTGTTCTCTATGATTTATTATGATGCGTTGTCTCTTGTCGCCAGGAAAGTAAACCGTACCTACCTATTATAGTGGCTCTGTGACTCGTAGACCTCGTCAATCGTCATATGCTTGGAAAATATATAAACGAAAAATATTTTTAATTACCTAGTGATTTCTTACTACGGCGAACATGCAAAAGTCTTACGGCCCAGCCACGACATTGGTCTAAGCGCGAAAGCGGTGAGCGGTAGCCATACGTGACAGAACAAGCGTGATGACGAGGAAATGGACTCGTTATTACATATAAAACTTACGGCGAATCAACTTTTCCTTGACCAACTTTTTGGTGCATATTTCCTTCGGGATTTCATTGAATATTTTAACAAATAATATCTTTGATGGTTAATCACATGTTTAGTTACGTCATCACTGATAAAATTCACTATTATTTAATGTAAAACAGGTTGGAAAAACGTATTTATCAACAAACTACGTTCACATGGACGAAATACTGACATTGACAGTTGTCAACTGCATAGCGTTCCGATATTATGTCTTGGTTCCAATTACAAGTCAGAGAGGTAATAATGACTAATATTGATTATTATACTTCCTGAATATATCATTCAATGTAACAATTAATAACAAATGTGATCTTTCATAGCGAAGTTACTTACTAAATTGATTTAAACAATCTTTCACAAAATAATATTTACGTAAAAGTATTTATCGATTTACTTAACGCTCCATTATTGGACTACATAGGTATCAATTCCAATAGCTCTGTCTCTTTCTAAAACAGCTGCAATCTGCACGTGTTAATAGGCAAACATCCGCGTGATGATCGTGAACTTTATTACGTAGGGCATATGACTTAGTAAACAAAGCATTTATGATCTTTTTCTTATGTGCGCGATTTAATAGCCGCCTAGTCGGAGATACGTCGGAGATAGGTCGGATGTCGGAGAAACGTCGGGGATAGGTCGGAGATAGGTCGGATGTCGGAGAAACGTCGGGGATAGGTCGGAGATAGGTCGGATGTCGGAGATACGTCGGGGATAGGTCGGAGATACGTCGGATGTCGGAGAAAGGTCGGAGATATGTCGGATATAGGTCGGAGATAGGTCGGGGATAGGTCGGATTTAAGTCGGAGATAGAATCTATAAAAGGGTCGGAGCGAGCCGACGCGCGTCATTCTTAAAATATCTACAAGACTAACAGTGTCTCTGGCTTTCGTGTGTTATACTGGTGAATGAAGTTGTTCTGCTATTGTTTCTTTGTTTGTTTTTACTTGGAAATTATTCTAAGTGATTGTAAACTTTGAAATTGTGTCTCTGTTTGATTGTGCGGGGACAATATCGTCGTACAGTTGAACTTAGACCTGTGGTAGAATTGCTTTACCGTCAGTTGTGGGTTTATTTTAGTGTTCTATTATAGTGTAGTTTTACGTTTTAATTAAAGTGTAGTGAAGTTTTCTCTGCTTTGTTTCATGAGTGCCGTCAAGCAATACAAAGACTGGGTCGATGTATGGCTGGTGCTTGGAGATAAGTCTGTGTTTGGTTTTGTAGGGAGTAATTCTTGCAAAACTAAGCTTAGATTATAGCACGTAAAGGAAACTTCATTCGTTTACTTAGTTGGTCAGTAAAATTGAATTTAGTAATTTTCTATGGGGTTATTTTGTGAAAGTTATAAGCCAGATCATTGTTTGTGACAGACTGTTATCCGGCTAAGCGCTTTATACCTTGCGGTGTTAAACATAAGGCGTTTAGGAGTCTTTTTGTTCCAAGTGGAGGGCTTGGACGCTTTTTTATACTTACAAAAGCGTATTTTCTCACCGGTCTCAAAGAGACCAACTGTTAGATGGAAGTGAGGACTTTCACGATTGACGAAAGACATTAGGAGTAATCCTTGCTCACTGAAGTCGGCAGTATTTGAGGCTGGGGTCCTATATATATATATATTTATTTACTCGGTGCTCTAGTCCATGCTGGAGTTGGTCGCTGGGGATTTCGGTTGTGATCGATCCACATCTAAGTAAAGTTTGATCGCGGCTGGGTCTCCCATGTGGCTGGTACTGGTGTGTCCTAGAATACTGGATATATACACGGATAGGGCGATCTACTCTCTGCTACCCTAGCCCGCGGGCAAAAGCAGAGGGGGGGATCTGACCGACACAAGCCTATAGGTTGCCTATCTCAGCTTCGCTGGCTGAACTGTACAGTTCTAGTAGGGATACACTTGTACATATTCTGAACACAAGATCTATGGTAAGTGAGGGTCTGTGTTTCAGATATGTTAGAGTAGGAACAATAGGAGTAGGGTAGAGTCACACACTATTTCTATGAAAGTAGAGTTCTATTATGATTGGTCTTAAATTATAATTGGTCAACGTGTATTGTGGAGAAATAATTTAACTACTACTATTTATATGGTTTAAATAGACTTTAAATGTGGTGTTTACTATCTTAAAATATGTGGTAAAACTGGTAATTTATAAAATCTCTTATTACTTAATTTATTTGAGTGAAATTAAGAATTGTGGTAGCAATTTCTGATTTTTCGGTGTGGCTGCGGGACACTTAGTGTTGCTAACTGGTTTTTCAAGGTAAATTCTATCAAGTTGGTTAGGGAAACAAACTATTCTTTGGAATAAAAAGCATAGGTTTGTTATAGGGCCCAGTGGCATGCGAGCGCCGTCCACTGATGGAAAGTCTAAAGCTTAGAAAAGTTTGACTTACTTATTTCTTATAAAAGTTAGCAACTGCTCGGTGTTTCGATAAAACATTAGAAAGATCGAGAAGTTATGATCTATTAGCAGTATTGGGGAACGGGGGGTTTAGCTAGTAAAAAGAAACAAAATAAAAAAGGGGTTAGTTTGTAGATAGATAGCCCTTCAGGCTTACTTGCTTAGGATGCCCGATAATGTGGTTTGATTGGGCCTAAGGATTCCAGACGGTATCGCAAGCCCTTGCCCAAGCCGGGACCACTAATAAGGCGTAGCGGATGATTACCAAAATATTTTTTAATATTTATTTCATGTATGTTTCACTCACTAACTTCTATACTAAAAATTTCTTCATTACGTCATTAATTTTCTCACATATAACTTTCTAGCCATAAATCTGATAAAATACTCTTCTATAACACTATATTATTATGCTACAATAACCTTTATTCTTCTTTAAAATATAAATAAATAAAATTTTAAAAATCAGTCAAAAATACAGCTGATACTCATTAAAGGATCTAGGTTATCGCGGTTCATCGAAGGGTTCTACTTATTTACGCTAGACGATCACAAGGCCAAATTTACGGGGTATATTTAAAGGAGGGTTAGCTATAATGTTGGTTAGTCAAGTAAGTAAGTAAATAAGTAAGGTGAGCGGAGGTTTAGTTACAATGTCGGACCGATATCCCATACCTATAGGCGCCATCTTGAATTTTTTCCATTGAAATCCTTCCGACATCCGATATCGGATCGGATAATGTGAAAACGGACTAAGTCCTTTGTGTCTATTTGGGCAAATAGAAATGTTATTAAATCATATGCATAATAGAATCTGGTCACAAAATTTCATCATTTTGAGCAGAACACCCGCGGACATACAACAGGACATTGAGTCATTGACTTAAACCTAAGACCTACGTGACGTTACGTGCTGGTGACGGAACAGTTATTACGCTTTCGTCAAATATTTGTAAAATAAACAGTCTAGAAGTAACGATCTGGATAAATGGCCGTGCGTGCGTAAGTCCATTACACTGTAGTTTGTCTTTCCTGGTTCTGATACTTAAGGAGTTTAAGATTTGTGAGCATTACACTTCATCAGTTTTGGTAACAGGACAAAATTACGGCGGTCGGATGTGCGTATTAAACTAAAAACGAGTTCATAACCAATTACTCCATTATCTTAGGCTAAAATGTCTGAGAATCCTTTTGTCGTACCCCGTATAGACAGATAAAGTCTAAGAAAAAAACCATACAGAAAAAGGTACGGTGACCCAGATGGCAATACACCTTTGAGGGACGCTCGGCTAGATGGCGCTAATATTAATATTTGACATTTTAACACATATCAAGCTAAGAATATGGGCCAAATTGTCAAAACTGAGGTTCAAAAGTTTTAACCCTGTGTCGAGAGATGGCTGTCTATGCACTGTGATTACACATTTTACTTTGACAGTAACTCTCTATAATACTCGATCCTCTTTGGTTCGTACCTAAATAACTGTCCCTTTAGATTTTTGAACACACAGGCTTTAAGACTACACAGGCTTTTTTAAAGGCTACAACTACAATACATACGTGTCTTAATCGAAACTTCTTTTGTTTCAGGCGAGGTTCCAACAGAAGCAGATGCAGGAACGAGAGCTAAAAATAGCGTCACTCTACGAAGCTCAACAGGCGCGAGCCCTGACTCGCGTGAGACACTCGCCTAGTGAGAGCCTCGTGCGGCAGTCACCTAGCGAGAGTTTGTCCAGCCCGCCACAGCCCTCTGTGCCACATCAACCCGGCAAGGTAACTAATACACTCCGACACATGCACGAGAGATGATAGGGTCACTGTACGAAGCTCAACAGGCGCGAGCCCTGACTCGCGTGAGGCACTCGCCTAGTGAGAGCCTCGTGCGGCAGTCACCTAGCGAGAGTTTATCCAGCCCGCCACAGCCCCCTGTGCCACATCAACCCGGCAAGGTAACTAATACACTCCGACACATGCACGAGAGATGATAGCGTCACTGTATGAAGGACGCAAAAGTCCCTTGCTGCTTGCTGAAATCCCCGAGTAGATCACAGTTTCTATTCCATCTCAGAACTTCTCAAATCTTCATCCAATGTGTTCAGTATAGTGCCTTTTCCTCTTGCATTATGTACATTTTCAAATGTTTTTTATCATAACAACATATAACTGGATGGTCTTAATCTCCAGGTTCGTCAAATGTTCGAAGAGCGTCGAACCAAAGGCATCGACAAAAGCTACCCCCTCCAACCGATTCAGAACACAGAGCGCTCGCGTAAGCCCCTGCCCAACGGGTTCGCCAAAGTGTCCAGCACCAGGATCCAGAACGGAACGGAACGGACAGAGAGGACGGAGCACAGGCAGAATGGGAGGACGAATCGGGTGACGGAGAAGAAAAGTACTCATACGAGCGTCAGCTCGCAGAGTTTAAAGAAACATCATGTAGTAGTAAGTTTTTAGATACCAATCAACTCGAGTTTTTTTTTTCTTGCATTAATTTCATGCATACCAACCTTTGCGAAGATCCTTCACTCATGCAAACTTCGGTTACTCATATGGTATGAAGTAGGTAAATATTATGACCTTATTTTCAGAAAACAGAAGAGATCACAAACAGATCGGGAGATTTCAACCACAACCACCAGCCAGACCTTAATGCTGTCAAACAGGCTGTAAGTTTTTATTCTGGCCTTTATAAGTTTCTTCATGAAATTTGTTCAACGTAGTACTATTTCCACTGCAATGACGAAGTTACATGTATAAACGCAAAATTAAATATTGTTATAAGATATCTGGATCGAGTCATAGAATTAGCAAGGACGGTCAGAAAGGTCACATGTTCCACAATCAATTATATTTCAGCTAATAAGCAATGGCCTCGTACATGAAGTGGACGAGTTAGACGGAGACGGCAACATGCTGGAGGACGAGACATTCCCCGAGGCGCTAGCACCAGTCACTCCGCGCGACGAGCCTCCCGCCAGGCCTCCTAGAAGGTGAGACCCCTCTACTTCGCCCCTTCCGGAAGAAAATGTAGCGAAGGCGTGGGCTGGCGTGGGCTTTTGATAGTTTTTCTTCTCTTAGTTCTTAGTCTAACTAGCATAGGTACGGAAACTGCTTGGGTACCATCATGCATCGGAAACTGCTTGGGTATCATCATCACTTGTTTGCCACAAACGTAATAAAAAATGAAGACTCAATCTCAAAAGTCTCAAAACCACAAAATTAACATTCACAGAAGTCCAATGACGAAAACCTCCTCCACCACGGTCTCCAAACCCAAGCCTGCTGCCGCGCCCACCGCTCCCCCCAGGAGAACCCCGAGTGGAAATGTAAGTTTTTTACTTTATTATATTCATATTATAAAATCATGTATCATACCTACAGTGTACATGATTTCATCTGTGAGCCCATTTCGGGAAAATTTCGGATACGAAATATTATTTTTAACATTTATCATAATGCTAAAAAAAGCCGGCGGTATTGGAACGGCTGACAACTTAACTATAAATTCAACAGTAGGTACAATACAAATTTCTGAAAGTTCGGGTTTTAGCCTTTCAGGCTAAACCTTTTAATAGGATACTCCTATTAACTATTTAACAGGATAGCCGATCGGCGCCGGTCGACGATCAAAACAAAAGTAAAAAGTTTGTTTTCTGAAATTTCAACAGTCACAATAAACCTTTGCAATGGAAAATGATTGTGACAAGCCGAAGTTTAAAAACATTAAGGACAAATGTCAATGTCAAGTCAATCTATTAGTCAAAACATCAAAAAAATCTTAAAATGCACAAGTGAAATTACAAAAAAAAATATAAAAAAATATTTCAAATATCAAGACCGATGTAAGAGTTCATAAGATATGGATTAAAGTCCACAAGGTCAATGTGGCGAGGATCAGCATAGGTATAAAATTGGTTGCAGGGAAAATAGTAAAGCATGAACTCTGTTTGTGTTATGTCGCTCAGAAATAGTCACGAAGGGAGATCTTCTCTCCTGCACTACCAAACTTCTGTAAGAGTATAAGTTTTTTTTAATGTTTAGGTATTAGAATTTGATCAGGGATTCGGGCCCAGACACATTTAATGGAATATGAAGACAGGGTATAAGGAGCTCACCGGTTCAGCAATAGTCACTTCACGCTTGCTAGTAATGCTTTAAAGAGACGAAGGTCATATTTGTCAGGAAATACTTGCAGATAGTGGCAGTGGCAGTGCATTACATATTTTACATATTTATACAAATCCAAGACCACAGAATATATAATAGTACAAGCCAAGACAAGATACCAGCTTGTAGACGATTTTCTCGTAATAATTAGCTTTTAACTACACAACACGTCAGTTTGACAAACTTCATTGATAAAAGATATTTTGATTGGCCGATTTCATCATCCTCCTTGCGTTATCCCGGCATTTGCCACGACTCATGGGAGCCTGGGGTCCGCTTCGACAACTAATCCCAAGATTTGGCGTAGGCACTAGTTTTTACTAAAGCGACCGCCATCTGACCTTCCAACCTTGATTGGCCGATTTATCATTAAGTATATATTGTATAGAAAACGTTGCAGTGCTAAGTGTTATTTTTGTTGTTTAGGCATCGGAGAGCAAGGCCCAGGGACCCATGGCAAATAGAGGTCAAAAAGCAGCCGCTGTAAGTAGAACATAATATAATTTATATGAGTTAAACTTGATCCAATAGGTACCTTGACTAATTCCGAAATACATCAAGCGCGGATCCAGTTTCGTGCCCAGGGGGGGGGGGGTCACGTGGTAAATACCCGGGGCCTCTGGGGGGGGTCACGTGGTCTATTTGTATGGCCACTTAGACTCCTAATTAATTCCGAAATATGTCAATAATTTCTACCCAAACGTAAAGATGTAACTATTTTTCCCTACATTGTATTGTTTTGTTTGCAGGCAGGGAGTAGTACAGTAAGAAGTTCGCCTAGGGTAAGTTCTAGTTTTGCCTTTCATTCCTATTTTGAATTGAGCTGTTACATACAGCTGTCACAATGCCTCTGTGTAGTCTCCACATTAGTTCAATTGGACTTTACATACAACTTTGTATTCCTTAGCACATTTGTGCAGATTTCCTAGCGAGCGAGCTCCATCGTATGCCACGTCTTTGCCTTTGGCTACTCCGTGGCACGAGTAAGCCCATTTATAATTAAAAAATAGATGTTTTCCTTCACTGAAGATCTAGTAAAAAATACCTAACTAACCAGCTTCATACATTGATTTTCTGATTTTGTTTACATTAGCAAACTTCTTCGCAAGTAAAACGCGTGCCAGCGGCGCCCTCCTCCACCGGCCCAGGCGTGCCATGCAGCGTGTGTGGCAGGCGCTTCGCTGAAGACCGGCTCGCTAAGCATGAAGGCATTTGTCGTAAATCGCAGACCAAGAAGAGGAAACCTTTCGACGCACTCAAGCATAGACTCGCGGTAAGTGTGTGTCTGTGTTTGTTACGTTCGTAAGTGATAGCTAGTTGTGCGGCCTACGCTTCGCTGAAGGCCGGCTCGCTAAGCATCAGGGCATTCTGCCGCAAGGCGCAGACCCTTACAACGCTCTCATTAGGTAAGTACTCTAACTAAGCATTGTCCCGTATTAAGAACGTTTACACGGACCTTTACACATCTATTCGATGCGTTCATTAGCAATTTCTTAAAAGTTTTGTACATTTTGATCACGTCTCCGATTTTGATAAAAACTGGTAGGCTGATAGAGTCCTTGATGCTGAGCAAGATCCATTAGTTTCCCTAAACGTCCCACGTAGTTTGTATGAAACTTTCGTTTTTTGGTACCGAAAATGTAGAAATCTGGTAACGAAAAAGGAAGATTTCCTACAAAGTACTCTATCAGCCTACCAATTTTTATCAAAATCGGAGACGTGATCCAAATGTCGGTACAAACTTTTCGAGAATTGCTGACATACAGTCTCACGGTAAGTACTGTATTGATCTAGCAATAGGTTGCGTACGTGTAACCTACGTTTCACAGACAACCGTAGGTAGGTATCATTAAATTAAACAGGCAAATTCACAACCTCTTTGCCTATAAACTTTATACTTAGTAACTTCATAATTAAAGGCATTATCAGTCATAATAGACAGCTGCCAAAGAAACCTGTAATTTTTGTATCGCTTTAATAAAGAATATTAAAAAAGCAATATACCTAATTACCTACGCAATTCATAACGACTAAGTCAAAAAGAAAATATGGTACCTATCTAGGTTTATTAGACAGCTAGATTGATATCAATTAAACTTATTTTTGTAATAAATGCTTGTCGTGTGTACCTAAGTATAATAAAGTTGTACCTACCTACATTACATATTAACATCGCAGAGGTAGGTATGATGTATGATAGTTTTAGTAGCACTTTAAAATGTAAGTAAGTAGGTACTTACCCAAGTAGATAAACACTTATTGAAGCACTGCCAGTGCCAACTAGATCCACTGGTCGGTACCTAGTAGTTTTGTAGTAGTAATTAGGTAATTATATGATTTTATTTTTATTGTTACATAAAGGGCACGGACGCAGAGGAATTCAAGGCAAGCTATTTATGCAATTTAAGCATGACACTTATTTGTTTCCCCCGAACTTGGTGCTTCAACTCATTGCACAATAGACTATATGACTGACGCACTGAACTAATATTCAATACCTATTGACTGAATTGTCGCCCTACAAATAGATATACACACAAATAGCTTAGCCATAGGCCGCCTTTACACCTGTAAGTTACTTACGTAAATCTTACGTAAGCAACTTATGGTTCCATTTACACTTATGAAAAACTTGTCGTAAGTTTTGCTTACGGAAGTTTGTGATTTTCAATTTACTGAAAGTTTATATTGTTGCAAGCAACCAAAGTTGAAAAGAAAAAAATAAACTACCGCCCTTACTTATTCGTAAGTCCAAACTTATCAATTTATTTCGATAAGCTGTGTGTCGCTTCCGTAAGCGCAAACGCGTAGGTACCCATTTACACTTGAAAGTTTTCAGCTTACGAAAGTAGTCAAAACTTACCGTAAACTGCTTACAAAAACCATTTACATTTGAAAGTTTTGCATAAGTCGCTTACGTAAGCGGTAAAACTCACAAGTGTAAAGGCGGCCATAGTTTGAATGAAATCTGCACTTGTCGTTACGATCGAGCCCTTTTAAGTACTTTTGGAAAAGGTGTTGATATGCCCTTCACCTGACTACGGTGAACATATCATCAGAAGAGCCTGCGGAAGCTAGGAGGAAGGAATCATCATTGGTGGGCACCAAAATAACGAATCTTCGATAGGCAGATAACACCAATTTTCTGGCCGCCAATGAAGTGGAAATGGTTGACATCACTGGTAAAATACTTATAGAACGCATCAGTCTGGAAACGGATCTCAAGATTAACCACAGTAAAAACCAAGCTCGTGGTGGTGGATTGTGTTAGGTAGATACAACACACAGGTGCTCTTAGGCCAGTAACAGTAGATGACTTCATATACTTCGGCGCAAACATCGACAATACCGGTTCTTCTGAAAAATAAATTAGAAAACGCATAGGAAGTTCCAAAAGAGCCCCAGCTAACTACAAAGATTATCTCCATAATTCTTGGTTCCTAAGAACCGCATGTCTAGAAAAATCAAAACCGGTTTGGTTTACGCTCTAGTCTTCTCCATTTTCTACTACGGAGCTGAGACTTGGAGTCTGAAAAAGACTGACCGCAACCGCTTCCGAGATGTGGTGCTAGATGAAGATTTTGCAAATACCCTGGATTGCCTTCCGTACAAATGTCTACCTTACGCGAATTGAAAATCAATACAAGGTTATCAACCATCTGATAACGTAGAATTTTGGAGTTTTTGGAGGGGAAAAGGCCACAACCTTGAGCAACTGGCAAGGTTGATCGCTAACGATCCAGAGGTCGCAATCTAACAAGATGGACAGATGAGATCCCTTTCACTCTCTACACCCAATTTCAGAACCGGAACCAAAAGTCAGAATGAAATTGATTCTATTGGGACTTCACGACCCTCAGCAATGAAGATACCAATGCGAGGAGGAGGGAGTCTTATCTTTAAAGCTAATCAAATATTTATATAACAATGAGTGAATTAATGGAGGATAATCATTCGGGGTTTAAATTTGGAATTTATGAAACCAACTGTGGACATTCCACACTTGTTGGTTTTATAGAAATCAGATTTTTTTTATCTTGGATCCGACAATGCAGGCACGCACAGTGCAGGCAGGAATGTACGGACTCTAGCCGCCGCAAGCACTCATGCCTGATGATGGGTCTCCGTATGACACGAAACATGTCGGCAGACATAGGTACGTTTATGAAACGACAACCATTCATCCCTCTCGCACGTGGGTAAGATAATTATAACAGACATGCTTTCAATACCACAATATAGTATAGGTAGCAAAGACACAAAAAATAAACGTTTTCGTGGAGAAAACGAATTCTTGCTAAATAAAATGTTTACCAGAAGTATTTATAAGTGTTTATTTAAGAAGAAATTGCGACCAAAGTGCTTTTTGTAGTTATTTTTAAGTAAATTTAAATTTCGGTAAAAAACCGGTTTTCGAATATAATTACCGGTAATTTACCGGACCCAAAATTGGCAAAATTACCGGGAAACCGGTAAACCGGTTAACCGGTTTGCATTCCCTAGTTACGATACGAGTACGTAAACATACTTACCTAATGTTTCCCATGCACACCACACCTTCATTTACCAACTCAACATTCCTATTCCTAGCGTAAAACAATATGTTATGATCTCGTTTCCCACATTCTAGTTCTAATCGAATACTTTGACACCGCAGGGAACAGAAGCGGAGCCGTTCATAAGCAAACTGCGAAAAAGGCAATGCTGCGAGCAACGCCGCGCTCGCCAAACCCAAGCCTCTGAACAGCAACTGGAGGCAGAAGCACCAGGAGTTCATCCAGGCCATCCGAGCTGCTAAGCAGGTGCAGCAACATCTAGCGTCTGGAGGTAAGTGTCTAGTCCGCAGAAGTAACTCATCAGCTACATTAGGCCCTCGACTATACTGGAAACAGAATGAGAATTCATCCAGGCCATCCGAGCTGCCAAGCAGGTGCAGCAGCATCTAGCTTCTATTCCGCAGAAGTAACTCATCAGCGACATCAGGCCCTCGACTATACTGGAGACAGTGGCACGAGGAGTTTATCCAGGCCATCCGAGCTGCTAAGCAGGTGCAGCAACATCTAGCTTCTGGAGGTAAGTCTAGTCCGCAGAAGTAACTCATCAGCTACATCAGGCCCTGGACTATACTGGAGACAGAATGAGGAGTTTATCCAGGCCATCCGAGTTGCGAAGCAGGTGCAGCAGCATCTAGGATCTGGAGGTAAGTGTCAGGCTCTTATATGTGGAGTAATCGCCATTCCGTTCTTACCTCTGCCGTTTTTTTTGGGTTCCTGATACGCCACTACGTTGGTCTTCTCTTTAGCTTGGTCTAAAAACGCATGATTCGGTCTTCCCCTACCTCTCTTCTTTTCTACAGATACAGAAGTAGGTTGACAGATGCACCTCACTTTAGAGAAAAAGATAGGTACTAGCAATTTGCGAACTTCAGTATTTGTGGTAGGCCTCCAGTGTCACGACAGAGTCAAAATCAAAGCTAACAGACCACACTTTAGGCATTGTGCAATGTGAATGGTACACATGGGTACGATAGTCACCATACTTGACCTCTTATTTTAGAACCCTTCCTCCCCAACCTTATTTTTTTCTAGAAAATTAGGGAACCAACTTTTATTTCTAAGCCACTCATCAAGCGCTCTTTTACTCAACCGAGTGATTAACCAATTTCTATCATGACATGACCTATACTTTCCATGCAGGTAAACTAAGCGATCTCCCGCCGCCCCCTCCCTCGGAGAACCCCGACTACGTGCAGTGCCCGCACTGCAGCCGCCGCTTCAACCAGGCCGCCGCCGAGCGACACATCCCCAAGTGCGCCTCCTACCAGTTCAACAAACCCAAGCCGGGACAGGCCAAACCTAGCAACTCCAAGCGCCGGTAACACCCAACTATATACTCTTATGGGTGGATAAGTGAGATTCAACGGGTCCGAAGTACCTAGGACAAATTCCCAGTTTAACCGAGCCGGGTCCACACAGAACGAGGCAGTTTCTTCGCGCGGCAAATGTACTATGTAGACGCGCGTTTTGCTCGGTCGAGCAATGTGCCGAGGCCGAGGCAATTCTACGTTTTCCGCGCGAGCACATTGCCTCGCAGCGTGAAAGCCTCGCTCTGAGTGGACCCGGCGAATCATGAGTTACATTCTCACGCGCGAGTCCAATAACTAAAATCGCTTAAGATATATGGAGTCACGCACAAGAACGCAACTCATACTGACAGATCAGATCTGGGATAGGTACTTTAAACTGGGCGAAATTTTTAAATAATCATGGATAACTTGAGGACTCTCAGATCTCAGACGATACTGGCAGTCAATTTTTTTCCGTTTTTTCGCAAAACTACTTTCTAACATAATAACAACGTATTTTAACTTCCTAAAGGACATTCGATCTCAAGCATTGTGTCAATTATTACAGAAAAATAACGGTCAACGTAATATTTTCGGATATACTCCAGTATTTCATTAAAGCAACCAGTTTTATTCACTCTTTATTATTAATTTAGAACAAATATGTATTAAGATAACATTTACCTACGATACAAAGATAACACCAACAAGTTACCCTTAGGCTTGATTACTGTAAAGATCAAACATGGATAACTGCATAAACGAATTCCTATATTTAAAATTAATAATTATCATGAAATTTTGCCATACGGATATTGGGACCTAATATTTAAGAGGAATTTTGGAAATCTCGACGATTTTTTTTAGCTATTAATGTAATATTAGTTAACAGTGAGATTTTATAATAAATATTTTGGCGTTAATACAGTCCGTGGTGTAATGGAACCAGTCGTATTTGATCAAAATGTGTTACTTTACATACCATGTTGTGCAGACTGTACATGAAAATTATGCTTTTTGATGTTAACATGCTGTTATAGACCTATTAAAATATACTTTATTATTTTGATGTTTTTGTGCAGCCCTTGTTCTGAAATCCGCTACATACATAGAATGTGGGTTTAATTTTATTGTTAGGGGAAATTGCCAGTAACTGGCCAGTGTCCAATAACTGGTCACCCTATACTAAAACTAAGAATAAATTCTCTTTAGATATAAATATAGCTCATTTTTACTAGCCACCTTACAGTAACTGCTTTCCACTTTATGCTGAAATGAACCCTGTTTATGAGTATACAGAGTTCATTTTTAGTGCAAGGTGGCCAGTTTTTTGCAATTTAGTCCTGAGTATAATAAGGCCATGCAATTTTGTTTGGGCTTGTATGTGCATTGTGCACTGTTCAGTTATGTATTATAATATAATTAGGTATTGTATATAATGTAATATCATTATACTAGTCAAGGGCTAGGAATAAGACAACAGATAATGCTCATGCTATATTTTCACGGTACAAAAACGAAATGCAACCAAAAGGCCGCTCATACATTGCGGCTAGCGGGTTAGGCAAGTAGCCGCCGAGTTACTCTGCGGTCTTGGGCACGAAGGAGAGAACCACCGACGACATGGCGGGCACAGCCACATCGTCGCACTCTACTGGCTTGTTGGTCGCGTAACTGCAGAAAAATAAAAGTTATAGAAGTTTTTTTTAATAAAAATAATGGATAAATGCTTTCATCAATGACTTTTTTAAAACAAACTCTAGAACTTTTCGATTACTATTCGAACGATCCCGAAAGGTTTAGTAGTTTTATCGGTCCTCCAGTCCTCACAAATCTTTGTTTTATTTTGTAAGTGATTCCAGGGGCCCATTTCTCGAAGCTACAAGTTACATAGTTAGATTTAATGTTGTCAAAAAAGGGTTTATTTTGAGGATAGACGATTTATTTATTTATTTACAATTTACAAGTGGTTGTCAATGTCTAATATAACAAGTTGGAAAGAGACTTCCGCTTGTAACTTGTAACTTTCAGTTTTGAGAAATGGGCCCCAGCTCTATCAAATAATGGTATATAAAGGACCTTGTGAAACTGAATAATAGGTATGCAACGAGTCGCGCGGCGATAAAGGCCCACGAATATAGATACATAAAACCGGACCACAGGCTATTAATTTCTACTTGCATGTGTAACTAATGAACTAAGAGACTACAGATGAATCGCGAGATCAGGCAAGCATGGTCGCGCGATGATAAACATCAGGCCGTCCCTATCGCACTTACTAATAGTACGATAGGGACGGCCTGATGTTTTATCAATTATCATTTATCGCACGACCATGCTTGCACTAAAGTTCATTTGGCTAGCCGAATTTAGACTGCTCTGTATGGTCAGGCTACATCCACATGCTTCTGTTGTTTTTTTTTTTAAACAAAGAGATTCTCTACAGACTGGTAAGTTCGCCGCGGGAATACCCTGTTTGTGTTCGGTGGTGTGTGGCATGTGTTTAGTATCTGTGGCAGACGAAGGGTGTGGAACCGCTATTACACTTACCCAGTTAGGTTGGCGACCTCATGCGACACGTGGTGCACGGTGAGCTGTGCCGGTAGCACAGGGACGCCGATGGCCGTGAGGTTGGCGCGCAGCAGCTCAGACTGAGAATTGAACACCGCCAAGTAGCCAGTGTGCCCGGCCTTCCACCTGCCTTGAGCGTGACACATGATATATACGTATGACTTGGTCGCCAATTTGATAATGGTTCGAGTGGTTCCGCCCCAGAACCTGGATTATACATATACAGACGCCGGGCTAATGGCCGTTACCCGACGCTGACGACGAGTCAGTGAAAGACTCAGGTCTTCGCCGCTCAGCAGGGCGGGTCGTGCGGCGTGAATGTCAAATAATTGAAGCTTATACAAGTGCCCCGAGTCGACGCTGCATAGAGTGCACAAGGGCGAGCCCGCCCCACTGCACGCGTCGAAGACTGAATGTCCACAAAGGGCCTTATACTCAAACCTGCCAAAGCCATATCACTATATTAAAATATTAGTGTAACGATACGCTAAATTTCGTTTTTTTCGCAGCGATGTTTTTGTTTGTGAATATTTCTTTATGCTAGGTACATCATCACAAAACATGAATTACGGTAGTCTATTCTAACGATACTTAGTGAAATTGAACAGAAAAAAAGTACATTTACATTTATTTAAAATAAGCATATCCTCTTTCCATGAACGACATGGTACACGGTCTACCAGGCGCTGTCTCCTAGAAGCTCACCCTCACAAAACTTGCTTTTACAGGCTGTTTCCGGTATCTCGCAACTAGGTGCTGGAACAATATCCCGCCCCCGATTCGTCAAATTAAAACTAAATTTACTTTTAAACGTCATTTTAAAAAATATCTTTTAGAAAAACAAAGTTTGGGTATCCCTTATGGCTACCTGGTTGCAGATTACCGGATTTAGCTTCAGCTTTAGCTCTAGCTGTAGCAATTATTTTACTATCTATCGATCTAACAGATCAAACACACATTTCTTTTCATCATAGCATTCATCTCACTCGTTTCATAGGCAATTATTTATAGATATTTTAGGTATATAATTTCATCTCTTTACAATATTTCTTATTCAATCAATTATGTGTTATCGTGATCTGATCCGGTTCCGGCAGAATATCAGTGCTGCTGCCTCAGGGCGTAGCGTAATACTGAGCCGTAACCCTTTTGTCTTGTTGCGACGCGCACAGTATCATAGTACGCTATGGTAAAAATCTGTAATTTCCTGTTTTCCAATTTGCTTATTATGTATTCTAATTCTTTTTTGTAACTTATTTCTTTTGTGTATTATGTGTGTATTGTGACAAACAAATAAACGTATATCTATCTATCTATCATTTAAAGTAAGAATGAAAGTGAGAGTGACCTGGCGACGGCGACGAGCTGCAGCGTGGAGTTGCGCGCGGGCACGGCGGCCATCCGGGTCTGTCCGTGCTGGATGCTGGCCTCCGCGCGCAGCGACGTTAGTCGGCCCAGCTCGCTCTGGAAACAAACAGTTTTTAATTGAAAACTTAGCTGATCAATTTTAAATTGTGTTTCTTTGAATACCGGCGATCTCCGAAACTTCTGTTTTCTGGGGTAAAAATCAATCTAGCTTAGTCTTAAGTTACGGGAGACGCGAATTTTAGAGTTTTTGAACTCCGTGCGAAGCTCGGTTGCCCAGGCATTAACATCGTGATAGGCAAACAGTCTGC
Source organism: Leguminivora glycinivorella (assembly GCF_023078275.1). Classification (NCBI taxonomy): domain Eukaryota; kingdom Metazoa; phylum Arthropoda; class Insecta; order Lepidoptera; family Tortricidae; genus Leguminivora; species Leguminivora glycinivorella. The sequence goes on from NC_062983.1 coordinate 8,154,572, forward strand.
CTGACGGTAAGCAGTTCGCATCAGAGATGTTACAAGTCTTAACACCTTTGTCGAGTAAGGTCAGAGTTACTCACCGGCACAACAATACTACGAGTAAGAACTAGTAATTATTTTAACGGATTAGTGTTAGCCTATCGATGTCTGAATCTCCAGAGGTGTTACAAGCGCGTAGATGGCCCTAACACCCTCGTCGAGCTAACAACCTCACTTGCCAGCGGGGGCCCATTTCTCGAACGATATTAGACTAATAATATTAGTCCACAAACTGTCAAATCGTATGGGTTGTCATGACGACACACTAATATTATCAGACTAATATGTTTCGAGAAATGGGCCCCAGGACAATATTATGAGTAATGAACGGATTAGTGGTCACCTTGCCGGAGGCGTTGAACTGGCGCAGCTGCGACGCGGCGAGCACGGGCGCCGCGGGCAGCAGGAACGCGAGCGCGGCGGGGCACCTTTAGATGTTAACATTACATTTAAGATAACAAAATAATATGAATTCAACTAAAGTAAAAAACTACTATAATAAGAGATGTATAGTCTCTAAATGTCAAAGCAACAGCTATACAGCTGGCTAGTAGTACCTGTAACGCAGGCCACTTGCGGAACTTGTTAGTGGTCTCACTAGTCCTGTTGACCAGTACGACCGCGTCCACATCCGCGCTGATGGCCGCGCGCTCGGCGGCCGCAGAGACGACACGTTGTGTGCCAGCAGGTACAGCTCTTGGAAGTGGTTCTCGTCTGTCTCCTTTATTGTGAACACGGATTTTTCTGGAACAATAGGATCGTGATTAGAAAATTAGCACGAAACAAAAGCAGGTGCCAGACGTGGTGAAGTCTTTACCAAATTTAAATGGAATCGGGCGAGACTTATCGCCAGGAAGACTGATGTCAGGTGGACCAAAATATTGACGGATTGCGAATCCCGCTTCCGGATAATAGCGGCGATTTTTTTTTGAACATTCGTCAATTCGCGGGGCGCTTCTGAATGAGACTAGTTCAGTACATTAAAGAGTTTGGCTAGAGGATGTGGTGAGAGACGCTCCACAAGGCAGCAATATTGGTTCAACGTTATCAGAGTGCTACAAAACTGCAGCAGTACTAACTAGCTCCAGGTTCTGCGGCGCTATCATCAACGGCCTGCGAGAAGTGCGCTAACAGATCATCCAGTTCAGGCTGGGCAGCAGTATATGTGTGGCGTAAGAAGTGATAATCCCCGATAGTGGGCGTACAGCCGGCGGGCCGAGAAACTGATCCTAGCTAGAAGAGTACCACAAGGCAGAACTCTTGGTCCAACAGTTTCGAAGTGCTACAAGGCAGCATATTAGGTCCCACTATACTTACTAGCTCCAGGTTCCGCAGCATTATCATCCACGACTTGCGAGAAGTGCGCTAACAGGCCATCCAGCTCCGGCTGATCAGCAGTATATGTGTGGCGTAGGAAGTGATAGTCCCCGATAGTGGGCGTGCGGCCGGCGGGCGCCTTGTCCGTGTTGGCGAGCAGCGTGTCGTTCAGGAATGACGACGACACGATCAGGAGACGAGCGTGGGACAGCCTGGAAATTGATAAAATTATCGCTATAAGAAAGTTAGTGAATAGTTAATACAAAATTGCTTAAATAGGGTTGACAAGTCTACTATCAAATGAAAATGAAATGAAATGAAAATGAAATATTTATTTTTCAAGTAGGCATATTACAATGCGCATATGACCGTCAAATAAAGCTACGCCGGCTCTAACCCTACGCCTCAGCCTCGAGAAGATTTCAGTCAAAGGCGGATCAAGCTTTGTACTCATGGGGGGATCAATTCGTATAACCAATCTCGGCCCCAGGGAATTTATTTATGATGATCCCCATTAATAGATCCGCTTGTTGACTATCATTTAAATATTGCAAGTAGAATAAGCACCTTTATAGACTCCACAAAATATCTTTTATCTTTTTGTTGTGACCTAACGTCGCGTCCGGTTCACGGAACTGGTGACCGAAGAGCTGGCAATTTTCTAGCAACACCGTATCAGCATTCTGATACAGCTATGAAATATCGCTAGGATCCTTGATATGATGCCTCATGAGCCTATTTTAAATTTTAAGAATCGATTTTTATGTTTAGTCTTTGAGTCCTTTGTGTTGCAGAGATTGATCCTCAAAAGATACCCCACCCACTGATACTATTAACAAAAGAATGTCAACTACACTAGGTGAACACAAAACACTAACCTGACACCAGCAGCGCCCTCTTTCATATACAGCTTCAACACTTCATCGAACTGCTTGACAACGTCGGCGTTGCGGAAGTTAAGGTCTGCCTTGCCCGCACCGTATTGGCTGAGGTACAACTCTTTGCGAGCTTCCACGTACGTCCAAGCGTCTTCGTCTGTCACCGCACGCTAAAGTAAAAGATCATTTTAAGACAGGGTTTCTTGGAGTGAGATACACGGTATGTCCGGAGCATGTTTCTTGGGGGTTCGCAGTAAGTTAGTTATTGAACTTACCGAGGGCTTAGTGTAATAGAATATTGGTTACCCAATGATCCGTGGAATTGCAAGTGGAAATTTTGTCAAAGAATCTTTCCATCATAAGGGCCTGGAGGGAGACCATAGCGACATCTAACAGAAAAGTAAAAATATATTATTTTCTATAATATCAATGTCCGAGATAACTACATGTACAGAGTGTAACAAAATTGGTGGTGATCCGTTTAAGGGCGTACTCAGTATCGTATTATTATCAGGAAAAAGTAGAAAATTTTTTTTTCGCTAAAAAAATTTTCTCTTTTGTATGAGCCGGGCCGCGCGAATCGTTCGAATCTCCATACAAAGATAAAAAAAGGCGAAAAAAAATTTTTATCCTACTTTTTCCTGATGAGAATACGATACTGAATACGCCCTTAAACGGATCACCACCATTTTTGTTACACCCTGTATGTATGGCGATAAGGTTGACTTTCCTATTTATTATAAGAATATAAAAGAGAGAAGTCAAAATAGATTGTCGGTAGATGTCGCTACGCTATATGCTACCCCAAAGTGTGTGTAGTGTCAGAAGCATACATTTTTCAATTTTTTCCTTTAATATAAAATTGTGAAAATAGAGAAGATTTTGAATACATACCCAGTTGTTGGGCGGGTTGGCGTGCGTGCCATTGTACCCGCTGGGCGCGGCCCAGATGAAATAGTCCTTGTAACCAGCCTCGCCCGCCGCGCTCTTTGTGAACCACTCGTGTGTTGTTGGGACGTAGTTGGCGACCAGGTCTACGATCACCCTGCACAGAAAGATTTCAAAAATAAAGATATATTCATATAATTCCGGTTGAATCAAGATTTTTCATGAGATTGCATCAAGAGCGGGTTTTATCACAATCACAGCCTTTTATGTTGGCCCGTAGTGGTGTGCACAGCGGTGTGCTAAAGTACTACTGACTTCATATGAGATGAGAATTATAATAGAATAAATTGGAGACGCAACTACACAGAGAAGCCATTTTTCTAGCAACTAGAAACTTGGCCTTTTTGACAAAGTCGAACTGTTCCAAGTTGAACTGTTCAAGCACCCCTTTAATTAATCAGTTCAGTAACTATTTTAAAAATGCGAGGGTAATTTTTCATTCAGGCTTTGTACCTAATAGCAACTTCTTAATATTTGATTTAAAGATGTTTTTACTTCGACATTCGTCTTCTAATGTACCTAATGTGTTAAATAATCGCGGTGTGATGTAGCGGCGGGTCCGTTTGCCATAATAGTTGCTGGCGGTAGGTTCCACATATCGACGACGCTTTGTCCCTCTAGGCGCTCGGGTATATATTCGCGGGGTTTTAAAATCGGGATTGTTAAATTGTTCCGTTGCTATCAAGTACTTAACTTTATCATGCACTGGCAGGATGTTTAAATTCTTAAATAGGATCGTGTAATCGTTTCTACAATTTGTTTTGGTTTTTTTATCTATTATGTTTTTTAATAGACGCAATTGTAAGTTTAATATGTTATCCAAATAGGTTTTAAATGTGCGTCCATAAGCTATTAAACCGTACCCAATTACAGCGTCAGCCAGTGCATGGTATAACATTCGTAATATTTTATTATTTACTATATATTTTAAACTAATAATTTTACACAGTATAGATCTTAGCCTATTACATACTGCATCTATGTGTATTTTCCAGTTAATGTTTTTATCTATAGTTAGACCTAGGTATTTAAACTTATCAACTACTTCTATAAATCTACATTTACAGTCACGTTTTTCGGTGTGCAAACAATCGTACGTATGACCAATAATTTGGATTGGCGCCTGACATTGTTTCGTAAATGGTGATTTTATAAGCAAAAATTTAGTTTTTTCGGTATTTAATATTAAACCATTATCGTGAGACCATTTTAATATGTTTTCAAAATCCTTTTGTATATAATTTTGTACTTTACTAAGGTCTTTATCAGCATATAGCAAGCAGGTGTCATCCGCATACATGTATGTTGAACAGTTCCGCACAACATTAGTTAGACTGTTTACGTGCATTATGTACCCAAGTGGGCCATACACCGAGCCGGTCGGCACCCCGGTCTGCACATCTGCCTCGTCGCCGCGCACACCGGCCACGGAGACGCGCAGAGTGCGTCTCGACAAGTATGTACGGAACCAGTCCAACACCGGACCACGAACCCCACACTCTTCCATGGCCTGCAGTAGTTGTTCGTGGTCCAGCGTATCGAAAGCTTTTTTAAAATCAATAAAAAGCACCCCTATGTACTTTTTATGATTTAAATGACTGTACACTTCATCCGTAAAACGCGCCAGGGCCGTAGAAGTACTTCTAGACTGCCTAAAACCATGCTGAGCATCCGTGATGATATTATATTTCTCAAGGAAAGTACTTATCTGGTTTACAATTACTTTTTCCATGATTTTATTAATTACAGGTAAAATGGCTATAGGCCTATAGTTTGAGTATTCTGAATGACTTCCCTGTTTATATATTGGCCTTATAATTGATTTTTTTAATTGATCTGGATACTTTCCTTGCTGGATACACATATTTACAAAATTTGTGTTCCAAGCAAGAGCCGGTCCTCAGAATCTCTACGAGTCAGGCAAACTGCGCGATCATACCAACTTGCGAGTTGTAGAACATTGCAAAATCCCCGCCAACTTGAGATGAAGTAGATTCATACTAATCCATACTAATATTATAAATAAGGGATGAAGGGGTTGAAAAAAAGGTTGAAAGTTTGTATGGGATTTCTTAATTTTAAAAGATAAAACCATGAAACTTTATATTTTAGCACTTGATAAGAAATCATTGAACATCTTGATAACGGATAGGGATAGGGATAATAATAATAATAATAATAAGTACTGTGGTACTAAGTACTGCGGACCGCAAGGCGGTATGGGAGAGCAAGCAGCTACACGGGCGGTTCTACAAGGCCCTCACGGGACCCGATGTAGACCTGCTCGCATCGGTGAACTGGTTACGATTTGGGGACCTCTTCGGAGAAACCGAGGGTTTTGCCTGTGCAATTGCGGACGAAGTTATGATGACGAACAACTACCGGAAATATATCCTGAAGGACGGTACGGTCGACATTTGTCGGGCATGCCGCCGTCCCGGAGAGTCACTCAGGCATATCATTTCCGGTTGTTCTCATCTTGCTAACGGCGAGTACTTGCACAGACATAATCTCGTAGCCAGGATTATTCACCAGCAACTTGCTCTTCAATACGGCCTTGTGGACCGCGAAGTACCGTACTACAAGTACTTGCCTGCGCCAGTTCTTGAAAATGGTCGTGCCACGCTCTATTGGGATCGATCTATTATCACTGACAGGACTATTGTAGCCAATAAGCCTGACATTGTGATAATAGATCGACCGCAACGCCGGGCCGTGCTCGTTGACATCACCATCCCCCATGATGAGAATCTCGTGAAAGCCGAGAAGGACAAGTCCAGTAAGTACCTAGACTTGGCTCACGAGATAACCGCCATGTGGGATGTTGATTCAACGATCATTGTTCCGATAGTCGTTTCAGCGAACGGTCTCATAGCGAAGAGTCTCGACCAACATCTTAAGAGACTCTCGCTAGGTGGCTGGATCAAGGGCCAGATGCAGAAGGCGGTGATCTTGGACACGGCGCGGATAGTCCGACGGTTCCTCTCTCTTCAGCCCTAACCACCGGCAGCTTGGGCCCTGCCCCGCTGCTGGCGGCACCCTAGGTTAGGTTTTTTATAATATGTTTATATGTTTTTATATTGTTTTGTAAATGTTTTTATATTTTATTTTTATATACATATTGTAAAAAACCTAGTAGCCTAGAGAATGAAAATAAATACTGAGAATAATAATAATAATAATAATAAAAAAAAAAAAAAAAAAAAAACCGCTGACACTGACGGACGTGTCTTTGGATAAATTTTCACAATTTTATTTATTTTTATAGTATTTTTATCGCCGTTTTGGTTTTTCTGGTTCAGTTTTTGTGTATTTCTTACGCTACTCGTACATTAAATCATGTATAATAACGAACATGCAACGAACTATCTACAATCTAAATACACGGTTATCAACATGAACTGTCAAACGGCGATAAGTGCATTGTGAAAATGTTAACAAGGTCACGCACCAGAGCGGCACAAAGAAACGCACGCCCACCATCCCCGCCCGCCTCGTCCAGCTCCCCGTCCGCATCCTCGTCGGGCGACGAGTTCGCCACGGCGCCCGACACCGACGGGTCCAGCGACGAGAGCGGGCCGCCGCCGCCGCCGCCGCCACCACCTGCGCGACGAGGGCGGCCACCGCTGCCGGCACGCTTGGGGCCTGCGGGACATCCTGCCCCGCCCACGGCTCCCGCTGCCGGTGGTGTAGTGCGTCGCATGACATGGACTCGACAAATAAACGAGAATGTCATGCGCGCCTATTACGGGGCCACAGAGGGGGGAACCCGGCTATCCGCGTACCGTTCAAGAATGCTACCTCTGTTCCAGGCACTCGAGCCATCCATCACCGTGTCGGAGCAGCGGCTATCGGATCAGGTGCGCGTCATTCAGCGGTCAAAGCGGTTGGATGACGCCGCACTTGATCGGCTCCGCCAGGAGGCCCTCGCTACTCGCGCGGACCCCGCCTCGGGGCGGGATTTGCCCGCCATGTCGCCGGACCCGGTGCCCGAACCCGACCTGGCACCGGAGGCGCCGCGGGTTGATTCCGGTAACGACGGCGGGGACTTCGCGAGTCAGAGCGAGAGTGAGCCTGCCAATGAGCAACTGAGGAGGTCTTTGGAAGAGGCGATTACGCAGTATCGCTCCACAAACAATCCTAGGCCACGATTACCACGTCTGCCTATGAATAGACGCAATCTAGCGTTAATGGGAGCCTTAAACGCTTTACTAGAGCCATTTATACGGACTAGTAAAGATCTAGATGATACACACTCGATCATGTACTGCGGAGCCATCGCGGCGTGCCGTGTTGCTCGAGTCAAGTTTCCGGACGCTGACCGTGCAACTAGGACCGTCGGAGGTGTCCCTGCATGGCAAGTACGGATCGAGCGTCGTATCAACTCGTTTAGGACTCTCATTGCAAAGCTGATCTGCTTCAGAGGGGGTAATAATCGCCCCCGAGTAATGCGCTTTGTGAACCAGGCGTTCGCGGGGACGGACATCAGGCCCCGCGACTATTTGGCCAATGTCACAGAGCGCATCGACTTCCTGAAGCAGAAAGTCTATGCATGGGCAAGCCGTATTCGCCGCTACAGAAAGCGTGTGGACCGATTCCAGCAGAATCGTCTTTTTCAAAGCGACCAAAGGAAAGTATACCGGAGGTGGGAGGAAACCGACCCTCGTGTGTCTGACGTGCGGCTGCCGGATGCTACTGCCATGTCTGATTTCTGGCGTAGCATCTGGTCGGTGCCCGTCGAACACACGGAGGGTGAGTGGATGACCGTTGTCGAACGCGAGTGCGAGAACATCGAACCTATGGGGGCTATCACCATCAGCCCCGACGACGTAAGTTGTGCTACCCGTACGGCCCAGAACTGGAAAAGTCCTGGACCTGACGGATTGCACAACTTCTGGCTAAAATGGTTTCGATGCTCGCACTCGCGTTTGGCAACGCAATTTCAACAAGCCCTCGATCTTGGTTCTCTCCCACCTTCCCTAACAACTGGTGTTACTTTCCTGCTCTACAAGTCCGGTAGTACCACGGAAGCAAAAAACTACAGACCCATCACGTGCTTGCCTACACTCTACAAGCTCCTTACATCCATTTTGAGAGCAAAAATTAACGCGCATATTGTCGCTAACAACATTCTGGCCCCCGCTCAAAATGGATGTAGGGTTGGGTCCCGTGGTACTAAAGAGCTCCTCCTCATAGACATGACCATTTGCCAACAAGTTCGGCGGAACAAGGGGGCCATCTCGGCCGCTTGGATTGACTATAAGAAGGCCTATGATTCGGTGCCTCATTCATGGCTGAGAAGGGTATTGGAGCTGTATAAACTTGATGCAGCTTTAATATCCTTCCTGGCTGCATGTATGAGGCAGTGGACCACAGTCCTTCGTCAACCAGGAGGCAGGGATGACCCCACTGGCCCGCAGGACTTCATAAGGATTGAGCGAGGAATATTCCAGGGTGACAGTCTGAGTCCATTATGGTTCTGCCTAGCTCTGAATCCCCTCAGCACCCTGCTGAAGGATTCTGGGCTAGGTTGCCGGCTTCGGAGAGAGGGTGAAGTCATCTCTCACCTTCTGTACATGGACGATCTCAAACTATTTGCACCGAACACCCAAGACCTGATGGTGCTATTGAAAACCACAGAAGTTTTCAGTACCGCCATCAGAATGGAGTTTGGTGTCGATAAGTGTGCGGTTATGCATGTACAGCGGGGGGAGGTTGTAAATTCAGAAAATTTACAACTTTCTGAGACGATGTCGTTCAGATCTATCTCTGAATCAGAAACCTATAAGTACCTTGGTATGTCACAGTCGTTGGGTATTGAGGATGTTGGCATTAGACGGTCGGTGAAGGAGCGCTTTTTCAGTCGGCTCACAAAAGTCCTTAACAGTCTTTTGTCAGGAGGCAATAAAGTGCGCGCCTTTAACGCCTGGGTAATGCCTCTACTCACATACTCCTTTGGCATACTAAGGTGGACCCAGACCGAGCTGGACGCCCTGGATCGGAGGGTCCGGTCACTGCTTACCACACACCGTATGTTACACCCGCGCTCGTCTGTTATGAGATTGTACATCCCACGGAAGTGCGGAGGTCGAGGCTTCCTAAACGCCAAAAATCTCCACAACCGTGAGGTGTACAATCTCAGGAATTACTTCCTTAACAACGAGTGTGGGATGCATCGTGATGTGGTGGCAGTGGACGGAAACCTCACGCCGCTCTCCTTGGCGAAACAGAACTGGCGCAAACCTGTGGTACTAAGTACTGCGGACCGCAAGGCGGTATGGGAGAGCAAGCAGCTACACGGGCGGTTCTACAAGGCCCTCACGGGACCCGATGTAGATCTGCTCGCATCGGTGAACTGGTTACGATTTGGGGACCTCTTCGGAGAAACCGAGGGTTTTGCCTGTGCAATTGCGGACGAAGTTATGATGACGAACAACTACCGGAAATATATCCTGAAGGACGGTACGGTCGACATTTGTCGGGCATGCCGCCGTCCCGGAGAGTCACTCAGGCATATCATTTCCGGTTGTTCTCATCTAGCTAACGGCGAGTACTTGCACAGACATAATCTCGTAGCCAGGATTATTCACCAGCAACTTGCTCTTCAATACGGCCTTGTGGACCGCGAAGTACCGTACTACAAGTACTTACCTGCGCCAGTTCTCGAAAATGGTCGTGCCACGCTCTATTGGGATCGATCTATTATCACTGACAGGACTATTGTAGCCAATAAGCCTGACATTGTGATAATAGATCGACTGCAACGCCGGGCAGTGCTCGTTGACATCACCATCCCCCATGATGAGAATCTCGTGAAAGCCGAGAAGGACAAGTCCAGTAAGTACCTAGACTTGGCTCACGAGATAACCGCCATGTGGGATGTTGAATCAACGATCATTGTTCCGATAGTCGTTTCAGCGAACGGTCTCATAGCGAAGAGTCTCGACCAACATCTTAAGAGACTCTCGCTAGGTGGATGGATCAAGGGCCAGATGCAGAAGGCGGTGATCTTGGACACAGCGCGGATAGTCCGACGGTTCCTCTCTCTGCAGCCCTAACCACCGGCAGCTTGGGCCCTGCCCCGCTGCTGGCGGCACCCTAGGTTAGGTTTTTTATAATGTGTTTATATATTTTGTATTGTTTTGTATGTGGTTTTGTATTTTACTTTTATAATCATATTATAAAACCTAGCCTAAGAATTAAAATGAATAAAGAGGAATAATAATATTCTTTATTGTGCACATTAAGTAATTACATACAACAAATAAGATCAAACAAGAAATTAAGCAACAACAGGCGGTCTTATCGCTAAAAAGCGATCTCTACCAGACAACCTTCGGGTAGTAGAGATCAGTGTAACGGAGAAATATAAGGGTAGCAAAAAATAAGTGGTGTGAGAGAAAAAAAAAAACCAGCACAAGTAACTACGTAGAAATATACATACTAATATAAGTTATATAGATATAAATATATATATAAATATACATACACATACATAAACATAATATTATATATACATATAAAAAAGCAACAGAATAACATGTTTAAGAAGTTTAAGGAAGTGACAGATAGTGTAATTTCAGTTGAGCCTTAAAAATTGGGAGAGATTTGGCACGCCTTAGATCAGACGGCAGAGCATTCCACAACCGAATCGCTTGAAAGGTAAAAGAGTCGTTATAGAATTTAGAAGAAGAGGAAACTTGGGCAAGTAGGTGATTCTGGGCGCACCTTAAAGATGAAAGATATTTGAAGCGCTCCTTCAGGTAGAGCGGGGTGGAGGGGTTGAAAAGTATACCGTACAAGTGAGCGAGAATATGAGAATTGCGTCGCAGACGTATAGGCAGCCACTTGAGCTGCGAACGATAATAAGAGACATGATCATACTTTCGCAAGCCATAAATGAACCGAATACATACATTCTGAAGACGTTCGAGTTTGCTAAGTTGCTCTTCAGAAAGATCAGGGTAGCTTATATCTGCATAATCTAAAATCGGGAGAAGCAAAGTATGAGCTAGAGCAATTTTGGTCGAATAAGGTAAAAGGTTACGTAGTCGCCGTAAGGATCCTATTGCAGCAAACATTTTCCTACTTACCTCTTTCATCTGAGGAATCCAAGACAGAGTACGGTCCATTATTATACCTAAATTTTTTACTTCAGATGAATAAGGAATTAAAGTGCCGTTAAACGAAATCCTAGGTAAATCGGAAAAATTGATCCGACAGATAAGTTTCTGACTACCAATAATGATAGCTTGCGTTTTAGATGGATTGACTATGAGACCGTAGCGGTTACTCCAATCTAAAATGTTTTCTAAATCATTATTTGTAGTGTTAATAAGGGATGGGAGATCGTCAAGCACACCCTGTGAATAAATTTGCAAATCATCGGCATACAAGTGATAAAAAGAGGTAAGGTTGTTGGTGATAGAGTTAATAAAAATTGAAAAGAGAAGAGGAGATAGAACGCCACCTTGCGGAACGCCAGCAAGAGTGCTACACCAAGAGGAATGTGCATCTTCGATTTTGATTCTCTGCCGACGGTCAACAAGGTAACTTCTAAACCAGTTAAGAGCCGGAGTAGTTAAATTTAGAGAGTTTAACACTGAAATAAGAATATCGAAATCGACGGTATTAAACGCGTTACTGAAATCCAACAACGTTAATACCGTCACCATCCGCTTGTCCATTCCAGATCGGATGTCATCAGTGATTTTGATTAGTGATGTGACCGTACTATGGCCAGAACGGAAGCCGGATTGAAAAGGGTTCATGAGGCTTTCTCTATTTAAATAAGAAGTGAGTTGTTGATGAACTAAGCGCTCGAGAACTTTAGAAAGAAAGGGAAGAATAGATATGGGACGGTAGTCAGTGAAAGAAGAAGGATTAGATTTTTTAGGTAAAGGGACAATGTAAGCTTCTTTCCACAGCATTGGAAAAATACCCGAAGAAATTGAAGAATTGAGAATGTGGGTAATGATGGGAAGAAGGAGATCAAGTAGCGGTAGGATCATATTACGGCTCACATTGTCCACACCAATAGCATTGGAAGATATCGATAGTAAATTTTTCTTGACATCACATTCGGAGAATTCTGAAAAGGAAAATTTAGAAGAAACAGAAGTAGTAACGTTAGAGAGATAGTCGAGTGTTTGAGCCTTAGCCGGCCCACTGAAGGTAGTAGAAGCAGAGAAATGCTGGTTGAGTAAGTTGAGATCAACATCTTTATTCACAGGGGAATGCTGAGATTTTCCTACACCTAAAGTTTTAAGGAATTTCCAGGTCTTAGAGGGATCACCATTTTCGATAGAACTATGAATGTGACGTCTCTGGGCATCCCGACAAGCAGTGCTGCATCTATTGCGTAGCGAATGGTATTTTTCCTTATTTCTATCAGATGGATTAGTTCTATATCTCGATTTGGCCACATTTTTCTTAGAAATTAAGGAACGTATACTTTCGGTCAACCAAGGAGCCGGTAAATGCTTAATTTTAACAGGGCGAATTGGGGCATGTGTATCATAAAGCTGTAATAGAAGAGAGTTAAACAAAAGAAGCTTGTCATTGACATCACTAGCCCTAAATATCATGCCCCAATCCACTCGAAGAGCATCATCGCACAACCTCTCCACACTCATTCTACGAAAACTGCGTTGCAACAAAATTCTAGGTTTTGGTTTAGGTGGTCTAATTCTATAGGATAGTAGAAGTAGATCGTGGTATGAAAATTCCACCGCTGAATATTGCTCGTATTTAACTACATGACTAGAAGAGGAAACAAGAGTGAGATCCAATAAAGAAGGGGAGCAATTAGGAAAGTTGTGAGTAGGCCCAGACGGGAGGATAGTTAGGTTGCAAGCTCCAGCTAAGGAATTCAATGCATTGGATCGGTAATCATTCTTAAGCAAACATGTATTAAAATCACCCATAATGATATGATGATTGAATGAAGGCATAAGGTCTTCTAGGAGTTTCTCAAGCGAGGAAAAGTAATTTATATTCAAAGACGGAGAATAAAAAACACCAGAAGAACCTTAGTATGGGATAAGGAAACATCTAGAAATAAATGTTCGGCTTCGTTTGAGCAAGGGGGCGACACACTGACAATAGAGAAAGGGATGTTAGATCGAAGATAAATTGCAACCCCACCACCGCCTCTACCAGAACGGTCATTCCGCACCAACTGAAATCCTGGTAAGGAATACGAGGTAGAAGGTAGACATGGTTTAAGCCAAGACTCAGATACAAGAATTGCGTGTATGTTATTCAGGTCAAACGTTAATAAAAGATCTTTATAATGGGCAGGAATACTCTGCGCGTTGATATGCGCAACATTAAAGTTTTTAGGCACGTCATTCAGTTGTCCGTCAAGAAAATCATGAAGTGAAGGAGAAAGACTATGAAAGCTGTCATCGTCTTTACCGGACGAAAAAGAAATATATTCATCACTATCACTGTCGCAAGCTAAACTACATAGTGTCATACAAATAAAATAAAATTATATTTTATATAATATAAAAATAATAATAATAAAATATATATATATATATATAGAAAATACGTCTAAATCTCATTCTACTACCCGCCAGCAGTAAAAACATTACAAGTTTACTTACAAGATTTATAAAATCTAACCACAAAAAAAACGATTTAAAAAACGTTATTAAAACAGTTAAAAGTAACGAAACGTTACTATTTACACCCTGGCAACATTATCAAGTTTCAAAGAAAAGTCATCTAAGGAACGTCTGTCAGTACTGTCACTGTCAAGCAAGTCCAAACGACAAGATACCTTATTTTAACACAAAACATAGCAAAAGTAAATAATTACCATAAGTAGAAAAGTGGGTAACAAATAAGAAAACAGATAATACGACTAAAACTAAAAGTCACACTGAATCGAATGAAGACAGACTTGACCAGGAACACAAAAGAATGGAAGAGAGATAAAGTACCAAGAAACGGGCCTAAGTGCGCGACTTCGCTGCTTGTCTCCGGGCTTTTTTGGCTTCCTTGTCCGACTGGTTTGAAGAAACTCCAGCTTCCGCTTTATTGGCATTAGCGTCCACTTGGAAGTTATTCACATCCTCGAGGGACGCCACGCAGCGGCGTTCACCATTCGCACCGATTACATAGACGCTTCCATCACGAGTAAAGCAGCCACGCACTCCGAACCGATCGCGAGCAGCCAAGAACACATCGTGCCGGGGCTTCGTGAGGAACTCGGACAATGTAATGCCAGTCCCTTTCAGTCCGGTTTTGCCATACCACACAGTGTCACGATCAGAGAGGTCACTAAACTTCACAAGAATGCACCGAGACTGGTTGGCTCGAGGCCGGCCCATGCGATGACTGCGGGCAATATCTGTGGGAGCGAGGTCCGTCTTCAAGTGCTTCTTGAATACATCAAGTACCCGTTCCGTTGTGTTCTCATCCTTGACCTCAGTTACACCATGGACAAGGAGCATCTTACGACGGGTTCTCATTTCCATCTGGTCCACCTGCTTTTCTAGCAGCTTCAATATCCAATATAAAAACTTACTTGACACCGCGATCCTTGGCCTTCTTGATAAACTCCTTGAACTGATCCACGCAAGAGCTGGTCTTCAGTATCTCATAGGCGTCGGCTCCGCAGGCGAACTGCGCGAAAACGCCGCCCACTTGAGAGTCGTGCAGCAAGTCCAGATCGCTGTTAGTTGGTAGGCTGCCGTCGGATTCAATGAGGGCGTATTTTTCGAACCTAGGAAAACATTCATTGATATCATAAACTGAGATAGATATCTTATTATTTAAAGTCACTTACAGGTCGAACGCGATTAATTAACATAATGTAAAAGGTAAAATAATGTTAATTAATCGCGTTCGACCTGTAAGTGACTTTAAATATGTGTACAAAGCGCGAGAACTTAAAGTGTTATATATATCTTAATTATTATCATGCACTGAAGTATCGTCGACCAATCGAAATCGACCCCGAGTCTTCAGTTTACGCTGCTAATGTCCCTACCACTAAACTGCCCGGCCACTGAGGTATCTGTCCAAAATTCTCGGGTGTATGTTATCTTTAGAGGCTAGGTTAGGTTTAACAGGGCTAACAGAGGTTGCAACGTACATACTTAGCACAGCCAGAGTGCCCAGGACAGAATGGACATGGCCCTGGGAGCCACATAATTAGGGTCCCCCCACATCTAGCGTCTCGCGAGCGTCGCGTCGGGCCAACTGTATGGAAAAAGACGCCGCGTCGACGTCTTAGCAACACCTTGTATCTTCCTTACACAACTCCTACATGACATGGCGACCCTGCCTGCAAGCCTACATCATGCCAGAAGCTTTCCTAAATACATATTCTAAGTTCTTCTTAAAACTCCCTGGGCGGTCGTGGTGCGCATCTGCGCATGGCATGGCACAGCTAAAGCGTATATATAGCACATGACCAGAGCCACAAACTCGCATCTTAACCCCGCTACCTCAGCGTCGTGCCATACACTTTACGTGCTAGTCTAATGAAAAATCTTACCACTCCCTTGGCGGCGGAGGCGCGCACTTCGGCGTGCGGACTATAATGACGATGGCACCGGCCAGCATGCATAGCCAGAGAGCCCAGAACAGGATGAACATGGCCCAGCGCAGGCGCACCCAGAACGGGTCGTCCGCGTACTTCATCAGCTCCTCCTTGGTTAGCCCGGAGAATTGCTAAAAAACAATAAGATAATAAGAAAATGATCTTCCAGTGTGAGTTACGGCAAGAAGCGGAAACGCAGTGACATTCTTGTTCGGAGAAAGTGTCATCAAGAAATATTTATAGTATTCCTATGATCAAATACGTTTCCTAAGCAAGATTGCCGAGATTACTTAGTCTACAGATAATTACGTAAAATTCTCTTGTAGTCGTCAACAACGAGTACTGACGTAGTGCGAAAAGATTTTCCTTCGTATCGTTAGTCCGTTTTCACATTATCCGATCCGATATCGGATGTCGGAAGGATTTCAATGGAAAAAATCCAAGATGGCACCTGTAATGTATAACATCGGTCCGACATCCGATATCGGATCAGATAATGTGAAAACGCACTTACGGAAACGTACGAACCTGTCATGCTATTTCAGTCAGTCTCAGTACAAGGTGCACTGATATTGACTGAACTAGCATGACAAATACGAACGTTTCCGTAAAAATACGAAGGAAACCCTTTTCGCACTACATCTGTAATATATTTAAAGCACTTGTTACATGGAGTTTCTTTTTCTAAACCACTTTTTAGTATAATCTTAATTTGAGATTGAACGCACGGTAGAACTCATTGCAGATATCTCGGTTGGGAAGAGGGGGTAACCAGATAAACGACAACTGATACCGGCTCGTATAGAATATTTTAAACCAATAGCGCGCATTTTGCCGTAAATATTATACTCGTATATCATTTTAGTTATCCAGTGTTTGTGTTTTTGGTAAATTGGTCTTTACGAAATGCAATAATAACAATATGTGAAAAAGTAGCCTTGTGAAATTCGATTTTCAATCGCCAACTGAGCATCTATGTGGCTTTCTTGTCATAGTTAGTACTCGTAATGACGACAACTGGTTGCCAATACTGAAAATAATTAAATATACGCCTATGTGGACCTATGTAACAAGTTAGGGCGGTGTAGTTTTTTTTATTATTGATAAATTGAGCTTGATTCTGGCGTAGACAGTAGGTACTCAGTTAGGCACATGACAATTTTAACGTAGTCACCTCCCTATTGTGACTATATTATACTTACTTGGCGTCGGCAATGTACACACGCGTGACAATATTCGCGAACAGAGGTCATAAGTGTCACAGTCACAACTTACCCTCTTATTGCCGTCGAGTTCGATCTTGGCGTCCCCATTGCGTTGGTCGCCCACGACATACTTGGCGTCGGCCATATAGACACGCGTGACGATCTTGGCCTACAACAACACACACAACTCACCCTCTTGTTGGCGTCGAGCTCGATCTTGGCGTCCCCATTGCGGTGGTCGCCCACGATGTACTTGGCGTCAGCCATATCGACACGCGTGACGATCTTGGCCTCGTCTTCTTTCTCTAGAAGTTTCTCCTCCGCCTCGTCGACCTTTTCCTTGGACTTGTGGAGGCTGGACTTTGACGAGCGGAACTCTGTTCAAACAAACAAAGATTAAATAAAATTAGATTTAAAACCATGTCGTTAAAAGTCTAATTTAAGGAGATAGTCAGAAGGCCATAAAGGTAATTAACTAATGTATTTGCGTCGTACGTTTTTAATCGAATAAGTGATCTCCCCGAACTTTATGCCTCTGTGGTCTAGTTTATTACTTTTATAATTGTCTACCTATTTAAGTAAAATATATTTTGCTAATTGTTTTTTTTTTTCTTTAAGTAAATCGTTCAATCCATCTGCTTATACTCTGACTGATTGCAGATACAACTAGAAAACAAAAATGGTGTTACACTTAACACTTTAAAATATCGACTGATGCAGTATATAAAAAGTCTGAATTGGATATGCAACATATAAAAGAATAATAAGAACTTTGTTATCATAATAGGCGAAACGGACGATGACTGTCGATAATCTGCTATTGTCAAAATTCAAATTATGATCTTCATATGATCTTAAAAATAAGGTACAGTTCAAAATTACAATTTTTAAGTTTTTCTTTATTTTTAGTCTGGGAACCAAGATAAGTAAGAAATAGCTTATACACTCCTTATAAGTAGGTAGGTATACCTAACTTAGCAAACCTGATATAAAGGACTTACATTTCTTATAGGACCACGACCTTGCAACTCGTATAAATTAATAACTAGTGCTAATCACCCAGGAAATTATGAATACACAAATAAGTTATACACTTAGCCGTAAATTAAAGTTGGAACAACCGTGCACAACCACTGTACGTAAGGAAATACGCGATGCTTTTGAACGCAGATATTAAGTTTCAAAGTGGTACCTATGCTTAATTATATTATAGCTGTATGCTGCGTATAAAGACAAGTCCGAAAACATCGAGACATGTCACTCCGTTTCTTATGAAAACAGTGGGTGGCCGAACAAGTAACAATTAGGAATCCAAACGTTCCTTTGTTTCTTTCGTCGGGATAAGAACTTTATATCGTTATATGTTAAGTAAAATTGCGGAATTATCATGAATGAAAAAAAGGTTCATAACCTTCGTAGTCTTGCAGTGTACCTATTTTTCACTTTTGGAATTCGGTTAAAAATTCTGCCTGGGTACGTCACGTGGTCAATGCTCATTGATGCTCATAAAGAAGAAAATTTAAACATTCATCACAAATTTCTTATCTCATCAATAAGCTAAACATACTATCTTATTTTTATCATCTTAAGTTTCGCCATTTTTGCCTTTTGCCCCATTGTATTTATGTATGTATGTTTGTATTTGGATGTTTAGTATTGTAATACGGTATATTTATTTATGTATTTGGTATATATGTATGTGTGTTTGTGTTGGTTTTCTCTATATTTTTTGTTCTTGCACTGCCTGTTACCTTTTGTTTCTGTTTATTTATTTGTTGATTTTTTCCAGCTACCCTAACGTTGTCTGGAAGAGATCCTTTTTAGCCATTGATAACACCGCCTGTTGTTACCTAGTTATATCTCAAACTCAACATTCTGTATATTTTTTCATCAGTCAGCCACATAAAATGCTAAATACTGGTAAAAAATATTTACTTAAAACTTATTACAGTTATTACGTATAGTAAGCATCACGTATTAGTAAGGTATAACTTCAGTGCGCAGAACCCACAGTATAATTCGACTCGAGCTTGCCTGTTACTTATCTGCAATATATTATATCCACAAGCATTCCTGAACAAGTAAAAAGAGCAAAATATATACCCAGTCGCTTCTCAGAAGTATGCAACAATCGGCCAGGCACGCAATTCACAGGAATCTCGTCAATGAATACTGCTTTACAATGGGACGCGTCTATATCGCGTAGCCCTAATTGATACACTGCCATGGTCATAGTCTACCTCTACAAGCTGTAATAGAACCGCCGTGTGAATTGAGCCTAATGAACCAGTCATGTGTGTGTCGTGAGATGAAAACAGTAGTAACTAACAAGCTTTAAATGTTGTCGTGTTTACAGTTATGTGATAAATGGAAGTTCAGAGCAAAGGTATGTGCTGGTATTGCTACCAATAAGATACCTATGAATACGGCAAGAAGTACACTATGAGTCAAAAACTATACCCCATCCAACCCTGTAGAATTAATACAAATATAAAAAACTAAGGATGGTCAACAAGAATTTGAAGGATTGCTTTTTTTTTTTTTCAAAATATTATTTAAGAATTTTTTGGCAAGTGTAGGGGTTTTTTCTATTGTCAATATTTATGTTAACTATTAAGTTATAGATGCACCCTGAAATTTGTGCCTAAATGGTTGCTGAGTGGAACATAACAAACACAAATTATACAATTAAAATATTTATTCCATAATTTAATTCTAAAACCAGTTTGTAATAAAATAAGTTAAACATGCATACCAAACCATTTATTTGAAAGTTAAATCTTAAGTTTACTTTTAAATACCTACTTAATTTTTTTTTACTTCAATAAATAAAAAAGGGCAAATAGAACATACACTAATAAACAAAAAGGAATACTTTGTAGCCCATAGTTTCTGAAGTAAACAAAAAATCTCAGTACAATTTTGGACTCAAATCTTCAATAATTTAAAAATTCATTATTATACTTAATATTATTATATGTACTTGGCTATTTCATAATTACTGACTTATTGAAAAATACTTTTTATACCCACAAAGTTTATAAAAAAACATTAAAATTTTATTTTGAATTGGAGAGTTTAAAATTAGGTAATCTTAATGCAATTCAATATGGCGAATATGGTTTACTATTTAATATTTTATAATGTAAAACCTACTCTAAAGATGGAAAAACAATTGCATTATAACTTTTGTTATCACAGTCCAAATCCCTGCTTAGACTAGCACTACACTAGCATACAAATTACAAGCTTAGTGCTAAAATAAGAATACATTTTATTTTTAATCTATGTGACATACAATGTTAACTCTTTAAAAAGGAATTTTAGGAAATCAAGTGCTTATAACCCTTTCCAAACAAAGAAGTTTGCCAACTTAATTTTGAATTTAAATGACATGTGTTAAAATTGACAATTATAAATGTTAACAACCCGCTAAGAACCTCATGATCATATCAGCTCTGGTGTAAAGGGTTATAGTGAATTTGATTCATCAAGAGCTAGACATAATAACTATTTAATTATCTTTTAGTGTGTTTGTCCTGTACATTAATTTACAGACCTAATTTATTAAGATTTAACATCTATTAGTCTTGTAAAACATCTATAGATGTTTTTCTACTGTAACTGCCTCTGTGGATCCAAATATTTCAATAATGGTGGTAGTATAGTACTGATATCACTATCGTTAAATTACTAAAAATTTCATTGAGCTTGGTTAATTCTCTCCAAAAACTGTTCAAATAATCTGTTCCTCTCTTTTTGTATATTATTAGATTCCTCCACTATATGAATTAACCTATCTAGCTTCTCCTCCACCATTCTTTGCCGATCTCTCATTTCCAGAGTAACCTTACGGAACTCTGCATGCCGTTTTCTGGTCAGCCTCTTTTTCATTTCTTCAGTTTGCCCACTTGAGCTTTCCCCATGCTCTGGTATATCCGGTTCGAATTTAGCTGCTGAATTCATGGTCAATAAAGCTTTAGCAACAGTCCGCTCTGTTGCACTTTCTTCTATTTTCTGCTGTATATCTGGGTGGTATTCACCATTATTGCTGTATATTTCTTCAAAAATATCGAAGTAAGGCCATTTGACAGTGGCTGTACCATTTCTATTTTTCCTCTTTAGCAATCTTATATAGGTTTGTTTTAAATTTCTGAATTTTTTATCACAACAATCAGGACCTTTGCCCACAGCATTAGATATGTCAACCCAGACACTTTTTTTCCTAATTTTAGGATTTCTAAACTTGTCAATGTTTTGCAAATACATATTCAACAGTGTTTGGATGTTCTGGTGTTCCCAGAGATCCTCATTATCGTCCAACTCTGGTTCCATTTCTTGGCTCAACATATTTTAGTTAAGTAACTTACTGTTATTCGTCCATTACTTATAGAATTCTTTGAATGTAATTTTAGCATAGGTATATGGAAGTGCTAAATTGGGGTCTTTAATGAACCAGGCAGGATGCAAGTCATTTGAGACATCAATTGGTAGCTAGGCAATTTAACGGCCAGTGCGCTGCAGGAGTTACAATGTGGGTTGTTTTCCTTGTTTCTTGAAGGTTAACTCACAAATCATGATTCAAATTCACTGTCTCATATTGTAAACGAGGCCACTTTGATATTCGTATAAAGAAATACAACAGGAAAATAGTAAAAATACTGAAATAATGTAATTTATACGTTTCGTTGCATCAGTCAGCGAACAATCACAAAATGGCGCTGAGCGTGGCGGAAAAAAGCGCTTTATAACCCGACCAAATAAAAATGTCACTCCCAATATAGGGCCCTTCAATAAAAATTATTATCTACGATTATTTTGTGCGTAAATGAACAAATTTAACTACAGAATAATAACGGAGGAAATAGGACGTACTATAGTTTGAAATGTAGGACTTAACATTTGATCTTGTTTCGCATAATTAATATTGTTTAATAATAGTACAAATTTCTGACATTTTTAATAATATCATTTGAAAACATCATCATGTATCTTGTTTATTGGCATGTTATCTTAAATTTTAATTATAATAACATTGCCAACTTAGTTATTATACTTGGTCTGGTGACGTAAACACTATTTTTATCTTCCAAATTTTGCCGTATTATACTTGGTCTGGTGACGTTATTTTATCACCGGCCCGAGACATGACAGGAGATAACAATAGATAACAAAGGAACTATCTCCGTAATTTAATGACACATTAATTAAATTAAGTACATACACGTGCATGACCGGTTAGTGCTTTTACATTGTCAATAAAGAGGTCAAGGACCTTCCATAACACTTGAGGACAATCGAATAATTATTTCTAGGAATAACTAAAACCTAAGTACTTGATAGTAATAACTAATAGCATCAAATTAGATAAATATGTTAATTAAATCCGGATGTACCTGTATCAGCCTCTGGAATAGGCTTATAAGTAGCGACGTGCTCGTCGTCCTTCGGCTGCCCCCCATCTATGGTGAGATGATTCTTCCGCGGCTCAGACATGATGAATTCGGTACTTGCGGAACCGGTTTTGCAAGGGAGAAAGCTTTCTCTTTCACCTCAATAAGAACAACTTGCAATAATTAATTATCTTTCACCATGCACTAGTTTATCGACCATCTGTTAACTCAGGTGAGTGATTGACGATTTAAGATATTGAGTGAATGATATGATATGACGTCAAGAACGAATGACCCACGGAATGACCCACTGGACCGCACCCCATCCTCTCATTCATTCGTTTTAAAGTTGTGTTCAAGTTTTATAGATTTACGTAAGTAGCCTACAGGCCTAAAGGTGGCCAAATAAAATATAAGTAGTCCATAAATATCCCAATTTAAACAAAATCAACTGACATTTGGATTTAAATACGACATTTTAATTGATATTCTTCACACAAAATCTGATTATTTTAAGGATGCATCCTAAGATCAGCTGTGTGCTGTCATGTCAACTGTCAAGTCAAACTCAATGTCAAGTCATCAATCAAGAAAAATACTATGTGAAGAAAGTTTCTTTCACAAAATGTAACAGATTTCTCCTAATATATTTTTGTGACTAGATATTATTTTGTGAATTAATAGTTTATGAATAACTTGTTACATAACAGTTAGAAAAGGTCATATTGAATGTGATGTGTAACTACTAAGCTATATCTGTAAAAGATAAAGGATGTGTTCTCTTCCGCCGCCGCCACCGCCGCCTCCTCAGACCCTCGACCTCAAGCACGACTCTTCAGAGCTGCCTTCATACGCAGACAGCAACCCAACGCCAAAATTTCCAGAAATTTGCGAATGGGCGTCAAAAAACCTTGACTTGTGGGAAGCTTGTGCTAAAAATAGTATTTGCCCTCAAATCGCGCCTTTTAGATATTGTTACAAACATTTTGAGTCTATTCTACAAGTTGGGCCTACTTGTGGATTGGCAGCTCTCTCTATGTTAGTGAGAGGGAAGGTTACGGCCAGTGAAATGTTAGATATATGTAAGCAAGAAGGATACAGTAATAATGGAGAGATGCTGAGTAGTAAGGATATGATGAAGTTGGCGGAGAAAGTTTTCAGCTTGGCAGACATGGAGCGAGTGTCCTGTGGAGTGAAGTTTGGACATCTTTTCAGTGAAGATATTATAGAACAGTTGTTGGATGGGGCTGTGCTGCTAGTTCCGTATCCTTTTCAATATTTATTTAGTGAACACCATGCGCGGATCCAGGGGAGGGGGGAGGGGTCATGGGGGTCATGACCCCCCCTGGAGCCTAGGTTGGCCATACAAATAGACCACGTGACCCCCCCCTGGGCACGAAGCTGGATCCGCGCTTGGTAAACACTTCAAGGTTTAGTTTAACATAATTATTAATATTCCTAAATCTGTTAATTGGCAGTGAATGGGTCAATCTTCTGGCAAAATAATTATTAATATAATCATTGCCAGCATCACACATGTTGTATTAATTTTGGATGTAGGTATAGATATGTAGGTAGGAAGGGTACTCATCATCCTCCTTGCATTATCCCGGCATTTGCCACGGCTCATGGGAGCCTGAGGTCTGCTTTGACAACTAACCCCAAGATTTGGTGAAGGCACTAGTTTTATGAAAGCGACTGCCATACGACCTTCAAATCTTCAAGAAAAGAGCGTACACCCATCTTATGTTTCGGGTGTCCATGGGCGGCGGTGATCGCTTACCATCAGGCGACCTGTCTGCTCGTTTGCCTCCTATCCCATAAAAAAAAAAAAAAAAAAAAAAACCCGAAAGGTAACTAGGCATTAGATCTATAAGTAGTAGGAAGGGTACTGAAAGGTTAAATTTATTCATATTTCTTGTAGTAATGTATGATAGCAGGGTAACTGACTACCTATTATATGATTGTTTCTCAAACTGTTAAAACATTGGCTACTGTGAAATATAGGTACATGTATGTGCTAGCTGTGATGGTCAAATTACAACTCTCATATAGATTTATATGATTTATAAAATAGAAAATGTACCTAAAGCAATGTTATTTGTGTTTTTATTATTATTCCTTAGCCAGTATAACAGTTATGATGCAGATGCGAACCATTCCCCATGCCTCAGGCAGGGCCACAAGGCACACTGGGCACTCGTCAGCGGGGTGATCGTCAGACATTCCACACCAAAACTAGACTCGGACCCTGACAATGTCTATGTACTATGCAGGCATGGCAAATCTAAGTACCTGGCTACTTGGAGGCTGGCTGACCTCTACAACAGTAATAAGAACCTATGGGAATTTATACCTCCCAAAGGTAAAGAAAACCAGTTGTTTATTATACCTAAAGGAGGAATAGGAGGGGTTGATGGTCTCAGAAAACAATTTGTGATATTTCATGGCTTATAGTCTTATTTACAGGCAAAATTGTGTTATAAAATCTTTGTACTATGGCAAATTATCTAATTTTAAAGGATTTACATCTAGTCAATGATGGTTACAGTTTTATAAGATTATTTATTGTTAGATGTTTATAAAATAAAAGATATATTTATTTCAATGCAAAATTTTATTTGTACAATAAATACAAACCATACTTGCAAATTATGATAAAATAATATATCTCATCACTTCACTTAAAAGTAGTGTAATTAAATCATAAATTGTAAGTCAAACTGAAATAAAATCATTAGCCCTGGGGGAGTATTCAATACAAATTATTGCACTGACATCAGTTTCTCGTTTTTACAGAAAATAATATAGGTATTTAGTAGATAACAAACATAAAAATATTTTTGTACTAATTTAACTTAAAAGAACATACATGTTTTAACGAAATTCATGAATTCGTTCGGCCATTCCTCATGGACACAATTTGTGATGATTTACAAAATGACACCAAATACCTAGTTAAACACAATTATATTATTTTAACCAAATTTTATGTTATTCTGAAATAATATAATGCCAATATGTTGATAGCTATGAGATCAAATTATATTAATTAAATAATCGTAAATTATAAGTATTACAAGCTATTACACGAATATACGATTATGGAACAACGTTACGCTAGAGTGGACGAATATTGTCGGTAATATTTGGTTCTATTGTAAGACAGTAGAATGATACAGCAACCATTACTGACAATATGGCCCACCTACACATCGGCTAGGCCTCTAGATATGACGAAACTTAATTTATCTTGAGCTTCTTTTTGTTTTAATTGCCAACACTATAATGGCACCATAATTGTAAGTCCAATGATATCTGACTGCTCTAATTCAGTAAATTACATTAAACAGTTATTGCGATACGTTTAAATAGAGCTACAACTGAAACGTAACAACTATCCTACATTATTGATCTTGGATGGTTTATATTCGATTCCTACGATCCAAATTTGCTTAGATACTTACTCTAAGCTGCCCCTACCTACATAAAAACGCACAGTGCTCTACTTTCACACACAGAACAATTTTATATCCAACAAAAACCATTTCCATTTACATGACTTCAATCAGACATGATCGTTACTACCTAATACCTATCTTTCCACCAGACAAAAATATTGTAGCCAAAATTCTTCACTGTAGGATGTGTAAACGAATCTAACTTTGCAACTTCTGCACGTTATATTATAAGGGGACAGCAAAGCGCTCTGTACAAGGTCCACCTGGCTATTGACAATAGATGGGCCGTGCAGAGGGGACTGAACGAGTTATGATTATTACAAAGTTAGAAAGGAAATGTCGCATCTTATTACTCGTATTTTAGCCTCTAGGAATCATAATGTTTCCTGTAAACCTTACGGCGATGGCATAGAGTCGGCTTTACTATTGTTTCATATTAAAAGGAAAGGTCAACTAATTATTACTGTTAAATTATAGTTGACTTGTCGAAGCAGTTATTCGTTTTAAATAAAATCGTTAACCCATTTTAAATAATTAAATTGAGTCTCACGGGAGTTTTATGGTTAAAATTATTATTTTCTAACTTTGTAATAAAACCTCTATTCATATTAATAAAGTAAAATTTCATACGCATTTAATACAAAAAGAAGTTTTCCATATTTCGTGACGACTAGAGCGCGTATCAATTAATTATCAATATTTATTATTAATTGTATTGAATTGGTTATTTATTACAGATTAATGGAGAAAAAGTATTGTTTGATGAGCTTATACTGGTTATACTCGTATTTCTGTGTGGTACTAATTGTGAATGAGGCAAATAGGTACGGTACCTAAGACCTGTTACTTTATTAAAGCATGACATAGCGAATAATTAAACTTAGTTTGCCTATTATGTACATCCATCAAATATATCGGAGCTGTCGAAACTCTCAAAAATATCGGAACACGCCTCTATTGTCAAGATAGAGTTAGTATTCCAATATTTGTGAGAGCTTTGGCAGCTCCGATATCTCTGATGGCGACTGTACCTCGAAAGATTAGATCATTCATGTAAGCTGCATTCAAATAGCATCTCATTTTACCAACCATGCTATAACAGACATAGCATTGCAATAAGTACTGAACTGTCGGTACAGTCAGCCAATTGGAACCCTAGGCCACTGTAGAACTATGTTATTTATTTGTTTATCGTATGGCAAGTTTACAATCTTACATGCAAATTACAACTTAAATTTAGCATTCCGTAAATAGTCGATAGCGTCGCTCGTGAGGTTTTTGAAGTCCGAGGGTGACCCTTTGTACTTAGTTAAGGGGCATTCGAAAACGATGTGGTGCACAGTTTGTTTAGGGTTTCCGCAGTCACATTTCTCAGTGTCAGCCCAACCCCATTTTTTCTGCAGGTAGGCGCAGTGACCAATTCCGGTTCGTATGCGATTTAGGGAACACCAGACACGACGCGTTTCTTTAAAACCACTTGGAAATTTACGGAGCTCGATGTGGAACTATGTGATAGTGACGTTATAAATCAGATTGTAAGAAATCTCTTACTGCTTGTCATTTTCACATGGTTGTAGAGTGGCCTAGGGTTCCAATTGGTTGACTGTACTTTATTTAATTGGACTAGGGTTGCCACGCGTCCTTTGTTCACCACAGCGGGAGGAAAAAGGAAGACGATTATCAGAGTTTTTTTGGAAACCTTGAGTAAGGGGGCGTCCATTAATCGCGTCATACTGCATAGGGGGGAGGGGGTCATGAAAAAATCACCAAATATCACCATGGGGGGTGGGGGGGTTAGGAACATATCACGTGTATTTTTTTGTTACACTAACGTAAAGAAAAAATCATATTTCTGAGCTATTTTTATATCAACTTTTACAGTCAGAACTTGCGTTGTGCAGTGCAAAGAGAACAGAATAGAATAGAATATAATTTATTCGTGAACACAGTCAAGATTAATTACACATTACAACACAAACAGAACGGAATGAAGTGCCACGAAATGGCCTCATCTCAGCGTGTTGCTGGTGACTTCCAGCGCTGATCTTCCGATGTGACCATCAAGGGAGAAAAAAAGAGCTGTGTGCAGTGTGTTATTTTTACTTCTCAAAGATTTTTTTAGTTTGCCCTCATGACGTGTACACGTGACGTGACAGTCGGTTATAGACGGTCAACCTAATCATAGCACTGAAAAAAGGCGGCAAATTTGACAAATGTAGAGCTCACCGGCCAACTGTCTTCAAAACACGCGTGCCTTCCTAAACCTTGACGTTGGCGGAATCATAGACGAGCCATAACACTTAAAAACCGGCCAAGTGTGAGTTGGACTCGTGTTGTAAGGGTTCCTTACATCACAAGAAGAGCTTAAGCGCCTTCTGGAGGCGCTAAGTCATTATTGTAAAGAAAATAATAATATTTTGAACAATTTATAAACAACCGGCCAAGAGCGTGTCGGGCCACGCTCAGTGTAGGGTTCCGTAGTTTTCCGTATTTTTCTCAAAAACTACTTAAAGTTCTACTTTTGTGATTTTTTCATATTATTTAAACATATGGTTCAAAAGTTAGAGGGGGGGGGGGGACACTTTTTTTCCTTTAGGAGCGATTATTTCCGAAAATATTAATATTAACAAAAAACGATTTTAGTAAACCCTTATTCATTTTTAAATACCTATCCAACAATATATCACACGTTGGGGTTGGAATGAAAAAAAAAATCAGTCCCCACTTTACGTGTAGGGGGGGTACCCTTACAAAACATTTTTTTCCACTTTTTTTTTATTTTACCACTTTGTTGGCGTGATTGATATACATATTGGTACCAAATTTCAGCTTTCTAGTGCTAACGGTCACTGAGATTATCCGCGGACGGACGGACGGACGGACGGACGGACGGACAGACAGACAGACATGGCGAAACTATAAGGGTTCCTAGTTGACTACGGAACCCTAAAAAGACGAAACAAAAATGAATGTACATGTAATATTCAAACGCACTCAACAGTCAACACTTTCAAAAGATTTGGTAACTCGTCCTTGCAGCCCCAGTGAGTGAAATTCGTAATTTGAGTTTTTTTTTCTTTTAAGTCCAATTTTTGTCTGTTTTCTTAAATTACTTGACTGAAAATTATTAAAAACATAATTACATTTTTAAATACGTATAAGGGCCATTTTTTTTCAAAGTTGTCCACCCCACTTTTTTTGTAACATGGGTATTTTTTACGCGATTTATATTCAGAATCGCGAGGTCTTTTGATCGTGATAGGAGAAAAAAATGTCCCAAGATTTCCATATTTTTTTTAGACCTTCCATTCCGTTGCCGCCATACAAAATGTATGAAAACCTGGTAACGGAATAGGGAAAAACCTTGGGACACTTTTTTACTCCTATTAGGATTGAAAGAGCTCGCGATTCTGAGTGTAAAGCACATAAATTATTCCAAATAAAAAAAAAGTGGGGTGGACAACTTTGAAAAAAAAATGGCCCAATTAACGCTCTTTCATTTGATATGTAACACGCTAAAAAACTATTTCAAAAAACTTTGATTTCTAATTTTCACTTTTACCCCCCAAAAGTGTATATACATAGTTGTTTTTTTTATTTTATTTAAATTACATGCCCGTCTTTGGGTCACAAGTTTACATATTATGTGTGCCAAACAAGTTAATCGGTTCAGTAGTTTCGGTTCAGTGGTTTCCTTTTTGAGGTACGGAACCTTAAAAATGAGGGGGCGAAGGTTTAATTCTCATAGAAAATTTGAATTTCGCGCCAAGATTTGGTTGATTCGTGGGTTGGAAAAAAGTCTACTTGAGTTGCCAAAAAATTACACGTCATATTGGCCAGGGGGGAGGGGGTCCTGAAAATATCACCAAAGATCACCATGGGGGAGGGGGGGGTCTAAAATAAGCCAAAAACGTATGACGCGATTAATGGACGCCCCCTAAGCTCTAAAAGCTAGTTTTAATTTTAGAGGTGAGCAGAATATATGGTGGATATAAAGGGGCTAGTAATATTACAAACCTATGAAATATTTAAAGAAATTATACTGTAGACATCGATTTAAACTTCCCTAGATACACTATCGCCTACAAATTCGACACTCAAAAGTGTCCGAACGCTTAGTTGCAAATGTGTGCGTCTAGTTGACAAACGAAAACTTCGCAATGTAGTAAAAACTACTTTAATTTTTTTACAAAAACAACGTTATTTCTTAGTACTTAGAGTTCAATTTCAAATGTAAGCAATTGGCGGTTATGACATTAATGAATGTGATCATCGCGAAAGCCATAAAATTTTATGACCGCAGATCGCAGGTGTGCATATTTTTAAACAAATCTACGTCTTATTGCAACCAACATAAGTTTAATTTCGTTCGCGCTGCAACAATCTAAACGTCATTTTTAAATTGGGAACGAGGATGGACAGAGGCATCATGGGAGTCGCGCTATGAGATGAAAGGCGAGAATGAGGAAATTTGCGGTATTTTTGCGAAAAACTGTTAAAAATTTATATATACATATATATATATATATGTGTGTGTGTGTGTGTGTGTGTGTATGTATGTTTATAAATAAATAAATAAATAGATATTGGGGACACCTTACACAGATCAACTTAGCCCCAAACTAAGCAAAGCTTGTACTATGGGTACTAAACGACGATATACATACTTAAATAGATAAATACATACTTATATACATAGGATACATCCATGACTCAGGAACAAATATCTGTGCTCATCACACAAATAAATGCCCTTACCGGGATTCGAACCCAGGACCGCGGCTTAGCAGGCAGGGTCACTACCGACTGAGCCAGACCGGTCGTCTAATATATATATATAACATATCTGGGCAACCGAGCTTCGCTCGGTTCTGTTTTGTATCCTTGACATGTGTCGCCATCTAGTTCAAAAATGAATAGTACCTACATCGAGCGAAAGAATTCTCAGCCTTAACAACACAACTACTCCACACGAGATGGCGCGCATTTCGCCACAAAAACTCAAATAGTGTATTTTCTATTCGTTTTAGCCTTGACCTGTGTCGCCATCTAGTGTTTGCAATAAATAGTACTTACATCGACCGAAAGAATTCTGTCTTAACAGTACAACTACTGCACACGAGATGGCGCGCGAAGAAAAACGCATGAAAACTCGAAAATTCGCGTTTTCCGGGACCTAAGGATAAGTTAGACCGATTTTTCACCCCCAAAAACCCCCACATAACAAATTTCTGCGCAATCGTTAGAGCGGTTTCCGAGATCGTCAGTGTAAATAAATATATATATAAATAAATAAATAAATAAATATACAAGAATTGCTCGTTTAAAAGTATAAGATATGTGTGTGCGTGCGTGTAGATGTGAAGGTAAACAGTTGAGGGATTGTATGTGGTGTGTGTGAGGGATGGTGCACTTGGAGAATATGAATTAAGTAGCTATTAATACAAAGAAGAATTGAATGATGACATTAATTTATTATTCTACGTAATTTCTTTCAAAGCTTTGTGTGGGTAAATCTTCTCTCCGCTCCTCAGCTATAATCTTGCGCCATTTTTCCCTTTCAACGTCTTGTTTTGGGAATCTGGAATAAAAACCTTTTTTATTACTTAAAAACGAATTTGCTATTCCCGGGTTGTTTCTTTTTATAATTAAAGTAATTTATAAGAAATGTATTAATATTATTGAATTGAAATCATTTATTTTAGACTTATTGGTCCATAATAATAAATAAATACATACACTAATAATATGAAATAGGCTTCTTTTACAAAAAATATAAATTAGCGACTCCATCATTCCATTTTTAACTATGTTCCACTTCATCCATCTTTTGTCGCCGTCCGCTTATTACTAGTATAGCGCGAGAGAAAGAGACAAACTGCGTAAGACCAAATCAAGGAATTTACTTTAATTATTCTAGAAAATAAATGTTTTTAGTAAGTTAGGAAGCCATTTTGGCCACAAATGCATAACATTATAAAATTATTAACAATTACTTACCGGAAATACGATACGTCATCCTTTTTTAACGTATAAAGGTGTTATTTTTGCACTTTTTTACGGAGCACTTAGGCATGTTGCCGACACGGCGGATGAAGCGCTACTGACCGCCCAATTGTGCTTAGAACATTTTCAAGCACAATTTGCTGCGGACACATTCTAAGCCATGATGGTGCATCTAGGTAGTTTAGATCGATGACTGTAGATGATAGAAGTGGCGATAGTGCGTTGGAGATGGTCGCAAGTTGCCGATAAGACCTGGTTTGCGGCACTTGCTGACAAAAGGGAAAGAAGACACCATAGCGAAACGTCGCAATCGGTTGCAAGCTTCCCTTGTCAGCTATGTGTCAAAATATGTCGCTCTCCCATAGGTCTCTTTAGCCATCAAAAGCGATGTCTCTCTGACAATGCACCATACATCGTCTGAAATAGACGCTAAGGCCAGTAGTACTGTCTAGAGACGTGATGATGCACATTTCCCATATGACAACCATACACCATGGACGAATTAAGGCCGGTTGCATCAAACCGTCTGTCACCGTTAAAGCGTTCGTTAAATTTTATTGTATGACAAGTTCCATAGACGTCTGCTGCGTGACGATGTGTCTGTTAAATGTGGTTGATGCAACTGGCCCTTAATCTTTGACCATTTCGTGCTAATTTTACAATGACTAAGTATTTTTATATTAAAGGAAAAAATGGAAAAATTTACGCTTCCGGCGGGACTTGAACCCGCACCATTTTTGCAATCCGTGCAATGCTCTTACCAATTGAGCTACAAGACGTGTAAAAAAGGAAAGGCATGGAAGGATTTGCGAAGTCCGGCGTGGCTTCCGTAGCTCAATTGGTAAGAGCATTGCACGGATTGCAAAAATGGTGCGGGTTCAAGTCCCGCCGGAAGCGTAAATTTTTCCATTTTTTCCTTTAATATAAAAATGTTTAGAATCGTTAGCAGACGTTTCTGCTTAATAAAAATGACTAAGTACTATAGAACAGTGGTTACTATCACCTCTAAAGTAATCGGTTCAAATATTGAGTATCTAAAGAAGCTTTTTGAAAGTTATAGTTTAAAGTATGAGTATAATTTTATGACACGTATCGGTTATAATAAGTCCATCAGAAAACGGAAGGCATATTTTTAACCCCCGACGCGAAAACGACGGGGTGTTATAAGTTTGACGTGTCTGTCTGTCTATCTGTCTGTCTGTGTGTGTGTCTGTCTGTGGCATCGTAGCTCCCGAACAGATGAACCGATTTAAATTTAGTTTTTTTTTGTTTGAAAGCTGAGTTAGTCGGGAGTGTTCTTAGCCATGTTTCATAAAAATCGGTCCACTGTGTCGGGGTTTATTCAAAATTTTAATTTTGTGGTTATTATCAACTGTTTTTAAAAATGAAAAATATTGTATTTCAAACAAAGAAGTTCTTTTTGCCTTCACTATTTATGAGACAACTTCATAATAGATTGAGGTACAGTAAACGATGTTGATATTATAGTCATGAGTTGATGAATGTTGATAGTTACAGAAGTACAACTTGGTATAGCGATTATTGAGCGTAGCTAGTGCTCTAAAACTTTGGCTAGGGTGATTGGAGTCAGTTTTCAGTTTCATATATGGGGATCGAGAATATTAGACGTTATTGTAAATATTCATTGTTCTTAATCTTACGCCTTACATACACTAACGGACTACAACGATTACTTACAGAAAGCGTACGACTATTGGCAAAACTATTGTCGAATTTATTTTAGATATGAAAGTTAGTTTCTTCCAAATATTTTATTTATGCCTATTTGTAGTACACCTAAGACTAAATAGTTCAACGGGTAACTATGAGTATTTAATATATAGGTACATAGATGCGAGTTGTCACTGTAGCAATCATATTTTTTATACTTGGACTCTGTAAATTTCGACATGCTGGTCTTTCAAGGGACGAGGAATATACATTTCAATGTTATGCAATACCTTAATGTGTAATAGTAAGGTTGAATTGCATTTATTTCTTTCAAAATGTACTCTAATTAACTTTGTAGAACCCTCTATTTAAAAAAATAAAAGGTTTCGTTAAAATTGATTCTAATTTGGCACGTCTTTCGTATTGCTTAAAAACTAAAAAATTATTAACTTAGGTAATTAGGCAATTTAAACAAAATATTTGGGAAACTACTTCAAAGATAATTTAAAACTGACCCTATATTCGCTTTTATACATTAGCTTCAAGTCATAACAGAACGTACTCGGAAGTACCTGCATTCATTTGTTAACTCTTATGTCAAAAACTGAGTAATTTCAAAAGCTACAAGTATTAAATCTTAGTTTAATAGTCAAACTTTAACAGTGCACGCAATACGAACTGGCTATGTAAGGGAGACCCCACACTAGCGTATTTCTAACCGGTAGTGGGGGGTATCTCTAAAGAGACACGAGCATTATTCCATTACATTTTCTTGAAACTTGGGTAAACATGACTAACTTCCGACAACACAGCCGCAAGTGAGTAATACACACCTCTAACCTACAAGAGTACAGTTAACCTATGATATCATTCGACAGTCGTTGCTTACCCGTTCCCTTGGGGTTTTACACCTCCTAAAATTAGCCGTATCACCTTTAAATAAAGTCGTTGGCTCGGAATCATCAAACGGGAGGGTGAAAACTTCAAGGAAACCGAAAGATATGATTCCTGCTATAAAAGGCTTCAAATTAAAAGCGTAATATTACATGCGGAAGATATTGGTGTTCTAGCAATCTATTTGTATTAAAAGTCTACGCGTTACGGTACAAAAGTTAAAAAACTGCAGTTAATTTAGGTGCTTACAAAAAATATACAAAAAAATGTCTGGCGATCGCCGTCGCCATTTTAAACTGCATTAACGAATCACAGATAATAAAACGAGCGCACTCAGCAGCACGAACCTACAATGATATGTGCCGACAGATACTCCGAAATTCGGTTTCTTCTAGTCTCATGCATAACCTAGCTTACTTTACATACATTATGGAAATGTCACGAACCCTTCATCAACTCGATACATATTGAGTATGCGAATATCTAGTTTTTATAACATTAAACGTACAACTAATGAATGACTATGAATGAATAGTTAACGTGATTTTGAGCGTTTATTATGTAACTTGAATACCTACACGATAAACATCGAAGTCGAAGCATGCACACAGTTGACTACAAATCTAATAACAAACGGTAATCCCTATTCAAGCTACACAACAAAAGCTGACTACGCGCTAATAAAATCATGGCAGCTCGATAGCGTAACATTACTGACTGCAAAATAACCAACGTATTATAATACTAAAAATCGATACGTTCGAAAAGTTTCAGAGCCTCATCGGAAAGCCGTCGGCAGCCCTAGGGTGTGCCGTTTAAAGATGGCCGCGTTCTAAATTTGAACTGGTCAAACAAGCTCGGCGCTTTATTAGTGGCCAGCATTCGCCGCTGCGCTTTTTCAAAATGGCCGCGTTCCAAATTGGAACTCGTACTAGCTCGGCGGCTATTCGTGGCCGGCGAGGGTCGCTCTTGAGTGCCAGAGCGAGGAAGCCAAGGAGTGCAGGACACCGAGTTTGGTGCGGAGCCAGTTCTAGGTCTCCGGCGGCGCGAGCGGCGCGCCGCAGGTCGCCACGGGGAACGTCTTCACGTGCGTCTGCCACTGCGTCGATAGTTGGAAGAATTTTACGCCGTTCCATTCTGTACCGTCGATGTACACTGTGAAATAAAGAAAAATCATTGATTTGTATGTTGGAGAGAGACGGATACACTAGTAAAGACCTTAAATAATTAGGATCGTATTTACCTTTGAGCGGCAGATTGTGCGAGCCCTTAGCTGAGCAGATGAGTCGCGCGACGCCGTCAACGGTCTGCGCCCGGCCCGGCTCCGCTTCCCCAGTCTTTTCTTTCTTCTTGCCCAATCGCATAACTAAAATAAATAAAAACATTACACGAAATGTGAAATAAACTGTCAAACTCCGTTTGAATGTACATGTAAACTATAAGGTCAAGGGATACAATAATACGCAGAAATCTTTTGTCATGTGTTGTCAAACCAGACTTACCACTATATTTTCAAGGACTTTGAGTTTAGGGGTGCTTTGAGCAGTCAAAAATGAAGTATGTATTATAAACTGCTTAAATAACCTACTTATACCAAGGTCTAGCAGTCCAACCTAGAGGTAAGTAGCGAGTGTTTTGATCGTATTCGTAAGTATATATATATTGTGTTTTCAACGAGCAATACACAACATGCAGATATTATAGGGTATTTGATGTACTTTTTATTTACATTCGAAGAGTTCCGTTTCGTGCACAAAACGATTCAATTGCTAATTTCTCGCCACTGGCTAAATAGGGTATTTATTTACAATAAGAATGAAATGAGGTTGCAAACTCACTCTTTTGTTTCTTCTCCTTGGTGAGATAGGTGATGCAGAGGTGCGCGTTCTGCCGCGTCACGTGTAGCGCTCTGAACGATGCCTTCACTGTCACTTTGCTATCTGCATTCTCTGTTGTCCGTCCTGGGACCTGTAACATTATAGAGATTATACATATAAATATTATTTCAAAAAAGCCTTTTACTTTCCAATCATTGTCAAATTCCCTTAGTCAAAGGCAAAGTTTACATAGAGAACTATAGAGATGATACGCCATCCTCGCTGTAGCCCGCGCTGGCTTACACATTACTCCAAAGAAGCTTGTTCTAACTCACTTCCCATTAATGGAATTGCAGAGATCGCGTTTGTCTCACCCTCCCTGGGTTAAAGCACGTCTGTGTTGGCCACCACCCGCGCGAGGGAATCGTCTAACGATGCTGTTTGCTCTGCATGGCCTATTCATAGTATACTTAAATTCTGAGTTCATCTGAATTTACCAGCCAGTAGTCGAGCTGCAGCTACCATGGCGCTCATACGCGTTGGCCATTTGTCTCGCAAGGTAATTACCTCGCGATGCTATTTTGTCTGCGTGGATCCGCCTATTCGTAGTGCGCTGCTCGGATTCGCGTGCAGGAAAGGCGAATAGCAGTAGTGAACCTCGTAACTCACCAGCCAGTAGTCGAGCTGCAGCTACCATGGTGAAGCTCATACGCGTTGGCCATTTGTCTCGCAAGGTATTTACCTGACGACGCTCTTTTGTCCGCGTGGACTTCCCTATTCGTAATGTGCTGCTCGGATTCCAGCGATGACTAGCAGTATTAACACTCGTTACTCACCAGCCAGTAGTCGAGCTGCAGCTACCATGGTGAGGCTCATACGCGTTGGCCATTTGTCTCGCAAGGTATTTACCTGACGACGCTCTTTTGTCCGCGTGGACTTCCCTATTCGTAATGTGCTGCTCGGATTCCAGCGATGACTAGCAGTATTAACACTCGTAACTCACCAGCCAGTAGTCGAGCTGCAACTCCAGAGGCTCGCGCGCGAGCAGCGGCGGCTGCAGGTCGAGCGGCGCGGGCGTGGCGGGCGGCGAGGGCCGCGCGGGCGGGGAGCCGCCCTCCTCCAGCTCCAGCGACGACACGCCGCCCTCGCTGCAGCCCACGCGGACCTCCTGAACACGGAAACTCACGTTTAGACAATACTACAAGTTTTCAACAAGAAAGCTAAGTAAACAAACGAGGCTATCCACAACGTTCATGTCCAGACAAATAAAAGTGGAGTGGCCTCAATCAGCAGTTCCCGAATAGTTTGTACATTTGGATCACGTCTCCCAATATGTCCTAGGTTGATTGTATGAAACTTTCCTTTTTTGTTACCGAAAATGTATAGAAATCTGGTAACAAAAATGGAAGGTTTCCTGTATATTTTGACTATTTTTGGACATTTTGGGAAACCTAGTGGATCTTGCTCAGCATCATGGACTCTATCAGCCTACCAATTTTTATCAAAATCGGAGACGTGATCCAAATGTACAAACTTAACGGGAATTGCTGCAATGCATCTTTTCAAACAAGGAACCGGATTGACGCTGTATGGCTTTACAAATACTTTACTGAAGGCTGACGTGTCCAACAACGATGGAAGAGCTTAATAGAATAACTATGTGACGGTATATTGTTCCAGTACTTTGTAGCAGAGTTAAGAGTATCTGTAACAGTGGCGACATTTAGATGAACTTATTGTGCAAAGGACCAACTTGCACCCCTTGGACGACGAAACTACCCCTGACATGCCGTTAAAACAAACAAAAAATCAATTCGGCCTTTGTAATACCTAAAAGCATACAAGCGACTCTTGAGTCCATGGTCTACTTGTACGATACTTACAGCGATAAAGGGCACGAAAGTTTGACTGGCGTCTTCATCTCCCGACCGCTCTCGATATGCCACCATGGCTTCGCCTATGGGGACGTTGTTGACAGGCCCGATGCTGTTCAGATACCTGCGTATCACAATTTTCAAATATTAACAAAATATGACTAATATAAGCTTGTTATAATGGTTTACTAAATTGTCCATTTTTCAAAACTGCAACAACCTTGTTCCTCCGTCCCCATTTCACCATAGGACCACCACACAATCGGCAATGCGGCATCGCTTCACGGTTAGTATTCCAAAAGTACGCACTAAGCGTTTCGCTTCAACATTTCTTTTGCGAACCGCCAAGGAGTGGAATGCCCTGCCTGAGTCTGTGTTTCCGCATGAGTACAATCCAGGTCTCTTTAAAGCGAGAGTAAATAGGTATCTCATAGGTAAGCGTGCTCCACCGTAGACCGCATCATCACTTATCATCAGGTGTGATCGTGGTCAAATGTCTACCTATTCATACAAAAAAAAAAACTGGATTTATCATGGCCTTATAGACAATCCTCAAGAGTTTTGTCTCACTGGTCTCCTGCTAAAGACCGTATTTTGGTATGTCAGTTTAAATTAATTCCTGTTTATGATTTACCTGGCTATCCTGGAGGACATCTCAGTCTGGTCGGGTAGGCTGCCTTCGGCGGCTCGGTCGCAGCACGCGGCCCACGCGTCTCCGAACAATGCTCCGTACGCCGCATCTGTGGCTGCCAAATGTCTGGCCACTGTTACGCCACCTGTATAACATTTGGGATAAGAAACTGTTTTAAGTAACCTATAACCCTATTATACAGCCGGAAATCGTTCTCAATGTCGTCCTACATCTAATTAAGATCACATATGAAGACAGCATACGCACAGTAAAACTTAAGTTTCATAGGAGCGAATCAATAGTTATTTGTTCTACAAGGGGGCAAAGTTCAAATCAAATGAAATCCATAATTTTATTCAATATTTATGATTCCAAATCATCATTTATAGGTAAATTGTAGCAGCCAGCTTAAGATATCAAGTTAAAATGTGTATGAAATTACTTTGCACTCTTGTGGATACAATGCAATTTTGCTATCTGTTTTCGAACAGCAAAGTAAATAAGCCTTTACCAGTTGGTGTGGTGAAAATTATATTTCGTGCGGTATACTGCTCTGCATAGTGTAACTTTCTTTGGCTACAAGATCCACGACCGCCGTGACTTTGTGCGGCAGTAAAAACGGCAAGTTTGAATTGTAACAAGTTGTGGCCAAAACGACGACACGTTTGACACCTATTGCGGTCGGCACCGGCATAAAGACAGATTAGCTCTCCCGAGTAGCAAATTGCAAATGAGTAGTAACAGCCCTCATATGACAACTATACGTATTTACAATAACTTGCCTAAAGAAATAACCAAAGAGACTAAATAATTATATTTGTTATGAAATTGAAAAATTATTTAATTGACAATTGTTTTTATTCTTTAAAAGATTATTTTAATTTATATAAATTCCAAAAGTAATTCAATAAGCAATAATAATGTATTCAATAATGTATTTTATTAATTTATTCTTAGTGTATATTTTAGTTATAGTTTTTTATTTATATTTTTTGCAATACCCTAACAGGGTCTCATGTCGTGTTGTGCCTTGCCTTTTATATCTGCCACCTGTTAAATCTTGTACCAACATGGAAGCAATAAAGAATTGAATTGAATTAAACATGCACGCTTGGATCGTGCCTATGCGTAAAGTCCCCGGTTCTCGAGGAACGTTGAATTGTATTGATCACCTGTGACACTTCTAAAATGAATGGAACATACCGATGGGCACGATGTAGAACCGTACCGGCGGCGCGTCGTGCGGGCGGCGCGCGGCCAGCTCGGCGTGCGCGCGCAGCGCCGCCGCCGCCGCGCCGTCGCCGCCCGCCACCAGCACGCGGATGCAGCCGCGACGACCGCTCCTGAGTAAGACGAACGTATATACTCTGTCAAACAAGTCTGTCAGTAATTAAGAACAAAGAAAACTATAGGTATCCTTTTCTCTAGCACCCTAAAGAAAAGGATGCATATAGTTTTCTTTGTTCTTATTTACTCACAGACTTGTTTGACAGAGTTTAGTTGGGTCATTTTTTTAAAAGTTGTCCACCTCACTTTTTTTTTGGATTTGGAAATTTTTATGTGTTTTCCACTCAAAATCACGAGCTCTTTCAATCCTAATAGGAGAAAAAAAGTGTCCCGAGGTTTTTTCCCATTCCGTTACCATTTTTTCATACATTTTGTATGGCGGTAACGGAATGGAAGGTTCGAAAAAATGTATGGAAATCTTGGGACTTTTTTTTTTCTCCTATCAGGATCGAAAGAGCTTTCTTGCCTTTCATTAAAGGGGTAACGGATACCATTGGACGCCTATTACGCCGTAGGTTTAGCATGAGGACAATTTTCCGCCCCCACACAAAGGTAAGGCAGGTGCTGCGCTCTCCTAAAGATAAGGACCCACTGGGTAGCCCGGGGGTATACGAGATACCTTGTGACTGTGGTAGAGCGTATGTCGGCGAGACTGGAAGGAATGTCTCCGCGAGGTTGTCGGAACACATACGAAGCGTGAAGAACATGGACACCAGGAATTCCGCAGTGGCAGAGCACGCGTACGATACCGGCGCGTCCCATTTTATACGCTTCGATAGAGCAAGGTTGTTGGTACGGGAGAAATGTTTTGTACCACGCAAAGTTCTCGAGGCCATTGAAATCGGACGCCGCCCTAATTTCAATCGGGACGGAGGCTGGATGTTGCCACCAGCATGGAAACCGGTAATACCTAATGTGAAGCGGAAAATGTGTTTTGACAATCGTGTGGACACAGTGAGTGCAGTGTGCTTACCTCCATCGGTCGACACAGCCGCGCTACCAGAACTCTACACAACAACTACAGCAGCAGACTGCTCTGCGCCCCCCTCCCCCGTCCTATCAGCGCGCGCGCAGCGGGCGGAGCGGCGAGCGGCGCGTTCAGTTTGCGGAGTCTAGCCGTCGCGTGAACTCCTATACGCCTGAAGAGGGGCCTCCGAATTGGCCCGAAACATGTCGCAGCAATAGCGATATAATAACGTGAGTACAACCGTATTTCAATTAATTAATCGAAAGAGCTCTCCATTCTGAGTATGAATCGCGTAAAAAATACCCATGTTACAAAAAAAGTGGGGTGGACAACTTTGAAAAAAAATGGCCCAGTTAGCACTCGAAAACATTGTAGAAAAAAATATCTATCACAATTGGAGAAACACTCATTTGACAGTTGACAGGAGTTTCGAAATTAAAGATCCTTAAAATAGGCCAGATGACTAAAAAAAACGAATTAGTCCGTCATTTAGATTATCAAAAAATTTTAGACACGTATTTTTTCTTTTTTCTCGTAAACGAAATGAAGTTTCGCGTGACGTCACACCTAGGTACATTTTTTACTTAGAAGTGACGTCACAAGCCCCCACTCCGGAACTTTGGTGCTCTTTTATTTGTATTTTTTCGTTAATTAGAAAAAGCGAAAAATATGTGTTTAGTATTTTTGGACGATCTAACTGACGGACTAAACAGAATGCCATTTTTTTTATGTAGTCGTCATCCCTATTGTCATATGTCAACTGAACATTCTCGTTTGATGAGCCTTGGTGGAACGCTGCCACGCGATAGGTGAGTTAGCATCACACGCGCGCTGCAGCAGCGGACTACCAAAATATCATAACGAGGTGCGCTTCAAGTGTAGCAGTCTACCAGGATTAAGTAACACTATTGGAGTAGGTACTCGCATACGTCAGTAGCACCGGTGTAGCGTCAGGCACGTGAGGAGCGGGGGTAACAAAAGTAGAAACTCCAAAGCCGTGAAACGCACTCACTGCGCTAGTCAGACTAGCCTACCAGGACATCATAAGTAACATGGAGTACTCACTGTTTCCCAGCCCTCGCATACAGCGCCTGCAGCAGCGGTCTCGCGTCAGGGGCGTGAGGAGCGGGGGTAACTATAGTAGGAACTCCCAAGGCGTGAAGCGCACTGGCCGCGGCGGGTGGCGCGACGGCCACGCACTCCGGGAGAGGCGCATCGTCGCCAAGGAGACGGCTGATTTGCTCGAGCATTGTGCGTCGGGGCTGAAAAAATAGATTGTCATTCATTACCTATATACAAATGGGTTGGGCAGAAATCAAAACTTCAAAATTGCTGCAAAGACAAGTAAAGGCTATTCGAAAAATTATTTTGACTTTGAGCTGATCCAGATTGAATATCTGTAATCTAATCTGAATTAAAGATTACATACATACAGGTCGCGTAGACAAGCGGTTACAGTTAGCTTAACGTAACTACGAGTACGATACGCAGGTTAGTCAGAATCTTTAGGCACTTGGGATTCCAAAAGTTTTCCTAAATGTATTCTTCAAAATCATTGCCATGTTCCTAACCATCTAGAGACGGGCCTTGTGAGTTGTGGGACTAAGGGACCGTCCACACTCAAGAGACGCATGTCCGCCGACGCGGAACGGACGTCAGCGCCACGGCGCCTGAATGTAATTTAAAAAACGTTTCCTCAGTACATTTTGTATAGGAAGGACGTAAGACGCACCCCCAGGCGGCGCGGCGCGCGCCGAGCGACGTCCCTTGCGCGTCCCTTGCGCGTCCTTCCTATACAAAATGTACTGAGGAGACGTTTTTTAAATTACATTCAGGCGGCGTGGCGCTGACGTCCGTTCCGCGTCGGCGGACATGCGTCTCTTGAGTGTGGACGGCTCCTAAGGGGAAATCAAGGAAGAAAGGCCATACGGACCCTGAACGATTGGCCACTTGCACGATATTATATGGTGTACATTACTTGCGTCGCTTGATAAGACCAGATAACAGTTATTAATTCCTAGAAGTTCCTTGATCCTCAACATATGAATCAGTATTGAGGTACATACCTCTAGTGTGGTAGGGCTCTGCACAGGCAGCTCGTGGGCCGAAAGCGGCCTGTCTGACGCGGCCAAAGAGTTCTTCTTGCGCGTAGCGCCGGCCGGCGTGAGGTTGCCACCGCTCGTCGCGCTCCGGAAGAGGCGGGAACGTTTATCCTCCTGTATAAAACATTAAGGTGAGAAAGTGAGAGCGAGAGTCATCCATTACATGCTTTATTCTGAAACTGGTAATCACTCGTGTCAACCGACCTGCCTGGATGTATTTCAGTGGTGCGACACTCATCTGTACGTGAAATTCCGGTTTATTTCGGCTCAACATTGCTACGAGAAATTATTACAGTTTGCACAACTCCTTTATGTCCATTTTTAGCAACCCTAATGGCCGAAAGGCAAGCTATGCAATAGTAAAGAGACATCAAAAACCGATGTCATATGTTTTTTTTGTAGGGTAGTATTATTTATTCTGTGGTTTGGTAAATAATGGCTGACCCATGAGTGGTACTGGATATAATTTTCGATATTCTACTAACCTGAACCTTAGTTTCGTTAGGGGGTGAGCTGGACACCGAAGCGCCAGACACAGGGGCGTCAGCCGTAATATCGCCATCGCTATTGCCTTCGCTGCCTCTTTCATCGCCCGCCGAGCTTCGAATCGCCTCCGATTCTACACATAACATTTTACTATCAGACTTTGCTTACGCTCGCTTGGCTTTGATATACAGAACCGTATTATGGGGTAAACGATTTAGGTTGTATTTATTTTTAGTCTTGAGAATTAATTTATATTAGATTTTGTTAAATTAAAAAGTAGGCTAAATAAAAGAAGCGGAAAATTTACAGATTTTTAAACTCAAAAAACTCAAAACAAAACACATGCCCATGCTAAATATTGTAGAACAGTTTGAAATAGAAACTGAATGCGAATAGTCAGTTTGTAAACCAAACTGGTGAAAATACAGAGAAGCAGAATGAGTGTAGTGAGAAAAATAGACAAAGACAAAAAGCTTTCTAATAGGTAAACTAAACGAAAGATTAATTGCAGACAATTTAGCTAGACATTCTGTCGGAAATTTTAAATATTTGTTCTGTTAAACTAATCGCCCTCAGGCCCGTTCCTTGAAATACTGTCATCTAATCTGAATTTCACAATTTTATTGAGTTATTTTTACAGAAAACCATTACGGGTGGCATAGCTTATGCTCAGCAGAGGGATACAAAGTACCCCTATA
Source organism: Leguminivora glycinivorella (assembly GCF_023078275.1). NCBI lineage: Eukaryota > Metazoa > Arthropoda > Insecta > Lepidoptera > Tortricidae > Leguminivora > Leguminivora glycinivorella. The sequence goes on from NC_062983.1 coordinate 8,198,799, forward strand.
AAAGAATCTAAATTATTCATCTTTATAATAATTGTAAAAGCCAGACTTTTGTTCTAGATCGAAATAGTTAACAGCTATCTCACATTGGCAATTGTCGCTGATTTTTTTAACTTTGCTGCAATAATATAAGATTGTACTTATGATCACTCACGTATTTATTTCCGCAACAGAGTCACTGCCGACAGGATTTGGCGGTGTCAGAATGACAGGATCCCCAAAAAATCAAATTATAAGTTTCTCACAAAATTAAAACTCAGTTTAGATAGTTTACCTGTGCTAGGCCTACAGGGGCGCTAAGGGAGGAACTACCTGAGCCGCAAGACGTACTATGCCAGTAAGCCAAGAGACGTACGACATACAACGAGTTATGTCTTATGTATAATAGTCAACCATAAGGATCAAGCGGTATTGCAGAGGACGCGTCGGCGCCAGAATTCAGTATACCTGTGATAATGTCGAGATGCTTTTCGCTCACGTCTTTAGAATGCACATAATGCCAACCCTGAGAACTCTTATTATGTAATGATGTGTCCAGTTTACCTGTAAGCGGGACGGTGGCAAGGCGCTCGCTGAGCTGCGTGGAGGCGAGGCTCGCGTGCCGGCTCACTGCGCATGCCAGACGTGCGTGTGAGATGGACGTGTCAAATGATTGTTGTAAAGGTATTTGTTTTCCGACCTAGGTTATCTACACTAGAGTCTACTGTTTTTAATGACATAAAATACTACAAATCTAACGTGGTTTTATTTTATCAAGCACACGTAACGATATCAGCGTAAGAGTAAATCCGTCCTAATCGGTTAATGATCAATTTTAAACTTAAACAATTGAGGTTCATGGTTCAATTTCTATTACCGATTTTTATTAAAATAAGTACCTATGCTGATACTCAATTGGTGTATTAAACTAGAATCAATTAATTTATTCACTTGATATAATTTGATTGATTAATTTGATTGATTACATGTTTGCTTAACAATATAATGCGTAAGTGCTGGTGATTTTTTCTAATTCTGACGACCGGTCTGGCCTAGCGCGTAGTAACCCTGCCTGCTACGCCGCGGTCCCGGGTTCGAATCCCGGTAAGGGCATTTATTTGTGTGATGAGCACAGATATTTGTTCCTGAGTCATGGATGTTTTCTATGTATATAAGTATTTGTATATTATATATATCGTTGTCTGAGTACCTGCAACACAAGCCTTCTTGAGGTTACCGTGGGACTTAGTCAATCTGTCTAAGAATGTCCTATAATATTTCATTGTTAAAATATTTTCGAATGAATGAATTATTGCTGTTGTAAAAAAATTACGCACTTAATAGACACTTTTTAGGGTTCCGTAGTCAACTAGGAACCCTTATAGTTTCGCCTTGTCTGTCTGTCCGTCCGTCCGTCCGTCCGCGGATAATCGCAGTAACCGTTAGCACTAGAAAGCTGAAATTTGGTACCAATATGTATATCAATCACGCCAACAAAGTGCAAAAATAAAAAATGGGTAAAAATGTTTTATTAGGGTACTCCCCCTACATGTAAAGTGGGGGCTGATTTTTTTTTTTCATTCCAACCCCAACGTGTGATATATTGTTGGATAGGTATTTAAAAACCGGCCAAGAGCGTGTCGGGCCACGCTCAGTGTAGGGTTCCGTAGTTTTCCGTGTTTTTCTCAAGAACTACTGAACCTATCAAGTTCAAAACAATTTTCCTAGAAAGTCTTTATAAAGTTCTACTTTTGTAATTTTTTTCATATTTTTTAAACATATGGTTCAAAAGTTAGAGGGGGGGGGACGCACTTTTTTTTCCTTTAGGAGCGATTATTTCCGAAAATATTAATATTATCAAAAAACGTTCTTAGTAAACCCTTATTCATTTTTAAATACCTATCCAACAATATATCACACGTTGGGTTTGGAATGAAAAAAAAAATCAACCCCCACATTACATGTAGGGGGGGTACCCTAATAAAACATTTTTTTCCATTTTTTATTTTTGCACTTTGTTGGCGTGATTGATATACATATTGGTACCAAATTTCAGCTTTCTAGTGCTTACGGTTACTGAGATTATCCGCGGACGGACGGACGGACGGACGGACGGACGGACGGACGGACAGACAGACATGGCGAAACTATAAGGGTTCCTAGTTGACTACGGAACCCTAAAAATGAATAAGGGTTTACAAAGATCGTTTTTTGATAATATTAATATTTTCGGAAATAATCGCTCCTAAAGGAAAAAAAAGTGCGTCCCCCCCCCTCTAACTTTTGAACCCTATGTTTAAAAAATATGAAAAAAATCACAAAAGTAGAACTTTATAAAGACTTTCTAGGAAAATTGTTTTGAACTTGATAGGTTCAGTAGTTTTTGAGAAAAATACGGAAAATTACGGAACCCTACACTGAGCGTGGCCCGACACGCTCTTGGCCGGTTTTTTTTCTTAAACAATGTATAATGTGAAATTTTTTTCGTTACGGTAATAATTTACATATTCTGGCAATTAACATTATGTTCTTGAACAGAAAAGTGCTAATTTCCGAATGGGAGAACTAAAAATTTTAAATGTATAAATTTGGTGAGTTGAAAACAACAATACATAATTTACTAAAATTAATCCTTAGAATCAGAACATTATGACACGTTGAAATAAATGTAAGTTTCTTATAAACGATCTAACAACTAGTTTGTACGCAAGTTCCTGCCAACTCACCAAAGAAAAACCAAATGATCACTCGAACTATTGTGTTTCGACCAATTTTTTGTCGGCCAATTTTTACAACTACTAAATGATTATTCGACGAAAAGTCAATCGGCGTATCAAATTTCTGCTTACCGACTCCGTTTACGAACGAATATTATGCGAAATGAGACTCTTCCAATCGATATTCGGCCAAAAAAGATGTCGGCGAATCGTTGTCGGCGTACCGAAAATCGGCGTATTTTATTTCGGAATATCAATCGGGCACCATAATATTTATTTTTACTTATTTAATTTTGAACCAATGTGCAACAATAAAGTTAAAGTGTTTTTCTTATTTTATAAATGAATATGAAACGTTATAACAACCGTGCTCGTATCATGTATGTTAGTCCATCTCACGCTCACATGCTAAAACACTATGCACACAGCGTTACAAACAAAACAATGTATCCAACATATATGTATGTATATTATGTATGACTGCTCTATGACTATTGCAATGCAAATCATAATGTAATGTAAGCTTCACTGCACTGTCATTTGTGCCATTAATGCTCAGGCTAAATATTTAATTGATATGTCTCACTTTAAAAATAATATTTCTTTTTAACTTGGCTCCTGGACTAATAATATTTTGACGACAAAAGCGTCACACAAATTCCAACATTCACTCTTTCGAATGCATGATTTTTTTTGAGATAGGAAACAAACGAGTAGACAGTCGCCTGATGGTAAGCTATCTCTGTCGCCCATGGATCCCCGAAACACAATAAGGATTTGATGTTTTTATTCTTACGGATAAAATTGAATGTAGGTAGAGGTAACTTATACCAGTAACCATGCACTTCTTATGCATTGAGATTCAGAAAACTCCGGAGATTTTAAATGCAAGCCCACGGCGTCATAATTATCCGATCATCAAAGATTTATAAGAAAGAGAAGATAAATGTCTAGTCTATATTCAATAATTTTAAGACACTGAAATGCCCCCACATGTTTAGCCTTTATTGTGTTCAAAAATCAAAACAAGGCAACATTTCATAATTAGCTTCAAATTTTCTGACAATCTATAACAAAGTTTTGCATTCCTTGTATTATTAGTCTAGGAGCCATTATCAAAACAGAAGACTTCACATTGCCAAAAGCGCAATACCATTGGAATGCCTGTGATGTTCCTGGTTGGCGAGGCTGCGTGAGCTGCTGAAGAACGGGCGCAGCGACGGTTTGGGCGTGGAGCCGATGCTGATTGTGTCCATCTGGTCTGGGCCTGAGTCCTCGCCCTCGCCGCACGATAGGGATTCTAGCTCCTGTGGAATCAGTTGGATATTAGGTCATGCAAGCGCGGGGGGGGGGGGGTCACGTGGTAAAGGCCCTGGCCCCAGGGGGGGCACGTGGTCTATTTGTATGGCCAACCTAGGCTCCAGGGGGGTCATGACCCCCATGACCTCCCCCCCCCCCCTGGATCCGCGCATGAGGTCATGTCAACAAAAGTTTACTGCTCTTGCAACTCTTTATAAATCTTTGGATGCCATACAGGTTTTTTCAGTAGAGATGGTTTTTTTTACGCACTAGTGCGAGAAGTGGTTCATTAGGTATGTATATGCCAGGTCGAAACTTCGGAGGCTCATCTATACTGAAAAACGTCGTACGATACACGTGCGAAAAGGCAATTCGTAACTCGTGTCGATTTAAAACACTCCTTTCGAACTTCCTTTTTTACGCACTTGTATCGTAATGTACTATTTTAGACGCCTGTGTCAGTTGTTTTGGCGGTTGAAACTGTTGAAAGGTTGGTATTAGGGCTAGTTGCATCAACCATTAGTTAACAGTCACGCAACAGAAATCCATGGAAACTCCCATACCTACAAAAAATTTGCGAACGCTCAGTTCGGTAACGGACGGTTTTTGTACAAGAATAAGCACCTATTCTTTCAAATATATCATTGACACACCAAAGAATTGTGAATTGATACCATGGCCATTGTTTCTCTAGTGTATGATATTCATTTTTGTTGATTTTGAGATACCTACTAGGAAATGCAACCTACAACATTCTATATTTAAGTAGCAAGGCCGCGTATCCTGACTGTTACAAACAATTTACTCTTAGAAGCTTTTTTTAATACTACGTCGGTCGCAAACAAGCATACGGTCCGCCTGATGGAAAGCGGTCACCGTAACCTATGGACGCCTGCATCTCAAGGAAATCAAAAGCCTCAACTTCTTACCTGGAACAGTTCGTCTATATCCCTCTGAGCATGGTGCGTGTCTCTCGCCGCGCCGCGTTCGCCCATCTCATCCGGCACTCGGAAACGCCGCAATAGCGCCGCGAACTTCTGCTTCAGGTTGCGTTGCTGTAACAGATAAGGGACGTTGGTCGTAACATGTAACGTATAAAGGTTGTAACATGCATAAAAACTCTTAAAAAGGTAAAGCATACTATACACGGTGCTCGTGAGCATTGCGAGAGATTTTAACCACGCACGTCTGAGGCTAAAGGAAAGATTTTTTTTTAATTCATATGAGGAAATTTTGCCAAAAAAAAAATTTTTTTTTTTACTGATTTTGAATGTATTTTCACATAAAAAGTAAATGTTATTCATAAAACTAGCACTTCAAATGAATTTTGACGTTTTTTTTTCTAAAAACCTCATTTTTGAAAGCTTTTATGTCGTACTTTTGGACATCTATCTATGAGGATAGCGAGACTAATTCTCCATAATGGCATCAACATCGTTAAAAAAGCCTTTTGTACTGAGTAACAATAAGAAAATACTTTTTTTTTTCAATTGGTCATAACTTTGAAACTAGGCGAAATCTAGAAAAGTGTTTATGACATTTTAGTCTTAAAATGGGATCAGGAATATACTCTTAAAGTCTCTCGCAATGCTCACGAGCACCGTGTAGAGTGAAATAAAAAGGACCAGCCATACTTTGCATAGTGACTTTTGAGGTCATAATGAACAACTTTTATTATGGAAGCAATGCTGATATCGCGAAAAATAATTTAGCTGTTCCATAGAAATGAGCGACATCACGTCAGTCGGAATGTATGGAACCGCCAATTTTGTTGCGATCTCAGCATTGGTCCCATAATAAAAGTTTTCCATTATGGCCTCAAAAGTCAGTTTGCAAAGTTTGGCTGGTCCTTTTTAATTCCCGTGTATATATGGGTGTATTTTAGGGGTTTTTTTTCATGTTTTTAATTGAATTTGAATTGGTATCAACATTTCTGATATCTGCCGGTACAGTGCCGTGAACTTCTGCTTCAGATTGCGTTGCTGATAGGTAAGGGACGTTGGTCGTAACATGTAACGTACAGTGCGTGTAACATGCGTGTAAAGGAATACAGCGTGTAACCATTTCTCATGTTGTCTTATGTCAATATTTTGTTAATTTCGGTATTACTAAATACTGTTTCTAGGATATAATTAATTGCTGATTATACGAAATAGTACGCCAGGGAAAACCATTAAAATTGTTGTGTATGACAGAGAAAAAGATAATATTCGATTGAATATTGTTTTGCAGTAAACTAGGGAAAGCTACATGTACTTAGGCCGATAGTCCACTATCATAATTATGTTTATCATAGAATTGTATGCCTCCCTTTTTCTCCAACGTGAAGAAAAAGGATGGCATGTTGCCTATGGTCATATTTCTATGATAAACATATGATAATGACTATCGGCCTTAGTAAAGTACTTAATGTGAAATATAATATGTAACTAAGAAACTGTTATTTAGTTAAATAGAAGGAAAATAATATTCGAAATTATTCACTATAACATTTACAGTTATGTAGAATAGGCATACAAGGGCACATGATAGGTACAATTCATACAATCAAATCTTCATGCAAACTAACATTTCACAACACTTTGGACACACACAAGTTTTCGTTTCAAAAACCTTAATTTTATACACACTTGGCCTGTTTACTTGTTTCCAAAATAATTTAAACTTTTAATATTAAAATTTACTAATTACTTATTTATTTTACATGTTATTTAAGAAGTTAAGAATTTTGGGAACAAGTCATTTCGCTAAACAAGTTACCTCCATGATGCGGTTGCAACAACTAATGAGTATTTTTAACGTTTACCCAATTTTATCTAATCTATTAAGATAAACTACCAAGTATGAAAACATTACGTAGACGTCATGATATCTTGACTTTCAAATTACGATAAGAATGATCTACATAAGTTTCCCTTGAATTTTTATGGGCCAACAGTTTCGCGCTTTCTATATGTAAGTCTGGACCGCGTAACGTGGTGTGCTCTTGTGTTGGAGGCCAAGAATTACTTTGGGTCGTCGTGCCAAAAAAGTAAGTATGTTTTAAACGAAATATACAATAATATTGTTTGCTGTTATTTACATGGTGAAAGTCATTTCTCCTAAATTACTACAAAATGCACCAACACAAACTAAAACTTACTAACAACAGCCGAAAATAAGGCCAGTAGTTAACCTTAAAAAATAATAATTACATACATATAAGTACGCATGCATAATTAACTTCATAAGTAAAGCTATTAAAAAGTAAACCAAATTGCTAACAGTTAAGGCACATGCTACATAATTTAATATCAAAGCAGTGAAAGAACTCTTAAACGTGTCACTAACTTCAATATTATCAATATAAAAACGAATTTAAAATGAGAAACTAAAGTAAGGTCCCTTAGCGCGAAGAATTTCGTATATTTACCCGCAATTTCCTATCTCTTTCACAAAGTCATAGTTTTATAACTATCCTGCTCACACAGTGGCATCGACCGCTTGCATCATGAGTGAAGAGCGAGACAACTACATAAATAATTAGGTGCGTGCGCATCGGTAGATAGAGAAAGAAAATGGGTCAATGTACGAAATTCTTTATGCTAGCGTTCTTATAGATCGTGTCATTCAAGATGACGCGTAAATTACTCAAATATAACGTTTAGACGCATCATAATACGAACCACAACACATAATCGTGCATGACACAAACTAGTGACGAATGATCTTATAATGCTATCTCCTTTACTCTTATTAAGACCAAACAATAGTGTAAGAGATGTTATTACCGAGGGGTTAGTGGTCAAACCGAATAACTTGAGAAAACTGGTTTTTGAAACGCAACGTTCATATTTCAATGATACAAAAATCATTTATCGGGTATTAGGTACCTGTAACCGCTTCGTTATGATCTCACTCGCTGGTATTGCGACTAGTATAGTAAAAGAGTTAGTGGCCACTTCGATACTGATACTTGAATAATCTACGTGCAAAAAATAAACTAATCTGTACACAGCAGCAAGGCATAGCAAAAAGCCGCGCTCACCGCGAGCTTGCCACGGCTGCCCTTGCGCTTAGCGGCGGCGTTCTCCAGCTCGCTATCGCTGTCCCTGTCCGCCTTTGACCGCATATAGCTCTGTCTCTCTCGCTCGCGCTCCATGAAGCTCAAGTCTCGTGAGCGCGATAGCTGCGTGCAAGCAACGGCTAGGTTACGGCAAAGCAAGCGATATTAGGCTTTAAATAGACATTTTTAATAAAATATATTTACAGCATTGTTAAAGAACCTAAAAAAATTAGCAGAATTAATAAATAATAGTTAGGCAGTTAATCATGCGAATATATCTTAGTATAATAACATTAATAACCTATAAAAAAAATAAAAAATCTCGTCTATTCGTAATGAATTCTAAAAAGATATCCTTTTATCTCAGATGAAAATAGTAAGAGGCTAAAAACTGTACCTGAGTAATACTTGTTAAAAATTAATATCATGTCATGCAACTGTAATGATTATAATTATAATTCGCTAGTTTAATATACTATAAAAATATGATTAAATACAAATCTCACCTTCATAAATTTCATCCTAAAAGTCTAAGTCAAATTCTCGAATAATCCTATACACATGCATTTTATAAAAAATGCTCCGATATAGATACTCGTACTGATTCATTTGTATCACAAAAGAACAAAGAAATCCAGAATCTTATCGTAATTCTACACAATATTTCGAAACAAATGCCACTGTTTCAAAAACACAAAAGACATGACCGAGAAAAAACTTCGCAACTCAGATACCTAATTTTAGACTTTGCAACTCGCTTGTATGAAAAGCAAGCTAAGATCTTGACTGAAATCAACTGTCTGTACTAAGAAAATGGATAAGTTCATGCCATTCATGTATGCGTGTGGCCTTTGGATGTTGCACATTATAATATTTATAAGAGCACGCAACGATTTCAGTTGAAGAACAGTTGATCGCATGAGAGCATGCCTACACGCATATAGTACACGCAACTAATATAACATGAACTGTAAACCTACATTCTTTAGGATATTAGCGTTTAAAGGAAGTATCTATAATAAACTATTGTATACTTCATGATTATCTGATAATTTTCTCAATTTAAAATAATAATTGCCATAACTATTTAATTTACACGCGATTACGGATTGGATTAGCCACCTCTTTTAGATAGTAATACTATATATTTAATTATAAGGGGCAAAGCCTCAAGACTCCCTATGACCTACCTAAGTGTTACTGTTTGTTTACAAACAATATTATGGACGCAAAGGAGAGCTTACGACATATGACATATCTCTCGAGCTACAACTACCCAAGCGTAGGACATGATACCTTTCAGGTTAAAAACGTTGTTTAGTATCAATTGTACTTAGCTTAACTGATCCTTATAAAACCTAGGAAACCCATCTCAATCCGCCCCCAAAAGTTTCTTTAACTGGTTACACAAACACCAATATCAACGTTAATGTAAGTATAAAAAATAATAACCTTAGTATAGGATAGATCTGCTTTGTTGAACGTGAGCTGCCGGTGCGTCCGGCGCCGCGCCGGCGCGCCGTACGTCATCTCGTCAGCTTCCTCCACGGAGCTGAATTCGCCCTCTTCCTCTTCGTCTGAGTAGCCTCGTTCTGAAAGAGTACATTCGATGGTTAGCACCTTGGCCATCAAAGACCTCAACTGCAATGGCAACAATTTCGTACATTTTGACAAGGCTTTTGATATCGAAACATTATACACATAAAGTCATCGACTAAAAGTCTGCTCGTCTGAACTCAAAAACTATAGCTCACCTTGACCATTGATGCGCATCACCATCACCAATCTCACTATGCAAGTGTGCAGTCCCGCTGGTGGTTTCAAACAACCGCAACCGACTCGACTCACCAACTAATCTGCAGTACCACCTTCAGTAGGTGCTGCATACTGCTCAGGTTATAGATACTTGCCAGTGATGAGCATGTTGTTGTTGTTCTTGGTGTCGCGGTCGACGGGGTGGACGCGAGGCCGGTGATGGACAGCTGGCGACTGGCTGGCCTGCAGCAGTACAACAGTCTACTGTTAGATACTTGCCAGTGATGAGCATGTTGTTGTTGTTCTTGGTGTCGTGGTCGACGGGCGTGGACGCGAGGCCGGTGATGGACAGAGCATGTTGTTGTTGTTCTTGGTGTCGTGGTCGACGGGCGTGGACGCGAGGCCGGTGATGGACAGCTGGCGACAGGCTGGCCTGCAGCAGCACAACAGTCTATGGTTAGATACTTACCAGTGATGAGCATGTTGTTGTTGTTCTTGGTGTCGCGGTCGACGGGGTGGACGCGAGGCCGGTGATGGACAGCTGGCGACAGGCTGGCCTGCAGCAGCACAACAGTCTACGGTTAGATACTTACCAGTGATGAGCATGTTGTTGTTGTTCTTGGTGTCGTGGTCGACGGGCGTGGACACGAGGCCCGTGATGGACAGCTGGCAACAGGCTGGCCTGCAGCAGCACAACAGTCTACGGTTAGATACTTGCCAGTGATGAGCATGTTGTTGTTGTTCTTGGTGTCGCGGTCGACGGGGTGGACGCGAGGCCGGTGATGGACAGCTGGCGACAGGCTGGCCTGCAGCAGCACAACAGTCTACGGTTAGATACTTACCAGTGATGAGCATGTTGTTGTTGTTCTTGGTGTCGTGGTCGACGGGCGTGGACGCGAGGCCCGTGATGGACAGCCTGGCAACAGGCTGGCCTGCAGCTGCACCGCCTTTGCAACCGACTCCGGTTAGCTCCAGCTCCATGTCCATGGAACGCTGCAACACCTGGAACGTAGAAAAAGACAAATCAAAAACCGCGGCAAAAATTCCACGAAACTTTCTTCTGTTGCAGGCATAGGAGTTTCTGATGACGATTTGAACCGGTTTGATAATAAACTCAATGATGAGCCATATGACCTTAAACACAAGTATGAGTCACTTCACTAATGATAGTAACGAGTATATAGAACAGTGAACGACCGACCCTGGCCATGTACTCGAGGTATAGAGGAAACACAAATTGCATCTGTTACAAGCAAATGAAATATTTTGTTAATTGCCTCTAATAATACATTAGGCCGGGTTTGTACTGACCGGATCGGTACTCTTAGTAGGTAGCAGCGAATATTTGAACTAAGTTCGGATTCGGAGTTCAGAACCTAAAGTGTCCACTGTATATCATGGGGAGACACACTGACATTTTATCCCGCCACAGGCGGCGCCTGTGCAAGTGTCTAGGCATGTCATTGTTATTTATATGTGAGAGAGAGAAAAAACATATCAACTTCTCTTCTCGCTCTCACGTATGGACTAATAGGGTGGCGCCATCTGTCATAACCTTTGAGTGTGCCTCCTCATTGTGCCATCTGTCATAACCTTTGAGTGTGCCTCCTCATTGTTATGGATTTTTCTAATTTCAACAACTACTGGAACTTCTGAAAGTTACCAGAAATACGCAGAGATGAGGCCATTTCGTGGCACTTCATTTCATTCTGTTTGTGTTGTTATGTGTATAGTCTTACCTGTGTTCACGACTAAATTCTATTCTATTCTACTGTTATGTATTAATTATGTATATAATAACTAGCTTGTGCCCGCGGCTTTGCTCACGTTAAATTGAAACATTACGGAACGCTCCATACAAACTTCCACCCCCCCCCCATGTTATGGAAGTGGGGGGTTAGAAAGAGACACAAAAGTAGCCTATATCACTCTCCATCCCTTCAACTATCTCCACTTCAAAAATCACGTCGATTCGTCGCTTCGTTTTGCCATGAAAGACGGACAAACAAACAGACACACACACACTTTCCCATTTATAATATTAGTATGGATACAACACATAATTACCTATACTATACGTTCCATTGACATCAACTTCGCCGCATTCTACTGAGATTGAGACAGTTTTGCATTTAACATGATCTGATATTGAAAAAATAGCAGTTTACAATAACCATAATCATTAATCAATACGAGGAAATATAAAACGGCTAACTTTTTATAAATTCTGATTATATTTCCAAGACACATGTAGGTACATTTATTGATATTCATAAGATAAACATTATTTCTAAATCCAAGTAAACACGAGTCCGGGATCAAGGCAGCCTCATAAATACTAATACAGTAGGACATTAATATTTACGAGATTAAAAAAAGGACGGGTTTGTATTCAGCAAACTTCGAGACGAAAGATATTGTATACAAAACATGACTAAAAACTGGAAGAAAATATGTCTCGCTCTCGCTACTTGACTGACTCTGTAAGTCCGCGTGTGTAGGTACTACCAAGAGTGTATTTATAAAAACTGATAATAATAATTATGATCTATCATTAGTAGCAATAGTTAGCGTATATTAAGAAATCATAGCTATTTAAATTAACCGCAAAATTATTTTTCCGAAATCCGCACGAGGTACTTATCATCACCGTAGGTAGCCCAGAACCGAGAACAGTGGAAACGACAGACAAGGAGAGACGACCCCAGGTGACGGGATAGAAGCTTAGGACAAGAATATTAGGTACTTATCATATGAATCGATCATGTAACGTACACTGAGAGAAAATACAACCAGTTTTCATGTTCGTTCAACAAGTTTTTTGGTTAAAATAGCGCCTACGTGCTCTTTGGTTCAAACAACAAGCTACTTACTTGTCATTTGAATCGGCAATATATTTGAATCAACAAGTCGATATTATAAAAACAACCTGACACATATTGTTTTAAACATACGTTTGGCTGATTCAAACGGATAAACCGCAACAAGTCGAACTTGTTAAATTCACAATGCAAATTTCTCTCAGTGTACTATCGTTAAACTTTACATACCTGGTCCATCCTAATAACTCCCTCGGCGAGCGTCTTGTATCCTAAAATGGTGCGGTTCTTGTATTTCTTGCGCCTCTGCAGCATAATCTGCAACCTGCAACGATGAAATGTAGGTCATTAGTATAAAATGAAGGTTTACATTTCAATGAAGGTAACTTTCAATGGAAGGAATTATTTATATTATTTTATTTGCAGGCAACAACGACTCATAGTTATCTCATATAGGGAGATGGGGATAATACATATCAACTTTTTTCACATTACCAGCCCCAAGCCGAAATCGATAACTGATATTGCTTAGTAGCTTTTCAAAGAAATGTAAATGCAATATCGACAATATTGAGAGAAAATATTCATTTTATTATTTTCAATTTATAATGTAATTTTCGACGATCATGATGAGAAGATAAACATAACTTTGGCATGTAACAAATTTATAGTGTAATTTTTATCATGAAATAAAGAAATCTAATCTAATCTAATCTATTAGACAAATCATCTTGTGATATTAAAATATAGGCAGAAAATTTTGTGAACAGCGAGAAAACGCGGGCTGCCTCGGCCCAGACACATCTAGCTAGGTACATTGCCGCTCGCCGAGCGACGCGCGAGGATATTGCCTCGCAATGTTACTCGCCCTGTGTGGACATGTGGAATGTAAAAAATACAACTACAAAAACCAATGTTCATAGACAAGTTATGATTTGAGAAATGATATATATTATGTCCTTTTTACAAGCTTTTACTTATTCAACTTGCCTTGTGGGAAATTTTGCACACATATGTAAATCACGTGACAATGCAATATTATGGTATCATGGAGCTGATCTGATGATGGAGCAGAAAGGTGGTCATAGGAACTCTGTCATGAAACGTCGTATCCCCATCGAGTAAGGGGATTTTAGAAAAATCTCGGAGAGCAGTAGATGACTGTTGAAAGAAAGAAACAGTCAGCGATAAAAGCTTGTGCCAAAAATGAAATTTTTGCAAAAAACTTATTCTATACTATACGTTCTAAAATAGCTCAATGAACATTCGTTACTTTGCATTGTCCTCAAAAGAAGACATCTCTCAAGGGACTTATGTTTATTGCTTTCCACAATTTAAGAGTATTATTACGTATAAGTGTGATATATTACTATTGTAAATAGATAAAGCTTATAAGTGCTTGGTCGATTAGGCCGGAGTGGCTTCTGTGCGTCCATTAAATACTCGTTTCATCGGTGATTTATCACTCTCCAACGTATCATTAGCGATAAGTGTGAGAGCGCTAAGAGCGTGCACAACGCTCTTAACTGACAATAGTTCGACCTTGTTTTCCTTTTAATAAAGCTTATAAGATGCTAATTAGCATATACATACCTACATACAATCACGGGGGTATCCCATTAAGAGGTAGGCGGAGCGCATGAAGCTACTCAAGTTTAAGACTTTCAGTGCAACTCTTGACAATTAAGGGGCTGACACTTGACACCAAACGAAATTGTGACATTGCAGTGACAGGTTGCGAACCTCTCGCCTATACGCCGCATTTTAACCCATATTCAGTGTGTGGGTTTTTGTACAGTCTTATTGTAGAGGCTCATAAATGTGTGGATGATTGTACCGTCGCCATAAGATATATCGAAAATGCGAAACTGCTCACAAATATCTGACGCCATTGACGCCTCTATTGTGAAGACGTTAGATTGCGTGATCGGAAATCTTTGAATACCACGGACGGACGGTCTGATATATCTAACATTGTCTGAACATGTGAGTATTACGGTGCTGTTAAACGGGCAACACAATTTACATACCATTGCCGCGTTTGCTCCATAGTTAGTTGGTGCGTATTGAACAAACGCGGAAATGGTATATGTAGATTGCTGGCAATTGTATTCCCCGTGTAACAGCACCGTTACAGATACGATGCTAAAGTGTAAGCGATTTTAGACTATATATCAAAAGACACTTGAGTTTTAGTAATGTTTGAATTGACAGTGAAATATGGTGAGTACGGCATGAGTTGACGTACCGAAGTTTATAGCGGCATTATTAACTAACCATTTATTTTTTATTTTTATTTATTTTTCAATTTCTGTAAACATGTTTATACTCGACCTGACAGTTGACTGGTGTTGAATAATTGAAAACGCTGCTAGTGACACCTGTTTTATTCAATTCAAATGTTTTAAAATGTAATATTTTAAATTTTTGGCTATAAAAAGAAATACAAAAACATAACATAGATTTTTTTACTTATAACTAGCAGACTGTTGATTAATAACTATCGCATATTGATATCATCTAAAAATCTTAGTCACAGTAGAGTCTGTGTCTGTTTGTCGCTAGACCCTGATTCCTGAACGATTTTTTACACAATAATAGTTTTACAATAAAATAAGAAATTTAGTACCTACTTATGCTCATAGCAGATATAGCTTAGGATGTTTAGAACGTAGCCATAGTTTTGTTTTGATTTTTACCATTAGCCGAGGATATGTCGCAACACAAGCCTTCTTTAGCTTACCGTGGGACTCAGTCAATCTGTGTAAGAATGTCCTTATAATGTAAATAAATTATAATAAGCCCATGGATAGCTCCTTTCGAATATGACGTCTACGTTATCGAGTAACGTTTTCTAAAATATCAGAAACTCACGATAGAGGCTCTTCTCTTTGAAACATCTCTGTCACTCACCGTCGGAATCCCATAAATATAAGGGACATGTTATAAATCGTAGATAATTAATTTTTATTTTATTACCCTACTTAATGGGTTCCATTAATACTGAAATCAAACGATGTGTAATAAATATGAGAAGTAATAAAGCTAGTCTATAAAAAATTAAAATGATGCAGAGAGGGTAAAACAAACACAAAAAAATATCGAAAAGTAAAAGCACTAGTTTGTAAATACAAACTTCGTATGTGCACGCTAAACTGGGTACTTTTTGAGTAACTATATCAAAGAATATTTGGATAGGAAAGGTACTAATACGAATACCTAGCTACATATTTATTAACAAATTAATGTTTAAGGTACTTTACAAATTTCCCCTTTAACTCATTTCTATTACTCTCCGTATCAAGGATTCTGGTAAGTATATTATGGTATTCACAATTACACAACTGTCTATTTCAAGCCCCGCTTTTAAACATTTTAGTGGGTTTTTACATTTACGTTATCGATTTGACATTCTCCCATTCTGTGGGTTGCGTACGCCTTCAACATTCTCGGAATGCTCGAGGAATTTGTTTCTCGTTTCAAAGAAGAAAATATAAAGGCGGAAAGGTGACAGTGACATCTAATATCCTTGGCTCCGGATTCCTGTCTGTCTATGTCGTATCGAGTCTGTTGAGTGTTGACATAAGTACAGTTTAATATCTACACTTTCCAGAAGAAACACACAAAATTTATATTACATTGTATATTTCTAAATCATTATACGTATCCATCGTAGCGCGTAGCAGTTTTTTTAATGAAAACTGTAGCACCGTTTCGTTAACGCCATACGGATTCAATGCCATAAATGGTAAAACTTCGCAACTCCATATAACTTTAGAAGTTTACATTTTTGAGAGTACATAAAACTTCCAAAATAATAAAAGATTGAGAAGATTAAAAATGATTCACTTCATATTTTTATTGCAAATCATTTTGTAGTCCTATTATCTTTGTAATAAAACAAAAACTAAGTCTGAAACAGGCCACAGCCAACACAACAGCGATAAACGTGGCGGATTGCATGCCTCTATTAGTTTTATTACGCCGTTAAAATTGGCCTCGGCTTAGAAATTTCAATTCGTATCCCCACGTTTCAACGATCGGCAATAAAATTAGAATGAGCTGTAAACACTGACATGTAAACAGATTTGTTCAAAATGAAGAAAAAGCGGATTAATGTCTCAATTTTGAGCAACACCGGTGGTAATTTGTGGTTTCAAAGAATTTTCAGGAAAAGTAACGACCAGTAAAAAGCTTATGGCCATGAGGAATGTTTAGCATAGCACGTTGTTTTTTAATTATTATTGGGTATTGATTATTTAATTAGTATTTCTATTTATATCTGGACGCAATATTGTGGTGTAGATATTATAAATCATTCTTAAACGCTTACCTATTGCCATCACGCTTAACAAAATGCGGGTACTGTAGAGAGAAGCACAGATCGAGCTCCACGTCCATGGGGGCACGGCGATGTCGTTCGAGCGCAGTGTCCGCTTGCTGCTGTGCATGCGCGCCGCTAGGATCACCGCGCCCGCACCCGCTCCGCCCGCCGCCCCGCCGCCCGCCTCGCCAAGGGCACCGCACACGCGGAGGCGGGTGACGCGCAGTGTGCATAACCTGGAACAAATGGGAACATTAGAAAGGCGAATTTGTAATACCTTCACGGTTTAATGACTAAGGAGTAATAAATATTTATTTAATTTTACTTCACACGTTAAACATGACATAAAATAAAAGTCCCACTTAATTGATTATGTAGAATTCTATTCGATGTCCTGTGTTTTGATAAACGCAGCAGTTACGTAACACGACATGAACCATGTCAGAATTTATACTAAGATATGTATAGGTAAAGGATTTAATATTAGGATTATTCTACAATTGTTAGGACCTATTATAACAAAAAATCATTAGAAACTCTTAAACTAACAAGTCTACCAAACGAATCTTTGAAATCAGCTACAATCTTACAATACTCTTCACGGATACAAGGAAAGGGCAAACTGTGTCATCAAGGACTCAAGATAATATGAGTACAAACTCTCTGTGTCATCTGCTTCCAACATATGAGAAACAAACAACTCGAATGAATCAGCCAATGCCACCAATTCTCATCAGCATCACAAAGAACTTTCCTTTGCGACAAAACGATTACCGAACTCAAAGAAAAAGTTACAAACATCACTGATATTATGTTAGAAGTTAATGTATTACGTTCCAATAAACAAAATAAAAGGGACCGTAGTTTATCAACTCCGTCTCTAAGGATATATAATGCAATAAATTTTTCCATACATACAAAAGTGGCACTTGTAATATTTGCAGGAGGATAATCTTTATTGCGAAAAAAGGTCGAAAATAGGTCATTTTAAGCTAATGCCTGAGGGAAAACCCTTTTGGTCGATTGCCGGGCATTCCAAGTGCTGTTGACTTTTGGTTACCATGGTTTTATTGGTAACTGCCTATTAGTGCGTCGTAGCCCTTATCGTTTGACAATTTGTATTAGGCTCCCCACAGACAGTCTTAAAAATTCATAATCTTAAAAAAAACTTGTATGCAATCTGACAGTTCAAACTGACACTGACAAGACACTGACAGATCTGAACTGTCAGATTGCATACAAGTTTTTTTTAAGATTATGAATTTTTAAGACTGTCTGTGGGGAGCCTTAAAATGATGTGATTGGTGTGTGGTAAGTGGAAACTGGTTTTAAAATAGATTCTTTAATGTCGCGTTATCTGTGTTGTTTTAGAAAAAGGACACGATAGTCAAGGTTAAGGTAATTTAGAATACTTAATACTCGTATTAGAAAGTTGAGGATATTAGATTGTTAATCTCCATCTCCATTAAGTAGCTCAGAAGTTATGAGTGTGGTTCATTTTTGGTACACACCTCCGGATTGAAAAATAAGTAATAAGACCAAAACTTCATATTGATTATGAAGTTAGTGTTTTTTTTCGTACCTAATGTTCAGTCAGCCAAAACAGTGGTTTACCACTTTTCGACCTTGTGTTTTTAAATAGAGTCGAAAAGTGGTAAACCACTTTCTTGCTGACTGTAGCTATGCGATAGAGGACTTTGGTTGACCAGTCAACTGCAGGATGGACCAAACATTTCCTTTAAGTGTTCCTTTATTACCGTGACCAATTGAGCATGTTCTTAAGTTACAACTAAAGCCTGACCAGTTAGAACTATTTTCTTCATACTATACTGAACTGTCACCCCATATATACATCAGAATAACAGCGCCCCCCTGACCATAGTCATATATTTCTGGTCAGGCTTTACTTCGTTCCACGTTCCATGAACTGTAATAGTATATTGTGCAACAAGGGAGGCAAGGGGGATTTGGTCAACAAGTGTCAATAACTCGCGACAGCCGCAGGCTGGAGAGAGTTATAGACACGAGTTTACAAAATCCTTACCTCCTGAGTTACACACAATATTTTTCACCACATTTGAAAGGAAAACACAGAGAAAAAAAATCATAAGGCAAAACCTTCAATGAATGGCGGTGTTGTACTGCCCGTTGCTATGGCAACGCGGTCAAGCGCAAATCGAGATGGCCGTCACAATTTCCTGACAGATTGCAAATTATAACGGTTTATCTGCGTGAAATTTACAAAATAAATGTAAAACACACTGAAATAATTGTAAAACATAAATAAAATGCATTTTCACACCGTATAATATTTTCTTTATAGCTTAATAGTCAAATTTTAGTTGTGCACAAAAAATCCTTGGCTGATTGAAACATCCTTTGGCTGAAGTATTGTACGGATTGGTTTAATTTTTAAAACTAAATCGATTATTCCCTTGGGAATAAAATAACATTATTCTTCAGTACACGTAAACGCAATGAGACCTTTAAACAGCAAATGTGATGAAAAGAAAATTTTCCATCTCCATCTCTCGCTCGCGCAAGACGGTAGTATATTGCGGCATGTTTGCAGTAAACACATTAGCGAGCCACGGGCCACGGGTGCATATTATCGGGTTATACATGTGTCCGCACGTCCGCAATTTTCCGGGCTGCCAATTTATGCCAAACCCGCATTAACGTGGAGTGTGCATGCATAAGGGCCTATTTAGACGGTGCGCGAACTCGCATGCGATTTTAGGTAAATTGCGGACTCGACTGTTGAGGTTACATACAATTGAGCATACCAAACAAATACTGCAATGTAATGACTAATGAAACTTGCATGTGAGTACTGTAAGAGGTTTCGCATTCAGAATGAAACCTTTTACAGCAGTCATGGTCGCTGACTGGCAGTCCCTGATTTAAAATTGGAACAGTATAAGAACGTCAAGGAAAACAGACACTTCAATGGGGCATTCAGATAGAAGCAGCGATTGAGAGTGAACGGTTGTACTTAGCTCCTAAAATATAAAAAAATATTGATTCAAAGCGTTGTTTAAATGTTTGGATGCTCTCCACTGATAGGCCGACTCTCTTACATGGTGGAGGCGCTAACGTCTGAAAGTTTCCCCTAGTTTCGATTTCAGAGTTTTCTGACAACGAACCCCGACCTCATAGCGCGAGGAAGCACATGCCAAGCGATAAGCCAAACGCGCTTTAAGAAGAAGGAAAACAAAGTGACCATCGTCGCCAATACGAAGAGCTGTTCCGGGTGATATATTTCTTATTATCTAATATTCAGTGTCACCCATTCCGTAGTTAAAATATAGCTGTGCAGAATTGACGTAAAAATGGAATGCGAGACATTCAACAGAGCAACGGGCGCTCAAGATTGTGTTGTTCAAGAAACTCTACGACTCCTCTTCGGTGACCATGGGCGTCGACGCAAATTGCGTGAACATCAGCTCCATCATACCTATATACTTAATCATACACATATGCAGTAAATCTTCCTAGATATGTAGGTTACATTAGATAGGCAATGTAAATTTAGTTTCAATCTTTTAATTATACATTATATTGTAGAACTTAGGGAATAATTGTGATTAGTGAACTAAAATGTACATTATTTCAAAGGAAAAACGACTTGTGACAGAAAATGTCATTTGCCTATCCAAAATGTTAAAAAGGATAATTATTTGTAAATAACCACATAGAACTAATTATTTTGGCGCAATGTATAACATGTAGAATACTATACATATTATTTATGCAATGTTTATATTAGAATAAAAACTATTTGATAGGCTTATTTATTCCATAATGTTTTCCTATAGCTACCAATAAGGTTAAGTTATATGAAAATATGTAAACTGTGGAATAAAACACACCCCAAACTGTAAATATTTAATAAATAGATACAATCGTTTAAAGTTATAGAGTAATGTCACAACACCCTTATAATTTCCTGACTACAAAGAACAACGTTCATACACATTTCTTTTACATGTATCAAGACAAGGCCGACTAGATGACCAGATGATCCAGCTGCTCACGGTGTGGCGGGATGGCTGGCGGTCATATGCAACCCCCACTTCGTCGTCATCACCAACGTGCAGCACACTACAGCTGTAGCAATCTTCATGAGCCGTTCGGGCTCCACTTCACTTCGCAAGCGGCGCGGCGGGAAGATTGGCGGCCATGAGAAGCCCCCACTTCAACGCCACCGCCAACAAGAATCGGCATCTTCAGAATTTATTATGTTTTTTCATGTGAAATAAACGTTTTGCCTTGTTTTTTTACTTGAAGTTAGGAGAATTTGCTAACAGCTGTCATGTCAATGTCATCTAGTCATGGCCACAGACAATTAGCTGTCAGAAAGTTCAAAATAAAAGGGTTTAGTCGATGGGCAGGGGTTAGGTTTTTGCCATTGGTTTTCCTAACCATAGTCCATATCTGACTAATTTGCGAGGACCTTGGCTATAGTCCAACTATCCAAATTATGGCGGTCTCAACCGTGGACTAGGCAACCACGCAAAGAGCGTTAGATGTTGGCTACCTTGAATGAGGCTGTCACTATTGGGTGTTAGGAGATTTTTTTTTTGTGTGTAGGGGGGCCTGGCTTAGGTAGGGCCAACCGGTAGTTAGGGTAGAATAGGATAGGATAGGGTGTAGTATTGTGAACAATGGCTGCTTCTAACATAAGGGGGAGGGATATGTAAGAGGTTTCGCATTCAGAATGAAACCTTTTACAGCAGTCATGGTCGCTGACTGGCAGTCCCTGATTTAAAATTGGAACAGTATAAGAACGTCAAGGAAAACAGACACTTCAATGGGGCATTCAGATAGAAGCAGCGATTGAGAGTGAACGGTTGTACTTAGCTCCTAAAATATAAAAAAATATTGATTCAAAGCGTTGTTTAAATGTTTGGATGCTCTCCACTGATAGGCCGACTCTCTTACAGTACTCACAACGTGTAAAATTACACATGATCAGACACTTCACATGGAAAAGCTTCATAAGTTTATCTATCAGTTAGTAAACATAATTTACAGGTTCGATAAAAAAAAGCTTGTTTATAAACTTTAATCTCATAACGACCGTCTGCATCAACTATAAAAAGTTTGAATTTTTATTCTACGGGCGAGCCAAAACCCGAGCCTTGGCCCAAGTTAAAAATGGCGCATAAAGCAAATGGGCCTCAACATCTGCGGGTTTAATTTTGGGCCCATCTGCGACGTAACTTATGGGTTTACGTAAACGCCTGAGACCCGAGGCAAAGATTACATATTACTTGAAGACAGATACGCCACTTGCTGCCTTTGACTATAATAGGAGATTTAGGAGCAAGTGTGTCGTTGCGTGGAGTTCTAGCTCAAAAATACCAGATCACAGCCCTCCAATAAGATGGCATTGACAGGGTGATACAAAAATATTTGTATTAAAGCTGTGTTAACTTGAGTATTTTCAAATGGTAAGTGATAAAATAACAACCTAACAATGTCAATGTAGATTTGAATGCAAATATAAAACTTTACATACAAGAAATGGCCCGCCGATTTTCTTGCCGGTACCATAGTGGATACCCTCCTCCAACTGAGGGGGACTGAAATCTTCTCGAGGCTGAGGCGTAGGGTAAGAGCCGGCATAGCTTTCTTGGACTCATTGTAATATGCCTATATTTGAAAAATAAATATTTCATTTTCATTTTACAAACCACACAATGTCCTCAATTTCAATGTCTAGAAGGAGTAGGATTCTTGGAGACCCTTGTTTGATCCTTTAATTATAATATTAAGTAACAAACTTGTAGTTCCACATAAAATGTTAATTAGCATTTGCATATCTAGCCTTAAATTATTTAATCTGTATTTAAGCCTTTTGGGCATCGTTTATCCTATGCAAAACAGTTTAAGTTTTAAGTTGGATTAGGGTCTAAATTGGTTGAGTGTTGCAAACATTTAGCATAACAGCATATTTGTGACTTTAGTTGCGTAGTTAGTTTGTTATTAGGATCAAAGTATTATTCACATATAACTAATCGATTTTTTAAATTAATCATGTAAGACAGGGTATTATGTAAATTGTAAAATCCCTTTCACCTGTTAACTTCTGCAATGTTGAGAGAGACAGTGTTTTTTTGCGAGGAGGCAAACGAACAGACAGGTCGCCTGATGGTAAGCGATCAGTAGATCACTGCCGCCCATGTCTATGTGCCTACCCGAAACACCAGAAGAGTTGATGGGAGTGAGTTGCCGGCCTTTATGATGGGTGTAGGCTCTTTTCTTGAAAGTTTGAAGGTCGTATCGGTCCAGACACACCGCAACAATAAGCACACACTGCACTGATTAGGTAAATTACTTACCTAATATGTACTATACTTGGCTAAACTAGTTCCACCGTGTGAATATAGCTTAGGAAATTCTAAACTCCAAATGGCATTTCATCGATACTGGCCCACCCGTGCATGCATTCAATCTGGGCTGTAAAATGGAACCTCAATCCACTTCTAAAATTGGTAATGCTTGGTACTTGCTCAGTGTATCTCGCTTGCACCAATCGGTGCATAACACAAGCATGAGTGAGATGGGACGAGAAAGTATGAAATTGAAAATATGTGTTAGTTTGGAATAATGCTCCTGTAAACGTGCCCGGCTGCAATCGGGCTAGTTTTGCAGAATCCCTATTATTTGGAGCGAAAACGCTCCGTTCCGATACCAAGGGTAGAGTAGTATGTGCCAGGGAAAATGGTCCTAACATTATTCATATGTTTTCAGGAAAAACATTATGGTTGGAGCAAACTGCACGGGTATCCGTCTGCCAACTGTCTAGTGTTCCAAAATTCATTGAACGGAAAATTCTACTTTGTAATATACCGAATATGGTGGTGTTTGTTCTCGATAATATTTGATTAACAAGTGTCGTTTGATAATATTTTTTTAATAAATAAATTTATTATTGCCGATCTCTATGCACCGAAATATGTCTCGATGTTCATCCCTTTTTAAAATGATGAATGGTGTTATTAGGTTTTTTTTAGGGGTTTCATTACAAAAATATATATCAAATAAACCACCGTATTTCCCAATAATGACGTCGGGAGTCGGGAATATTCCCAGTCCCGGAAGCAGACAATCCCTAATCGGGAAATGGACTAGACATCCAATAACCTTGCGTCCGTTTCCTGTTACTCTGATAGCATTTCTAACTGCAGTTTGACACGTAGACAAGAATACATACCTATTGAATACTCAACTCTTTGTAAATAATCATCATCATCATCATATCAGCCTTTTATCGCCCACTGCTGAGCATAGGCCTCTCTTCTAGTACGCCACTTCTCCCGGTCCTGGGCTAATCTCATCCAGTTGTGACCCGCAGTTTTTCGGATGTCGTCGACCCAACGAGCCAACGGATGCCAGGCACTTCTTCTATTTGTTAGCGGCCACCATTCCGTTAACATTTTGGTCCACCTGCCATCACTCTGCCTAGCAACATGTCCCGCCCAACTCCATTTTAGTTTAGTAATAACGAAACCTACGTCTTGCACCTTAGTGCGACGACGGATCTCGGTATTCCTTACTCGATCTTGCATCTTAATACCGAGCATGGCGCGCTCCATGGCTCTCTGTGCTACTTGTATCCTATGCACAGCCTTCTTAGTGAGCGTCCATGTCTCGGCACCGTAGGTCATGGTGGGCAGGACACATTGATTAAAGAGACGGGTTTTCAAGCACTGTGGAATGTCAGTGGGTTTGAGGATATCTGCAAGTTTATTGAATGCCGCCCAACCGAGCTGGATTCTCCTGGAGATCTCCTTTTCTTGAAGTGTTTTGTCAAAAGATATAACATGTCCAAGGTACACGTATTGTTTGACCATCTCTAGCGCTTCGTTCCCCACCATAATAGTTGGGATCGATTCACCAGAGATGTTCGTCATAACTTTGGTCTTGGACATGTTCATCTTAAGACCTATTTTCATAGAAGCATGATATAGGTTTTCAATCATGTCTTGGAAAATCATGTCTTTGTAAATAAATCACAGTTTAATCCGAAAAATGTGAACATGACAACGAGTTACCATAGACCCGACCATTTATTTACTTATCTAGCTGCTATACTACCAGTATCGCATCTTCACAAGTTCTCAAGAGGCATCTGTTTACAGCATCAATGGACCTTTGTAATGCACAATCCTAAGTGAAAGACCGTATTGTATCTGGCTTCCTTAATTACCTTGATAAGGAATTTACTTCGCTCTGGGATATAGATATAGATACATTCAAGATAAAATATTGGATCGATTTCCATCAAACATGGCTAAGAACACTCCGGACTAATTCAGCTTTCAAACAAAATATACAGATGTAGAGCGAAAATTTGTCATGCTAGTTCAGTCAATGTCAGTACGTCTTGTACTGACACTGACTGAAATAGCATGACACGTTCGTACGTTTCCGTAACAATCCGAAGGCAAATCTTTTCGCACTACATCTGTACTTTGTACTAACTAAATCTAAATTGGTCCATCCCCCGAACGGTCCGGAGCTACCATGAAACAGACAGCCAGACACACACAGAGACAAACAGACAGACAGACACGTCCAACTCACCCCGTCGTTTTTACGTGGGGGGTTAAAAAGGACACTAATCTAACATTTACCGACACAGTTCGGTCGATCGTTCCACATTCACAACATCAGGAGCACGGGCTAGACCGCCTAGTTAGAAACTTAATTGGGTTAGATCGCGAGGAAACGTTAATGACTAATAATTAATAATGCCTAGAAACGGGTAATTGCTAGTGCCTTAGCTTATCGGTAACTGAATCGTAGAGGAAGCATGATGTACATTGTACAATCTACATACATATTGATATTAATGATTTGATGATGATTTTTTCTCATGAAACATTCCCCATAGAAAGCTTTCTGGGGTGGCCTGCATAAAAACAATAGGTTCTGATTATGCCTAAGATGCTGGAATAGGTACTAACAGGCCTGTTCCCGATCATTATTTTTAAAATAACCAGCTATAAGCGAGAAAATACGACATATTAGTACCTGTTCCGAATTCCTTAAATCTCGATAAGCATGCGACACGCGTAGCCAAGAGAAAGTCCGAAATCGAAAAAATAATTTATTAGTGCCTGTTCCGAATTCAAGTTGTTTCAAGAGAAACTCCTTTATGAAACAAGTTGTTTCGGAAACTTCCCCCTGTCCAGAATAATCAACAAGGGTAACTTGAATAATATCCAATTCTTTTCGCAATTTCAAAGGTATTTCACGGATAAAAAAGTTGGCTTGATTAAAATTTATGCGTTCGTTGGGTTGAAAAATGAAACCTTTTGGAAACTCGAGTTTTAATCTTGTTTAAAGAAAGGATTTGTAAGTTATTCAAATGAGCAGAGGATTAAAGATGCCGCTTCCTAAAATACCCGTGTAATCCAGGAAAAAAATATTATTCGATAAAAATCTATCAATGAATATAAAAATAACATGACAAAGAATGAAATAAAACTATGGAAACGGATTAAATCGCGTATACTGAATTTAAAATACATCCCGACGTTTCGTTTTTAAATTCAGTATACGCGATTTAATCCGTTTCCATAGTTTTATTTCATGAGTAACTATCGCGGTAACCGAAGACAATATTATGTCAATGAATCTTGATACGTGCTTCATTCATTGAAATATTTAGAATAGAATAGAATAGATTTCATTTATTCAGCCAATACATCACTACAAACATCAGAAATAGAAATACAAAGACTTATATTTAAATATACAGTAGCAGAACTACTAAAAAGGCATAAATTTAATTCTCGTATGGTTCACTTAACCTCGGACCGGTTGGGTTAGGTCGCGGCTTCGATGCTGCATTTTTATGTTGTGACTCATATGATTCACGTTCAAGTTAAATAGAAGATTAGACATACGACAGCTTTTAAGAGTTCTACCTCTTTACACCGAGAAATTAAACTTGCTTAACTTAATAGTGAATTCTAATGGCATGTATATGTCCAAATTGCCATTTAACTACAATCAACCCTCACGCTCGTATCACCCCGGGGTGCATACAAGGTATAGAGGACTTTAACGGAATTATATAAATAGAACACGTTCCAACTTCTTTGACTCTTGCAAATAATCATGAGGTTTTAGCCCAGTTTTGGCTACTTTTCCCGACAATTTACTACTTCAAAGGACCTTACCGAATAGTTTTAAAAAGTGCCCACTTTGTAAAACTATTCAAGTACTTGGTTGCTGAATTAGTCAATTGATGAGTGTTTGGAATCGGTCACCATCATCCATAGACATAAGTCATACACAATAAGACAGACAAATAGACACTCAATAGACACTCATGCGATAACCTTTAGAATCCTGAATAGTTATTTAAGTTGTAGCGAAAAGAAATGCCTCAAAATGTTACTCGTACTATATAGAGAGATGTATACTTATAGTACTGTGTGTTTCTCGTTAGCTATTACATACTAATGACCAACGTAATCCCTAACGTAATCCCGACGCGTTGTGCCGTTACTCATACTGTTCCATCTATTTCTGATTGGGCCTGCGGTCATTTAATGACTTATTTATAGACGTGCAAGTGCATTGTGGAATGGGCCAATTTACAGGAAAAATTAAATTAGGAAATTTGGTTAAAGAACGTGAAAGAGAATAGTACATTGTGCAACAAGGGAGGTAAGGGGGTCATTAAACACGAGTGTCCTGAATATTCACGACAGCCGCAGGCTGGAGTGAATATAGACACGAGTATTTAATATCCTTACCTCCTGAGTTACACACAATGTTTATCATCACATTTGAGAGAAAAATCCAAAAAAAAGTCATAAGGCAAAACCTTCAAAGCAACGACGGCGCAAAGATCAGTAGCGTATCTTCATCTATATCAGATTATTCATATTAAATTCCATTGTGTTTGGTAACAAACACTTTTTGAACGAAAACAAACTCGAAAATCCTGCATATTAATTTAGATGCAATGTTCAAAAAAGCATATAAATCATATAATTGAACTAAATTTTCACTTATTTATCATTCATTCATTAATTTTGATTTGTTGTACTCTTCGTTGCTAGGCAACGGTGGGCGCCTGGCGCTGGCACACGGTCAAGCGCGAGTCGAGAACATATTGTCAGATTGTAAATTATAACGATTTATCTGAGTTAAATTTAGGAAATAAATGCAAAACACGCTGAAATAATTCTAAAACATAAACAAAATGCATTTTTCATACCGTATAATATCTTTTATAGCTTAATAGTTACATTTTGGTTGTGCAACAAAAATCCTTGGCTGATTAAAACATCCTTTGCCTGAAGTATTGTACGGATTGTATTAATTTTTAAAACTAAATCCATTATTCCCTTGGGAATAAAATAGTACATTATGCTTCAGTACACGTAGACACAATGATACCTATAAACAGCAAATGTGATGAAAAAAATATTATGGAATTCAGAATACTTATATTAAAAAGAACATAAATTTGACATTGATATATTCGCTAGCATCTGCGTAACTTAGATATTCTCTTTGTAAGTACTGTTCGAAAACGCCCGCTGAGGGCGTACCGTGAAAAATGTATTTATTTTTCGTTTTCGCGGAAATAATATAATTAAACGTTTTTATATCCTATTTATGATTTCCCAGTAATATACAATGGCCCTTTTAACACGTGTAAACCACGAGTAAAGACATTTCTGAAAACCGATGAATGAGCATATTGCTTTGAGTAGGTATGTTTCTAAGTAAAGACGTTCTGCTTACACGGGCGAACGGGAACTAGGTACTTAAAATAAGAGCTTAAGTATTAATAGTTTAATATTCATAACTCATAACTATACATTTATGATAAATAATTGAGCTTAATTAAGTAAGTACTATTATTAACCCTTTGGACGCCATGCCTATTTCATACGAGTACTAGCGTTTTCCCGCGGCTTCCTTCGCGTTAAAGTCGAAAATTGCGGAATACAAACTTCCACCCCCCATTTTAGGGAAGTGGTGGGTTAGAAAGAGACCAAAAGTAGCCTATGTCACTCTCTATCGCTTCAAATATCTCGACTTAAATAATCACTTCAATTTGTCGCTCGGTTTTGCCGTAAAAGACTGACAAATAAACAGACACAATAATAATATAAGTAATATAAAATATTAGTATGGATAATGGTGTCATCGTAATGTAAATACGTAAATCTTATTAAAATGCATCAAGGTATATTACACTTGTTTATGTGGTCGTCTCTGGTGATTACAGGATTAAAGGTACAGTCAACCAATTGGAACCCTAGGCCACTCTACAACCATGTCAAAATGACAAGCAGTAAAGAGATTTCTTACAATCTGATTTATAACGTCACTATGACATAGTTCTACAGTGGCCTAGGGTTGGTTGACTGTACCTGAAATAATGTGACGACCGGTCTGGCGCAGTCGGTAGTGACCCTGCCTGCTAAGCCGCGGTCCTGGGTTCGAATCCCGGTAAGGGCATTTATTTGTGTGATGAGCACAGATATTTCTTCCTGAGTCATGGATATTTTCTATGTATATAAGTATGTATTTATCTATTTATGTATGTATATCGTCGCTTAGCACCCATAGTACAAGCTTTGCTTAGTTTGGGGCTATAAGTTGATCTGTGTAAGGTGTCCCCAATATTTATTTATTTATTTATTTATGTATTCCTTAGCAATAAATTCTCTCACAGGACCGACAAATTAAATGTGTGTAGACCAAAATGCTCAACATGTAAGCTTCACAATTTTGGTATCTTCATTTAAGTGACGAGTTTCATCTCTCACTTGGAAAGACAGGTGACAGTCGCTTTCTCAAATTACTTCTGCCTCCTTTTGGGATGTTTTATGTAAACTGAGAAGTGTTATGTAGATATGTATAATACCTACAATAAACTTCTCATTATGGTTTCCACCAGTGCCCCATAATAAGCTTACATTTTCACATTTTATTGTATGACATCCATGATACCATTGCATCTGACATAAATCATAATACTCCTACAACCAAATAAGGGTTGAAAAGGGAACATATTTTACGCAGGCTTACGGTTAAAAGGCAGAAATAAATAATGGCATTTTTCTCATACGAGTAGATAAAAATAGAATTTTCCCATATCATTTGTCTTCCTCAAGGAATGCGTAAAAGGAGATTAAAAGCACTCAATGATGTGTAACTCCAACTTGAACATAATTAACTGGAAGAGTATTAAGAACTCCATTAATCACTTTTCCGCTTGGGAGAGTTTCAATATTTACGACAAAGTATTTTATCTATAGGAACTTTCTAAATTTAGTAAAGAAAATAGAGAACTTCACCTATTTATGAATCTAATATTTAATAAAAAACATTTATTGCATAAATATGACATTCAATACTGTAAGTTCAGTTCAAAAACCCATATCATCCGTAAATTAATACATAATGATATAATAATGATGCTTATAACTTGCAACTATGTCTATGTACGTAGTGGTAGGTAGGTGCAAAAGATAAAAAACCATTATAATAAAAATCATATAAAACAAACAAGAAATGAATTTGTCGTCTTTTCAAACTCCTCTCTTAAATTCCGATCATATTTATCATAAACATGCTCCGATTTTTTATTAACTCATTTACATTATTGATCATGTTTTCCAGTTCTTTGATCTCGACCCACAAAATCGCTTAACACTTTTT